>NC_047084.1:301667962-302292962 GCF_902459505.1 Geotrypetes seraphini | reverse complement strand
AGCATACTTATATTGTGATGTCATTATGTCAGTAGTTTTCCATTTCTATTTACTAGCAGGACAGCATGCACTGATGCATATGGACTAGTTTGGAAGGCCTCAAGGAAAGAAAGCCCTAGTTTCTCTTTTGTTGAAAATTGATTTTAACATGTAGGATTTCAGGGGTCCAAATAAATTGCAGTGAGCAGGCCATCTCCAGATTTTCAATGGCATTTAACTGCACAGTGCCACTGAAAATCAAGAAGTTGCACAGTAGAGAATGACACGGGGGAAAAATTTGTCCCCGTCCCCACGAGCTTGGTCCCTGTCCCCGTGAGCCTTGTCATTCTCTATTGCACAGGCAGGATTTATCCCCCCATTGTCTGCAGCATCTCTGCCTTTCCTCCCTCTTGAGCCCCCTCCCTCCCCCTCCTATGGTTTCCAGCATTTCTCTCCATTCCCTTTCTCTTCACCCTTTTTCTTTCCTCCTCTCAACCCCCTCCTGACTATGGTGTCCAGCATTCCTCCCTCCCCCTTCAGCATATTTCTTCTCTACAGTGCTATCCCACCACTATAAGGTATTTACTCAGTTACCTCACTCCCTTGCCTTTGGAGATTAACTCTATCATCTGCTTTAGAAGCGATACATAACCAGTTGGCACAGGGCCTCAAGCACTGGTGCATGCTCAAGGCCTGCTGGCTCCCAGCCTCCCATCCCCTCTAAAATTCCCTGCTGACTGACTAGCCGGCTGCACCTTACCTATTAGAGGATAGTTGCTGCCTCATAGGAATGAGGTAAGGGAGTAAATACTTTGTGACAAGAGAGATGGGGAAGAAAAATTTTAGGGATGCGAGGGTTCCTGTGGCTTCCCCCCCATTTGATCACATATGCACAAACCTTTCATACAGATCTCAAGAGTTATGAAACCAGTGTTGCCAAATCTGCAAGTGTTTATAGTAGATTGCCTGTCTCTAAAATGTCTCATCTCTGTTTTTTCTCTCCAGCTCTGGCAAAGAGAAAAACAAACATATTCTACAGGTAAACATATTTATTTTGCTTTTATTAGATTTCTCCCTGTACTGATTTTAAAAGATAAATGTTTCTGCACAATTCTGATATCTGGATTCTGTCAAAAACCAATGTGTTATGGGAAAGACATTTTCTACCCTGTTAGTGGTAAACAGGGTTAGTTTTAGGCTAATGAAATCTTACTGTAGCATTTGCATTCTGGTGCCAGGAAACCAAAGCAATAAATAAGTGGCAGCAGAGAACCATTCAGTGATGCTCTTCTTAGCTATATTACATAAGACTTAAAAAGTTAACTGACTGGCTGATTTGAAAGCAATAATCAGCATCAAACTTCAGTGTGTGATGTCTTGAATGGCCAGTTCTTAGCTACAACAAAGGTTTCTTTTATTTTTTGGTTTGGGGAGGTGGAGGGTTAGGGGCTAGTGCAGCCCGTTTCGCTGATTCGAATCAATTCACCGATTTCACCTCGATTCACTTTTTTAAAAATCGGACTCGCCGATTCAGTGAGTCCTGACTCCAGACATACCTCCGGGCCTCTTAAGTAGCAGCAATGGTGGCAGTGACTGGCTTGGCAGATGCAGCGTGTTGAACCTACTTCTCCTGGGCTGCCTTGCCGGGATCTTCTCTCTGCCGCATCCCCGATGATGCGGCAGAGGGGAAGTCCTGGTGGGCAGGCCACGAGAAACTTTAGGAGGCCCAAATGGGGGTGGGGGATCAGTCAGGAGGTGCTGCACAGGTGAATAGGAGGGATGGAAAGCTGATGCATAGGGGGAAGGGAGGGAGGGATGAAACTCTGCTGTACCGGGGGGCGGGGGGGAGAGGAAGAATTGGTGGAAATAGGATGGAGGAAAAGAAGGAAGAGATACAGCAGAGATAGAAAGAAGTGAGAAAGAGATATCCTGCATATGGTGGAGGGTAGGGAGACATGCATGGAGAAGAGAGCGGGAGAAATGTTGGACATAGGTAGAGGGCAGGGAGAGATGGTTCATGGGGAGAAAGAAATGGAGCACATGTTAATGGAGGGGAAGAAGGAAGAGATATGCTGAATAGAGAGGTCTGATCCAGGGCACAAGGCAGGGAGAGAGAAAGATGGTAGACAGTGGGAAAGAAACAGAAATGTTGGATATTGCAGTGAAAGGGATGGTACAGAGATGGTAGAAGGATGGTGAGCACGGAGAAAGAAGAAAACATCAAATGGACAGGAGACCCTGGCGAGCATGGTGAAAAGTATTCTAAAAGTTTCAAGAGCAGTATACTGCACATTTGCGAGTTCTGGAAGAAAGATAGAATATATACTGTATTAAAAAAGCTCACATTGGATCCATTAATAGTTTTTCACTATTGACCAATATCTAAGTTGTCATTAAAAAAAAATTGAGAAAATAAATTTGAGAAAATAATACTATCTAAATTGTCTGATTTCTTAACTAAAAGGGTAATACTTCAATCCAACAATTAAGGTTTTGTGTAGTACATAGCATTGGTGGGAATACTGAATGAGGTTTTAACCAATGTGATTTGTGATGAGAAGGCCATCTTGGTTTCTCTTGATCTTGATGTTTTGACTTTATTAATCATTCTCCTCTTTTGAACTAGCTATCTGGCTTTGGTTTAGTTGTAAAGTTTTTAACTTTTGTTTACTGAAAAGGATTCAGGTCCCAATTCCTGCCCCATACTTTCTCTGTCTCTGTCATATGTAAGTCAGGTACCTGGGGACACATCTTAAAGACCAGAAACCATCTTTCAAATATGTCCGTCTTTTATTATGAGTTTCACATATTTATACGAATCAGGTTTGCCAGCATGTGTCAGCATGTGACGTAAGGTCACATGAAACTTTAAACACATCAGCATTTTTCCTAGCTAGAGATTGAAGTCCACAGAGGGTCAGAAAAAGCCTTGACCAGCAGAGCTTCTTAACTAAAGCTGTCTGTAAATACGGCTTAACAAAACAATTGAATTCACTTCACTACAACTCTGTTTAAACATTCATGTCAAAGAAAGAAAGACAAACATAGATGTCCTTATACCATCTTCAAAGAAGGGAAAGATAAACAGGGCCTACCTTTGCATCTTTAAACAACATATGCCTAAGGACACTTACTAAAGTTCTGATACGTGTCCGTTCAATTCCCCTCTTACGTCATGTAAATGACGTCACAAATACACAGCATGAGCTGGAAGGGAGTGATACCTTAGGTATGTCTCTCAAGGAGGGGTCTTTTAGGAGCTGTAATACGAATAACACAGTACATGAGCAGTCAAGACAAGAGTGCAAATAATAAGAGATTATGCATTCAACTAAAGTGCTGATCCCAAGAATTAGATAAATCAGAGTTACATTTGGACTCAGCAAAGAGGTCTGCTAATTTCTGAATGTCCATAGTAGGACCTATATTGTCAGAAAGAAAAGTACAACAGCATAAAATACTGAGGAGAATTTAACAGAATTCTCAGCTAGAATCATATCTAGGGCCATATGATTTTGAGAACCATCTGAGAAGTGGAGCCTAATTGATCAGTAATACTTTGCAAGGCGTTCCTAGAATAGTTCACAAAGCGTTGCTGATTATAATAATTTTAACTAATCCGATCAACATTCTTATTAATAGTAATAAAGGGAATAAGGAACTCAAACCCAGCCTTAACCTGAGCTCGGGCCTTAAATTCATCTGGGACCCTTCTTGGGACCCCTATAGCATCTATGTATACATGTGATCAGATTTATATCAAGACAAATAAAAGGAAAAACCATGTGAATAGGAAGGATGCCTTTCAGAAAGATATGTAGGAGCATGGTAACCTTAACTAAAGTGCACTGGCCTATCTACTGGCTGGGTAGCTTAACAGGGAGCCAAAAGTCTCCATAAAGCCAGTAAATATCAAATCTGATGCAGCAACAATGGGGCATACCTATGAGCCAAGACAGAACAATAACCTGGGGGTAAATTACCTACAAAACTACCCTGTGTCAGATTAGAAACATGACATGTGTAATTGCCCTTATAGATGGTAACGGCAATATCAAGCTTTTGCTGTCCTGGCAACAAAGGGTATTTAGAACACTGCAGTGCACAAAGGGGATAGGTAAATAACCCAAAAAGGCATGGTTGGATACCAGGAGGGAGGTCCAGATGTACGGTTCCTAGATGGGGTCTAGCTTGAGCACATATGTAACAATTACTCTTATTATGTTGATCAGCAGTGAATTTCATCCATTCTAACCAAAGGTTACGTTCTGAAAACCCTACCTCAACAGCCACAATATCTTCAAAAGTGGGATTGGCAATAGCCATCATGTCAGTAAGTTTATTGAATGTAGGGGCCAGTGGGTTAGCATTTTTTGGGGCCCCCTCAAGATGGCGGGAGAGGATGAGTGGAGGTAGATAGATCCCGTAAGAAAACTGATGATAGCTAGACCCACCCTTAAACCACATGTCCATAATGTACATACCTTCATCAGTAGGTCTAGGGTTGTCAATAGTAAGAGAAAGCTTAATAATTTGTGCAGGAACACTTTTCCTATAACAGTGTCCAACCTTATGAAGGGTCATACAAGTAAGCAGTGATTTACCATTTTGGTCCACTGTTTTTCAGGGTATTTTCTAGTTTATAAGCCCAGTCAGTATAAATATTCCACCCTACCACTCCCCAGAATGCACACTTAACCCCCCAATGTGAGTCAGTAACATATATATATATATATATGTCTTTAGTTTTAGGAATCTCTGAGGACCAATGGCACAGCCTTGGGATATCAATTGATGAACAGTCCACAATGTCACAATACTCAAAGGAGAAGGTGGCAACTTGTACACTGCTGGAATTATACCAAAGGGTAGCATCGGTCTTTTCTGGATTCCAATTGAAGGACAGCCTTTGCGAGGGAGTAGTCCAGCTTGACGTCGTGTTCGCAAAGAGGTGTCGGGGGTGCTGTTTACAGCAGGAGTGTCATTTACAGATGGGTATGGGCAGAAAGTGTCGTGGACCCAGAACACATCATCCCTGTAGACCCAGTTAGAAATGATCTATACAGGGAGAAAAACTAGCAGCAGCGGTGCCAGTAAGAGAATGATAAAGTTGGTAGAATGCTGCAATGAGATCATCATGTTGTTCCACTGGAGGAGGTGAAATCTGCGCAGGGAAGACTTGCTTCTGGGGTTTTAGGTTAACCCTCTTCAAGCGACTTGCGTGGATCCAAACAGGAAACTCCTCAGTGAGTGCAGCGGGCCTGGTCACAGCGATCACAGTAGTGGGAAGGCCAAAGGGGAAATCCGTCTGCTTCCGATCCTTGGAAAGCTGCTGGATAATCACCAGGCTGGAAAAAATGGGTAGGAATCTGTGGAGAGAAAGGAGAAGTGCAAGACACGTTTCTTTGAACAAGCCCTAATATTTCAATTAGCTTTTGGACGTATTCCTCCTGTATCAAGGGAAAATCTACCCATGGGGCAGGGAAAGGTCATCCCGTGAGAATCTCAAAGGGAGAACAGCCAGATGTCTGTGCATACAGAAAGAGATACTTGAAAAGAAATGCTTGAAAAGCATTCCAAATATCATTCAGCAGCTGTACTCCAATGTGATCCAAATAAGAGATAGAAAACAAGAGAAACCATGTTGCCTGCACTGAACGTGGCAACATGCAACAATACCAATTCATTCACTTAGCATAGCCATGGCAAAAGAGAGACAATACTCAGTTACTTAAGGTTCTTAATTGAACAATCCAAAAAGATATGTTTTTGTGTGCTGCATATAACTATTATGCACCTCAGAGAGACCATACTGATGTACTGAATGTATTCAGAAATGTATACTGAATGGATCATATGTAGGGAACACCACGAAATAAACGCTGCATAAAGTAAAACTTTTTTCTTAAACATATAACCCTTAACTAAACTATATTCAGAATATAAAAGCTATAAGTAAAAGAACATTGCGCAGTTAGGCTAGTAAGAAGTAGAAAAAGAGCTCTAGAAATGGCCAATGTTATGTATCCTGGGGTACCCACTAAACTAAAACAAGTAAACATGACACAGACAAAACATAAAGTTTTTAAACGTGGAGCTATTTCTCCATCTGTCAAGTGTGCAGGGCTAAATTTAACTCTGCAAATAAACACATTGATATAAAAAAACCAAAACAACAAATAATGTATATCATAACCATCTCATATTTGGAAAAAGGCATAAAGCTAATGTCTCTTTGGAGCGTCTCTATCTCTGCAGTGATAAAGAGGACCCATGGAAAACATTAGAAATATCTGTGCCAAAATGGATCTGGGATGGCTATGTATAAATCCGGAAAAACCCATTTTAAATTAGCGACATCCTAATTTCAGCTAAAACAATAGAAAGGAATTGTATTTTCCAATTTATTTTCAATTCACAACCGTGCCAGCTGTAATTATCGAACTATATATCTCTGTATCAAGGAACAAAAGGTCAAGAATGAAAATATCACTAGCAAGAAGTTAAAATGTCGAGCGAGCACTACGATAACCAATACCATGATATTGGGCAATGAATAAGGGAGAGCTAGCAGCTGGTATCCAGGGTTTCCCCTCTTTGCACCAAAGTCCGTCCAAAAGGGCGGCTTTGGGCACCTGCCAAACGCCAGGCAACAAATTCAGAGGAAGCTGTGAAAAAAGAGAGGAAGAGAATCCTGTTCACCCGTGAGACCCAAAAGCCCATTTAAAAGAAGGGCTTGAACATCGTGAAAAGTATGAAGGGTAATGGGGTGACCAAGGGTCAAAGAAGTAACCATCTGTACCACCATAGCACAAGCAGCCAGGGAACTTAAACAGGAGTGACTATAAAAAAAAGGCAACAGAGCGTAATTTACCGCCATGTTCTCCCTTCATGGTGTTACAATAGTCCCAAACAAAGAGATAAAACATGTGGGCATAAGCAGGAAAACCCAAACTTGAGCTAGAAACCAAAGCACATCTTAAATGTCCAACATTTCATAAGTCCATCTGATAAGAGCAGTCATTTCAGAAACCAGGGTCTGTCTCAAAATCTGGTCATAGAAGGAACAAGCAGAGATCCATTGGCGGCAGTGACCAATCATAGCAAGAAAAGTAAGCATGTCTTTCTTGTTAGCTGGGCGGGGCAGAACAGCAGCAATGCAGAAAGTGCAGATTTTCCTCTGACCATGAGACAGGACAAAACCCAGGTATTTCACTTCAGATGTACACCAGTGCAGTTTATTTCATGACACCTTGTGACCACACACAGACAATCATTATAAAAGGTACAAATTATCAGCCTGACAGGTCTCCTGAATTATGGAACACAAAAAGTTGTACAAAATGAGAATAGGACCATGAGGGGCAGTGCATGACTTGTAGAATAGCCAAAAGGACATTCCACACTAGGTATACTGTTGCTTAAAGGTGAAGGCAGCCTCACCAAAGGGACTAAAAATAAAGCATTCTTTAGGAAAATGACAGAAAAAAAATCATTGGCTGCCGGTGGAATGGTGGAAGAAACATAAGTGCAATGAGAATTACCAAAACTCTAACAGCCCGAAATCTAGGACGAAACAGGGAATGCCATTAGCTTTGGCAACAAGAGCGATGGGCGTATTATAAGAAGAGATGGTGGTTTTGATAATGCCGGAGAAAAGTCAAGAGACAAGCAGTGGAATCTCACCTTACTGCTTTATAAAACCAAGAATGAGTAACTTCAAAGAAGCACTATAGGGGGTCAGTGGAAGCCCAAACAGAGAAGTCTGGGGGAAGGGACAAAAACATTCATGCACAGACCCTGATAATGAAAGCAAAGAACAGATTAGCTTTGCTCTGCACAAGAAAGAAAACCTTTAAAACGGAATTTTTTCTTTTTCTTTTTTCTTTTTTTAACTACAAGGGAAAGATCTTAGACTGATTCAAACAGCGCATTCAATTCATTCCACATAACAGCATGTCCTACCTCAGTAGTAAACATTGGTGACACAGAAAGATGGGAGCTGAAGGAAAAATGTCATACACACACACAGCCGTACAAGTCTCATTTGTCTAGGAGTAAGTGCCTTTATGACTCATTATAAAAGCAATATAACAATGCAAAAATATTCGCTTATCTTACCTTATAAGCGAGGTACAGTAATAAGAGACAATAAAATCTTATACTCTATAAAAGTTTTTAACCTTACAAATGACAGAGTGGGCAGGGGGGTTCTATAAATAATTTCATTCTTCCCGAAAGAATGGCAGCTGCGTATATATATGAGGGGCGCTTACCGAAAGTACCCCGAGATTTTTCCCAAAAAAACTCCATAATAGAACCCAAAGCTTGAACTTAAAATAAGGGGTTGGTACAGGTCACCACTACCCAGTGAGTATTAAAGAACAGAAAAAATTCAGAAATACTCACAAAATACCGGTGATATCATCTGCCCATCGCGGACAAGCCCCCAACTGAAAAGGATTCAGGTCCCAATTCCTGCCCCATACTTTCTCTGTCTCTGTCATTTGTAAGTCAGGTACCTGGGGACATATTTGAAAGATGGTTTCTGGTCTTTAAGATGTGTCCCCAGGTACCTGACTTACAAATGACAGAGACAGAGAAAGTATGGGGCAGGAATTGGGACCTGAATCCTTTTCAGTTTACCAGGAAGAATGTTTATACATAGTCTGGTATATGCTTTGAGAAGTGATGAAGATAATCTTGAGTTCTCTGCTTCTTTAATA
Organism: Geotrypetes seraphini; assembly: GCF_902459505.1. Taxonomy (NCBI): domain Eukaryota; kingdom Metazoa; phylum Chordata; class Amphibia; order Gymnophiona; family Dermophiidae; genus Geotrypetes; species Geotrypetes seraphini. The sequence continues at coordinate 302,284,257 of NC_047084.1, read as the reverse complement.
TTTAGGTAACTGATTTTTTTTCAGTTGTCATTTTTTTTTTATCCTGAAGAAACACTTTTCCAGGAGGAATATATTAAAGAACGAATCCCAATTTCTGATTCATACTGTTTTTTAAAAAATTGATTAGATCTCTAATTGAATTGATTTTGTAACTCTTTCAATGTTGTGTTCTATTGTTCAGAATACAACAGTTAAGTTTATTTATCATGCCTGAGGAACTATCATGATTTTTTTCTTCTTTTTTGATTAACATTGACTGCTGGTAATATTTAGGCTTAAGTTTAAAATTCAGCTTCTAGCAGAACTTCATAGTTATCTTGCAGATCTTTTCATTCCTTGTTCTCCTGTTTACCTATTTGAGATCATCTTGGAATCTTTCTGTCACTGCCTGTGCCCTCAGATGACTCAACATAACGCTTTTAATTACTGTACCTAGCTCCATATCGCTGTAATGCTCTGCCCAGTAAACTTGGGTTTGGATTAGAGAATGACACAGGGAAAAAATCTGTCCCCGTCACTGCCCCATTCCCGGCCCACAGTCCCCTTCACCGCCCCATCACCGCCATTCCCTTCACTGCCCTGTTACCGTCATCCCATTCACCGCCCTGTCACCGTCCCCGCAGCATCCATATAAGCCTCAATACTGCAATATTTAGCTTATGCCTTCCTTATAAATCAAAGTTCTGGCTGCTGAACTAGAGAAAGAGATGTTCAGCTGGCAGGGCTTTGTTTATAAATTTTTATCAACACAACACAACACTGCCCTCCACCACTGCCTAAAGAAAATAAACATAATTTTTTTTTCTACCTTTGTTGTCTGGTTTCTGCTTTCCTCATCTTCTCATTCAATTCCTTCTCTCTTCGTCTTCCATTTGCTCTGTTACTGTGCCTCTCCCTTCACCCCCTCCCCCAATTGGTCTGGCACCATCTTCTTCCCTCCGCTCCCCCATAGTCTGGCATCTGTCTTCTTCCCTTCCAGCGTCTTCTCCCCACTCTGTCTTCCACATTTCCCTTCAGGGTCTGTTCCTCTCCACCCTCCTTCAATGTCTGTTCTATTCCTTTCCACTACCACCCTTCCCTCCCTCCTTCACCATCTGTTCCTTTCTACCACCCTTCAACTCCTCTCACGCGGCCTATCTATCTATCTATCTACCTTCCTCCCTCTTACTTTCGTGGCATGTTACAATGTAATTTGTGCAAGCCGCTGGAGCCTGCGAGCTCGGTCCCCAAACAATCTCGCTTCTGTATTCCTATTTTCCCCATTTCTAATATCTCCCCTATGTATCTAGCATTATCTCCCCCCCCTCCGTGTCCATATACCATCCCCATGGCATGTATGTCCCCTTTATGTCTCTGTCCCTATGCCCCCACATAATTTTCCCTCTCTTTCTGTTATCTTCCTGTGTCCAGATTTCCCCTCTCTTCCTCTTCTCTCCTCTTCTCTTCTCTTCAACCCCATCTAGCTTCTTTCCCTCTTTCTTCCTCCCCCCTGCTTTCAGCATCTGGTTCACCTGCCTGTCCTTCCCTTTCTTTTCTGCTGTGGGTTTCTTTCTCTCCCTCTTCATCCCTTTGGCCCAGAATCTCTCTTCCTTTCACTCCCTCCTTCCTAGTGTGAGCCGGGAACACGCGCGGTCCAGCAGCCCCCTCCCGCCCGATTGCAGCGTTCGTCATCTCCCTCCACCTCACCTTAGATGCCAAGTTTGCCGGCTTTCTTTTTCGCCCAGCCACACGCATTCAAAAATCCGCACACGCGCGGCTGCTCAGTTGTTCAATCTTCTCCTCTGACGCAACCGGAAACAGGAAGTTGCAGCAGAGGAGAAGATTGAACAACTTGAGCAGCCGCGCAAAAAAGAAAGCCGGCAAACTCTGCATCTAAGGTGAGGTAGAGGGAGGGAGATGGCGGAACGCTGCGATCGGGCGGGTGGGGGCTGCTGGACCGCGCAATCCTTGATTGCCTCACTGCGGAGACAAGACCATTCACTGCTCCACGGGGCGGTGAATGGCCTTGTCCCCGTCCCTGCAGCGACCACTATTTTTTTCTTTCCCCGTTTCGGCGGGTTACCCGCGGCTACTCGCGGGTAACAACCACTGTGTCATTCTCTAGTTTAGATTCTTTTCTATTTTAAGCTTAAAAATTGTTTAAAAAACAATGTTTTAAGTAGGCTGTTGCTGAATTCTGCTAACAATATTGGTTTCCAGCTGGTGTCAACCCTGTTTCTTCTGGTCTTGGGAATTGCATAAGCTGTTTACATGTATGTAGTTTTGTGTAGGGAGGGGGAGAGATTAGTTTGATTTAATTTGGTTCTTTTTCCTTGGTTTTGTCCATATTTTTGTCATTTCTATGTAAATGTTTCAGATTTTCTTTGTTGGCCACCTTTGTGTTTTGACCAAATGTAACAAACAATAATAAATTAATTTATTATATACTCAAATATTAACTGATTTCAATATACATCAAGAAGAAGAATAAAAAAAAAAAAAAAAGGGGAAGCAACCGGCGAGAGAAGAATTGGGACCATTGGACGATGGAGATAGAAAGGGAGTTGTAAAAGAAGAGAAAGAGATAGCTGACAGGTTAAATGAGTTCTTCACGTCAGTCTTCACGATGGAGAATATAATCACCATTCCAGAACCCGAGGAGATCGTAATAGGAGACCAAGACGATAAGCTGGTCGATTTAGAGGTAAGCCAAGAGGATGTACTCAAGCAGATTGACAGACTAAAGAGCGACAAATCGCCGGGTCCGGATGGCATTCACCCAAGGGTACTCAAGGAACTAAAAGACGTAATAGCGGAGCCACTTCGACAGATATGCAACCTATCCTTAAAAACCGGAGAGATCCCGGAGGATTGGAAAATAGCAAATGTCACGCCCATCTTCAAGAAGGGCGCAAGGGGGGACCCGGGAAACTACAGGCCGGTGAGCCTGACCTCAGTCCCGGGAAAGATGATGGAGGCACTGATTAAAGACAGCATCTGTGAACACATCGAAAAAAATGGGCAGCTAAAACCGAGTCAACATGGCTTCTGTAAGGGTAGGTCATGCCTCACAAACTTATTGTACTTCTTTGAGGGAGTGAACAGCCAGGTGGATAAAGGGGAATCTATAGACATCATTTACCTTGACTTCCAAAAAGCCTTCGACAAGGTGCCACACGAGAGACTGCTAAAAAAGATATGGAACCACGGGGTACAAGGGGAGGTCCACCGATGGATCAAAAACTGGCTGGCAAACAGGAAGCAGAGGGTTGGCGTAAAGGGACACTACTCAGACTGGAAAGGGGTCACGAGCGGAGTTCCGCAAGGGTCGGTGCTGGGACCGCTCTTGTTCAATATCTACATAAATGATCTAGAGGTGGGAACTAAGTGTGAAGTCATTAAATTTGCAGATGACACCAAACTATACAGCAGGGCTCAAACCAAGGAAGACTGCGAGGATCTCCAAAAGGATCTAACGCAGCTGGAAAAGTGGGCCGAAAAGTGGCAGATGAGCTTCAACGTGGGGAAATGCAAGGTCATGCACGTGGGGAAAAAGAACCCGATGTTCACATACAAAATGGGGGGAACATCACTAGGGGTCAGTAACCTGGAGAGAGACCTGGGAGTGATGGTAGACGCAACACTGAAGGCATCAGCGCAATGCGCCACAGCCTCTAGGAAAGCAAACAGAATGCTGGGTATCATTAAGAAGGGTATTACGACCAGGACGAAGGAAGTCATCATGCCGCTGTATCGTGCAATGGTACGGCCGCATCTGGAGTACTGTGTCCAGTACTGGTCGCCGTACCTCAAGAAAGACATGGCGGTACTTGAGGGAGTACAGAGAAGAGCGACTAAACTGATAAAGGGAATGGAAAATCTCCCATATACCGACAGATTGAAGCAGTTGGGACTTTTCTCACTGGAAAAGCGGAGACTTAGAGGAGACATGATAGAAACCTTCAAGATCCTGAAGGGCATAGAAAAAGTAGACAGGGGCAGATTTTTCAAATTAAGGGGCGCCACAAGTACAAGGGGGCACTCGGAGAAATTGAAAGGGGACAGGTTTAGAACAAACGCTAGGAAGTTCTTTTTCACTCAGAGGGTGGTGGATGCATGGAACGCGCTTCCAGAGGCTGTTGTAGACAAGAAAACATTAAATGGTTTCAAAGAAGGTTTGGATAGATTCCTAGAAGAAAAAGGGATTGGGGGGTATAGATAGGTATAGACCATTGCTCAGGCAATGGGCCTGATGGGCCGCCACGGGTGCGGACCGCTGAGCAGGATGGACCTATGGTCTGCCTCAGCGGAGGCAACTTCTTATGTTCTTCTTATGTTCTTATAAACCGAGATTAGAAATTTGGGCAATCTTGGTGAGGCTAGTGCAAAAAATACCAATCTGTCTTTCCATTATCATTGCTACTGTTACTTATCATTTCTATGGCACTCCAAACACAATCACAGCAATTTCATCTCAATACTGCCTTTGATTCTAGACTGGGAAGAGTTGGCAGCCAGAGAGGCTGAGTTCCTGCTTCCTCCATTAGGTTTCAGACTCAGCCCTGGACAGGAAGCTGCCAAGGGGTAGAGGGCTATATAATGGAGATTATATAGAGGGGAGTGCCCAGAAATAATGGGGTGAGGAGAAGTATAGGCCTAGAAATAGGGAAAGAACCTACTGAGACAACCATTCTAGAATGAAAGGATAAGGAGAGAAAGGAGATGAAGTGACTGCAAGCTGAGGGTGGTAAAATTGCCTTTAAGAGAGAATGGGCAAAGCAACGAAAAGCAACACTTGGCAAACTGAAAAGGCTTCTCCTTCTTATGCCTCCTTCCAAACAAAACATAAATAAAACTGTCTGATTGTAGTCCAAAGGTGTGTTTTTATCACCTAGCCATTCTTCCTTGGTCCCTGGTGTTCCCTTGTTTGCAGCAGATCCTCCATGCCTATTCCAGGCTTTCCTGAGTTGCTACTGTTTTATCTTCCACATCTCCTTGGACACCATTGCATGCCCCTACTACACTGTCATAAAGAAATACTGTAAATTCTGATTTTATTCCATTGGAACATCAGACCTCCTATTCTAATATTTCTGCCTGCTCCTCCTCTTTTCCCCTCCCCTCCGAAGCAGAGTCCCATCAGTTGAAGAGTCCATCTGGAGTCCCCCTGAGCAGTCTCGTCCTCATGGCAGTTAGCAGTGCATTCCTAGCTGCCAACACTGCCACAGCATTGCCCCCAAGCATGCTCAATTCAACCAGCAAGCCTGCTGCCACAATACCAAAGGAAACTGTTACCCGATAGTGTATGCTGAACTGTTGCATGGCTCAAGGCTTGCCGGCTCCCATCTTCTCTGAGATTCTCGGAGGGGGCAGGAGCCAGCAAGCCTTGAGCATGTGCAGATGCTCAAGGTACCCCCGCCCTGGCCCATGACAACATTGACGTCAGCTTGATTGTGCACCAGAGCTGGTAAGGAGAATGTGGCGACGGCGGAGTGGAGTGCAGGGTAGTGTTGCAGCACCAGTCATCGGGGGCTGCAGGAAAGCAGTGCCGGTCATTGGGAGATGGTGGAAGTGCATGAAAGCAACCTATCGTCATTAGAAAGGAAGGATAAAAGCACTGGCTATTTGGTGGACTCGAATATAAACTGAGAGACCCCATTTTGACCCATTTTTTTGCCCCAGAAGTTTTGTTTTCGATAATAGACAATCATTATGTGTAAGTTCCTATACTGACACCATCATATGAGCCATCTGAGTTCCCAATCTCCTCCTGTTTTGGTGGAGAGGCACTACATCTGCTTTGCTCCAGTCCTTCAGAACTTCTCTGAACTAGTTCAGTACCATTGGATATATGCCATCTAGCCTCATTGCTTTGCCCGCTTTTAACTAGCTCCTTATGAACACAGTTCTCTGAAAATCATACAGTCTATCACACTACCTTAATTATTTTTATTTGCCTTCTGTGAATACAGAAGCCAATGTGTAATTAAACTCTGGGATTTGTTGCCAGAGAATGTGGTGAAATTAGCTTAGTGGGGGTTAAAAAAGGTTTGGATAATTTCCTAAGAGAAGTTCATAGGCCATTATTGAGATGGCTTGGGAAAATCCACCAGCTTATTCCTAAGATAAGCAGTATAAAATCTGTTTTACTACTTGGGATCTAACTAGGTACTTGAGTCTTGGGTTGGTCAATGTTGGAAACAGGATACTGGCTTGATGGACCTTCGGTCTGTTCCAGTATGGCAATTCTTAGTTCTTATATTAAGCAATTCTATCTTATCCTTATTAGCTTCTGTACATTCCTCCCTTTCACCCTTTTTCACTTCCTCCTATTAACATATCTATAAAAAAAATTTTGATGCTTCATAAAGCATTTCATTGATGCATTTTTATTGTTGTCATGAATACTTCTCAACCTTGCCACCTCTTCTCTGAGTTTCTCCACTTTTATGAGAATCAAGTTACAAAGATATTACACATGGAGCCAGTCCCTCACCTTAGATCACTGTTCTTCATTGCAAGGCCTGCGAGTCAATTGTGGCCCACGGGTTTCTTATGCAGATCGCAGCTCCACACTGGGTTCCAAACCTCCCATCACCTCAAAAACTACAAGGACAGCACTGGTTTAGCAGTGATTCTCCTGTGCTGCTGATGGCCTCCTCTGTACTGTTCTACCGCGGTCCACCCCCCCCTCCCTTTGAAGCAACTTCCTGTTTCCGCTTGGGTGAACTACAGCAAAGGAAGCATGCAGAGAAGACTGCAGGCAGTGCTAGAGAATCACTCATGCCAGTGATCTCCTTATAGGTTTTATGTTGGGGGGGGCTTTGTAACTGGGTAGGGAGAACATTTGGTGGAGCCATTGGGAGTGGGGAGGATGCAGAACGACAGGGGCAGAAAGGCAAGGAATGTAGGGGAAGGATACATGGATGTAGGGGAAGGATATGGTAGCGCATGGATGAAGGGAAGGGGAAGGTGAGATGGGAGGGAAGAGATAGCACACTTGGACAGAAGGAAGTGGGGGAGAAGAGAGGGAAGATATGGTGCACATGAACCCTCCCCACCCTTAGCAGGTTAATTTTTCCAAACTCAGACCCCCCAAAAAAAACCCATAATTGAAATATTTGAAATTAACATTACAAAATTGATTAAAAGGAAAAAGGTATCAAAACATATAAAAAGAAGATACTAATATAAATACAATTCTGTTGCGTCCCCTCTGGATTCCATACTGTAAGTGTAACTGACAGGCTATATGTGGGAAATGAAGACAGGAAACTGACAGGTTTGATGGTCAGTCTAGAAGAGGTATGCAGGCAGATTGATATGCTTAAAAATGATAAATCCCCGGGACCGGATGGCATCCATCTGAGGGTAATAACCAATCTGTCGATCAAATCGGGAAGGATTCCGGAAGACTGGAAAGTGGCGAATGTTACGTCGATCTTCAAGAAAGGTTTGAGAGGAGATCCAGGAAACTACAGACCGGCGAGTCTGACCTCGGTATCGGGAAATATGGTAGAGGCGCTGATAAAGGACCGCCTCATTGATCACCTTGACGGACACAATCTGATGAGGACCAGCCAGCACAGCTTCAGCAAGGGGAGATCTTTTTTGACAAACTTGTTGCACTTCTTTGAGGGAGTAAACAGGCAGATAGACAAGGGCGAGCTGGTCGACATTATATATCTGGATTTTCAGAAGGTGTTCGACAAGATCCCGCATGAACGACAACTACGAAAAAATGCAAGCCATGGAATTGAGGGTGACGTACTCATGTGGATTAAAAACTGATTGGCGGATAGGAAACGGAGAGTGGGGATAAATGGACAATACTCGGACTGGAAAAGCGTCGTGAACGGAGTGCCGCAGGGTTCGGTGCTTGGACCCGTGCTCTTCAACACATTTATAAACGACCTGGAAATTAGTACAATGAGTGAGGTGATTTAAATTTGCAGACGATACAAAGCTATTCAGAGTAGTGAAGACGCAGAAGGATTGCGAAGACCTGCAACAGGACATAAACACGCTCGAGAAATGGGCCGCGACATGGCAAATGAGGTTTAACGTGGATAAGTGTATGGTGATGCATGTTTGTAACAAAAATCTTATACACAAATACAGGATGTCCAGGGCGGTACTTGGAGAGACCCCCCCAGGAAAAAGACTTGGGGAGTACTGGTCGACAAGTCGATGAAGCCATCCGCGCAATATGTGGCGGCAGTGAAGAGGGCAAACAGAATGCTAGGAATGATTAAGAACAGATCGGAGAAGGTTATGATGCCTCTGTACCGGGCCATGGTACACCCTCACCTGGAATACTGTGTCCAGAGCTGGTTGCCGTGCTTGAAGGACACGGTACTACTCGAAAGGTTCCAGAGAAGAGCAACTAAAATGATTAAGGGGCTGGAGGAGTTGCCGTACAGCGAGAGTTTAGAGAAACTGGGTCTCTTCTCCCTCGAAAAGAGGAGACTGAGAGGGGACATGATTAAAACATTCAAGGTACTGAAGGGAATAGACTTAGTAGATAAAGACAGGTTGAGAGGATGAGAGGACACTCGCTAAAGTTAAAAGGGGATAGATGCCGTACAAATGTAAGGAAGTTCTTCTTTACCCAGAAAGTGGTGGAAAACTGGAACGCTCTTCCGGAGGTTGTTATAGGGGGAAAACACCCTCCAGGGATTCAAGACAAGGTTGGACAAGTTTCTGCTGAACCGGAACGTACGCAGGTAGGGTTGATCTCAGTTAGGGCTCTGTTCTTTGACCTGGGGGCCGCCATAGGAGTGGACTGCTGGATGCAATGGACCCAGCAGCATCTCAACCCACAAACTGGGTTTTGCAGAAATCCACACACTTTTCTCTTCTGCTCATTCCACTTGGCTGGTTTCATTTCTGCAAATGAACCTTGCAGAAGTCTTTCTGATCTGCTCTGCTTCTTTTCTTATTTTTTTCATGAAAAGTTCGTTTTTTAGTGACTTTTATGCCTTGAGATCCTTTTAGAGGAGTTCTCTGCCTGTGAAAGGAAGCAGTTTCTACAGAGCCAGGACCAGGGCTGTGGAGTTGGTAGATAAATGTTCCGACTCCTCGACTCAGACTCCTCAGTTTTCTGTAGTTCTTCCTTTTTATATTTTGCCTTCTCAATTATAAGTTTCCTTATACTTTCTCTTTCCAGAGAAACACCAAGTTTTTCTGCCATTTCTCCATTTAGGCCTAAAAAGGCTATCTGTGAAAAGGATAGTGGTACACTATTCTTTACTACCATTTCAATAATGTGTTGTTTGAATTTTTCTGGTGTCATCCTTATGGTAACTTTGTCAGATATAAAGAATTTTCTTATTTGCGATTGTTCTCCAGTAGATTTCTGAACGTTTTTTGTCACAGAAGTAGATGCAATGTTTTCATTGCTATCTTTCTCATTCAAGGCTTCTAACACTTTGGGATGAAAACGCTGTAAGTGTCTTTTTAAATTTGATGCTCTTGTAGGTGCATTTTTATCAGGCCCACCGAAACTGCTAATTTTTGCATCACATTGTTTTTCACCATCATAATCTTTTCTAATACATTGGCACACGTAATGTTTTCCATCACTTGATAATGCAAAGTGCTCATAAACAGTAGACTTTGTCGTGTTTGTTGTTCGCAGTCTTTTTGCCATTGTTTAGGATGCTTTTTTTCCATAAAATATAAAAAAACATTGTAACATTCCGCATGTCATTAAATGTTTTTGGCACAATGTTTTAAGTCATTCCAAAGAGAATATTTTGTTCTACCGGAATCTGTTTTGTTTTTTTTAGATAAATTTCTGTTAATTTTCAGATCGTTAAAATGGAATGTCAAGTTGAGAGAAATGAGCATTTTCGACACCACCTTCTTTTTGCTTTTAATCAAGGTTCTAAGGCCGCAGAAGCTGTTAGTAACATTTGTGCTGTGTATATAGTGGGTGCTATAGCTGAAAGAATCGCTCGTGATTGGTATGCCAAGTTCAAAAATGGAAATTTTGACCTCAAAGACGCACCTCATTCTGGCCGTCCAGTTGAGTTCGATGAAGAGCGATTAAACCAACTTTTGCACGAAAATGCCATATAGTGAAGCACATGTTCGTTTTGCGGTTACGTGAGGCACTGCATGCATTGGTCTTTATTCTTACAGTAGAGAAGTCATTAATTATAACTTTTTGTGAATTGGGACATTTAAACTTGCTTTTTTTAAATTCCAATCTAAATTTAGTCAGAGTCTGTGCATTGTTTGGCAACTCCGACTCCAGGTACCCGAAATTTCCTCCGACTCCGACTCCTCGATTCCGACTCCACAGCACTGGTCAGGACTGCTGCTCTGCAATCTGGTCAGTTATGGAAACTACAAACCTTTAGTGACTTATTATTGGATTGAATATATCTTCATCCAAGCATGTTTCTGAGACCATTTCTCTCCACTATCTTATTTAATACCCTTCAGTGGGATTTGTATTGTATTTGTGGATTGTTCCTTAAGAATCCCACTTATCTTCCTGGTTTTATGTAGTGGTTCACTGTGATCTTTTGGCGATCCCAAGTCCTACTGCTTGGCAGAATCTGCAGCTCCTGGGGTCCCTGGATATTGTGCCCTGGGCTCATGCACACATATGGCCGTTACAGCAGTCCTCCTCTCCTGGTGGTCCCCGCAGCATCATCCCTTTCAGATGCCTCTTCCCTGAATTTTACCAGCGTTTAGTAGACTGTGCTGGTGAATTCGGGGAGCTGCTCTTGAAAAGGGCGTTCTCCTCAGATCAAGGAATGGATTACTCTGATGACGGATGCGAGTCTCTTGGGATGGGGGGGGGGGATCATTATAGGGATCATTCCATCCAGGAACATAACAACATAAGAATTGCCACTGCTGGGTCAAACCAGTGGTTCATAGCGCTCAGCAATCCGCTCCTGCGGCGGCCCCCAGGTCAAAGACCAGAGCCCTAACTGAAATCAACCCTACCTGCGTACGTTCCGGTTCAGCAGGAACTTTTCCAATCTTGTCTTGAATCCCTGGAGGGTGTTTTCCCCTATAACAACCTCCGGAAGAGCATTTCAGTTTTCCACGACTTTCTGGGTGAAGAAGAACTTCCTTATGTTTGTATGGAATTTATCTCTCCTTCAGAAGCGCTGGTTGATAAACTGTCTTGACCTCAAAGCTATTTGGTTAGTGCTTCTAGCTCGCTCTGCAAAACACCTTGGAGGAAAAAACGGTATAGGTATTTTCTGACAATGCCATGACTGTGGTCCAGCCCTGGCCTCCAGCAGAGCTTCTCTACATGTTTCCTCCGTGGCCAATGATAGGACGAGTTCTCGAAAGGATAAGAACCCACAAGGGGCAAATAATTCTGGTTGCCCCAGACTGGCTGTGGTACGCAGACCTGGTGTGTGTACAGAGGGGCCAGGGGCTCAGGCTTCTCTGTCATTCAGGACTCCTTGTGCAATGCCCTATTGCTGTGGAGGATCCAGACTGCTTAGGTCAGGGGTGTCCAATGTCGGTCCTCGAGGGCCGCAATCCAGTCGGGTTTTCAGGATTTCCTCAATGAATATGCATGAGATCTATTTGCATGCACTGCTTTCAATGCATATTCATTGGGGAAATCCTGAAAACCCGACTGGATTGCGGCCCTCGAGGACCGACATTGGACACCCCTGGCTTAGGTCTTTCGGCTTGGCTCTTGAGCACGAAGCCTTAGTGTGCAAGGGCTATTCAGACTTGGTGATAACCATTCTGCTAAGATCTAAGAAGCAGCCTACTCTGGCAGCCTATACGAAGGTTTGGAAGTGTTTCCACATCTGGTACAGTCAGAGTACCACAGATTCGACTAAGGCTCCAGTTGCCATGGTCTTAGCCTTTCTACAAGAGGGGCTCGATAAAAAGGCCTTGCAATGGGTTCACTCAAGGTACAGATAGTGGTTCTTTCCTGCTTTAGAGGGTAAAGCAAACAGCAAACCTTGGCTTCTCATCCAGATGTGTCCAGATTTTTAAGAGGAGCATTAGTCTTCGCCCCCATGTGTACCAGCCCTTTCCATCCTAGAATTTTATTCTTGTCCTATAGGCACTAGCTTGAACTCCATATAAGTCCTTGGAGGAAGCCTTGCTCATAGACTTAACAGTCAAGACTTTTTTGGCCGTAACTTCTGCCAGAAGAGTATAAGAATTACAGGCACTACACTTACTCCTCACTCCAATGTACAGCATGGGCCTCTTCTTTCTCTCCACCCTCTCACCCCCTTCCTCCCCAAAAGAAAATAAATCTCTAAGTTTCATTCTGCCAGGCAGATCAGGTCTATGGCATACAGACAAAGCAATGCCAGAGGAGCCTGAGCAGTACAGTGAATGGCAGCGCTAAATAACTCTCTCTACATACACATCCCAAAACAGCAGGGTCTATCCTGTGATTGCCAGCTTATCACAGGATCACTGCTGCTTCCTGTTTCACAGCAAGGGAGTCCCCACTTAGCACAGGAGAGGGGATGGAGCAGTAGAGGGACTGAGACAAGAAAAGGCAGTTAGGGCTAAGGATTCACTGAATCGTTTGGCCCTGATATCATTCCATTGTTGCACCCTATAAAATACCGTGCCCAGATTCAAGACCTGATCACTGTGCTCTATTTCAGACCTTGAGGAAAGATCCAAACCTCTGGCTCTTATTGTTGGGAAAAATGTTCAGGATACAATATTCATTTCCAGGATTTTTGGCTATCATATTTATATGGTGCATTAAGGGGATAATTCTGAAAAGGTAATTGAAAGTTAGGTACTAGGATGTCCTTGTCTCTTTGCTAGGCTTTGTAAGATGAAGTTAAAAAAAAACACTGGTGCTTTTCAGAATGATTGGTTTCAAAGTACATTTTCTCCAGAGATATCATTATCCTCTGCCAGATTTCATAATCTGAATCATGCCATAAATCACTTGGATAAATACGGAGAATTGGTGCTTTCCTTTGCAGGCAAAGACCAGTTTTCCAGTTCTGAAAGATGTTTTTATATCTAGTTAAAATATGACTCTCCCTACCTCAGAGCCTTTATTTAAATAACAAGTTATTATCTTAAAGAAAAAGCTATACACAGATGTGTGAATTTGTTGATACATATAGAGTGCTGCACGTATCTGGCTAGATGTGTGAATAACTATATTGTTGCTTATTTCTTTGCATCACTGCCAGTTGTGATTCTGAGCCAGAGGTTTTTTCCTTTCATATTCTCTGTTTTTTCTCAGTAGAGTGAAAAGCAGGCATAGAGCTCCATCAAGTAGTAAAAGTAGGTGAGAGGCAATAGTAATCCCTGTTCTCATCTCATGCCTTACATCTCCAGGGTCTGTGCAGAGACGGGTCGCTTTGCTTTGTTGTTTGCCAGTGAGCTGTGTCCTCCCAGCGCTTGTATGTCCTAGCAGGGTCGATACTCATTAAGTCTTACACGACACTATTGAATAGCGAAAGTACGACAATGGAACACAGCAGCTCGACTGGCAGTTAATCAAAACCATATTTACTAGCATACAGATCCCAAACGGAAAGTATAATGTAGGACCCTTGGAGGTCAAGTGCTGCTCAGCTCTGCTCTTTTCAGCAGATGTAAAGTTATTGATTTACTCTAAACCATGCCTCTGTGTCCTGCTTCCCCAGTGCTGCTATTCTTGATGCGATTGCAATGTTGCATTAAATGTAATTATTCCCACGTTGTTGGAGTGGTTGAGACACACACTCCCCAAGGACAAATAAGGACTTTAAATAAGAACTGTTTTCCAAAGAGGGCTATTTCAAAGTGCAGGATTTTGAGCCCCAGAATTCTTACAACCCCACTATAAAACCTGGGTGTGGAAGGTCCCTGTTGCATTTCTAAAATGTTGTAAAGAACCAAGGAGAGCTAAAACTAATAACTGATTAGATTGTGTGGCCTTTTATTTTACTTAGGGCTCCTTTTACTAAGCAGTGCTAATGGTTTTAGCGTGCGCTACAATGCCACTAACTAGCTAGATGCTAACGCCTCCATTGAGCTGGCATTAGTTTTTCCACATAGCGCAGGGATTAGCGTGCGCTAAAAACACTACCACATCTTAGTAAAAAGGAGCCCTTAGTGTCATTGTACAGGTGATTCACAGTTCACGATTCCACTGTGTATGGGGAGTGGAAATCATTTCCCCATTTACTTTTCGATTTAAGATAGAGAAGATCTTTATAAAGCAGCTTATGAGCATCAGAGTAGTTTTAAATAGCTTCATGAACTCTTGCGTGTACTTTTTTTGAAGACTGGGCCATTAGTGTCTTACAATAACAAGATAAGATTTGCAAAATTATACCCTTGTCATGGAAAAGTGTGGCCGAGTGGAATCATGGGAGAGCAGAATTGGTGAGTGTGTGTGTGTGTGTGGGGGGGGGTGGGGGGGGGGCACTTGCTAATTCTCTCTGGGCCTACTAGTTCCCATGAGCTTCTAGCTGGCAGAAGGGGGACTGTTGTGTATGTTAAGGTTTGAACTGTTAAGCCCACCATAGGTCTTGTGCTGCAGTTATCAGTTTCTCCTACCAACAACTTAGTTATAGTATGGAAGGGGAAAATCAACTATTGGCTAAGAATTAGCTGAAGAGGGTGAGTCAGGGACTGACTGAGAACAGAGTTAAGTTAGAAGGGGGAATTGGTGAGGCAAGAGTAAAGAAGGGATTTATGCAGATAGAAACTTGAGAAAAGGGTAGATAAGCAGGATGCATGTAGGGCAAGGAAAAAGAAGGAATCGGCAATGATAATTGTAAGAAAAGGAAGGAAGTTGTAAGAGAGAAATTGCACCAGGGTGTGTAAGAGAGAGCCAATCTGTCCATTGAGGAGGGGAAGGTGAAAGAGGACCTTCCCTTTCCTCTTGACCCCATTTTTCCTCCATCTGGATCCTTCTTCCTATTCCTTATATAATCCCCAGGCTGTGCATTTTTAAATAACACCCAATAATAAAATTATAACAGTTATTAAAGAGAACTTATGATAAGATAAAACTTCTATAAAATTCTCAACTATTAATATCTATACCCTTTTAACTGAAATACAATAAATTTAAAGAAACCTGCTTGATATTAATAGCAAAACTTGCATATATTCTCTCTCAAACAGCATTGTTTTTACACTTTTTTCCTAAATTGTAACACTTTAGAGGCCTGCTTAATTTCAATAGGTAACAAATTCCATAATATTGGCCCCTTTACTGACACCATAGATTGACAAATTCTTGATGATCTCACCAAATGCAATGATGGAACTTCGAGTTGCATCTGATTCTCAGAACACAGAGCTCTTTGGCTAATAACGAGAAAACAGCATCTTGAACACAACACGTGAGGCAATGGGTAACCAGTGCAAACTGCTCAAAATAGGTGTTATATGCTCATATTTAGAGGTTCATATGATAATTTGGACGGTAGCATTTTGTGCAATTTGCAATGCCTGCATAACATATTTAGGTATACCAAGGTACAATGAGTTGCAATAATCAGTCACTGGAGTCAATAACATAGTAAGAACATAAGAATTGCCACTGCAGGGTCAGACCAGCGGTCCATGATGCCCAGCAGTCTGCTCACGTGACGGCCCTCCGGTAAAAGACCAGCCCCCTAACCGAGACTAGCTCTATCAGCGTACGTCCTTGTTCAGCAGGAACTTGTCTAACTTTGTCTTGAATCCCTTGAGGATGTTTTTCCCGTATGACAGACTCTGGAAGAGCATTCCAGTTTTCTACCACTCTCTGGGTAAAGAAGTACTTCCTTACGTTTGTACGGAATCTATCCCTTTCAACTTTAGATAGTGCCCTCTTGTTCTCCCTACCTACCTTGTTCTTCCCTCTCTTATCTACTAAGTCTATCCCGTTCAGTACCTTGAATGTTTTAATCATGTCCCCTCTCAGTCTCCTCTGTTCGAAGGAGAAGAGGCCCGGTTTCTCTAATCTTTCGCTGTACGGCAACTCCTCCAACCCCTTAATCATCTTAGTCACTCTTCTCTGGACCCTTTCGAGTAATACCGTGTCCTTTTTCATGTACAGCAACCAGTGCTGAATGCAGTACTCCAGGTGAGGGCGCACCATGGCCCGGTACAGCAGCTTGATAACCTTCTCCGACCTGTTCGTGATACTCTTCTTTATCATTCCTAGCATTCTGTTTGCCCTTTTCGCTGCCATCTAACATTGCATGGACGGCTTCATCGATTTGTTGATCAGAACTCCTAAGTCCCTTTCCTGGAGTCTCTCCAAGTACCACCCCGGACATCCTGTATTCATGCATGAGATTTTTGTTACCGACATGCATCACTTTACTCTTGTCCACGTTGAACCTCATCTGCCATGTCGATGCCCATTCCTCGAGTCTGATTATATCACGTTGCAGATCTTCGTAGTCCCCCTGCGTCTTCACTACTCTGAATAACTTCGTATCGTAATCACTGTATGAAAATTATCCATTGTAAGATAATATCTATCTCTGTAACAAACAAAGCTTAAAGAAAACCTGAGATACCACAAACTTAATGTGTGGCTTAAAATCAATAGAGGAATCTAAAGAGAGACTCAAATATTTTCATTAATGTTTTATCCAGCATTAAATCGGACAGAAACCTCTCCAACTTTTCTTTACAACATACACATAGAACTTCAGTTTTACCAGCATTTAACTTTAACTGATTCTGATACATTTTAGGTTTTAACAGCTTGAAAACAATTTTGTAGAATCAAAATGTATCAGACACTGGTTTCAACAATTGTATGTTACCGACATATATCCAAAACCTTTTTTCTACCCCTATTGCCATTCTTCCCTTTCCAATTCTATTTGTAGGATCTCATCATCTGTTCCCTTTCCTTAAGATTTTTTCCCAATTCTCTTCCTAGGATCAATTAATATCATTTTCCCATAAAAAAAAACCCTGTAAAATAAATTATAACGTATATGAGAGATGAATTGATGAAAACAATACCTTCTCAATTTCAACAATGACATTGAAAAGAGAAAGGCTTATGCTGATCAGTTTTCATGAATTATTCTAGAAATTAAAACTTACATGACAAGCACCATTGCTTGTGAGCTCTGTAACAATCTATGAAGATCAGAGTTATATATGCAGGTCTTTTGGGAAGCTAGTATACGTTGTATATTAAATAAGTTATTAATATCTGCCAATCTAGTTACTACGAAGCTTCATAGTAACATATATAGTGGATGATCTAAGATAAAAACTAACTAGTCCAATATGCCCATTTATTTAACCCTTTAATTGGCAGATGGTGAAACGGCTGCTTTACTTAACTTGATGTTGAACGAGATGAGAAACAGTGCCAAATAACAGGCATTTGAAGATGTAGATCTCCCATAGGAGTCACAGAAAACACATGTTGTTTCTGAGCAATCATGCCAAATAAAGGGTTAAAAAATGCTTCTTTTTCAAGATAAAACCAAGTTCATTTGTATTCTAACTTTTTAGGCAGATAAGTCTACAAAATTCTGCACTTGGTTTAATCCCAGTACACCCTTTTCTTCCCAGGTCCACAAATATTTGTAATAATTGTGATATTTAACACCATTCTTTTATCAATTGACATAGCTAACTGGTTTCTGCTTTTTCACTAGCCCTTCCCCCTGTGCTGTCTTAACTGGGTTGTTCTCTGTGCCCTTGTTCTCACAAAGAACAAACAAAAACCAACTGCAGATGTGTATACATCTGCAGTTGGTTTTTGTTTGTTCCTGGTTGGTTTTTTCTGCAGATAAGGTTGGACCTCTCCTTCCTTTTTTGTTGCTCTGTGCTTGTTCTCACAAAGGGCAGAATGCACAAAGCTCCAACATCACGGTGAAAAAATACTGTGATGGGAACAATTATTATTATTTTTTTTTACTAGCGATGCTCAGCAGAATCGTTGTTAAAAGGGGGGAGGATAGGGGATACTCAGGATCCAAGATGTCGTCTTGCTAAGAGGCTGGAGAGGACTTTTCTGGAGCTCCATGGTGGTGAGCACATCTGTTCTCTTGCCAGGAAAATGGGAACTGCTAAAGCCCAAGTCCCAGCAGTTAGCCAAGTACCGCCAATGAAACAAACTACCTTGGAGGATTACAGAATGCCAACTGAACCCAGGTCGGTTGTTTGTTCTGATCAAGCACAACACACCCAATATGGGATCTCGTTGAGTCACAAGAATAGAACAGCTCCCCTGCAGCCTGGAAGGAGTCTATTGGATCAAGAGCATCAGCGTGGAAGCCTGGGGAACTCAGACTTCTTTATCGCTGTCCAGGAATCTCTCTCTCCAATAAAGTTTTCTTCCCCACAGCAAGGTATATCAGTGAGGATGTCCACTCCACAGACTTTGTATTCAGCTGAAACTGAGTGGGGATTGTGGGGGGAAAGACCCTTCTGAATATTCTGTAGGTGTGAAAAATAACAAGCCATCAGTTATAACCTTAGAGGTACTTTGTGAGGCTATACAGGACTTAAATGCCTCTTTTTGAGAAGAGTGGATAAAATGGAGGGTGAAATGTTTCTGAACAAATTGCTTCTCAGTCCCAAGGCTTAGTTCAGCAATTGGAGAAAGTAACAACTTTGGAGCAGAAAGTGGAGGAGGTACAGAATCTAGGAGTAGCTTTGGTGAAAGATAAGACCACCTTTTTTTTTTTTTTTTTTTTAGGTCAAACATTCTTTATTAAGAATTTTATGGAAATACAACGGAAACAAAAAAAGAAGAAGAAAACAGAACAATACAACATTGATACAATAACAACATCACAATACCTGCAATCCAAGAATAACAAAATGCTGGAAAAACGGAATGATATAACAATATAATAGCGATACAATAACATCACAATACCTGGAATCTAGGAATAACAAAATGATGGCAACAGTAAAAACAGAGTAACTGAAATATAAAGCATCCAGCTAGCAGAAATAATGGGGGGGGGGGGGGAAAGAAAGAAGAAAAAGGAAGACAAGTAAGACAGAAAGTATGTCACAGGATGTTAAATATTGCTGAAAACAGGACCATACACGTATAATTTTACGATGACGAACAGTAAATAAAGTACTAGCCAACTCAAATTTATGAGTCAGACAGACCAAATTCCACCACATGGAAACATGTAGGTCACAGTGAACCTTTCAATTTTTCAGGATCACTTTAAGAGCCAGAGCCAAAAAAAGTCCAATAGACTAGCATGATCCTCTGACAATAGATCGTTCAAGAATGTGTTCTTCCAAACAACAATCTGAAGGGAAAGATCTATCTTGAGAGATAGTACAAGTGAAATAATATCACATACTGCTTTCCAGAAAGGCTGGATCAATTTTCAAGTATATAACGTGTGGCAAAGTCCCACACTCAGTTTGACAGTGCCAGCAAACGTCTGAAGTAAGGTGACCAATATGAAAGAGTTTTCGAGGAGTCCAAAGTGCTGTATGAGAAATAAACAAGGATTGAGACAAGGATACCGACATTGATGTTTTAGCAGAGGTAATCCAAAAATGCTGCCACTGAAAAGGCGTCATACTTGTAGACAAATCCTGCTCCCAGACTGAGTGTAGAGCTTGCAGAGGAAAATCCAGCAAAGCATGAAGATATTTATAAATCCTAGAAGACAAATGACTTGAGTCTACCATCAGAGCAAAGTATCTACTTACTTGAGGTAGTTCAAATAATAAATGAAGCTTACTCTTAGGGCCTGTTTTATAAAGCTGCGCGGCAACAGCCCCGAAGCCCTTTAAATCTCTATGGGCATCGGGACTGTTAACCGCAGTGGCCTGCGCTAAACGGCTTTGTAAAAGAGGCCCTTAGTAAGACATTGTTGCAATTGAAGCCAATGAAAGAATTCACAATCTGAAAGCTGAAATCGATCTTGTAAGATATTAAAGGACAATTTCCCATCCCAAATCTGATCAAGCGTAAGAATACCCTTAGTACCCCAAGAAGGCCAATAAAACGCTGCCTGAGCTATACGAAAGGAAGAATTATACCAGAGAAACTGTCCTTAATACAAAGTTTAAACAATCCATCTACCGTAATTCCAAGAGAGAACATACAGTATCTCTCAAAATGGGATGTTTAATCCGGGAAGGAAGCATACAACTAAGCACAGAGAAAAAAGAGAAGTAATTGGCGCTCTATCTCAATCCAACTGGGATGGAAAAAAACATCAGCAGAGTGAAACCAACTCCAAGCTTGCCTAAAAAATAAGCTAAATGATAATGAAAAAGATTGGGATAATTGACACTCCCATGAATTCTACTACGTTGTAGATGACACAGAGCAATTTTAGGAGGCTTATTCTGCCCAAAAAAAAGTGAAAGCTTGGTCTCCAACAGCTTATAATAAACTCGATCAAAGAAACGGGGAATCATCATTGAAGTGTAATTTATTATTGGAAGCGGCATCATTTTGATGGTTTCCAACTGACCCCACCAAGTGAGGTAGAAAGGAGACCATCTTTGTACCTGATGATTAATCATTTCTAAGACCCAAGAGCGATTAAGCATTAAAGTAGATTCAAAAGAAGTAGTAACAATATACCCAAATATTTAACTTTAGAAGATGCCCAATGAAAAGCAAAAGATGCACAATCATGCTGTAGACCAGGGCTGCCCAAGTCCAGTCCTCGAGATCTACTGGCAAGCCAGGTTTTCTGGATATCTGCAATAAAGATGCATGAGAGAGATTTGCCTGCACTGCCTTCTTGGTATGCAAATCTCTGTCATGCATCTTCATTGTGGAAATTCAGAAAACCTGGCCTGCCAGTAGATCTCAAGGACCGGATTTGGGCAGCCCTGCTGTAGACAATGAACATTAAGAGGGAGAAGATCAGACTTATCTTTATTAATTTTGTAACCAGAAATTTGAGAAATGGAAACCAAAATGGAGATCAATCCAGGTAGAGAGCAGGCTACATCAGAAATATAAACAACCATATCATCGGCATATAAAGGTTGGATAAGTTCCTGCTGGAACAGAACATACGCAGGGCACTGGGTCTTTGATCTAAGGGTTGCCACGTGAGCGGACTACTGGGCATGATGGACCACTGGTTCTTAATTTCACAAGTTCGAGAAAGATAAAACCTTAACCCAGTGAAAAATTGAATATTTGGAAAATCAGTTAAGAAGGAATAATCTGAGATTCTTAAATATTCACAAGTCCTCTTTGATATCAGCAGTGGACTTGGTGAGACAATATTTGAAGGAGGTCCTTAAGATAGCCGGATGAAGCACTTCCACTGATTGTGAAAGCTCAGTATGTCTCTGGGAAAGAAATTGGAGGTGCTGGGACCTCGGGGAGACCGGATCCGATGGTGAACTTAACTGACTTTCTGGAATTATCTCTTGATATAGTTGCCCAGAGACTGACTCTAATTGTAGCATTTGCTTTGGAAGTGGATCGCAATAATATTTTACGTTTATTTCCGTAATATTAATCGGCAGTTTATGTGATCAAATATTTGGATTTGTCCTGATTTATCTACAGACACACAAAAGAGGCGCCAGTCATTTTTGGCCTATAGACCAAGAGTGAATGCTTTGGGGGACAAGTTTTGTATTGACGTTTCCTTGTATTTGTATTGTATTGATTGAGGGTTCAACTTTCACTTTTTTTTGGACCCAAAACAGCTATTGGATTTTCTTGTAGCTAAAGAGGAAATGTCATGATCAGGCTGAAACAATGATGTGGGAAAGCCTCCAGGGAAAGTATTTTGCTTTTTTTTCCCCCTTATTGATTATTTCTATGTATCTTGGATCCTATTTCTGATAAATTGACTGTCTTAAGTTGATGATTTTTCCTGATCTTGATTTCTTTTTGTTGCCTGATGAACAGGCCATTTAACACTACTCTGTTTTCTCTTTTAACTAGTTCTTAATCCATAATAGGGCATTAACCTCCTATCCCATAAGTTTCTAATTTCTACAGGAGTTATTCATGAAGTAGTTAAATGCCTTTTGAAAATCCAGATATACAATATCAGCCGGCTCACCTTTATCCAAAGAAATGTAGCAGTTTGGTGGGATAAGATTTCCCTTGACAAAATCCATGTTGGTTTTGTCTCATTAATCATGCCTATATATATATTTAGTGGAGAGTAGAGGAAGCAATAAAAGGACAATGCAAAACTAATACTCTCCACTTAGCTTGGCTGGAATGTCTTATTTTGTCTATCACCATAGATGAAAGAAAAAGCCTCAAATTATACAGGTAAGCATAAATAATTAGCTCTACCAACCTCCACATCATTGGCATAAAAAAACTTTAATTTATATGGCAAGCACCAGGCAACAGCAAAAAAAAAAAAATAAAAGTAGAAAATTTGAAAAACCACTTCAAAAATCAATCACTAAACTTTAGTCCTTATACATTAAAGCCAACATTTTGCAGTAACACAGCCACTTCTTCAAGGCAAATTGGATTTCCACAGTTGCTGAACCAATCTGTAATATAACAAGTTTCTCAAAGTATAGTAATCGGGAAAGACTCACATTTTTTTTGATGCTGACCTAAAAGATGTTAAAAGAGTAAACCTCCCAAGCCCCAAGAACTAGAACCAGATAAGGGGGAGAGACAAGAGCGGAGCTGGTGGAGTGACAAATATACAACTACCACTGATTAATGAATGAGAAACACGGGAGAGCCCTCAGTCACACAGCCACCCGCTGGAACATCCAGCGGTACAGGCTGTCACTTGGCTTACACCCAGAAGGGTGTTAACTGTGAAACATCCCCGGGCTTATACTCCGTGTAAAATTTATAATAAAGTGCACCCAACAGTGCTCGGTGTGAAAAAAGATAATAATTAATCAAAAAAACACACACGCACTCCACCATAAATAGCAATTGTCTCTGCCCCTTATCCGAGGGGCCAAATTCAAACGTCCAAATCCAGCAAAGTAAGAATACCAACAGGAAGTACTTAGCTTCTCCGTGGAAACAAACAGCCAGCAGAGGTCTTAATTCGTCCAACGGGACTCCGTTTCGGGGGTACACACCCCCTTCCTCAGGAACAGCAGGCCATTTCCAGCTCTGTCATTCCAAGCTGTGCCGGATTATTTGGAGGGTCACAGCGCAGTCCAGCCGTTCCTGAGGAAGGGGGTGTGCACACCTGAAACGGAGTCCCGTTGGACGAATTAAGATCTCTGCTGGCTGTTTGTTTCCACGGAGAAGCTAAGTACTTCCTGTTGGTATTCTTACTTTGCTGGATTTGGACGTTTGAATTTGGCCCCTCGGATAAGGGGCAGAGACAATTGCTGTTTATGGTGGAGTGTGTGTGTGTTTTTTTGATTAATTATTATCTTTTTTCACACCGAGCACTGTTGGGTGCACTTTATTATAAATTTTACATGGAGTATAAGCCCGGGGATGTTTCACAATTAACACCCTTTTGGGTGTAAGCCAAGTGACAGCCTGTACCGCTGGATGTTCCAGCGGGTGGCTGTGTGACTGAGGGCTCTCCCGTGTTTCTCATTCATTAATCAGTGGTAGTTGTATATTTGTCGCTCCGCTCTTGTCTCTCCCCCTTATCTGGTTCTAGTTCTTGGGGCTTGGGAGGTTTACTCTTTTGACGTTGATTCTCTAGCCTCCTAGTATTTTCGGGTTTTTGCGATTTTCTACATAGACCTAAAAGATGTGGCACCCAAACTGCAGCTCAGCTGTTGTATAAGCATAATAAAATGTGTAACAGTTGTTCTGTAATTAGCTGCACAATAATGTTGCCACAGGTAGATCATGCAGAATGGTTAAAAAAAAAGTGAGCATACCATTGGCTAAACCAACAAATGTAAAAAGCATTACATTGCGCACCTTAAACCAAATTGAAATAGGAAAATAAAATCTAGACTTGGAAGAGTGATAAGTTATCCCAGGAGTATATGTGAATTATATCATAAAGGTGGAATAAGTGAGAAAATTGCTGCCTAAAAAGTATTGCAAAATGAATGTACAAGAAAATAAACATGCTGTGATAGGGCATAGTTGATTTATATTATAAATTGACACCGTGTAAATGATCATAGAAGTGTCCACCTGGATTATAAACAGAATATGAAATACAGGTCATACTTTTTTAGAAAATATAT
Source organism: Geotrypetes seraphini (assembly GCF_902459505.1). Lineage (NCBI taxonomy): Eukaryota > Metazoa > Chordata > Amphibia > Gymnophiona > Dermophiidae > Geotrypetes > Geotrypetes seraphini. The sequence goes on along the minus strand of NC_047084.1, from coordinate 302,260,212 downwards.
TAATGAATAAATAGAAGAAAAATATTCATAATAAACTTTTGTGATACAGTATTATAAAAATGGTCTAAGGTCCAATTCAGCTTTCATTCCAAAAGGTGTGACAGTATTTATTTGTGAATCAGTAACATCAGGTCTACATTGTCAGTAGACAGTGAAGTGTATTCCCAGTCCAGGACTCTCTAAGTGGACATATGCTATACTCTCCAGAAAGTTAAGCCTTAGCACAAGGCAAACATGGAAAGGCAAACATGGAAAGTTCTTATAATTTTCTGAAATATACTTTATTGAATAAATATAGTAGATGTACTCACAGTCAGTAGTTTTTCTGAATATTGTAGCTGAAGATGAAGGTGAAGATTTGAGGAACAGAAGCTTTATGGCAGAGGTGAGAGAACAGTTGGACAGTAAGGTATTCCAAGTTCTAGAGATGACATGCTGAATTATATAATTTTTATAGATCATGTTAGACCCTTGGTGCAGTTGAACTCGCCAAAATGGCCCACATTGGGTCCTTGTTCCTATTTTGTTGAATATGTTGGACTTTAAAGATTGTCAAGCTTGATTCTATTGGTCATCTCTGCTCTTTTTATTTCTATTTCTTTTGCTTTATCTTTCATCCGTCACAGGTTTTGGGTCTGGTAGTTTATCCCTACTTTGCCAAGCTGATTTTTCATCTGCCAACCTGAGTGTAGAACTGATTTAGGGCCTTCCAAGTGGTCCATTCCTCCTCTGCCTTGTCAGGAAGCTGCTTAGTCATTCTGATACCTATGACAATCCTAGCAGCAAAATGTTCTCAATTACATCTGTTATGAGACAGTTCCTGTGCAACTTAAAGCTTTTTTTGCCCTAGAGTCACTGTATCGAGGGCATCTGGTGTCCTGTTTACCAATTTCTGTCCGATTTGCTACACCTGGAATGTCTATTCCATCCCTCCCAATGTACTATCCTTAAATGGCTCTCTACTTCCTACCCCTTATCCTTCTCTTACCATCCCTTCCGTTCGAAAGTTGTTCTATGATACAACACGTAAAACCATTTATTCTGTAGTTGCGCCAACATTATGGAAAGCCCTCCCCATAACCCTTAGACAGGAAACTAATCTAAATAACATTTTAAGTCCTACCTTAAAACCTTTCTCTTTAAAGATGCTTTTGAGATCTAGATAAAAGGTTCATTCCAGATAACCCCACTTCCCTGATGTTTTTCCTTTACCTTTTCCTTTAATTTTAAATATTGTATCCTCACCCATTTCCCTTCTATTCGATGTTTGTTTAATATAAGTTCTTAGTATGTTTGTTATCCTCCTGACTTTTTAATCTATTTTTTTATGATTCTGTAAGATGTAAACTGCTTTGGTAATTAAAGCGGTATATCAAGCCATAATAAACTTGAAACTTGATCTTTACAGTACGTCTGTTACCCGAATTTATAGTTTTAAACATGTAGACCGCTTAGAAGCTCGATAAGCGGTATATCAAATTTTAATAAAACTTGAACTTGAAACTTGTGTGTGTTTTTCAGCAGAAATATTTGAGGTGTTCTGTTCGAGCAGAGGTACGGCATCTTCGGAGTGTCCTGTGTCACAGGTTGAAGGCAGCTCCAACACAGGTAAGAGGTTGCACATGTAGTGGAACTCAGGCAGCAGTATGGCATCCTGCAGGTGTGCCAAACATGCAGTCCATAGGAAACTTCTGTTTAGGTCATGTCATAATATCTAATGCAGATTCTAAATTTAACATTTGGCTAATTGCATAATGTAAATTTTGGCTCCTAAGTAATTGTATGGAATGGGATGATTTATCATAGCTTTTTCATCATGGATCTTCTCCACGACAGCCACAATGAATTGTGCCTCTCCTCTTCTCTGCCTCCCTCCCCCGCCAGTGCCTCTCCTCGCACCAATGCCTATCTTCTTCTCCGCCACCTACCAGTGCCTCTCCTCCTCTCTGCCCCCTCCCCCCCACCCACCCCACCTGTGCCTCTCCTCCTTGCGCCGGTGCCTTTCATCTTCTCTGCCCTCTCCCCCACACACCAATGCCTCTCCTCCTCTCTGCCCCCCTCCCCTGCATACCTCTTGAAAAGTTTGCCAGCGTGAACAGCATCTTCACCCTCCTGCTCAGCCAGCCTTGGCTTCCTTCTGATGTCACTTCCTAGTCATGGGACTTGGACGTGACAGAGGGGAGCCGAGGCTGGCACGAGCAGGAAATGGAAGGTGCTGCTTGCGCCGGTGAACTTCTTTAAGAGGTATGCGGGGCAGGGATTGCTCCTACCTTGCGGGTACTCTATTTTTTGGGGGAAGGGTTGGGGTGCTCCTACTATGGGAGGGTCTGTGGGGGCATAGCCCCTGACGTGGTCAGGAGCTGCTGTGGACTATTCATCATGGCCTATTCAGCAATGAATCGGTCTTAATGAATCGTCCTAGACCCGTAATTGTAGTGGGGAGAATAGGGAGGATGTATATTTTAGTGCAGCATATCAGCTCCTAAGGAATTGTAATGGATGTCTTCTTTGGGATTTATATTATTATTATTATTTTTTTTATTTTTTTTTTTACCAATATATCAATCAGTAGAGAAAACCTCAATTCAAATCAGAGATGGAATCCAATTAATGGAAACATGGGTACAAAACCATTGCCTAAAACTTAAAGAAAAAGCTATGTTTTTATTAGAACAATGTGGTAGTGTTTTTAAAGTACAGTAAGTGATCAGAACTTTACCTTTGAGACATAATACTAAAAGGGATAATCTTTTACACTAGAAAGTTAATATACTAGCTATCAAGAAGAAGGATTTTTTTTTATAAGGAGGATTCACTATTTGCTAGATCTGCCAGTTTTCCATCTATTGTTGCAGAGCCTGCTTCTATGCAAACAGTAAAAAGAGATTACTTAAGAAAATTCAAATCATTAAAAATACAGCAGCATGTCTAATGTATCTCCTTGAAATTAAACGGGTTAGACTACCCAGTTAACCTCACTATCAAAATCCTTGGAGTTATCCTGGACCGATGCCTGACTTTCGAAGTCCATACTAATGCTCATTTTAAAAATGTTTTGGTACCCTCTGGAAACTTCGCACCATCAAACACTATTTCAACTTCCTTTCCTTCTGACTGCTGGTCCAATCACTAATCTTAAGCATCCTAGATTACTGCAATATTATATACCTGGGATCCTTTAAAAAAACCATCAAACGCCTAAGAATCATTCAGAATGCTGCCGTTCGCCTCATTTACGATCTCAAAAAATCAGATCATGTAAGCCCTTATTACAAAAAACTGCACTGGCTGCCGATGGAGGCAAGAATCTTCTTCAGATTTGCTTGCCTCTGCTTCAAAACCTTAACAGGCTCATCTCCAATCTACCTGTCCTCATTTTGGGGCAAGTCTGCCTGAGAGAGGACTTCGAACGTTCAGGCCCACCCGCACATGTAATGCCCACCTGTTTGCCTTCCCGTCCCTAAAGGGCTTTGTCTACAAGAGATTCCTTGATAGATCTCTGGCATTCCAAGCAGGCAAATGGAATAAATGTCTAACCACTCTCATTTCTAACTCACCCTCCTACCAAACTTTCAGGAAATCGATCAAAACCTCTTTGATAAATTTCTCCAACTCCCTCCCTGCCTTGTAACCCTGCCTTGGATCTCCGATATGCCTCCGTATATCCTGACTCCTCCCGACTTGCTAAGTTAAACTGATTGTCTTGTTTGTAACATCGCTGTCTATGTACAGTCTCTTACTCTGTTAACTGCTCTGAACTGTTATGGTATTGCGGTATACAAAAATAAAGTTGTTATTATTATTATTATTATCATGCACATACATATGATTAGAATTACTTATTGATAAGTTTATACTGACTGCTGGTCAATGCCTGCATTTGTTTAAGTTATACACAATTGATTTTTAAAATATTTTATAGTCTGGCTTCTGCCTATTTGTCCAAGTTGGTTCAGATGCCTTCCAGTAATAGATTCTTTTGAGATTATATGATGCTACATTTCCCTGCCCTGAAGGAATTGGCATTAGAAATTAATTTTTATTTCAAGCTTTTTCTTTTAAATCGAGCTCCAGCTATTTGGAATTATCTTCCTTACAAATTAGAATTGCAAAGAATTATTTGATATTGAAAACTTGTTTAGAAACTAATGCTACTTATTTGTTGTTTGATCTTTTCTTGGAGCTATTTCATTTTTTTGGGTCAAAGTGAGGTGAATGACAGGGAGATCTACTAAATTTATTCCATTCATGTTTGTATTGCAAAAGGCAAAGGATTTCGGATAATAGGTTTTATTTCCCTGGTTGGAAATTGCTTACAGAAGGATGTCATCCACATCTTTCGACTCCACGTCCTTCTCCAGTGGGCTGTACTGCCACCTTCAGTTTTTCTTTCTGCTAGTGAATTGAGAAGGTGTCTTTCTGATTTTGTTCTCCTTAATTTTATTATTTTTGGTATTTTTCTTTAAGGCTGTAGTGCCCAGAAGTCCTCATTTTGGGGCAAGTCTGCCTGAGAGAGGACTCGGATTCCCTGGGAGCAGTCTGCTGCTAACATGGCATCCTTACTGCACTAATAGTTTTAGAAGCTCGGGATCCATTCCCCTTGGAGCTAGCTCATACTCTGATTTATCAGAGACTTGGATATAAAGGGGTCGGCTGCAATTTTTTTTTTTTTTTCTCTCCCCCTGTCATGATGTGCAGTCTAGTGGGGGTTTGAAGTCTGTCAGACTTGGCACGACTAGCAGCCCAAAGATCAAGTTGTTTGGACCTGGGATGAATAGCCAACTTCCAGAAGAGTCATCTGGAACTGGCCTAGAATACCTGGGAGTCTGTTTCAGTACTTCACAAGGGTATATCTGTCTTCCTAAGCCATGCAAACAGAAGCTGATGAAGCAGATTACAGACCTCTTGGTGAGGCTGAACCCCACAGCTTGGCGTTACCTCCATGCTCATAGATGTGCTTCCCTGGGAAGAGGCTCACATGCATCCGTTCCAGGACTCTCCTGTCCTGTTGGTCGCCCCAAAAGGATTCCCTCCAGCTGATGCTTCCCTGGATGGCGGAAACACAGAACAGTCCTGTGTTGGTGACTCCAGAGGGATTTGTTGTCCAAGGGCATGCCACTTCACTTTGCCTCATGATTGATGCTGCCGACGATGCCAGCCTATACGGCTGAGAGCCCATTGCTGCAGACATTGGAGCAGGGCCACTGGATCCTTCCCCAGAGGAAATGGTCCATAAATCGATTGGCTAGCATTAGACAGTAGAGAAATCCCTGGAAAGCAAGTCAGTCAGGGTTTTCTCAGACAGTACCACCACGATACTTTATGTTAACTGACAAGGGAGCACCAGAAGTGCTCTACTGCGACTGGAGGCCCAGTTGTTGTTCCAGTGGGTAGCAGCTCATCTGCAGGCTCTTTTCACAGCCCATGTAGCAGAAGTAGAAAATGTATAAGCAGAGTACCTCAGCTGGCTGACACTGGACATGAAGAAAAGGTCACTGGTCATGATGGAAGGGCATTTGACCTCATTGTTCAACATTGGGGGTCAACCAACAATGGACTTAATAACATCAGCCTGGAACAAGAAGGTAGGTCGCTTCTACAGCTGAAGATTCAAACCCAGAAGTGCTGGGTTGGCCACATAAGTACAACCATGGCTGGAAAAAGGGCTGCTTTGTGTTTCCCCCATGGCCCATGGTAGGCTGAGTCATTTGCAGAATGGTGAGCCATCCAGGGCTAGTGGTACTGGTGGCTCTGGATTGACCATGCAGCCTGTGGTAAGCAGATCTAGTTTGTCTCCAAAGAGACAGAAGCATCAAGCTGCCAATACATATGGATCTTCGCAGGATTAAGTTCCCATGGAGAATCTGGAACACTTTGTGCTTACATCATGGCTCTTGAGAGCACGCAGCCTTAGCACATAAGGCATACTCGGGACTAGTCATCTCTACTATGCTCAAAGCTAAGAAGTTTACAACAGTTGCAGCCTATGCAAAGGCCTGAAAGACTTTTCAGTGCTGGTGTGCTAAAGATAATATAGAGCCCTTTAAAGCACAAATTTCAGTTGTCCTGGCATTCCTACAGGCTGGACTAGAAAAGGGCCTGGAAGTAGGATTATTTAAAGTACAAATGGGCAGGTCTGTTGGACTTTTGGACCGAGTAGAAAATAATTATTTGGCTTTGCACCCAGACATGTCCAGATTTTTGAAAGGAGCACTCAGATTGCGCCTGCCTGTATGATATCCTTTCCCTGAAGGGACGTAGTATAGCTCCTTTCGAGCCCCTTCAACAGCCACCGCTGATGGATCTCGCAGTCAAGACTGTTTCTAGTGGCAATTGCTTCTAAGAGAAGGGTCTCAGAGTTGCAAGCACTTCCATGCAGAGAACTGTTCTTCAGAATCACAGAAGTGGGGATTTTCCTACGAACAGTCCCTTCTTTCCTACCAAAGGTTGTTTCAGCCTTCCATGCCAACCAGGAGGTTTATTTACCAGCTTTTCAGTGTATGGGTCCGATGAAGCAAGATAAGCTGTTGCAAGTGCTAGACATAAGAATGGTCTGCTCTTTGGAGAAGACCAATGACTCGTCTTTCAGATCATTTTTTTGTTCTCATTAGTCTGGCTAGATAAGGCATACCAGCTTCCAAAGTATCTATTTCTATAGGGATCTGTAAGATGATTTCATTGGCATACATTGACACTGGCAAACAGCTGCTGGTCTCTCTGAGAGCACACACTACCAGAGGTGTGGCCTCTTCATGGGCAGAGTTTCAGGTGGTTCTGCCCAAGGAGATATGTAGGGCAGCTACATGATCTACTCTCCATATTTTTATGAAGTTCTACAGAGTAGATATAGCGGCTTGTGAGGATGCCACATTTGGGTCCTCAGTTTTACGAGCAGGTTCATCTGTCCCACCCTGGATGTAAGATATTACTTTGGTATGTCTCCTATTGTCTGGCATCCTTTGGCCTTTACACTACAAGGGAAAATTTTTTTACCTAGATTAATTTTCATCGTAATAGAAGAAAGAGGATTCCGGGTGTCCTATCCTGTTAGTTACTTCGCCTGCTTTCTGTGTCAGACAGATTTTGTAAGTCTGAAGATCTTTTCCAGCTGGTTGGTTAAGAATGTATGATTGTACTATTTTGGTACTGTGATGCTGTGTTAGTGTGCATTTTTGGTTATAAATAAACAATTGCAAAAAAAAAAAAAAATGTATTGGATAAAAAAAAGAAAAGAAAGTAATGGAAATTGATAAGTCTTTAAAACTCCAGAGCCGTTAGTGCTGGTTGCACACTAAGAGGAGAATTTTTAATTCCATCTAGTTATACTGTTTGAGTTACCATTGTTCACTTTATTTGTTATAGAGCAGAACAGAAATGTATTGGCCCTTAGCGCAGATCTGAACCCCCTTACTTATCAGAGGCTTTCCCGAAGCATCAGCCACAGCCACAAATCTCTCTCCCTCCAGCACCTGAAGCAGCAACCAGTCCCAACAACCCCCCTCACTTACCCGAAGCAGTAGGCAGAGGAAAGGCCCTACCGGGGCAGGCCGGAAACAGCCTGTTTATGGCACTGCCTCTGCTCACCAGCTATTGCTACTGCTTTGGATAAGTGAGGGGTGTGTGTGTCAAGGGTTGCTGCTTCGGGGGCTGGAGGGAGGGAGATTTGTGGCTGTGGCTGATGCTTCGGGAGAGCCTCTGATAAATAAGGGGGTCAGATCTGCGCTGAGGGAGGGAAGGAGGGCAGACCCGTGTGGCGGGGGAGGGTGTGTGTGGAAGGGAATGGTTTAAGTACTGGTCCTGTAGGGTGAAGGGGAGGGGAGATGGATGGATGGATGGATGCTGGACCCATATGTGAGGGGTAGAAGGGGGAAAGAGAGTGGCCTACAAGTTAGGGTAGGGTACGATAGAGTGAGGTGGGAAGGGAGAAAAAATTATTTTTACAGTAACTTTCAAGGAATCGGAAACTACAGTTATCTGGCATCCACCAATTCCCATGGGTGCCAGATACCTGAGAGTTTAATGTATTATAGTTGTAATCAACTGTTTTGGTACAAACCTGAAGGTTTATACAGTTCCCTGGGGAAGGATTCAGAGTCGAAAGATATGGATGACATCCTTCTGCAAGCAATTCACGGCCAGGGGTAAAAAACCTATCATCTGGAATCCTTTGCCCTTATACTTCAAATAAAATTATTGAAGTAAGAACCTAATTTCCCTTTGCATTCCCCATCCTTTCCAATAACTCATCTGCTCCCCTCCCACTTTGTGGTTGATACTTATGGGATCTGGCATGCACAATATCACTGTAAAAACTCATTACTATTGACACTCTAATATCATTGACTTATATTGAATAGCTTTACTTGTAGTTCTGACTATGGGTAAAACAGCTGACCCTATTGCTCTCAGTATACAAGTTATTTTCCAAAGGAGAGACTTGTATGCCCTGTTAGTAGGGATACAAAGATTGAGATAAATTTTCAGTTATCTGCAGCATGCCTATGATTAAGTGCAAACTCACTTTATTTATTAAGCTCCCTTTCCAGTTCTTGATTATGGTTTGAGAAATAGTTTTAAAGTGGAAGCTTCACTTTGTGCTGGATTCTGTGACACTTTTGTGGTGGTTTTCACAAATTTCTTGGTGGTGGTGGTGGTGGGGGGGGGACTTGCAGTCAAATCATCACAAGTTACAAATAAATTGCAGACTTCTGAAAATGATGATACCCTAGCTCTTCATGGTAAAGACCTCTGAGTCTGGTTTTTCCACAGCATATTCCTCCCAAGACTTAATGAATGTGATGAAAGGGTGACCACATGTCTCAGTTTGAAATTTTGAAACTTCAGAGTAGTTATGTTCTATTTTTTGTGTGTGTTTAGGTCCAGATACTGTTCAACAATGAATCGTTACCAGATCACATGACCATGAAGCAACTTTGGCTATCACAGTGGTATGGCAAGGTTAGTATAGTTTGGCCACTTAATGAGGAAATGACATATTATAACAGTCCTGCATTCCTGTCCATTTTGACTGTTCAGATGGAATTCTGTATTTAGAAAGTATAATTTTACTCATTTCATGCCAAGGCCTATCTGTCTGGTGGGTTCACAAACTTATCTAATGTATCTGGGGCAGAGAAGGATTAAGTGATTACCCAGGGTCACAAGGAGCAGCATGGGGTATTAACCCATAACTTCAGGGTGCTGAGCGTCTAATCACCACGCTATACTCTCCTGAGACTGAAAAAAAGTTACAAAGAATATCTCTGCAAGTTCACTTTTCAGTTCTATCAGCACTCTGGGATGTATATCATCCAGTCCAGATGATTTACTACTCTTCAGTTTGTCAAATTGACCCATTACATCTTCCAGTGGTTGCAGAGATTTGTTTGAATTTTTCTGGGATAACTGGGATTGTTTTGAATTTCTCTGATTCATCAGAATTGAATACCATTTGTGGCACTGATAACTCCCCCACATCTTCCTCAGTGAAGATCGAAGCAAAAAATTAAGTTAATCTCTGTGCTATGGCCTTGTCTTTCCTGAGAGCCTCTTTTATCCCTCTGTTGTCAAGTGGTCCAACTGATTCTCTTCCCAGCTTCTTGCTTTTATTATACCTAAAGTTTTTACTGTGTGTGCTTGCTTCCAGTGCAGTCTTCTTTTCAAAGTCTCTCTTTGTCTTCCTTATTTATGCCTTGCATTTGACTTGCCATTCCTTGTGCTGTTTACAATTATTTTCAGTCGGATCATTCCACTTTCTGAAGGATTCTCTTTTAGCTCTAATAGCTTCCTTCACTTCACTTGTTAACTATGCCGGCTGCCGTTTGGTCTTCCTTCCTCCTTTTTTAATACATCCATGAAATATATCTAGTCTGGGCTTCCAGGATGGTTATATTTGAATAACATCCATGCCTGATATAAATTTTTGACATTTGCAGCTACTCCAAGTTTCTTTTTTCCATTCTTTTCATGTTATCAATCTCCTTTTTTTAAAGTTAAATGTTATATTGGATTTCCTGTGTGAACTTATTCCAGGGATTATATCAAATCTGATCATGTTATGGTTATGATCATGATTATCAAGCAGCCCCAGCACCATTATCTCTCACACTAATGCTTGAGTTTCCTATGACGTTGCTTCCTTTAGGCAGACGTCAGAGGAAAGGACCCAGTAGGGTTGACCGTGGGCTTCCTGTTTATAGTGCTGCTCACTGCCAGCAAAGAACTAAAGGTTTTAAAAGGTACCAGATGGATGGGGGAATGGAGTTGAGAGATAAACGATCACCTGGGGAGGAGGGGAAGAAAAGATTCAGGGGGATGGAGCTGTCATGCCCATCTACTTTGAGATCAGGCCAGCCTAAAATTGGGTGTCTAACTATACTTTTGCTCCATGAGTCTCTTTCAGTTTATCTTAAAGTAAGACCCACATTGTAGCTGGAGGCTGGAAAGTCCATAATTTCTGGCTGACTCAAATTCAGCGAGGAGACTGCCCGGGCTTTCTGCTCTACTCCCTTTTGTGAGGTATATCCAAAGGAGAAGCTAAGAGACAAAAACAGTCTAGTAAATACATGGTCCATATGTATATCTCCATCTTGCCCCTCCCCCTAATAAAGTAAGCTTTCTACTTGCATCTGCTGCAAAGAAGAGTCATTTCTTTCTCTGAATAGCTTCCAATCAGTGTTTCATACTATGTGTGTGCCTTAAGAACAGCTTTAAAAACGTAACTCGTTCTTAACCTGGAGACTTCCTGTACTGCATTATTTTCCAAATCCACATCCAAACATTGACACTTGTAGTCAAAATTAGCACTCCACCATAATGGGGGGGGGGTAGTTTTACAAGTTACTTATAAATGAAGTTGCCTCATACAGCCATAGAGCTGATTATCATTTTAAAAAAAATCACATTCTGCCTAATGGTTATGGGAGCAGGGCTCAACATTTCTGGTGTGAGGGCTCATAGTATAAATATGGTAAATCGTTTCATAAAGAGGGTCAAGTTACACCAAAAAGAGAGAATCTGATACAATTAAATGGAATTTGACAAAAGGAGAGTTATCACTAAAAATTCTGTTGTGTTTGACCCTAAGACACAAGAAGGCAACTTCTTATGTTCTTATGAATGAAAATCTAAAGAAAACCCTGAATTGTATACTTTATGGACTAGTGTCGAGTCACTGTGCCCTTAGTTACTCAATTAACTAATTTTCAGCTGCTTGACTTCAGCCTTCCCTGTTGAAAGTATACCTCACTATATATTGAACTTTATCATGGGAATGAAATCATCACAAAGTTTCTACAAAGCCACTTCTAAAGCTCTGGGACTCTACTGAACCACAATGAGAGCATTTATCTCCAAATGGAGAAGACTTGGAAAAGTGGTAAATCTTCCCAGGAGTGGCCAATCTGCCAAAATTAATCTGAGGATTCAACAACTCTTCCAGGAAGTAACACAACTTCTCTGAAGAACATCCAAAGAACTTCAGGCCTCTGTAGTCTCAGCTAAGGTTATTTATAACCTCAGAATAAGAAACAGACTAATCAGAAAATGGGATTCATGGGAGAGCAGCAAGGTAGAAACTGCTATTATCTAGAGCTAGCATCAAGGTTGATCTCACATTTGCAAAAACATACCTTGATGATCACTGTCTCTTGACATAATGTTTAGAGACAGATGAGGCAAAAATGGAACTCTTTGAACTACAGGTTGCATTATATCTGGCATAAAGCAAGAACACCATACCAGTAGTCGAACACGGTGGTACTAGTGTGATACTTTGCTACTGCAGGATATGGAAAACTTACTGTTTATTGGAGAAACCCCAGGAAAGAGACTTGGGAGTGCCATCCGCGCAATGTGCGGCGGCGGCAAAAAGGGCGAACAGAATGCTAGGAGTGATTAAGAAGGGGATCACAAACGGATTGGAGAAGGTTATCATGCCGCTGTACCAGGCCATGGTACACCCTCACCTAGAATACTGCATCCAGCACTGGTCGCCGTACATGAAGAAGGGCACAGTATTACTCAAAAGGGTCCAGAGAAGAGCGACTAAAATGGTAAAGGGGCTGGAGGAGTTGCCATGCAGTGAGAGATTAGAGAAACTGGGCCTCTTCTCCCTTGAAAAGAGGAGACAGAGGGGACATGATCGAAACATTCAAAATACTGAAGGGAATAGACTTAGCAGATAAAGACAGATTGTTGACCCTCTCCAAGGTAAGGAGAATGAGAGGGCACTCGCTAAAGTTAAAAGGGGATAGATTCTGTACAAACATAAGGAAGTTCTTCGTCACCCAGAGAGTAGTGGAAAACTGGAACGCTCTTCTGGAGGCTGTTATAGGGGAAAACACTCTCCAGGGATTTAAGACAAAGTTGGACGGGTTCCTGTTGTACCGGAACGTATGCAGGTAGGGCTGGCCTCAGGTCACTGGTTTTTGATTTGGGGGCCACCGTGGGAGTGGACTGCTGGGCACGATGGACCACTGGTCTGACCCAGCAGCGGCAAGTTCTTATGTCCTTAACCATAAATTCTGCACTGTACCAGAAAACTATTAAGGAGAATGTCCAGTTGTCCATCTGTTAGCTGAAGTGTACTTGAGTTATGTGGCAAGATAATAATCCAAAACGCAAATTCAAGTCTACATCTGAATGACTGAGGAGAAGCAGAATTATTTTTGGACTGGTCTAGTCAGTCTTGACTTGAATCTAATAGAGATTTTGTGGCAGATACTGAAGCAAGCTTTTTATAAATAGCTACCAGAATGGCTTTAGAGTTAACCCTGTCCTCAGGTGAGAAGCTCATGAGTTATAAATCATCAAAAGTATTAGGAGTGATTCTAGATTCCAGTCTCACCATGGGTGAGTAAATTACCTCATTGTTCAAGAGATTTTTCTTCAGATTGAGGCAGTTGAGGACAATAAAATCAGTCCTGAGCCTGACTAGTTTTCGGACAGTGACTCAAGCAGTTCTACTTCCATATCTAAATTATTGCAACTCTTTATATTGCAACATCATAAAGAAAGGACTTCAGAGGTTGCAGCTACTCTAGAACACAGCAGCTAGCCTGATTTTCCATGAGGCCTGATTTGAGAGGGCCAGTCCACTGACAATAGAACTACACTGGCTGCCAGTCAAGTATAGAATTCAATTTAAAATTGCATGTATGTTTCACAGGGTTATATATGGAGAAAACTCGGCTTGGCTAACTTCAGCCAGTTAAGTTTCACACTCCTATAACTCAAAAATGACTCAACACTATAAATTACCTCTTCCCTCTCCATGTCAAGTTTGGAGGAAATCACTCTTCGAATCCACCTTTGAGTTTCAAGGCCCCAAAATTTGGAACTGCCTTTTTACATGCTTACGTGAGACCTCTTCTGTCTTCAATTTAGAAAGGTGCTAAAAACACATCTGTTTTCATTATAGTTTTGCTATGATTCATAATGTCTATGTTGCTAACCTTTTTAATCTTTTGTAAGGCGCATTGATTCTCAGATGACATTTGCTGGGTTTAAGAAACAATATGGTATCTATTAAAATATGCATTTGTATTGCATTGATAGTGTGGGTATATTATATTAATGTTCTGTTTTTCTGTTTAATGTGTTCAGGTCTAAAACTGTATTGTGGTTTATCCTAGGACAATGTGGATGATGTCTTCCACGGAACCTGGTATGGACAGTACTAAAGAGTACTGTCACTTTAAAAGTTTTGAAAGTCTCGAGACTACCTTTACTGCGCATGCGCTAGTGCCTTCCCACCCGCTCACAGGACCGTCAGTTCTCAGTTTTCTGCGGAGCTGAGAAGCTGTTTCTTGGATTCTCTCCTAGTGTGTCAAACTTATTCATTTTGTGCCATTCCATGGCATTTTTTTCTTCATAATTTTGTATTTTATATACTTTTATTTTGAGTTGAAATTTTTTTGTTTTTGACCGACTTTTTATTTTGGGCCTATGAGATCTATTTTCATCTTAACGTCTGCTTGACCTCCCTGGATCATAGACTCCTTTGACTTTGTGTCGGCGGTGTTCCCTTTGTGCAAAGTTCCAAGTGGCTTCAAACAGTTCACTCGGTTTAACAGGACCATCTTGGCCACTGACTCGTACAATTGGTGTGTACAGTGCTTTGATCCTAAACACTGGGTCATTTCTTGCACCCTCTTTTACTGAACTGTTGGGCCCGTGAGTCAACACAGGTGAGAAGGCACCAGTGCATGCATATATGGGCAATCTTAAGACTTTCAAAATTTTTAAAGTGACTACAATTTAGTACTGGCCTCTGTGAATGACATCACCCACGTGAGTATCTGCCTGCTGTCCTTGGATAACACCTGTTACAGGTAACTTTGCTTTATGGTTTGACACTTGATGTCCCACCAATTTTAAAAATAGGCCATGTTGGTTTATGTATTACACACTAAATAAAAGAAAAAGAACTACATAAAATAATAGGAAAACCTAACCATAATCAACCCAAGATAATTAAAATGAAACAGTTGCAATCAGGCATGCAGGTGGCAACCCCACTCTGTGGATCTCCACCAGTGAATCTCCAGTGTCAAACTCAATCACGTTAAGGAGCTGAAATCTAACACACACACTTACACACACACACACACACACTTACTTCTTCATTACTCCTAGTAATAACTGTTGCCACCAGTCCGATTCAAGATTTATTTTTGATATACCGTCTATAAAAAATACATGTCTAGACAGTGTACATTATAAAAAAATTAAAGGAAGCAAATAAAAAACAGTAGTTTATCAAATGTTAAAACTACTGGACGAATTTAAATTAACATACATGAGACAAAAGGATAATAGGGGAGGGAGAGGTTGTTTAAAATACATTGAAGTAAAATTAATAAAAAAAAAAAAAAAGGACGGTAAATGGGGAGTGGTAAGAACAACAGGAGGAGATCAGTTTAAGAAAGTGTTGGCTATTTCAAAAATACTTATGAATCAGGAAGTTTAAAAGTGGGAGTCTGATGCTAGAGAGTGAAAGCATCTTTAAAGAGGAAAGTTTTAAGTTTAGTTTTAAATTTTTCGAGGGAATTCTCTAATCGAATGTCGAGTGGAAGGGCATTCCACAAAGAGGGGGCGGTAACTGAGAAGATGGATTTGCGAGTGATGTCATGAAACAGTTCCCAGATTGACGGTATAGAAAGTAAATTTTGATTATTTGATCGGAGGACCCTTGATGATGAGTAGGGGACCAAAAGTTTGTCTATAAATGTCGGTTGATTAGAGTTTTTAGTTTTGAAGGTGAGGAGAAGTATTTTATAGGAAAGACGATGAGAAACAGGTAACCAATGTTTATGAAAGAGAGGGGTGACATGGTCAAACTGATGTCATGAAACAGTTCCCAGATTGACGGTATAGAAAGTAAATTTTGATTATTTGATCGGAGGACCCTTGATGATGAGTAGGGGACCAAAAGTTTGTCTATAAATGTCGGTTGATTAGAGTTTTTAGTTTTGAAGGTGAGGAGAAGTATTTTATAGGAAAGACGATGAGAAACAGGTAACCAATGTTTATGAAAGAGAGGGGTGACATGGTCAAACTTTTTAGCATGATAGATTAATTTAAAAGCAGTATTTTGTAATAATTGTAAATGACGGATTTCTTTCTTGGTTATGCCTTGATAGAGGTCATTACAGTAATCAATAGTTGAGATTACTAGGGAGTGAATCAAGATAGTAATAGAGGAATGGTCGAGAAAAGAGGAAATAGAACGGATGAGTTTGAGCTTATGAAAGCATTTCTGCATAACTGCACTAATTTGTTGATGGAAAGTAAAAATATTGCATGTCTGCTGTCCATAGATTGTTTGCTATATAGTTTATATGAAGCAGATTTACAGGTTTTTGCGTTGCTTCATATTATCTGGCAAAGGAGAGATATTATGTTACTGTTACTGAAGTTGACTCCAGACTCTGAATATATATTTGTTCTGTTACATGACAAGTGAGAAATCTGAGACTGATGTTTTTCATAAAGCTTTTTAATATGGGATAGGTAATTCCATATTAAACTAGGGTTACTGTATTTCTGAAAATAAGACACATGGCCCTGTCCCTACACTAAACTACCTGTTAGTCTCTCCTCTCCTTCCTTCCCGTCTTCCCTCCCCCCCTCTTTGGGACAGCAGGGGGGGGGGTCACCCACAGGTGGGTGCAATGTCAATTGTAGTTCTGCCATGGGTATTGATGGTCCAAGGCCAGGTTCTCGCTCCTGTTGCGAGCCGCTGGCTGGAGGTGGCAGGAAAGACTCCAGCTTTGCCTGAGCTCAAAGCTGTGTCTGGAGGGCCTCCAAGCATATGCACACACAGTGATGTCAGGCCAATGCATGGACACCCTCCAGATGAAGCCAGAGCCGGGGTCTTTCCTGACACCTCCAGCCAGTGCCAAATGAGCCTCCAGTGGCTCGCAACAGGAGCCCTTGTCCCTGGACCACTGGTACATGTGGAAGGACTGTGATTGATGTGACTCCCACCTGCGGGTGACCCCCCAGTGCCACCTCATTTCTGCTGCCCCCTCCCGAAAGGTTAAAAAAATATCCTTGACAAAACTGCCAAGTTTTAGAAAAACAGACACCTGGACAGTCCTCTAAAAAGAGTACATGTCCAGATAAATCTGGATATATAGTAGCCCTATATTTAACTTAAAGTTAAACAATGAAAAATTTTTGGCATGTTTTAGTCAGCTTTGAATTTGTTGTGTTCAGTGTGTCGCATTCATGAATGTAGACTGTCAGGTGTATTACAACAGAAGATCTAGATCTGTTCCTGAAAAGACAACCCAAAATCTAACGCTACCCCAAGATACCGAAAAGAGTTAAGGTGTTTTAAGCAAAAGACCAACTAAAGTAGAGGGTGAAAGGAGGATGAGTCAAATGACCAGAGATCTTAGAATGCAAAATCTTCTCATTGTTCTAATAGTGTGTTGTGCTGATATGTGATCATTTTGCAGTAGTTACATTCTGTTTTTTACTACAGTGTAAACTGCCTCTGTGCACTGCCTTAGGTGAATTTCTTCAGAAAGATGGTTAATAAATGTGGGATGCTAAAGGGCAGTTATACTTTTTTCTTTTAAAATTTCCCAGTACTCTGAAAGCTTTCTGTTGGCCTTTTGCTTTTAGAAGAAGACCTGGGTGTCTAAGCAGGACAGATCAATCTGAAAGTTATTCTTTTGTGTGACTTGTTTTATTTATTCTTGCATTCTCATGTAAAAGCAGTACAAGTGGGCAGTATGGTAATATAGTTAAGAAATAAAGTTCCCCAGACAAAATGTGTAGGTATTTCTTACTTTCTTCAAAGGCTTTGATCATTAACTTACTCTTTTGTTTTTGTTTTTTCCAGCAAGCTCCTCTTATCCTGAACTACAGTGTTAAAGAGAAGAGAAGGTAGAATTCCTACAGAGCTTTAAAGGAGTTTTTAGAA
The DNA here is from genome assembly GCF_902459505.1 of Geotrypetes seraphini. Classification (NCBI taxonomy): domain Eukaryota; kingdom Metazoa; phylum Chordata; class Amphibia; order Gymnophiona; family Dermophiidae; genus Geotrypetes; species Geotrypetes seraphini. The sequence goes on along the minus strand of NC_047084.1, from coordinate 302,242,775 downwards.
GAGCACAAGTTACTTTACCAGTGTTCCATCTTTGTATAAAAACATATCTTGCCCAGTGGAGGACTAATTGATGAATTATCTAATTTAAACATGTCCCTTCTTATTCTGACTTTTATTTTTCTTTTTTTTTAATAAAAATGTGAAAATCAACATGCTATCCACATTTTGTTTTTATCTACATTTGTGAGGTAACAGAGCTTCACCAAATAGTTTCCTGATTAGTCCAGCAAAAATGAGTCTTGCAGTCTAATTTGAGGTCTGTGGAAGTATCCTAAAACATATATTTTAATATTTGTTTTTAAAAATTGCAGCACAATTCCTTATCTTAAGTTAGGTGCCCCCATTCAAAGCAATGCACAAACCTCCAGCAGTTTTTAACAAGTCTTCAGAAGCTCATTTTTCTGCTATTCTACACTGGAGTTGTCTGTGATATGGAGTGACTTCATTTTGAGTTTGATTAGTCCCAGAAGTCTGTCATAATATGGCGGCCTATTAAGCAGAGATCATTTCAATAAATTTTGAGAAGTGGTATTTCAACTTGAGCATGACTTAGGAATTTAAGTCTGAATATGAAGTTATACAATTGACCACTTTTATGTGGTTTCTCAAGCTAATTTACAGGTGGAATGTTCTTACAGTGGTTTCCATGGGAAGGATTATGCAGCCAATCAATGACTAATATACTAGAGCAAAGCTGCTCAAATGTGAAGACCATGGTCTGGACCATGGAACCCTCCCAAGTGGACTACGGGGATGCCAACGCCATTGATGGCAACTTGCCCAAAAAATTTAATTTTGTCTTCATTCTTCCCCCTTAAATGAAATACCTGTGTTGGCCAGAGCTTGCTGAATGAATTTTCATTTTGGGCATCTGCCAGCACTGTCCCTGAGCAGCTGCTGCCAGACACAGGTCCCCATGGTGGAGCTTGGGGGATCCCTGCCAGCCACACTAAGGGAAAATAAATTTTGGGTAGGCCTGATCCCAAAGTGGGCATAGGACCATTTGAGTCCACTGTGCATTCTAAAACATTTACTGCATCCCAGTTCTCCAAAGCAGGAAGCCTACATCAGAGGAAGTGGAATGCAGCAGACCTTGAGCATCAAAGGCTGCAAAGCCCCACATTACTTTATACTGCTGTTGCAGACCTGGGAGGATGCAGGATGGTGGTGATGTTGAGGGGAATGGAAGCAAGAGGATATGCTTTACTAGGGGAGAGAAGGTTTCAAGGTTTATTAAAAATTTGTTATACCATTTAATCTGAAATTCAAAGCGGTGTACTATAAAATTCATCGTCAGCATACAATGACATAAAAACAATTGATTAAAAACAGAACATATCATTATGGGGGATATGTCAGTAAAACAAACAAATATACATCAGACAAGCAAAAGTAACAAGAAGAAGAAGGGGAGAACTACAATCAATAAAGAAAAGAACAAATAAGGGAAGAACAATAAGGAAAGGGTAGACCTGAAAAATAATGAAAAAATTGTTGCCCTAACTAGGGCAGTTATGTCTTAAAAGCGTCTATGAATAGGAAAGTCTTCAACTTAATCTTGAAGTTTCTTCCCTTATATAGTTGGGAATGGAATTCCAAAGGGAAGGTGTTGTCACAGCAAAATTATTGGATCTTAAAGTATTAGTATATTTTAAGGATGGAATGTTAAGGAGATTGTGAGCTGCAGAACGGAGAGATCTGGATGGGCTTTATGGACTAAGTAGTTTATCAATAAATTCTGGTTGTATAATCAAGTTTTAAAGGTTAAAAGAAGAATAACTGATTTGGTGCTCGATAGGTAACCAATGTGTCTTATGCAGAAGAAGAGAAATGTGGTCATATTTCTTTGCATTATAAATGATTTTTACTGTTGTATTCTGCACAATTAGAAATCGCCTAAGTTCTTTTTTTTTTTTGTTATTCCTTTAAAGAGGGCATTGCAGTAATCTATACATGAAATAATAAGGGAATGCATTAGGATGTTCAAAGATGCAGTATCCAAAAGTTTAGAAATTGATCTAATCATTCTTAGCTGATGAAAACATTGCTGGACAACCGTACTAATAAGGAGATAAGAAAATTTGCTATCTAAAGTGATCCCTAACAGTTTTAATGAAGGTGCAGATTTGATGGGTGAAAAATCAAGTATGAAAGGGGCCTGTATGGATAATCCATCTTTGAATGGGAAGATCATGACTTTAGCCTTATCAACATTTAAGGATAATGTGCGAGTCCAACCAGAGTTTAATTTTCTCAAGTTTTTCATTAATAACTACCTCACCAGAATTGTTCAGATCTATAGGATGAATAAGCGGCACATCGTCAGCGTAGGCATACACTGTAAAACCAATAGACTGACCTAAGGTCAAGAGCAGCACCATAAAAATATTAAAGAGTAAAGGAGATAATATAGAGCCCTGAGGTATACTGTGCTTGTTTGTAAAAGATTCAGAAGATGCAGAATTGAAGTTTACTTTAGAGGTGCATTCTGAGAAGAAAGATGTAAACCTATCCAACACTTGATCGGTGATACCAATGTCTTGAAGGCGCTCCAATAGAAGTTTATGATCAATCGTGTTGAAAGCCGAAGAAAGATCTAAAGAAATGAGTAATACAGACTGATGGTAATCAAGATGATATAAAATTTTGAAGTCAGACCTATGAGCGAGAGTTCAGTAGAATGATGTTGACGGAACCCCGTTTGGCTTGAATGTAATACATTAGTCTTTTCGATAAAGTCTGTAACATGCCTAAAGACCATTTTTTTGGTAAGCTTAAATAGAAAAGAAGCATTAGTTATAGGCCAGTAATTAGAAACCTCTTGAGTACTAGTTTTATGATTTTTGATTATTGGATAGATGATGGATTTTTTCCAATCATGAAGCAAGGATACGAGAAGGAAAGCAAGGGGGGAGATGATAGACCTGAGGAAGAAGCAAGAGTGAGATGTTGGACTGGAAGAGAGATGGTGAAAAAGTGAAGCAAGGGATGTGGGGAAGGTCAGGGACACACAAGAGCTGCTAGCCCTGGAGGGAACATAGGTACAGAGTCATAGAGGGGCAATACTGGACACAAGAGAAGAGATAGGGGCACAGGGGAGATGCTGGAAAAGGTGGATAGGGAGTCACAGAAAATATGAATGCAGGACACAAGAGAAAGAAGAAATGTCAAAAGGACAGGAGCCCTGAAGAGAATTAGGAAAAAGAAAAGCAGAAGAGACTTAAGACCAAAGCAAAACTCAGAAAAAAAGATAGGAAAAAAGTATTAATTACTTTATTAATATATCAACTTTTGGAAATGTGCATCCTTCTCCCACCCCCCCTCCAAACCCCACTACCTTGAGAATGTTAGTACTCTATAACAGTTATAGAAAAAGAAGGATTTTCATAACAACCGCTAAAAGATTGGAGATTGACTACTGGGGCAGATAGGGACAAATGCTTGAGTACCTGAATGTAAACCACTTAGGCTATAAGTGGTATATAAATACTGGAAATAAATAAAATGCCAAAGCCTATGGATCATTACCCTGATTCTTTCAGTGGACTTACATGATATTGCTTATAATGCAAATTTCGCCAGGTGGTTCCAATACAGTGCCTTATCTTCACACCCTTTTACATTTTTTATATTCTACTGTGTAAAAAATATAGGGGTAGATATTCAGTTAGTGGTGGTCAGCATTTTGCTGACAGCTTTATGCCTGTATATTCAGTGCTGGGCCATTTCTGGGCTCTGGCATTGAATATCCATGCATTTGTGGTGGGCTAAAACTTAACTGGTTAAGTATAATATTTGGCACTTAGCACCCACAGTCCTATATGCGTGGGTTTTTTTTTTTTTTAGCCAGTTAACGACATTTTCCATGGCACTGTCGGATTACGTTCCACATAGTATGCCTGGATAGTCCCAGACAAATAATTTAAACAGCCAGGAGCTATTTCTGGCTGGTTAAATTGGTTTGAAGATTGACCCCATAATTCAAAATGCATAAATTGGGAGTTTGTTGTGCTAATCTACATTTTCTTTCCTCCTCCAAACTCGCTACCTGTTCCTCTGATCGAATTCTCCCTCATCTACTCAGCACTCTCTCTCCTACTGTCATCCCTTCTGTCAGATTCTTAAATTTTCACTTTCCACTGCATCCATTCCTGATGGCTCACACACTCCCCCAGTGATCACTGACCCCCCCCACACACACACACACTGCCATAAATATTAGAATAAAAATGTACATGCCTGTCTCTAGAACATCAGCACCTGCTATATGAAAGCCTAGCAGAGTTGCATACAGGTGTCTTAAGTAGCCGGGGGGGGGGGGGGGGAGGGGGGAGCTGATGAACCATAGAGAGGAGGACCCAGGCCCACAAGCCACTGTAACCACTACATTCATGATTGAAAATGTTAGGCCACCAATAAAAACCAAAACCCTACTATAATGCCATATAGGTGGCACCTGCAGCCATAAGGGCTATTGGGATTGTAGACATGTGGGTATAGTGTGTTTTGGGGGGCTCACCATAACCTATAAGAGAGTGCTGGTGAGATGTTTGTGGTACCCTTTTTGTAACGTTCACAGCAGTGCCATGTAAAGTGCTCCACTGCTATATTGCCATGTCTAGGTGGCCAGTCCATCACAATGCTAGCCCCTCCCATGTCTAAATGGTCTTATTCTGGGCATTTGGGACTTGGGATTAATTTTTGGTTGAAAATGTGGTATAAAGATAGACGTACTGGTGGTCTGGATGATCAATGGCATGGATGTCAAGACGATTTTTGCAAAAAAATTATTCTAGATGTATTTTTTGAGAATGGACATTGTACCACTGCCGACTTTGGGCATCTAGCACCATATGTCCAAATTGGACTTAGATTTTTCTTTTGATTATGCCCCCTCCCCCCCCCCCCCAGGCCCTTACAAACTTAACAGCTGTTGAGACTTCATTGCTACATCATAGGCTTTTACTGAGTTTTGATAAAACAATAGTCTGCTGGTTTACAGGCAGGTCATTTGGTCTTTGATTCTCATATTTGGGTACTCCCAACCAGTGGACAACTTTACTTCCAAGCCCCCAATTCCACTGAAATTCTAATAAAGGAGGAACATAGCCTCCCCTTCCCACTGTTACCCATTTTCATCCTTCTCTCCTATCATCAAATCTGTTTTTATTGATAGACAAAGATATAGCAATTGTAACAAGAAACTCGCAACAATTAGGGGTTACAAAACCGCAAAGTATGTACAATTTGGCCACAAGTATCAAACTTTAACCCTGCCTCCCCTCCCCCCCAGCCAAAGAAACAACCAGAGAAACCCCAGAAACTACTGCAGAGAATCTACAAAACACAAATAGTAGAATAATTACAGGATATTCAAGAGCCAAGGCTAACAGATAACTGTATGAACACTGGTGGCCTGACTCTTATGGCCGAACCAGCTAGATATATACAGCTCTCGAATTCCAACCTCCCCAGACTCCCCAACCCCCCCCCTCGAAAATGAGATGATGGAGCACCCCCTCCCCCCCCCCCCAAAGAGGAAAGAGAATTTAACACATCACTATGCACTCTAGGAGAAAGGAAAAAAAATATATATACTTCCCACACTTGAAGAAAAAAGTCTTCCACTTTGGTGTAAGTTTAGCATATTTAAGTTCCAATAGCATCAAAGCATGAAGCCTGCTTCTCCAGTCCCAGAAAGAATGGGCTTCCTCAGTTATCCATACAGACAAGACAATGTATTTTGGCATGAGAGTAAGACATTTCTACGTCCCCCTACTAAGAGCTTTGATTTTGGGATGTATGACAACATAAAATTGTATGGATATTCACCAGAATGTTTTGTGGGTTATTTTCAGGTGATTGCAATTCTGCCTATTTACCTGCAGGTGGCAGATTTGCATATGAAATACAAGTACTGTATAGGTACAACTGCTGATCAAAATGGTTTGTTTGTCCAAATAGGATCCTATTGTGCTTTAAAATTTTAGTATTTTGAAACCAGCATAAAGCCCACCACCAGGGTGGAATATCTGAACTACCAGGCATGGTTTTTAAAACAGGTCTACTTTTTAAATAAGAATCTGGACAAGGGTACAAAACTGCATGTGTAATTTACAGAATACAGTGGTACCTTGGACTATGAGCATAATCCATTCCAGGAGCATGCTCGTAATCCAAAATGCTTGTTTATCAAAGCGAGTTTATCCATAGGAAATAATGGAAACTCGCTTTGATACGTTCCCGGCGAGAGGGAGAATTAGAAGTCCTTGAGCATGCGCAGATGCATGCTCAAGGCAGGCAGGCAGATGCCGGAGGTGTCAGGTCAAAAGCGTGCCGGGACAAAGGCGCGCTTTGTCTATGAACCGAAGCCGGAAGCCAGAAGATCTTCTAGGCAGGATAAGGAGGCACTTCTAAGACTATTTTTTTAGGCTTAAAGAAGTGACCTTAGAAAGTAAGATTTTTTCCAGTCACCTCGAAAACAACTCAGACCAGGAGAAAGGGGTTCCTTGAATTAAGGCAACACGTGCTTGCCCTGGAAGCAAAATGCCAATTAAGATATCCATGCAAGTGTATGATCCAACTGGATCAAAATTTCTATATTTTTTTGAATCCTCTCAGTTGCAATTTTTTTCTCGAAGGAAAAGGAGTATTATTGCCTAGCGCCTCAGTATGAAGCATTTCCAAATAGACCCCAATTAAATAGATCCATGTAATTTAGAAGATGTAAAAATAAAAACAACAGACTGTGGATGTTCTGAAAGATGATTTTTATTTGCTTTTCACAATAAAAGTCTGAATAAGTAATACACATATGATAGTCCTGACGGACCCTACACGGTCTGTATTTCGGCGAGACTACCTTCCTCAGGGGCCCAGATGTTGTAGGGTACAAAGATAAAAATATGAGCAAAACAATGTACATGTCTTTGAGCATAAAACCTGAAAATGGCTTGAAATCACTGCAATTTTACGCGCTACTCTACTTGTTTCAAGCCATTTTCAGGTTTTATGCTCAAAGACACGTACAATATTTTGCTCATATTTTTATCTTTGTACCCTACATCATCTGGACCCCTGAGGAAGGCGGCCTCGCTGAAACACAGACTGTGTAGGGTCCATCGGGACAATCATACGTGTATTACTTATTTAGACTTTTATTTGTATTGTGAAGAGCGAATAAAAATACATCTTTCAGAACATCCACAGTCTGTTGTTTTTATCTTTGGATTGTTTTTACTGTGGAACATTGGGTCTTCCTTTTTGTTTTGTTGTGTTGCAAATTAGAAGATGTACGAATTTGATTTGTATATGAACATTTTTTTCTTTCAATATTCTCTCTAAATGTGAATTGTCTTCTCATATGTGAACTATATAAGGCTGAGCAATTTTAAGTTTTGAGGTCTGATAACCTAATTCTATATTTCTTTTTGATGTTAAAATGTGGCAAAAGTCTTCATTTTTATTCATAATGTTTGATGTATAAGAATAAATGGATAAATAAATAATAATTTTTAAAAAAGCCCTTCCCTGAATTTTTTGAGGTTCAGGGTAGTTCCCTGGGCTATTTTTATGCGAGATTGCTGCCATGGCGGCTCTCGTGAATTTTCTTGATTTTATTTTAAAAGCCTCTATTTGCCTCAAAACCTCTTGATTTTTATTAAGATTGTCAGGAATGGACTCCTCTTGCTATTCAACCCCTATATCATTCCAGCTTTGCACTGTGTGCCACAGGGCAAGTGAGGGAGAGACTGAAGCCATATGCTCAACCTCCTCTGAGATCTCTAGGGCTGGGGAACTGCAAGGAGCCTGTGGTTTAGTTAAAAAAAAAAAAAAAAAATCAAATTCATTCTGGAGTTCCAAACTAGCAAAGGAGCCAAATTCAGGTGCGTGGAAGCTGCGGAGCCCAAGAGGCCTGTCTAAGACCCTGCAGGGATCCTAGGGGCCTTCAGTACCAGCTTTTACCCCAGACTTTGTTAATCTCCTATGGAAAGCCTACTTGGCTTGTTGGGGCCTCCTTGCGTTATCTACAAGCACACCAGTGCTGGCCCAAGGGAAGATTTTCCCTCAGAGTGCCTCCATTCTGGAAAGGAGCCTGCCTCTGGGCCAGCAAGACCAGCTGGAGAAGGACTGGGAGAACTGGAGGTCAGATTCCGTGCCTTTAATTTCCCAGAGCAAGATTTCACTTGGGGATTTGGGTTCTCTTATACGGAATGGAAGTCAAGAGGCAGTGGTGACTTTGGACCAGGGGGAGGACCCCCTCAGTTCGTTGATTCTTCAAGTCAACAACTGTGATGCACATTATTACATACTCCCTGAGGGAGTTGAAACTGGAATCTCAGCAGCCATCCACTTCACACTGCACGGTCATGAGCGGCACTAATTCTCAGACCACTTTTTTTCACACGAATCCAGAATCACTTTGTTAGTCACAGATCAGTGGGAGACCCCGGAGGATACATTATGGGTAGCCAGCACTATGTCTAGGCTTTACCTTATAGCTCCTTAATTTCAACAACTTTTTGTTCAGCTGAAAGTGGATTCCACAGTGGCTCAGGTTACCAAACGTACCTCCTTGCATAGTGAAGGAGGTGTGATGCTAAAGGAAGCACAGGATCAAAAGGTGGATGTGGTCCTAAAGAGGCAATTTTGAGGCCCTGGCTTTGGGGATCAAAGATACAGTGAGCAGCCTTGTTTGTGGCATGGTCATGCCACACTAGATTAGAAGCTGGTAGAACACTCCAAGGATATGGATATGAATCTTGACAATATTCTGCTCCAGTGTTTGAAACTTTCATAGTTTGCCAAAGCCTATTTGTGTGGATCATTTAGGTAAAGGTACTAGTAACTAAATGCTGTGAGCTCTGCCACTGATGCTGATACCAGTTAAGCCAGGCAATATGGACTGCAAGAAATATGAGAACGTTAAAAGTAATAGGAAATGTTGCTATTTGAATCTGTCTAATTTATTCAGACCTGATTATTTGGGCAAACTGCAAAACTAAACCTGCAAAACAACCAGGACGAGGGAAGTCATCTTGCCACTGTATCGAGCGATGGTGCGTCCGCATCTGGAATACTGCGTTCAATATTGGTCGCCGTACCTCAAGAAGGACATGGCGGTACTCGAGAGAGTCCAAAGGAGAGCAACGAAACTGGTGAGAGGGCTGGAACACTGCCCGTACGCCGAGAGGTTGGATAGGCTGGGGCTCTTCTCTCTGGAGAAGAGGAGGCTCAGGGGAGATATGATAGAGACCTTCAAGACCATGAGGGGCATAGAGAGGGTGGACAGGGACAGATTCTTCAGGCTGAAGGGGACAACAGGTACGAGGGGGCATTCGGAGAAACTGAAGGGAGATAGGTTCAGAACAAACGCAAGGAAGTTTTTTTTCACCCAGAGGGTCGTGGACACTTGGAATGCGCTACCGGAGGAGGTGATCGGGCAGAGTACGGTACAGGGATTCAAACAGAGACTGGATGGATTCCTGAGGGATAAAGGGATCGTGGGATACTGAGAAAGCTAACCAGAAAATAAGTGTAGAAACCCGACCAGGTCGTGCATGTGCAAGACCGGAGGGCTAGGACTTTGATGGGAAGATAGGACTCAATAGGAAACCAAGGTGGCATGGGGGCCCTTTCTGGTGATTTGGACAGGTCGTGACCTGTTTGGGCCGCCGCGGGAGCGGACTGCTGGGCAGGATGGACCTATGGTCTGACCCGGCGGAGGCACTGCTTATGTTCTTATGTTCTTAACTGCCTTCTCAAACTGTAGTCAGGTGCATTGTGGAAAGCAACAGTATGGTTATGCACATTGAAAGTGTTTCCTGGAGGAGCTAGAGAAACTCTGATGATATAGGCCCCACAGGTGAACCTATCCAAACGATAGAAACTGAAAATGTAAGTTAGAATTATTTGTTTTCTCTTCTTTCCTCTGTTATAATTTGTTTGATGCAAGGAATAGGCCAGCCATAATTTATAAGAATTTTTTAAATATATATCTTTATTCATTTTGAAGCCAAAAATAAGTGCAACATATTATCCAATCATATTACACTCTAATAGCACGTAAATTCAATCAAAATTGTCATCTATAACAAATACCTATATCACACCCCCCTCCCAATCTTCATATTCAAAAATTGCACTCAAATTAAAAATTAAAAATATTTTCCAATCCACCCTGGACATACATGATCAAGGGGCAAAATCAACCATCACTCTTTGTAAAATTTTGTCAATGGCTCCCAAATATCCAGAAACTTCTTATAATGTCCCTGCTGCATAGCCATAATACGTTACATTTTAAAGACGTGACACAGAGACTCCCACCTAAAGGTATAGTTCAATCGATCCCAGTTTTTCCAATTCCTTAAAATAAGCTGCGTGGCAACCCCTGTCATAATAAAGAGAAGTTTGTTATTGTGAGATGATATTTAACTTTTAGCTCTCATTAAAGTGGATTTATAAGAAAATTGAAAATAGTGAAACCTTACAGATGTTCAAGTCTACCACTACCAGGCCTCAAACTCCGAGAGGGAGGTTTTTGGTTCAAAAGTACAGATCTTGTAGGCAAGCTCATATCATTACTACTGGAGGAAGATTTAGTAGCTCCTATCCCTCTACAGCTGCTGCAAACGTGCTATTTTAATTTTGTAACACCGCTTTAAATTTGATTAAGGCGGGATATCAAATTTTAATAAACCTTGGAGCTCTACAATAGCACATTTTTATTAGAGTTGGACAACTGGATGGCTTGGTCCCGAAAGATCTTAGAGTCACAGTAACTATTCTTTACGCTTTGTTTATGTGGAGTTGTGTTTCTTTTTTGCTTTACTTAGTTGTAAACCACTATGATGGCGCTCTAAATAGTGATTGTATCAAATTTTAAATATTACAGGTAGCAGAAATGCACTTATATTTTAAGGCATGATTACATACACCAACCCTAGAGATCAGGGGTATCAAATGCCAATTCTTGAGGGCCGCAATCCAGTCGGGTTTTCAGGATTTCCCCCAATCTATTTGCATACACTGCTTTCATTGTATGCAAATAGATCTCTTGCGTATTCATTGGGGAAATCCTGAAAACCCGACTGGATTGCGGCCCTCAAGGATTGGCATTTGACACCCCTGCTATAGATGGAGTAAATATCCATGCCTAGATGTTAGCTGGAATGCATGCAAATTATAGTAGTCTATAATTTATGTGAGTATTTGTGTGCCTGGACTATGTGCATTGGTTTTATATCCTGTCCTCCCCAGAGGGCTCAGAACAGGTTATGAATTAGCATTCACAGTTTTACAATATTACAATTACATAGGGTTACATGGCTTTGCAGTCAGGGTATGGAGTTTGAGGGATCTATCAAATGGCACAAGCTAGCACATATGTTCCATAGGGATTGAACTGGTTTAGCATAGACAAGAAAGATGTGACAAAAAATTTGGCTACCAAGGCGAACAATCTAAACACAAATGTTCCATAGGAAATGAGCTAGCTAGCATAGGCATGATGGACCTGACATGTAATTTGGCTACCATGATGTGCCGCCTACGGCATTGCTCTTACAAGGTTATTTACACATGTAAATGACTTGACTATCACCATTTGCAAACATTTCTGCTGCCTAAGTCTAGGTCAGGGGTAGGCAATTCCGGTCCTTGAGAGCCACAGGCATGTCAGGTTTTCAGGATATCCACAATGAATATGTATGAGATGGATTTGCATGCCCTGCCTCCTTGAGATGCAAATCTATCTCATGCATATTGACTGTGGAGATCCTGAAAACCTGACCTGCCTGTGGCTCTCGAGGACCGGAATTGCCTACCCCTGGTCTAGGTCAGTGATTCCCAACCCTGTCCTGGAGGAACACCAGGCCAATCGGGTTTTCAGGCTAGCCCTAATGAATATGCATGAGAGAGATTTGCATATGATGGAAGTGATAGGCATGCAAATTTGCTTCATGCATATTCATTAGGGCTAGCCTGAAAACCCAATTGGCCTGGTGTTCCTCCAGGACAGGGTTGGGAATCACTGGTCTAGGTGACTCTTTAGAGCAGTGGTTCCCAACCCTGTCCTGGAGGAACACCAGGCCAATTGGGTTTTCAGGCTAGCCCTAATGAATATGCATGAAGCAAATTTGCATGCCTATCACTTCCATCATATGCAAATCTCTCTCATGCATATTCATTAGGGCTAGCCTGAAAACCTGATTGGCCTGGTGTTCCTCCAGGAAAGGGTTGGGAATCACTGCTTTAGAGAATCACCTCCTATTTGCCACACGGTGAGCACTTCAGAACATGATTCCTTGTTTCACAAAGAAATGTCTGTATCCAAAAAGATCCCACTTGAAATAGCCCCTGTTTTAACATTCAAAACGTTACATTTAATTGGGAAACTTGGCATTTAAAAGATATTTGGTCAATATGTCAGTTATTGCAGAATAATATTGTGAGGTTGTTTTAAATATTATCAAACAGATTTTGTGCTTTCTATATGCAATATTACCAATGTCGTTTTACACGTAAGAATTTGTGTTCAGATGTGCCCTAGCTCTTGTCTAATGGATGGAAATTAGAAGACAGTTGTTTTGGTTACATGGTTTCTTCAGAAGCTGTTTCGCTGATTCTATCTAATAAACATTGCGCAGCAGGTACAAAAAAAAGTTTAGAAAATGAGTCTGCAGGATACATTGTCTAACGCAGAGTGGGGAGGTTCTGGTCATTGTCTTTACCTGTCTGCCTCTTTGACCTAATGCTTATTTTTTTCCGTACTAGTAAAAGTGGCCAGGTTTCTGAGGAAAAAGCTGAGTTCTGCTTCTCTAAATCTAATTCTGGCACACTGTCACATTTGTTCAATTATTGCCCAATGAAGCCGACGGCACAGTGCACAGCGGCTGCTAAGAGAGCGAATAGAATGCTAGGTATAATCAAGAAAGGTATTACAACCAGGACGAAAGAAGTCATCCTGCCGTTGTATCGGGCGATGGTGCGTCCGCATCTGGAGTACTGCGTCCAATATTGGTTGCCGTACCTTAAGAAGGACATGGCGTTACTCGAGAGAGTTCAGAGGAGAGCGACACGTCTGATTAAAGGGATGGAAAACCTTTCATACGCTGAGAGATTGGAGAAACTGGGTCTCTTTTCCCTGGAGAAGAGGAGACTTAGAGGGGATATGATAGAGACTTACAAGATCATGAAGGGCATAGAGAGAGTAGAGAGGGACAGATTCTTCAAACTTTCAAAAAATAAAAGAACAAGAGGGCATTCAGAAAAATTGAAAGGGGACAGATTCAAAATGAATGCTAGGAAGTTCTTCTTTACCGAACGTGTGGTGGACACCTGGAATGCGCTTCCAGAGGATGTAATAGGGCAGAGTACAGTACCGGGGTTTAAGAAAGGATTGGACAATTTCCTGCTGAAAAAGGGGATAGAAGGGTATAGATAGAGGATTACTACACAGGTCCTGGACCTGTTGGGCCGCCGCGTGAGCGGGCTGCTGGGCACGATGGACCCCAGGTCTGACCCAGCAGAGGCATTGCTTATGTTCTTATGTTAAGTGTGATAGAACTTTGGATAGGATATGAGATCGAGTTTTGAACATACATAATGGATTCTATCCGGAAATCTCTAGCAATTAGGATGATAATATCTAAGGAAAAATCCCTTCTAGTTAGTTACCATTGTAGAGGCACTTGGGTTCTGCTGCACTTATAAAAATGCTCAGCAGCTACCTTTAGTGAATCTACCAGGCTGAGTAAGACTTTCTGACGATATATTTTCACAGCTTCTGAAACGAAGAGCTGGCTCTCCTGCCTGTGATTGACAGTGATAGGAGAAGACACCATTGAAAGGAAAATGTTTTGGTCTAAATCAGGGGTGTCCAACCTGCGGCCCCGTGAAGTATTTTGTGCGGCCCTGGCTGAGGGCGATGCAGTGTTTTCCTCTGCTACCCCCCGGGTGTTTACTATCTTGCCGGCTCCCTCCTCTGTCTTGCTGCAGCGTTTGTGCGGCCTCAGAAAATTTTTTTTCGGACAATGTGGCCCAGGAAAGCCAAAAAGTTGGACACCCATGGTCTAAATACAAAACTCAGATTATCCTTCTCTTTGGCTCCTGCGGCCCAGCCTCTGTACCACTACTGCAAGGGGAGAGGCTTTGCTCCGCTTGCCACACTAAGACCCGCTTTTGCAAAGGTGCGTTAGCCATTTTAGCATGCACTAAATCTATGCACACGCTAAACGCTAACACGCCCATTATAAGTCTATGGATGTGTTACCATTTAGCGTGCGCTAAATCGGCTAACGTGCCTTTGTAAAAAGGGGCCTAAAATACAGCTAAGAGAGTCTCTGACTATCACAGCCAATGTAGCTGGAGAAAGAAAGGAGTGGAGTACATCTAACAAAGCTTTTTCTGAAATAGGAAGAACAGAAAATTGGTTTAAAGCTTTTTTCCTAAACAGAGAATATCTCGTCAAAAAAGATGACATCCTCTCCGACAACTGGAAGGCCTTCTGCGGAGTACCACAGTGCTCTCCACTTTCCCCTATATTATTTAACCTATTTATGAGCTCACTTGGAGATATTAAATTCAGTGATGAGTGCATTATGTCATATGCAGATGACATCCTTCTCCTTATCTCAAAAACTAATAACCAAACTGATACTACCCCAAAAAAAATCTCAGACAACATAGACAAAATACAAATTTGGGCAACCAACAACAAACTAAAGCTAAATGCCTCTAAAACCAAAGTACTTTACTTTCAAACCCCACAACAGACCCCTCTGACAAACATCACTCTCCAAATGGGTAAAACCCTTGCAGTAGGCAAATCCTCCAAAGTTCTGGGCTGTATTTTGGACTCCATACTATCTTTTTATTTTTTGTTAATCTTTATTCATTTTTAAAATTCACAATAAGTGTAACATATAATACAATAATTTATACTTTAAAATCACTTAATATATCATCAAATTCTAACTCGCATCAAATATCCCCCTTCCCTTATACCCAACAGTTATTCATAAACAAAAGAAATCATAAAATATTCCCACACACACACACCCCACCCCACCCTGGACATGTATGAATACTATCAATGGAACTGCAAATCTCCAACCTTTGGAAGTAAACCTTCCACGGGCATCAACATCACCCTTATCCACAAAATGCAACTCATACAAAACACGGCTATAAGACTCATTTTCAAACTGAAAAAATACGACTCCATCTCTAACTACCTCAAATAACGTCACTGGATACCCATCTCTTCTCACATAAAATTCAAAACCTCCTGCATTATATACCACAAACTCTACAGAAACTCCACTGCACCACTAATTCACCTTGGCATGGTCCACTTCATGCAGACATCTTGACAGGTTACAATTGAACCTCCCCACTACAAAAAAAAATCTCAAATACAAATGCATAGTCCACTCAATGTTCAAATTTACGGGTGTGAAAACCTGAAATGATCTCACAAGAACCATCAGAACTGAACCTAACTGCACCATGTTTCATAAGAAACTAAAGACCCTTCTTTTCAACTTCACATACTCTACCAACAACTAAGTACAACACTTTTCAATGCTGAGCTCTTTATTTTATTACCATCTAGGAACCATTTAAATCAGCTAAATATCAGTTAATGACTGTAACAGACTCCACTACCCAGTTATCGTATAATAATACAAGTACTTTCTTGCTGTACTTTATTCCTCCTCTAAATGTTTTTTCATGTCCTTCCCGCAGCTCCTCTGAGCAGTACCTTACTACCTCTTTCTCTACACGGAACGACATCCTCTTCCTTGAGAACTCCCAAAGTTCTTATGTACCTCTAATACATCCTAGTATTGTAATGTTGATCTTAGCTACTCTGCAGTGTACTAAATAGTTCTCCTTTTCTGTTCTGTAAGTCACCTTGAAGCTTTGTAGGCATAGTGCAATGTCAGATTAGATTAGATCTAACAGAAGCTACAAAGGCTGCTGAATCTCCACAAGGAGAAAGTCTTCCATCACAATCCTGCCATGAAAGAATGGGTAACAAAACCAAGCCTGAAGAAACCAGTGGAGGGGCCAAGGAGGAGAAATTACTAGACAAAGAACCCCAGCAGTGTATCTAATAGGAAAGAGAACATCCGCTGAGGACCTTTTACCTGAAGGCTGAGAGAGACCTACTACTGTACAGCAATTTACAAGGGCAGCTTTCCTCCTAAGAAAGTAAAGTGAAACTCTATCAGGGCAGGGTTGTTCTAAGAAAATATATTAAAGACTGTATAAATAAGTATTTGAAATAATGTTATTCTACTCACTGTTTATACTGTATTTAATGGTGTGCATTTGTCCCACAATTTTTCTGCTTCATCCAAGTTTAAGTAGGTCTTTGGTTCAGGATAGTAACGGTTGACCTGGACTGACGAAGTGGATGAAAGGAAAATTCTGAGTGACTGGATTATCGTGCCAGTCATGCTGGTCCTGGGCCTGAGCCCACAAACGCTAAAAATTACTTAAGGTAACCTGCCTTGATGATCACTGGACAAACAAGGGTTACACCATTAAATTCATTCTGAATAGCTGGAAAGAAATACTTCTAGATTTTCATGTGTGGTGTAATACAGTTTTGTTTATAAATGTGAGAAGGTAATTATAGGAAAACAAATGTGGTTCTTTCATTGGAAAAATATGGGGAAACCAGCGCTTACTTAGGGCTCCTTTTACTAAGGTGTGATAGAGCATTAACGCGCGGAGTAGTGTGCGTGCTACAATGCCGTGCGCGCTAGATGCTAACGCCTCCATAGAGCTTGCATTAGTATTTTCATCTATCGTGCGCTTTTGCACGCGGTAATCTTCAGCGTGCGCTAAAAATGCTAGCGCACTTTAGTAAAAGGAGCCCCTAGTGTTATATCTCTCTGACTACCCAATATAACTATAAGCAGGGGTCTCAAAGTCCCTCCTTGAGGGCCGCAATCCAGTCGGGTTTTCAGGATTTCCCCAATGAATATGCATGAGATCTATGTGCATGCACTGCTTTCAATGCATATTCATTGAGGAAATCCTGAAAACCCAACTAGATTGCGGCCCTCAAGGAGGGACTTTGAGATCCCTTAACTATAGCATTGTCATAAGACTATTAGGTTTCTAATTTCTTATGTTATAAAAAAAATTCAGTAATACGACTTGAACACAAAAGGTAAAGATCTTTCTAGCTTTCTGATTTAAGATGATTCTTCTCTTTCTATTCTGGCAAGTGTATACCTGCTTCTTTTGTATTAACACTTTAATGTGTTTCTCTTTCATCTACCCTAACAATTGCTGCCTTGGTACTGCTATCCCTATTTCAGTCCTTTCAAAGCAGTAGATGCCTTTACAACTGAGCATTTATTTTTGGTGGAAAATGAATGCCACCCAGTTGCTTGCATATAATAGGACTAGTAGGCATGGAAATTTCTCTCATGCATATTCATTACAGATATCCTAAAAACATTGGTAGCCCTCAAGGGCTGAGAATGAAAACCACTGCTTTGGCTTGGTACAAGTAGCTAGGGACCAGGATTTCAAACTTAAAGGAGAAATAAATGTCTTTAAAGGGTTTGGAATAGACATGACTTGACAAGTAAGATAGGCTAGTACTTGGGTTTGAATTTTCACATAGATGCAGGGCAACAAATTTCAGGTTGGTAAATGTTTCACGTGATTGAGTCCCCACATCCCCATCACCTGCTCAAATAAAAAGCACGTGTCCTGAAGGAAAGAGATCTTTTTAGCCTTGAGTTTATGTGAGGCCAGATAATTTTAGGGTGATAATGGACTTCTGCCTCTTCTTTGACCATCAAGGACTTTCTCCTCTGAGCCATATCCAACCTTCTATTTGACGTGATAGAAACCTAAATTTGTCACTGCTGTTGCTGGGGAGCTTTGACTCTACTCCAGCAGTTGCACTATTACAGCTGTGGCTCTGTAGCTATGAGACCTGAGCAGGTAGTCAAACTGGCCTCATTTTGGCATGCTGTGGAAGCATCACACAGCGGTAAGAGAAGCCACTCCTCACTCTAAATTCATCTCTCCCTTAGTAACACCAGCACAAATGAAGACATTTTGAAGGAGTTTGTCCTTAGGTGAAGAGGCTAGGAGAAATGGAGAAACAAAAGTGCTGTGATCTTGAGATCCTCATAAAAATCAAATAAACAAGTACAATTTGAATGAGAAGTAAAATAAAGAGTGCTTCTCATGAATGTTCACAAATGGCAAATCTTCCATTTTTTTTTTTTTTTACACTTTTCAAAGATTAAAAAGCTTTGAAATATCTAATGGTCTGACTGACTCCATACAGTATCATTTTTGGTACCTGGATACTTAGGGCTCCTTTTACTGAGGTGCGCTAGCGTTTTTAGCACGCGCTAACCATGCACTAAATGAAAAATACTAGTGTAAGCTCTATGGAGGCGTTAGCATTTAGCACATGCGGTATTGTAGCGTGCACGAAGCGTGCGCTAAAACCACTAGCACACCTTAGTAAAAGGAGCCCTTAATTTTTAAGACCTCCTCTTGGTTGGATTTTTTTTTTTTTTTTTTAAATCTTAGCCTTTGAGGGTGATGTATTAAAAGTTCTAATTTGCCAACTTTAATTTTCTTTTTGTTGTTGTTGTTGTTGTTGAACTGTCCTTTCACTACAGCCAGTGAAACTTACCAACACTGGTGGCTATCATTGCAGCTTCATTATTATAGCTCTGCACTGGCCTTTGTTTCCAGTTCTACATACAGTACTCTTGTTACCGCAATGCTGTAAACGTGTGAGCAGCATAGAAGGATGTCTTTCTGTGATATCTAACCCATGATATTCCTTCACAAATTAGACCCCTTGTTAAAGAAACTAGTCTGACTGCCCTTCCTCAAGAGGCTACCAACATGTTAAACCTAGGATTTGGAACTCTAATAACAAATGCTTTTTGGAACTTATGACTACTGTTAGTTACTGAGATTCTGAACAACAACAGATGGAGAAGTAGCCTAATGGTTAGTGCAGTGAGCTGAGAAAGAGGGCAGAGGGGGAGAGGCAAACTGGGTTTAATTTCCACTTTGGTTCCTTGCAACCCTGGGTAAGTCATACAATTCTTAGATTGTAAGCCCTCTAGGGACAGAGAAAAAAAAAATATATATACAGTACACTACTACTATCAGTCATGTCTGACCCTTGGATACTCTGTAGGCTAGTCCTCACCATGCTTCCTTGTTTCCCACAGCTTCTTTCAATTGTTTGATGTTCATTCCCATGTCATTCTTGATGGTATCCAGCCAACGGGCATTTGGTCTACCCTGCTTCCTTTTAACAAAGACCATTCTGAATAGCATCTCCTTTTCTAGTGAATTTGCCCTTATCACGTGTCCATAATAGGTCAATTTCTGCCTGGTAATCTTGCCTTCCAGGGCCAACTCTGGGTTTATATGATCAAGAACATCTTTGGGTTTGGGAAAGACCATGAAACTCTATGGTGAAGGTTTTTATGGAATAGGCCACCAGGTCTTTCCCGAACCCAAAGATGTTCTTGATATATATATATATATATGTAAAATATATTTGGTTGTACCACAGAAAGATTATAAAGTTGTGGCCAAAGATTTGTAACCAAGCAGTTTTCAACAGTACCACACTGGATTCTTGATTATTAATATTGTTTTGGCCTAAATACTGTATATTAAGAATCTAATAATTTTTTTTTTTTTTAACCCAAACAATCTGGAAATCTACCATTTCTGTTATTCCAGATTGGGGTTGAAGGAGCTGGGACTATCATCCCTAGTTATGTTGAGAAAGAACAAAGATGTAGCATAACATGGGAGCTGGAAGACAGTTTGATGGAAAGATGTCATGGTCAATGATGGTGCTCTTAGGTAAAGTAGCATGGGGAAACTGCCACAGAAATTAAAACTGCTATTGCCAACTGAATTCTAGGCCTTGCTCTCTTTTTTTCCCCTCTCTCCCATTCCTTCAGAGTGATTTAATATGCTTTTGAAGTATGTATGGACATGTTTACAAAGTGGCAGTTGCTTGGTTGGGCTTGGTTGATTAATCACAGTCATACTTCCCTGGTGAATTTTTCCTCAAAGCCCACTTCCACCCTTCCCACCCCTCCTCCTCTTCTATCTTTTTTTTTTTTTTTCCTTTTGTGCCCTAGTCACAATAAGGAGTGATGGGAAAATAATAAGTCTGTCATTTCACAGGCAACTGATGAAGAAACACTCCTCGCCCCTTATGCTTTCCATTCAGACATTCAAGGGGACTAATTTGCGATAATGAGGATAATAAAGTCATGGACCCTTTTATTAGCCCCAGAGAGGAGAGTGGGAGTTTCCCCTCACTTGTCATCCAATTTCTCTTCTCCAAACCCCCTCCCTACACCTCCACAGTGCAGTCCCCTAGACAGTTGGCAGTGTGTGTTCATCTAATTAGTTAGCTATTGTTGAAACAATGATTCAGCCATCTGGTCAGCTGTCACAACACACTGGGGTTGAGAAACTTTTTTCTACAGGAGGACATGTCATGAGGATAGAGCGAAAGACAAGGCACAAGGGAGAGCTGGAAGTGACAGTGAGAATACTGTTAATAACAGAAACAAAGAACGAGAGACCATGAGGATGGTATAGAAGGTGAGAGAGAATGGAAGCAGCAGTCCTTTCTAGTTTAATTACTAACAGAATCAGAGCTGACAGTTACTAATCGTCCTGGAACATTCATAATATCCTTATAGTGCTGAGACAGATAAGGCAGCTGTGACTTAGCATGATTCTTGCAGGTAACACAGCTGGATTTAGCTCCTGCCTTATCAGATTTAGCTCAAGGCAACTTATATTCACACACAGTAGGTATTTTCATGCCCCTGGATCCAGACAATATGCTTGATATGTGGGGTAAAAACCCTGACTACATTGAAAGCTTGGATCCATTTATTAAGCTGTGGTAAAAAGTAGACTCGGGGCTGGATTCTCAAAAATTCATGTTAAAAATTGATAGGCCACTGTCGCAGCTGTTATAGTAGCGATTTTAAAAAGCAAGTCAGTGATTGGCTGGCCCGGAACTTCCTCTCCGATGTCAGAATTGACGTCAGGAAGAAGGCTTGTGGGCCGGTGTCTGGACCTTCCTTTTCTGGGTGGCAAGCAGCAGCAGATGAGGGAGGGGGGTTGAATCGGCAGTAGCCCAGGCTTTGGGCCCTGGAGGGAGGGAGGTAGGTAGGCAGGCAGGCTGGCTTCAAGGGAGGGGGTGGGACAAAGGCTGGAAGGCAGTGAGAGGGACATAAGAAGGAGGGAGGGAGGAGAGAAAGAGGGAAAAAAAAGGGGGGGGGGTTGTAAGCAGAAGAAAGACTAGAGAGAGAAAGACCAAAGGGGAAAGATAGGAGGCAGATTTAGGACTATGGGAGGTGCAGCCAGATGGGGAGAGACCCTGAGGAAGAGCAGAGAGAGGCAAGATCATAACAGAGGAGGGAGAGAGCGGGAGACCTGGCACAAAGGTATAAAAGAGAACTGACACTGGATCTGGGGGGCACTAAGGACATAGGAAGGGGCACTAAGGACATCAGAAGGAGGCACTAAGGACATCGGAAGGAGGCACTGGGGACACTAAGGACATGGGAAGGGGTACTAAGGACATAGGAAGGAAGCACTGGGGGCACTAAGGACATAGGAAGGAGGCACTGGGGGCACTAAGGACATAGGAAGGAAGGAGGGAGGGAGGGAATAGAAAGGGACAATTGTTGGGCCTGAGTGCAGAAAGGAAGAAAGGATGCACAGTCAGAAGGAAATGCAACCAGAGACTCATGAAATCACCAGACAGCAAAGGTAGGAAAATGATTTTATTTTCAATTTAGTGATCATGTGTCACTTTTGAGAATTTATATCTGCTGTCTATATTTTGCACTATATTTGTCTATTTTTCTATAGTTACTGAAGTGACATTGCATATTTTAAAGTCATCTGCCTTGACATCTTTGAAAAGCCACTAAGAATAAATATTCAAATACAAAAACCAGGTTTCTATAACACAGCTTAAAAGTTATGTGTGTGTATGTTGAGAGGAAAAAGGTCTCAGAAATTGTGCTCCGTTCAATAAATAAACATTGGAGTTCACAAATGCAGGTTGGATTTACATTCATCAACCAAAAACCTCTCACTCATTTATCTAAATCATCTAAATTATGATGTACTCAATAAATATCAGCAAAAAGTGCACTTATCTTAAAACTTCTACTAAAGTGCCTTAGTGCGATATGCAATATACAACACAGTATTCGCCCGACGGAGCCCATTTCAGCAATCAATAATGGCTTCCTCAGGGGTCTTTGATGGAAACGTACTGTTTAAAGATAATCTCTGAAATGATGACACGCAGCTCCTTATTGGTAAGGCCCTTCTTTAGTGCAGGAAGAAGCGGTCGGAGCATACAGCGAGTGATTTCCTTCACTCACCGGCGCTCTGGCTGCTCTCTCCTGCCTCTCCCGCTACCCTCTCCAGTCTGCCCCATGAAAAACCGTATTTGCAGTTTTCCAAGATTCTTGGGGGTTCCTTGAACAGAACCCCTGTGAATATTGGGGGAGTACTGTAATAAGATATTATGTATACATGAAAAATGAATGGAATAAATTGTGGGGCGAGATTGGAGCGGGGCTAGGGAAGGATTGGGGGCGGAACTGACAATTAATAGATGTCTCGTTTTGATGAAAAAAATTAATGGTCATGTTAATTATAACATTCTTAGTCTTGTTAACCCTCACTTTTTAAATAATTCCTAGTATCCTGTTTGCTTTTTTGGCTGCTGCCGCACATTGGACAGAAGGTCTCATTGTATTGTCTATGATGACACCCTAGCATCCGGTAACTATGATTTGGGTTATTCCTCCCAATGTGCATCACTTTGCATTTGATCACATTAAATTTCATCTGCCACTTGGAAATCACCCTGCGCATGCACAAATGCCCTCTTGACATGGCTCCGAGCAGGAGAGCAGGTTCAGGGGATGGGGCATATAATTTGAATGCTAATGTGCTGAGATTTGCCAGTAAAACAAAAATCGCTCCCACCAGTGGCGTACCAAGGGGGGCGGGGGGGGGGGGGGGCGGTCCACCCCGGGTGCAGGCATAGGGGAGTGCACAGCTGGCCCGTTCCCTATCGCGCTCTCTCCATCCTTACTGCTGCCCTCCTTCGTGGCACTTTCACACATATCCCATTTCTCTTCAGCGTCTTCTCCCTCTCTGTCTTCCCCATGTGCTTTCAGCGTCCTTCTCCCCCTCTGTCTTCGCCATTTCCCTTCAGGGTCCTTCTCCCCCTCTGTCTTCCCCATGTGCTTTCAGTGTCCTTCCCCCCCTCTGTCTTCCCCATGTGCTTTCAGCGTCCTTCTCCCCCTCTATCTTCCTCATGTGCTTTCAGCGTCCTTCTCTCCCCTGTCTTCCCCATGTCTTCTTACGACAGCCGCAGTGTTGTAATTACATATGGCTGCTGTAAAGGTCGTCTCTGACGCAACCGGAAGTTGCATCAGAAATGACCTTTACGGCAGCCATATTCAACTACAACACACCGGCTGCTGTAAGAAGGCAGTTTAGACATCACCGGCCACAAGGCAGGGAGGTTTGTCAGCCCAGGTCTGTTGGGGGGGGGGGGAGTGAAAGCACCACGAAGGTAAGGGGGGGGGTGAAAATGCCAAGAAAGTAAGGGGCAGGGAGGGAGAAAAGGAGGAAAGGTGAGGTGGAGAGGAAAAGATGCTGAAGGAAAATGGGTAAAACAGAGGGGGAGAAGAATGATGAAAGCACATGGGGAAGACAGAGGGGGAGAAGGACGCTGAAACACATGGGGAAGACAGAGGGGGAGAAGGACGCTGAAACACATGGGGAAGACAGAGGGGGAGAAGGACGCTGAAACACATGGGGAAGACAGGAGGAGAAGGACGCTGAAACACATGGGGAAGACAGAGGGGGAGAAGGACGCTGAAAGCACATGGGGAAGACAGGGGGGAGAAGGACGCTGAAAGCACATGGGGAAGACAGGGGGGAGAAGGACGCTGAAAGCACATAAGGAAGACAGAGGGGGAGAAGGACGCTGAACATTCTTAGTCTTAGAGGGGGGAAGGACACTGAAAGCATATGGGGAAGACAGAGGGGGAGAAGGACACTGAAGGGGAATGGCGAAGACAGAGGGGGAGAAGACGCTGAAGAGAAATGGGGAACAGAGAGTGGAGAGAAAATGCTGGAAGGGAAGAAGACAGAGATGTCAGACTATGGGGGGGGGGGAGAGGAGGGAAGAAGATGAGTGCCAGACCAATTTGGAAGGGGGGAGAAATGGAGAGGTACAGTAACAGAGCAAATGGAAGACACAGAGGGAAGAGAGACAGTGGATGGAAGGAATTGAATGAGAAGATGAGGAAAGCAGAAACCAGACAACAAAGGTCGAAAAAAAATTCTATTTCTTTTTCTTTTTTTTTGCTTCAGGATAAAGTAGTATATTAGTTGTGTTGATAGTACCTGATTGTAAAAACCGCTTAGATAACCTTGAAAGGCGGTATATAAAATTCTAATAAACTTGAAACTTGATTAAGAACATAAGAACATAAGAAATGCCTGCACCGGATCAGACCTGGGGTCCATCCAGTCCGGTGGTCCGCACACGCGGAGGCTCAGCCAGGCATACCTGGGCGAATACCTTAATCATTTGTATCCCTCAATGTGTCCCTCAAGAAGATGTGCGTCCAATTTTACCTTAAATCCTAAAATGGTGGTTTCCTCCACCACATCTTCTGGGAGAGAGTTCCAGGCATTCACCACCCGCTGTGCGAAGCAGAACTTTCTGACATTTGTCATAGCCGTGACCCTTCTCAGCTTCAGTCCATGACCTCTTGTCCGAGTCACATTTGACAAAGTGAATAACACTGTTTCTTGCTCTCCATCTTTTCCCCTTGTTGGTGAGTTAGCTTGCTCCATTTTGTCGATTCTTTTTAATATTTTGAAAGTCTCTATTAGATCCCTTCTCAGTCTTCTCTTCTCAAGGGTGAATAATCCCAGATTTCTGAGGCGTTCTTTGTAGCTCAAGTTCTCCATATCTTATACTAGCTTCGTCGCTCGTCTCTGCACCCTCTCCAGCAGTGTTATATCCTTCTTCAGGTACGGAGACGCAGTATTCCAAGTGTGGTATGACCATTGCTCTATAAAGTGGCATTATGATCTCTTTTGATCTACTCGTGATTCCCTTCTTTATCATGCCCAACGTCCTGTTAGCTTTCTTTGCCGCCGCTGTGCACTAAGCCGACGGCTTCAGGGTCCTGTCTATCAGTACCCCCAAGTCCTTTTCTTGTTCGCTCTTCCCCAATGTTATACCTAGCAGTTTATACTCATGCTCCTTGTTTTTTCCTGCCCAAGTGCATCACTTTGCATTTTTCTACATTAAAACTCATCTGCCAATTTTCTGCCCATCTCTCAAGTTGGTTCAAATCTCTCTGGAATTCCTCATTGTCTTTTTGTGATCTGATTGATCTGTACTAGTCTGGCTTGTTTAGTTTTACAATGGGTGTATTGCTGTTGTACTGCTCACTGCAGTATGTAAGATGCTGCCTTTTCCTAGGTACTCATGTGTGACATGTGGCTTGTTACTAAAAATCATGTTTTTCGTACAGATGGGGGGGGGTTGCCAATAAATGATGGGCTCCGGGTGTCACATATGCTAGGTTCGCCACTGGCTCCCACTATGGGTGTTTTTTTTTGTTTTGTTTTTTTTTTACCATGGTGTCAGAGCTTAGAGAATCTAGCCCTGAGTGTGGTGATTGAACCTTGGGATTGTGATCCTTCAGCCTACCGGAGTAAGTCCAGCCACGGCCTCCACCCAGCTCATACACTCTAAGACTGTTCCAAATAATGTTTTTTTGTAAGCCCTGGTCACGGAGCCCTGCCCGACGAGCTGGCCAGTGCCCACAGACTGTGTATGGGACTAGGGTTGCAATATATACCACAAACTACTGTGCTGATCAGGGCAGGATTAATTTGTCGAGGGCCCCTAGGCACACATGTACACTGGGCCCCCTGCCCCGCCCAACCCCACCATGCGCCCAGGCAGAAACAGGAAGCTGCGTCAGAAGGAAGCTTTGGGCAAGCAGCACCACTTGTACAATTACAGTTCCCGTTGCCTTTCTTACCCGCATTGCTTGCTTGTCTTACTTTCCGTCAATGGTGGGTGGCTGCGTTGTCGATTGGGGTGGGGCCCGTGTTGCTGATCAGGGGGCCCGCATTGCTGATCGATGCTGGAGGGGCCCATCACCGTTTGGAAAAAACAATGTTGATGCCCTCCTTCATCGGGCCCCCCTGACCATTTCGGGCCCTAGGCACGTGTCTACTTGGCCTATTGGTTAATCCTGCCCTTGTGCTGATGCAGGAGAATATTAGGTTCTTTACTAAGTGCAACACCTTTTTATTGAATCAACTTAAAAACTAGTCATTGGAGCTTTTGAAATCATGTAAGAAGTATATAACTACTTACTGGTTACCCCTGCCCCCCCACCCAACCTTGTCCTCTGACTTTCACTCCTTCTTTTCTCCTTCATTATTGCACCCCCCACCCCTGGCCTTTCTGTTCCCCTTCCTTCTGCTACCACTTTACCACCTCTTGCAGCTCTTTGACGTGGGAGAAAGTATATTGGGGCTTGGCTTGAGTTTGGTTGAGTACAGGGCCAGAGGCAGCACACACGTAGAGGCTCCTTTAAAAGGAGGCTTGGCTGTTAGTTGCACACTGGCTCAGACCCCTCATTCTCTGATTGTGATTGCTAATAGTGCTGGGATAAGGACAAGCAACAGCGGCTATGTCTATTTTAAGAATGACAAGGTGAGGGAAAGCAGCAAGAAAAAGGAGCGAGCTGTTGCTACCACAGCTCTCGCCCTGCTCTATTTATTCCACTGACGGTAGACTTCTTTTCAGAAACTCATGTGTGGTCTTGAAAGCTCCAGCAGCATTTCTGGATGGATGTTATGGTCGGTCCAAGAAGTGGTGCCAGTCTGCAAAGAAGCCACGTAATAAAAGAATGCACACGCATAATGGAGGCAAAAGCCACTGTGCCTGCAGTGGTGTAAATTCTGGTTGTAGGGACAGAATAACTGTGGTTTTTGACAATGTACTGTAGGTAGAAATACAGGTGTTTTTAGAGAAGGTTGCATACTTTTACCCGCATTGAAGGGAAGCAATTTTCAAAATGCAATTTTATTCCAGTAAATCTGCAGAAAGTGGCTTTCAAACTTACCTTCCCTAAATAAATATATATATATCTATCTACTGCATATTCCCTATAAAATATATACCTTAAGTTGCAGACACAATCATGCTAAACTGCACCACATGTAATGATGTAAGTAAAATATATGGAGATGCATGCATCACAAATACATATAGAAAGACAATACGGTGAATGATTCGCTTTGGGGCCAAATTTTTAAAGAGTGTTTTGCAGGTACCTGGAGAAAAAGTCCCTTTGCAAATTGTTCCAGGTTCTCTGCCAATGGTATGCACAATTTTCTCTGCAGGGAGAGGATGCAAGGCAGCGAGTAGGGTAAGGGTGGACCTGGACAATAAAGCACAAATCACTAAACTGTGTTTCACTGATTAAAACCTGCATAATTTGCAACTGATTACTCTGTGTGATAGGAGTATGTATTCATTTGAAGCAACATGGAAAATGACGACAACATTTCCCATGTTTTTTTCACTGACTGTCCAGCTCTTCTTATTGTAAACCGCCTCAAACTACTATGGCTTTGGCGGTATATAAAAATAATAATATTATTATTATTATGTTAGTTTATGTCATGTTTAACCCCAATGTAGAATATAATCAAACAGGAGAAAAAAATTCCTAATAATTATAGATTTTTCAGTCAATGAACATCAAACCCAAAGAAAAATCTCACTATATATTGAACATATCAATTCATCTTAATAAAATTTATGTGAGGTGCTCAGTATGAAATACAACAGCCAGGATAACAATGGTATATTAGAACATCATAGCACCAGTAGCCCTCC
Organism: Geotrypetes seraphini; assembly: GCF_902459505.1. NCBI lineage: Eukaryota > Metazoa > Chordata > Amphibia > Gymnophiona > Dermophiidae > Geotrypetes > Geotrypetes seraphini. The sequence continues at coordinate 302,214,736 of NC_047084.1, read as the reverse complement.
TGGCCAACCAAAAGCCAGGGATAAGATTTTTTCAGTTCATAACTAATGAAGAATGAGAATAAGAGAAATGACTTATCTCAAACCGCTGAGAAGATTCAATTCCTCCTTGGATAGTTCAGGTAAGTAGCACCGTTGTTATTTTTGACTTTAGTCCCCAGGTAAAAACAATTCAAACATGAAACAACAAAAATGTGCTCCACAGAACCAGCACAACCTGAGAGAAGGATGGACCCATGAGGAGAGGCCAATACCTATAGCCAGGAGATGCGTGGCAGAACTTGAAACCCAGGAAAATTTTCTTCCTCATGAAAAAGCTATGAGTGAAACATAGAGTAAAAAAGGGAAAGTTATGAAGATCAAGGACTGTTTATTGCTGACAATTTGGAGCACATTTTTATTGTTTCACTTTGGTATATATATAATTGTTCACATTTGAATTTTTTTCACCTGGGGACTATAGTCAAGGCTAACAATGGTGCCACTAACCTGAACTATCCAAGGAGGAATTGAATCATTTCTTATATTCTCATTCTTCATTGGTTATGAACTGGAAACAATCTTGTCCCTGACTTTGGGTTGGCCAGGAGAGTTACTGGTGCTATGCAGGGCCGAATTAAAGGGTAGGCCCAGTAGGCACATGCCTAGGGCCCAAAATGGTCAGGGTGCCTGCTGAAGGAGGGCAAACAGACCACTGAAAAAAAGATTTTTCAAATGGCGACGGGGCCCTCCGCCCCAGCATTGATCGGCAATGCTATCTCTCCCTCCCATTGAGAGATGACCGACCGACCAACAAACCTCCCTCCAGCAGCGTCAGCAGCCGCAGCATTCTAAGCAGGCTGCTTTGCGGCCTTCTCCTGCCAGTGATTCCTTCTGCCACATCATTAATGATGTCATCAGTGATGCAGCAGAGGGAATCACCGGCAGGAGAAGGCAAGCAGCCTCCTTAGAGTGCTGCGGCTGCCGACACTGCTGGAGGGAGGTTTGTTGGTTGGTCCGTCGTCTCGCAATGGGAGGGAGAGATGCACTGGGGTGGGGAAGAGAGAGAGAGAGAGAGAAGTGGTCTGCCACATGTGATCCATTAACTTCTTCGGGCAGCAGCAGCATTTACAATTTGCTGCTGTTGTCAGCTTCAGGCCTTCCTTTCTGCCAGGTCCTGCCTACTTCCTGTTTCCATGAAGGCAGGACCCAACAGAGAAGAAGGCCCAAAAGGCAACAGCAGCGAATTGTAAACACTATTGCTGCCTGAAGAAGTTCATGATGCCAAGCTTTGGGTGACAAAAGGAGGAAAAGGAGCAGAGGGGGAGAGAATTGCTGCACTCAACTGGAGGGAGAAGGAAGATGAAGGAGGGAATGAAGATGCCAGGGCTTGGACGGAAGAGAGGGAGGAAGAGATGGCAGAGCATGGAGGAGGAGGGAGAGATGGAAGAAAAGGAAAGGAGAGAGATGACAGGGAATCAGGGAAGGGAAGATGCAAGACCGTGTGGTGGGAAGGAAAGATAGAAGAAGAAAAAGGTGCCAGAGCATAGGGGAGGGGGTGGTGACAGAGTGAGAAAAATGGAGAGATGGCAGAACTGAAATCAACCATGTACAAAGGAGAGAAAATAGTTTATGGAAGGAGCATATAAAGAGGGAAGATGCCATATGGAATGGGGAGAGGCCAGACAGTGGATGGAAGTGGCTGATGCTGCAAGGAAGAGAGAGGACAGATGCTGATTAGAAAGAAGAGAGTGAAGACAAGATGATTAAAGCAGAAACGGCGAAAGGTAGAAAAAAGATTTTTTTTGTTGGTTTAGAATAAAATAGTATTGTAGTTGTATTGATAAAACTTTTATAAACAGGAAATAAGGTAATCTTTTTATTGGACTAATTTTAATACATTTTTTACTAACTTTTAGAGACCAAAACCCCCTTTCTCGGGTCAGGACAGTATAATGTAACAGCAGTATACTATATTGATCTGAAGATGGAGGCTATGGCCTCTGAAAGTGAATTGAAAAAATGGATTATTCCAATAAAATGGTATATTCTTATTTTCAATTTTTATTTTATTTGTTAATTTGTAAAGTGGTGATTGTCAGTTTCTTCAAATTTACATCTGCCATATTTATATTTTGCAGAGTATTAGGGGGCTATGTGTCATTGTTTCTGTGGTGTTTCACTGTATGCAGTTTGGCTTCTTGGCGGTTCAGTTTAACCTTTATCAACATATTTCTATTTTTGGTTTGTGATTACTTATTCCATACTGGGTGAGGATGTATCTGTTTTCTGTGTGTATGAAGGACATGGTTTTCTGTTAGCGTTGACTAGCCTTGTTTGGCGAAATGCATCGGGCATGGTTCTTGGGAGCACCTTAAATTAACCTGATTTGAATCTCCTTATTGTCTGCCGATCTTCTTTTGTTCCATGTTGGATTTTTTGGTGGATTTCTTGCCTTGTTGTTTCGTTACAAGGTAACATACATGGAGTGGAACATACTAGAGGAGTTACAGATGTGGTTGTTTATACATACATATGGGTTACAGTTGGTCGACATAGAGTGAGGCAGTTGAGAGGTGTTGTTGTAAACTTGGTTATTAATATAGACTTATATTTCGGATAGTATTACTGCTTTACAATATATTTGAACACTTTTATATATGTATGGAAAGGGTTAAGAGTTAAAGTCCTGGGTAAGTAGGTGGAAAGGGAAGGAAGGGGGGTTTGTTCAGAGATGTTTGGGGATTGCATAGAAGAAAAACTGTGCACTGGTATGCTAATCTTTATTTGTTTTGAATTTTAAAAAAAGAAAAGAAATAAAAGTGGAAATAAAGAAGTGAATAAGAAAACAGATAAATGAGGGTGGGGGTGGGTGGGGTGGGGCAGGGCCAGGGGGCCCAATATACTTGTGTGCCTAGGGGCCCTCAAAAAATTAATCCTGCCCTGGTGCTATGATGTTCCAATATACCGCTGCTAGCCTGTCTGGTGTATTTCATACTAAATTTTATTAAGATGAATTGATATGTTCAATATATAGTGAGATTTTTCTCTAGGTTTGATATTTAACCCCGAAACAACAGTGTAAAAAAACCCCTAAAATTATATTTTCTGTCAATAATGTGAACTAATTATCGATATGTGCACTGTAGAATTGTGTACACAGTTGACAATATGGCTCCCAAAATGAGAATATTTTTTAATCTGAACAAAAAGAAAAGTTCCATAAACATGGGAAACTTAAAAAAAAAAAAAAAAGAAAAGAAATTGACCTGTACACCCCTAGTATTTCAGCATTTACCCCTCCCCCTTTTTATCAAGGTGTGCTAGAGGTTTTTAGTGTGGGCCGTGCTGTGACGCTCATAGGAATTCTATGATCAATGGAGAATTTACCATGACAGCTCACGCTTAAAACCTCTAACAGAGCTTGATAAAAGGGGCCATTACCACCTTCCCCCCTTATCAAGCTACACTAGAGGTTTTTTTAGCATGGGTTGGCAAGGTAAGTGCTCCAACGCTCATAGGAATTCTATGAGCTTCAGAGCATTTTCTGAATTTTTTAAATAATGGCCACACACTAATGTTAAAGTAAGTGGATCTTATTAATTGCCAAAAGAATATTATCTAGTACACCAACCCTCCCCCCCCCCCAGACTACTTAGGCCACCTCTGTGCAGCTCTACTAGGCTTTCCTATAGCAGGTGCTGATATTCTGGAGGCAGGTATGTATGTTTTTATTCCAATTTTTATGGCGGTCTGGGGGTCAGTGATCACTGTGGGGGGGGGGTGCGGGTCTATATTTTGTGTCTACAGTAGTTATCTGGGATACCTTCTGGGCACTTAGACCTATTTTTAGATCGCCTAAGTCACAACGTATAAGTTCCATCCAGGCAGCCTTGTAAAACTTTTGATTATCCCTGCAGTATGACTAAGGCACATCCTGTAGGCAGTCAGCCGGCTCAGGTGCCTCTCCTCCCTGGCGTCTATCCTCCTCTCTGCATCTTTTCTTTTTCAGCAATCCCCCCCCCCCCACACACACACACTGACATCTCAGCTCCCCATATGGAGGGCCTCCGCGCATGCACAGATGTTGATGTGATGACATCACACATGTGTGTGACATCATCACATCGACATCCAGATGCCCTCAAGCCATGGCCCTCAATTTAGTGTGCTGTCGGCTCGCAAAGTTTGCGAGACACTACACTAGGCTACTCCTCCACTAATTGTCAATAAACTCTACATTTATGCATGCAAATGGTGTATAAATGTGGGCACCTAGATTATGCAATTGCCCTTTATCTCTTGTTGTCTTTGCTGCTCTGCTTTTTAATATTTTTGTGCCCAATAAATGAGGGCCCAATAAATGGGTATTTTTGTTCAAATCCATTCTAGTTTCCCTTAGCTATTTTTCCAGTGTGGGTTGCATGTACCTGTCGTGAGACTGTTCAGAGAATACACAGCCAGCCCACTACTACTATTTATCATTTCTATAGCATTGAAAGGTGTTTGCAGCGCTATACATTTAAAGACCCTTTTTCATGGTTCTGTGTGCACGGGAAGAGACTAGTGGATGAGGTTTAGATACTTTAGGTGAGACATAGTAACACAGTAGATGACGGCAGATAAAGACCCGAATGGTCCATCCAGTCTGCACAACCTGATTCTATTTAAATTTTTTAATTTTTTCTTCTTAGCTATTTCTGGGCAAGAATCCAAAGCTCTACCCAGTTTCTGTGCTTGGGTTCCAGCTGCCGAAGTCTCCGTCAAAGTTCACTCCAGCCCATCTACACCCTCCCAGTAGTTGAAGCCCTCCCCAGCCCATTCTCAACCAAAAGGCCATATACAGGCACATACCGTGCAAGTCTGCCCCTAAATTGCAAAAAATATGCATGTTTTGCTTTTTCAAAATAAGGAACAGTACATCAACAAAAAAGACAAAGTAAAGAAGTTTGTTTTTTTAAATCAGTCTACATAATAACATGACCTAGTCATCATATGCACAAAAAAATATAAATTACATTATGTTCAAAAACACACCAGCTCTTAGCAACAAATAACGTGTGTACCCACCCCAGGAGTCGTCTACAACCCCAGCATGTCAGAGGGCATTTATGCCACACTAACACAAAACTTACTGAAATGAAATACATGTTCTCTCAAAGGCATACAGCTGCAGGATGCCTCACATACATACATGCAATAAGGCCCATACAAATACATGTGTGTAGAAAAGACTATTTATAAAATTGCAGTGATGTTTAAGCAACAAGATGGCATGTGCATATACATACGCCACATGTAGGCATTCCTGACGGCATGGTTTTAGGAGGAGCAAAAGTGGAGTTTTGATGTATGCATGTATTTTATAAAATACACGGGTACAGGTGCACATTTACATCAACATAAGAGCAGGTATATGTATCTGCATTTATGTGTTATAGAGGATGGTTGTAGGTGTTTATTTAATAAAGGCACATAGGAACCTATGTTGCCTTTATAAAACAGGCTTAAAATAGGCACCTTTTTTTGAGGCCACACAGGGAGTCCTGATATAAAATCAGGCCCTATATACAGTCTGTCTGTTAGTCACGGTCTCTCTCTTTCTCCCTCACACACACACCCTCGAGCAACAGCAGCAATATGGAGGTTAATTACTCGCTGGATCTGTACACCGCTGTTCTCTGCCCGCCCGATGTATTACCAGCCCACATAATTGGCAGTAAGGTTGGAGGCCTCCCTATTGTACGCACATTTACTCTGACAGAGTGCGGAAGATTGATGATCTGGGCCATAGATTTCTCAGTGCATCACTGAGCACCACAGGCTGCCCCTAATCTCAACACAAAATCCTCCTTCTATTCTCCCTGAGTACTACTGCCTCTATAGCTAAACAAGACATTCTCCCCCTTCCATATACTTATGATACAATTGTTCCCCTAACCAAGACATGTAAAAGCTGTTATTTCTTTTAAGGCATCTTAATGGGTCTTTTTTCATAGGTCTACATTCCCCTATACAGTATTTCACATAGACCTGCTATTGTCCCACATTCATTCTATAAATGACAAATGTGTCCTCCTTATTGTGCAGCACAAGGTTCACGCTTCTGTATTCTTATACTTTGTCAGCTCATTACTGGAAAATTTAAGCACCTATTACGGTTACTGGAAGGTTAGTATTCCGAGGGAATTATCCCCTGAATTCTATGGTCGGTGCTAAGAATTGCAGGTGCAAATCCAGGAGTGCAATTTAATTGAATAATAAGCCAATTAGTGCCAATAATTGGGCCCTAACAAGCAATTATCAATGCTAATTGATATTAATTCAGATTTGTGTGTGTAATGCTAGGCGTCGGGGATCTGTGTGTAATTTTACGTGCGGGTCCAAAAAGGGGACGCAGCTGTGAGAAGGTCAGGTGCATTCCTGCATTTTTATAGAATAATGGGGATTTGTACCTAATTTAGGTGCAAGGATTTACATCAGGGTTCAGGTGGTGTAAATCCTGCAACTAAATTTAGTCTCGGATCTTAGCGTAAGTGCTATTCTATAAAAAGTGCCTAACTGGATGCCATTGTTAGAATAGCACTTAATACTATTTTTTTTTCAGAGCTGATTTTGCGGTGCCATTTATAAAATTTAGATATATTTGTCTTAGCAATTTCTGCTGAACATGAATCCCCAGTCCATGGATTTTCAGCACCACTATATGGATAATGACGCTGAAAAGCCCTCTGATGCAGAACTAACTGGATAGTGCAACTGAAAATCTCTCTGATATTTAGGGGCATTTTCAAAACTCTTAAGAAGTCCAAAAAATGGCATAGATCAGCACTTGGACATCCTAATTGCCAGGACATTCAAGTGCTGATTTTCAAAATCATGTTTCTGGACATCTTGCAAACCGTTCTACCCGCAGTGCATCCAAGAGTAAAGGGGTGGGGGTTGGAGGCGGGCTTTTGGGGTGCTTTGGGAGGGCTTAGACTTTATACATCTTGTGGTGATAATTGAACCTTTCCAGGATGTTCTGGATGGAACCCATTAGTGCTTACCATAGTTTTGTTAAAAGTTTGCTAATGAATGCACATACCTACAAAAATACATTCTGTTTCCTACCAAAATATGAGAGTAGTTGAACCTTTCCATTTTCTGAGATAGACCTGTTTTAAGAGCATCTAAGTGCCCAAAACATACCCAAACTGATCAAATGAACACTGGAGGGATTAAGTATTAACCCCTTCTTATCCCCCCCCCAACAATCTAAATGAAACAAAACATACCTGTCTCTAGAACAGTAGCACCTGAAATGGGAAATCCTAGTAGAGCATCACAGAGGTGGCTTAAGTAGCCTGGTGAGTGGGCTAATGAGTCAAAGAGCGGAGGACCCAGGCCCATAAGCCACTCTAACCACTACATTTATGGTGGAGATTGTGAGGCCACCAAGACCCACTAAAGCTCTACTATACTGTCACATAGGTGCCATTTGCAGTCATAAGGGTTATTGGGGTAGTAGATAGGGTTTTGGGGTAGTTTTGGATGGCTCACCATAAATTATAAGGGTTATGGTGAGATGCACCTCTGGCACCCTTTATGCAAAGTTCACAGCAGGGCCCTCTAAGGTGCCCCACTGCTCTATAGCTATTGGTCTATGTGATCAGTCCATTATAATGCTGGCCCCTACCATGTCGAAATAGCCTGCATTAGAACATTTTGAACTTGGATAGTTTTGTGGTTGAAAATGGCAAATAAAGTTGAATGTCCTAAGGGTTGGACGTCCTGGCAGCCAAGACATTTAAGTAGATGATTTATTTTTTTTTTAAAGATGTTTTATGATGTTGCCAGTTTCGAAAATGGCAGTTTCTTCACCTCGACTTTGGACATTTTGCAGGAAATGTCCAAAGTTGGATTTAGACGTTTTATCAAAATGGTCCTCATAGAACTATTTGGAGAATACCGCTCAAAGTCTCTCTAACTGATGCAGAATTACCTGGATAGTGGTTATAGTTATTTTTATTTTATATACCACCTTTCTAACAGCGGTACCTGGAGTGACCCGCTTCTGTTAACACGATAACCCCCTCCTCCCGTCCGACCTCTTCCCAATCCCAAGAAGACCAAGACATCTTAAGTGGTAAAACCTGGCCGCAGCCCTGTTTATTGAATAATAATATATTCTTAATACAATTAACACAATTAAATGTACATAATTTAACAGCCACAATTAAAACATTAACAAAAAAAACCCTAACAATGTTATCACCATTGTTACCAGATCCCGAGCTACCACCAGAAGTAATTGGCCCCCGCCCCCGCCATCCAAGCTAGGGTCTGAGGGGTGACATGTCCCACACATGCCCCATTATCCAGGGTCAACCGACCCACCAGGCACGGCGCCCAGCCGGCCCACCGCTCATCCCTTGATGAGCCCCAGTAGCCAGTAGCTCGGGATACCGTGACCCTTACCGATACTACCCCCATAAACTAATGGGCGGGCGGGTGGGAAAGCAGTCTCGGAGGACCAAACCGTTTAGGTCCTCCGAGCACGCCTCCCTTTATCCCCTCCCACCCACAATCCCCCGCGGCTGCGACGACCTGATAAAGGGGGGGAGCCGCGATCCCAAGGCAACGGACCCTCCCCCCGCCCCCCCCCTCCTAGCCCCAGCTAGCAAGCCCCGACGAGCGACTCAGCGGGCCATCCAGTCCCGCGTTAGGGTCGCCCGTCGAGACCAGCTCTCGGGCTTGCTTATTCCATAGATATCAAAGCAGTTTTCAATACATTGACTAGTATTCAGATACTCAAGTATTTTCCCTACCAGTTCTGGCAGGCTCACAGTCTAATTACAGTTCCTGGGGCAATGGAGGGTTAAGTGAATTTGCCCAGAGACACAAGGAGCAGGCTGGGATTGAACTTACAACCTCAGAGTGCTACTGAAAATCTCTCTAAAAGGTACTGAACTATCTGGATAGTGCCACTGAAAATCTCTTAACTGATGCAGAACTATTTAATGTTACTGAAAGCAAATAAAATATTAGGAATTTGAAAAGTTAAAAAGTGCTCAGATCAACAGAAATATCAAAGAAAAAAGACAATTTAAATTAATCATGAATTTATAATGTGTGCATCTATTGGGCAGACTGGATGGCCCATTCAGGTCTTTATCTGCTATGCTACTATCAGTGCAAGGTAATAACTAGTTACAGTAATGCTAGTTACTGTAATTAGTTGCATTCTTAGGTAACTATCAATGTAATTAGTTACTTTTCAATAAGATCGACTAAGTTTTAGTAACTGCTAACAAAATATACAAATTACTGTTTACATAGCATGCAGAACAATTGACAACAAAATTGAGCGTTCTGTCTTCACTGAATTTTTTATGCTAGTAGGGTCAGACAGCAGAAATATCCACGTATATTGCAAACTTTGTCTGCTGACTTCTAAGCAGATATATAGCTGTGCAACCAATGCTACAGCAAATCTTAAGAAACATCTGCAAAATGTCCACCCACCTGTGCATGATAAACTGCTTTCGTTGAAGAGATCAGCAAGCTGTTCTTCGTCTGATGCATCAGAATTCCTGCCAAGGAAACAGCAAACTTTGGCTGCTTAATCCCCCAGTGGTCACTAATCTCCTCCCACCATCCAAAGATGTAACAATGACAGTAGATGATTGTGTCTGGAAGGCTTTTTGTGCAACCCCACTTTTGGTTGGTTTGACACACATGGAGGGTTTTCTTCTCTTTTTGCTTGCAGAGTGACAGTAGATGCCAGTCTGTATGACAGCTCCAGATATTAAGACCATTTCTAAGAAAGTAGCAAGCAAGTGGATGGAATAGCCTAGTGGTCAGTGCAGTGGATAGTAAGCAATGGGACCCATGTCCAATTTCCACTATAACTCTTTCATTTCAGTACAAATGTGAGTCTTCCTGGAATACAAGGTCTGTTCAAAAAGTTCCAGGACAGTTTGAATTGTGCACCAATGGGAAGTTCTTTTGAGATGTGCTAGGTGGTATTGAGTAGATTTAAACCTCACAAGTAACCTCCTGTTTTCCATTTGTTGATATCTGTTTTCATCTCTGAGCTATAGAAATTTTGTGAAAGTGTGTTTTTATGATTGACTATTTTCATTATGTGCGACCTCCATGAGCAGCACTATAGTGAGAAGCTCTGTTTTAAATTGGGTAAGACTGCTACAGAAACTTATGAAATGTTAAAAGTGGCTTATGAGGAACATGTTATGAATCATGGGAAGATGTTTTGAATGATAGTCACACTTCAAAAGTGGTCATGAATCAGTGGAAGATGATTTGCTAACTGGAAGACCATCAACGTCAACTGATGATGATTGTGTTGGTCAAGCGAGGGTTCTTGTGTGTGGTAATCGGCGATTAGCTGTTAGAGAATTGGCAGAGGAATGCACTATCTCTATTGGTTCATGTCACAACATTCTAACAGAGAAGTTGGGGATGTCTCGTGTTGCAGCAAAGTTTGTTCCACGGTTGATGACCGATGACCAGAAGAACAACTGCAAAAAATGTGATGGCAGTTCTTCCCCAGCCACCTTATGCTCCTGGCTTGGCTCCTGATGACTTCTTGTTTTCTAAACTTAAATCCACGCTGAAAGGAAAGCGATTGAACATCATTGAAGACATAAAGCAAAATTTGACACAACAACTTTTAGCAATTTCTGAAGATGCATTTAAGGACTGTTTCCAGAAGTGGAGATGACAATGGGAAAAGTGTATACATAGCGAAGGGGAGTACATTGAAGGGGACCTAATGAATAAGTTGTAAGATTGTTTAATAAATTTTTATAAAATCAGTACTGGAACATTTTGAACAGACCTCGTATAGAGATACTTCCAATACCTAAATATATGTGACCTGGAAGACCTTGGCTGTTGTTGCGGTGGACCTTTAGCTACAGCAGGTTTTCTCTGTTCCTAGGGGGCTAACTATATGATATTAAGGGGTTTAGGTGTGACTTGTACCTGGGTTCCTTTTTGTCAAATCTCCTTCACTGACTAGGCTGCCCTTCTTCACTGCTGGGATGTCTATATGGCCAGTTCACTAGGAATGCTGCCAGAAAGACATTACCTCCTGTCGTATGACTTTCTAATTTCCTCAGAAGTCTTTCATGAGGTACTTTGTCAAATAGCCTTTTGAAAATCCAAATACACAATATCAACCAGTTCACCTGCCTAAGCGCTATTCCCTAACAACACTCTTATGTGGCACGGTGGGGCATTTTCGATAAGACATCTAAGTCTAATTTGGATGTTATGAAACAAATGTCCAGAAATCCAATAGAGAAAATGTCCATTTTCAAAACAGCCAAATGTCTATCTTTTGTTTTTGAAAATGACCTATATAGACATTTTGGTCCTTAGTATGTCTATCTTTTTTGGCCATTTAAAAAAATAAAAATGTCCACATGAAAAACACACAAAAGCAAGTTTTGCAGACATACCCAACTACCTTGTCTGATCGTGGCAGCGGAATCTCCATCAGCTCAGTCGGTTTCGGTGCAGTCTTGCCAGCTCATCTGATGGCGGATTCCCCTGCCAGGATCAGCTTAATTGGCAGGGAGAAAAAAAATTTGTCTCTCCTTCCCTCCCTCACACCCACTGATCCACTATACTCTTCGTCCTGACATCCCCCAACATCTCCCCACATCCACCCTACAACCCCCATACCTTCAGATGACAAATCAGCAGGAGGGAAGCCCACTTCCTCCTGCCTATAGGGCCGCGTGCTCTGAATGATGGGACTTCCTCCTCTCAATGCATATTGGGATGCAATGGGAAGTGCTCAAAATCACGACTACTGGAGGAGTAAGGGAGGGTTATGCCTTAAACTCTCCAGTGGTCTTCTTGTCTGTTTGGGCAACTTTGGGGAACTTAGACGCAACTAAAACAGGTCTAACTTCCTGCGTCTAAGATCTGCATAGGAAAACTTTGGTTATTCCCTCAGGATACCAAGATCTAAGCCCACCTGATGCCTGCCCATAACACACCTCCCAACACACCCCTTTGAGCTCTGGATTTACAGTGGCTTAGAGGAGCTGCTGAATGTCCAGAAAGTTGTTTTTGATTATCGGCACTTGGATGTCCCTGCTATTAGGACGTCCAAGTGACAACTTAGGCAGGTTCTTGGATGTATCAAACTTTTGATTATTCCCCCCCTCCCCCCAGTGCATAAATCCAAGAACGATATAACGGGTCAGAGAATGGGCAGGATACAGGTAGGGTTCCCAGTTATCCATACAACTTCCAGAATATTGTAAGTTTTGTGCATTTCTGCCATGTTTAATTCCCGCAGTTATGACAACTCTATTCCCCTCTTTTACTAAGGTGTGCTGACCGATTAATGCGTGCTAATCGAATTAGCATGCACTAAATGCTAATGTGTCCATAGACTAACAAGCATGCGTTAGCATTTAGCGCATGTTAAATCGATTAGCGCGCCTTTGTAAAAGAGGGGGTATGGCTGTTGTAACTGCAGGTGCCTAAATGTTAGGTGCACTGATACTGGGTTACACTAGTATTCTATAATGGAACAATGGGTGTCCATGTGCCATTATAGAACTGGCTTTCACCACAAGCCATAAGGTTGCCTAAATGGAGGCACCCACTTATAGACATGTACCCTTTAAAAAAAAAAAAAAATTTCTTTATTGATTTTTAATCAAAAACAGTGTCATACAAATGAAAGAACAAAAGATATTCCACATATTACATTATTATCTATACAGGTAACATAAATATCATTCAATAATTTCATTTTCCTGCATATAATAATATCCTAATATATCCTAATATACAATACAAATAAAGAATAAAGCTACCCAAATATCACTATCAATATTTATTCCCCTCCCTCCAACCTCCCATCTCCCTGGATGTGTAAAGATAAATAAACCAAAGAAAAGAAGAGATATGATGTGTGGATCGTTTCGGTAGAATAATTTGTAAAAAGGAAGTATGTGTGTCCTCTTTGAAACTGGTCTAACTTATACAAATACTTGCTACATAAGTGAGGTTGGAGCACAGACAGAGCAATGGGGGGAGGGGGGTGGGGAAGGGAATGAGAGATGGCCAGAGGAAAAAGAAAGAGAGGGAAGCTCAGGTTTCCTGTACTTTTACTGTTTTCTTTTTATGACCTTTATCTTCTTTATTGTGTTGACCTCTTCTCATTTGCCACCCTGATTGCTGATCCTGGGTTGCCCAGTTGCTTGACCCCGTTTGCACTCAGTTTGACCTCGACCATGAATTCTGTGGCTGATCACGCATATGACACCATGAAGGCTGATAACTGAGATAATCTAACCTTTTTATTTCAGCCTATGGCTCTAGAATGGAGCAAAATAGAGTACAGTGTTTGTGTCCTATTTTCCTAAAAAGTTCATGTATGAAACTCTGAATTCCTGGAATTACAAACCCTTACTTAGGAGAATTATTGCATCCTATGCGTACAGTGTGCGTTGTGTTTTTTTTTTATTTTATTGTTGGTAGATCATTTTGACTTGGTCATTTTAAAAGTAGCTCACGAGTCAAAAAAGTGTGGACACCCCTGCTCTAAGGCTTCATGCTCTCTTTATCCAGAGATAAAACCTGAGACCAGGAGCATGCTAAAGAATTGGTTGCTATGAGCACTTTGGACCCACCTCTTCGAAATCACAGGCCTTCCTCTTCCCAGTACATTCTAGGATACACTGGGAGGGGCCTAAGACCCTGATTGGCCCAGGCACCTAAGACCCCCTCCCAATCATGGCCTTAGGCCTCTCCCAATGTATCCCAGGATGCACCAGGAAGGGTAAGGCCTGCTATTTTGAAGAGGTGGGCCTCCTGGTGGAAGGGAGTGAACATCCCTCCTGCCAATCTTCTAAAAAAGGTAAGGGGGGATTCAGAGGGGGGTTGGCCCACTACACTATCAGGCTTGGTATGGTGGGGGGTTGTCAGGGGGGAGCTTGCTTTTGGGGATCCTCTGGCATGGGGGGTCCCCGACCATAAGGCAGGAGGGAATGGGCTTTCCTCCTGCCAATCTTTCAAACGAAAAATAAAAAAAAATTACCCTGATGTTGGGGTTTGGGGAATCTTTATTTTTATAGACACACCAGTGAACAATGCCCAGGATGGTGGCGCTCCTCCCCTGCCCTCTTCCCCACCCCATTCCCTGACTCCCTGCCGCACACCCGTCCCCTTCCCTTTCCCCGTACCTTTTAACTTTCCTGGCATGAGCAGCATGCCCATGTCGGTGTCAGCTCACCCTTTGACATCACTTCCTAGGCATGGGTCACCGAAGTGATGTCAGAGAGAATGCCAATGCAGCAACCTTGTGCCGGGGAAGTTAAAAGGTACAGGGTAAGGCATGAAGCACGTATGCACAGCAAGGGGAGGAGCGAGGGGAGGGGGTGGGGGGATGGAGAGGAGGAGGGCTGCCATGCCCTTAGGAAGACCGCATTTGGGGAAGACTGCACCCTCCCCACACACCCCTTATCTTGCTACTGGGCGCATCTCTTGTGTGTGTGTTGTGAACGCACAACTGCTGCACCCATTAAAAAAAAAAACCAGCCTCCGCTCTCCCTGCTTTTTTTTCCCAGGCAGGCAGGAGGAAGAACTGTGCTAGTGATTGCTTTTCTGAGCAAGCGCCAGGCACAATTCCTCCGCCCCCCCACCCCCTTTCCCACCGATTTTCTGCAGAAATAGCATGCATCTAATTTGCATGCAACTGTGCTGAGAATCACAAGTAAAACAAAAATTGCTCCCACCATGTAAAATCTGGTAACCCTAGCCCAAGGTAGTTGACCATTTTGCCATTGGTAAAAGTGGCCCTGGGCATGCATGCATGCTGCACATTAGAATCCTGCCTTAAAATGCACTGTAGTGAAAAGGCCTCTTAGACTGAAAGTCCTCTGGAAGTTTAATTTCCAGTTGTACTTGAATGTGACTCATCTTGAGTTACAACTGAAAAAAGGCACCAACTAAACTCAAAATCCCTTCCCCTTCATGGAGGAGCAAAGAATATGCCAGCTGTAGTTTCATTTGTTTATAAGTGGGCCTTCCTTCTATTCTTTGAACCGAGGCCCAACGTACACACAGGGCATGAGTAGTAGAGACTGCAATTTGTTTGTTTTTCTGACTGGTTAACAGCAGAGTCAAGGATACCCTGGGGCAGTGACATCTGTTTATTCTTTCTTTCCTGTTTGTTTGACCTTGCCCACTTTGAATGCATGCTCCATATAGCAGAGGTCTGTAGCATACACATTTTTGTAGCATACCCCATTCTGCTAGGCTTAGTGGAATGTCCCTCCTTGCTTTTGGTTACTTATTTTCTCATTAAATAATTTATTGAATATATATATTTAAATATATAAAGATACAACATATCAAATGAAATGAAAAATACAAAAAATACAAACAAAAAAGCATTCTTTTCATCACCTTCCCCGAATCATAGTTTTATTTCATGTCCCAGATCACCATTATTTCATTGTTTTGTGTGGGATTGTAGCATTAAAACTGTATGATTATAATGGTGGTGTTTCTTCCTTTCGCTACCACAGGATTGCTACATGGTCAGCCTCTATTCCTTTTTCTCTGGTACTACTGATTCTGCTCAGTTTTTTTGTTTTCATAGAGGGACTCATTTTATAAAACCACGTGGCCTCATAAAATACCAACTTGTGTAAAAATACATGCTTTGACATGAAGGTGTGTAATGTTGTCAGGAGGTGTGTACAGGGGTGGCGTTCATAAGCATGCAAATAGATAATAAAATATGCTAATTTACCCCTTTTAAACCAGGCATCTTGTTATAAAATTATCCTCATAATAACCACTATAACAAAACCTGCATGACCTCTGCCAATTACATTAAAACAGGGTGCCTAAAAATGTGAGTAGGACACAAATTTAGTATTTATTATATAAAAGCTACTGAACAACATATACAATATATATAAAGGAGTTGAGTATAATGTGATAACATATATGTTGGGCAATGTGGCGACCAGTTAGACTGAGATTAAATTAACATAAATCTTGGATTACTACAGCTAATCTTCAAACTCTGCTGGTTCATGGTTATTAATAATGCCTTGATATATCTTATTTGTAAAACATGAGTCGTGTCGGTAGATTGCCCCCCTATCCAACAAACTTAAGTACAAACTGAATTTTAAGTGTTTGTGCAGTGCTTTTTTGAAGCTAATTTATGAGTTATCAATTTTTGAAAAATTTGAGTATTTATATATATGAAAGTTTATTGAATGTGAGTGGGATTGGTGAAGAGAAGATGTATAAATCCCCAGCGAATGAGAAACTGAATCGCTAATGGCTAGCATCACTGCGGTCCCTGAAGAACTTTGGAAGTGTTATCAAAAAGTAATTTTGGCAAGTTGATTGATTTTACAGTTTATATTATATAAAAGCAACAGAGACACCTATTTGTCTTTATAAACATACAAATACAAACAAACAAGTTTATACCTGTAATAAAACAGGTGTAAAATCTATGTGTGTATGCACATGCATTGCAACTCCACCCCACTTCCATCCTTGAGAACACCAGTACACAGGATGTAGAGAAGTGTACATAAGTTATTGTTGATGTGTATGCTTATGTGACACCCTCTCCCCTACGCCCCCCCCCCCCCGAAGAATGTCTCTGCTACAGTGTGAGGTAATAGAGTCTTCAGGCAATCACTGAGTGTGTGAGTGTGCTGAGTGACCTTGAGTGGGAGGAACTAATCCAATCGGAGTCTTAGACCATGCCTAACGTGACCATTTATTTTTTTCATCAAAACGGGACATCTATTAATATTCAGTCCCGCCCCCAATCCCGCCCTAGCCCCACCTCCAATCCCACCCTAGCCACGCCCCCAATTTCTTCCATTCATTTTTCATGTACACACAATATCTTATTTCATAATGGTAACCATAAAATTTAAAAAAACACAAAGCACCCTATACACAGAGAAAATGTTAATTATCATTTATATTTGGGGGGTTTTCAAAGATGTCACCTCAGTAACTATAGAAAAATAGACAAATATAGTGCAAAATATAGACAGCAGATATAAATTCTCAAAACTGACACATTTTGATCACTAAATTGAAAATAAAATCATTTTTCCTACCTTTGCTGTCTGGTGATTTCATGAGTCTCTGGTTGTGTTTCCTTCTAACTGTGCATCCTTATCTTTCACTTCTTTCTGCACTCAGGCCCAACAATTGTCCCTTTCTATTCCCTCCCTCCTTCCTTCCTATAGCCTTAGTGCCCCCAGCGCCTTCTTCCTATGTCCTTAGTGCCCCTAGCGCCTCCTTCCTATTCCTTAGTGCCCCTTTCTATGTCCTTAGTGCGCCAGCGCCTCCTTCCTATTTCCTTAGTGTCCCCAGCGTCTCCTTCCTATGTCCTTAGTGCCCCCAGATCCAGTGTCAGTTCTCCTTTGTACCTTTATTCCAGGTCTCCCTCTCTCTCCCTCCTCTGTTATGATCTTGCCTCTCTCTGTTCTGCCCCTCTGTCTGCACCTCTCAAAGTCCTGCTTCTGCCTCCTGTCTTTCTCCTTTGGTCCAGGCCTTTATCTCTCTAGTCTTTCTTCTACTTACAATCCCCCTACCTTCTCTGCCTCTTTCTCTCCTTCCTTCATCGCTCCTTCCTATGTCCCCTCACTGCCTTCCAGCCTTTCTCCCATCCCCTCCCAAAAAGCCTGTCGGCCTACCGCCCCCAAAGCCAGCCTGCCTGCCTCCCTCAAAGCCAGCCTGCCTGCCTGCCTGCCTACCTCCCCCAAAGCCAGCCTACCTTCCCCAGAGCCAGCCTGCCTGCCTCCCCCAAAGTCAGCCAGTCTGCCTGCCTTCCTCCCCCAGAGCCAGCCTGTCTGCCTTCCTCCCCCAGAGCCAGCCTGTCTGCCTATCTCCCCCAAAGCCAGCCTGCCTGCCTGCCTACCTCCCCCAAAGCCAGCTTGCCTCCCCCAGATCCAGCCTACCTCTCCCAGAGCCAGCCCGCCTACCTATCTCCCCCAGAGCCAGCCTGCCTGCCTCCCTCAAAGCCTGCCTGCCTACCTCCCCCAAAGCCAGCCTGCCTCCCCTAGAGCCAGCCTACCTCCCCCAGAGCCAGCCTGCCTGCCAACCTCCCCAAAGTCAGCCAGTCTGCCTGCCTTCCTCCCCCAGAGCCTGCCTGCCTGCCTACCTCCCCCAAAGCTAGCCTGCCTGCCTGCCTCCCCCAAAGCCTGCCTACCTACCTCCCCCAAAGCCAGCCTGCCTGCCTGCCTCCCCCAAAGCCTGCCTACCTACCTACCTCCCCCAAAGCCAGTCTGCCTGCCTTCCTCCCCCATAGCTAGCCTGCCTACCTGCCTCCCCCAAAGCCTGCCTACCTACCTACCTCTCCCAAAGCCAGCCTGCTTGCCTACCTCCCCCAGAGCCAGCCTGCCTCCCCCAAAGCCTGCCTACTTACCTACCTACCTTCCCCAAAGCCAGCCAGCCAGCCAGCTTGCCTGCCTACCTCCTTCCCCCCTACCACGGGATAAAAAAAAGCCTCCCTCCAGGCCCGACTTAAACTTCCCTCTGGTCCACCGCTGCTACTCTTCTGCATACCTTCCTGCCTAATCGCGTCCAGAAGCCTTCTTCCCGACGTCAATTCTAACGTTGGAGAGGACGTTCGGGCCAGCCAGGCAGTGATTGGCTGGCCCTGAACGAACTCTCTGACGTCAGAATTGACGTCGGGAAGAAGGCTTCTTGGCGCGATTAGGCAGGAAGGTAATCAGAGGAGCAGCGGCGGTGGATTGGGGGTGGGTGGGGGGGGAGTTTAAATCGGCCTGGAAGGGACGTTTTTGGTTTTGGTTTTTTTTTTTGGTGCGGCAGGGAGGGACAGGAAGCAATCGCCTGTCCCGTTGTCCCCGCGCACAGTTTCGGGACGCTGTCCCTGAAAACGGGACATTTTGGCGTCCCGAAGCTGTGTGTGGGGACAACGGGACAGGGGATCCAAAAACGGGACTGTCCCATTCAAAATGGGACATATGGTCACCTTAACTATGTCCCTTCCATCCCAGGATGCAACGGAAAGGAGGCCTAAGGCCTTGATTGGCCCAGATGCCTAAGGCCCCTCCTATAGGATTTTCCTCTCCTATGGGAGGGGCCATAGGCACCTGGGCCAATCAAGGCCTTAGGCCCCTCCCTGACACATCTCAGGATGCACCGGGAAGGAGAAGGCCTAACATTTTGAAGAGGCAGGCCTACTGGCTGTAGGGAGTGGGCATCCCTCTGGCCGGCCTTCCTTTGTCAAAGGTAAGGAGGGTGGGGGATGGCCTTAGGGGTACGGGGTAGATATCAGGATGTTTGGGGAAGTGACATGGGGTTTAAGCTTCAAGGGTGTTGCCAATTGGGGGGGGGGGTTTGGGGGCTCCGGGGGGGGGGGGAGGGGAGGGAAGTGGCAGGAGGGAGAGGGCATCCCTCCTGCTGGGATACTTTCTGGGTGGGTGTTGGGGTTTCAAGGATCCTCTGCCACTCAGCTGATTGCAGCAGGGGTATTTCCCCCCCCCCATTCAGCTAAGCCAGCCACGGGATTCCCTTCCACTATCAGCTCAATCAGCCTCGTCTAGTTTTTGCTGGCCTACATTTCAGGTGCCTGTCATGGCCCTAGGGCAGGGGTAGGCAATTCCAGTCCTCAAGAGCCGGAGCCAGGTCAGGTTTTCAGGATATCCACTATGAATATGTAGGAGATGGATTTGCATGCACTGCCTCCTTGAGATACAAATCTATCTCATGCATATTTATTGTGGATATCCTGAAAACCTGACCTGGCTCTGGCTCTCGAGGATTGGAATTGCCTACCCCTGCCCTAGAGAAATACCTAGGGCCATTTAAGCTTCCCAAGGCCACTTCAGTGTGAAACCATGCCCACACCTAGCCTGGGGGAGCTTATGTGTCCCTAGCACCTCTCTGCACCTGCAATAAGGGCCTACAGTATAGGCGGCTTGCCTCCATTTTTTTGTTTTTTTTAATGTGCATCCTGATTGGCTGTCAGATGGTGGTAGGATGCTTACCACCGTCTACAATCGGGACGCTCGTTTATAGAATCAGTCTCTAAATGCTCCAATGCTCATATAATTCCTATGAGCATCGGAGCATTTAGTGCCCTGGGCCGTAGTAGAAACCTTTACCACGGCTTAGCAAAAGAGGACCTAAGTGAAGAATATCGCACTTAACCATCTATGCTGTCGACTGAATATCAGGCCCCAAGTTTTCAAATTTTTCTGAAACAAAATGTGATCTCTAAGTTTCCATAATGCGGATAGTATTACTGCTTTACAAATATTTGAACACTTTTATATATGCATGGAAAGGCTTCAGAGTTAAAGTCCTGGGTAAGTAGGTGGGAAGGGAAGGAAGGGGGACTTGTTCAGAGATGTTTGGAGGTTGCATAGAAGAAAAACTGTGCACTGGAATGCTAATCTTTGTTTGTTTTGAATTTTTTTTTTTTTTTTTAAAAGAAATACAAGTGGAAATAAGAAGTAAATAAGAAAATAGATAAATGGGGGCGGGGTGGGCAGGGCAGGGCCAGGGGGGTCCAGTGTACTTGGGTGCCTAGGGGCCTTCGAAGAATTAATCCTGCCCTGATCCTGTTAGGTGCGGCTTTTTCCGATGGGCGTCCACAAAATTGTGGACGTATACTTTGAGAATCACTCCAGCATTTGGACATCTAAGTTCCAGTTGATGCTTGTTAAAGTTGTTAATTGGGCTTATTATCCACTTTATTTGGATGCCTAAGTCGATGGACATCCACATTGCGGACCCCTAAAGTTAGACATCTTTTACAGAATTTGCCCCTAAGTGTTTCTTTATAGCTTGGGATTCAACATCACTGCTTCGTAAAAATGCACATGTGTTGTGTGCATTCGGTTCATTTAATGCACTAAAAATGAATGCAAACAAAATTGATCTAGTGCACAGTAATTTAGGAATTAATATATGTGAAGTCAGTTCCTCGTGTAAAAAGATTTGAGCAAAATGTTTGAAATGAACTGAAAAAGAAAGACTGAAAACTTGTTAGAAAGTCCAAAATGAACCAAAAATAAACTAAAATATTTTTTCCCTGCCTATCTCCATTGCTGCAGTTTAAAAGCTTTAAGCAGCATCACACTGGCTGCTCTGACTGAATTTAATGAAGACATGACCTGAGCATTGAAAGAGGTATAAAGGGAGTAAGGACTTGAAAAAGAGTCACCCAGCTTCTGCCAGATACTGGATGGGATGCATGACAGATATAATCCAGCAAGTTTTCCTTGTCTGCAACCTAAATTAGATACGTTAATTTTGTGCTCGGCTACAGCTAGGATTCTGATTTTCCTCTCCGGTTTGCCTTTGATGCTTTCCTCTTGGGATCCATTTCTTATTTAACAACCTTTAGATTTATGGCAACTTCCAAACCTTGAAGTGGAGGCAGGGAAGAGAGATTGGTTGTCAACAAACGCATGCACACACGTGCTCGCTGGCACTGATATGCCCTATCATCTGAGCTAAGATGCTGCAATAAAACAAAATTTTCTACAATACATTCTCCTCCCTGTGACATGCAGTCTGATGTTTATGTCTCATTGCGCCGTCACCGGACCACCATCCCCTTCACCGCCCCGTCCCTGAACCCGCTGTCCCCTTCACCGCCTCGTCCCCACAGCATCCACTCTTTCCTCTCACCCTTCAGCGGCCCGAGAATCTCCCTCCCTCCCCCTTACCTTTGCGGCGTAAAGAAACTTAAGGGAGGGAAGGCATGCGGTCACCGATCACGCGCGTGGCCCCTTCCCTCTCTCCCTCCGGCCAAATCTATCTCCCTCTCTCCCTCCCCCTTACCTTCACGGCGCTTTAGAAAAGAAACTGATGCTGTCAGAGGAGAAGCTTCCGCCCACACAAACGCGACTGCAGGGCGGCACAGGCAGGCTTCGCCGGCTTCAGTTTATTTTCTAAAGCACCACGAAGGTAAGGGGGAGGGAGGGAGGGAGATAGATTTGGCCAGAGGTAGAGAAGGGGGCCGCACGCGATGGTGACCACGTGCCTTCCCTCCCTTAACTGCGGGGACAAGGCCATTCACCGCTCCATGGGGCAGTGGATGGCTTTGTCCCCGTGCCTGCAGTGAGCACTTCCCCCTCAATGTTTTGGCGGGTTACCCGTGGCTAGCCGCGGGTAACTACCACCATGTCATTCTCTAATAGATACCATTGGGCAAGTTCAGCAAAATGCCTAGGGTAAGGGCCCCCTGAAATTGCATTCCCTTCCCCTCACATTAGAAGTTCCATTTTTTCTGTAGTCGCACCTTTGCTCTGGAATGCAATGCCACTTTATCTCCGCAATAAAAAATTCCCTAAATAAATTTAAAACAAATCTTAAAACATTTCTTTTTAAAGATGCCTATCAATAAGGGCGGGGGGGGGGGGGAAGCTTTTAAGAAGTGCTGAGACGGATCCATCAGTGCTAAAATCTCATCGAGGTCTGTCAGAGACAGAAACTACAAGTGGCACAGACACGGACCTCAGATTTTTAAGGCCGTGCGGGTTTAGATCCGCGAGGTCCGTGTTTTACCCCTTCCCCATTGTTTGTAAAATCAGTTTACTATCCCCCCCCCCCCACACACACACACTTTTACAAAACCTTAGCGCAGTTTTTAGCACCAGCCACTGCGGTAACAGCGCTCATAGAATTACAATGAGTGTCAGAGCTGTTACCGCTGTGGCTGGCACTAAAACCATGCTACGGTTTTGTAAAGGGGGGGAGGGGGGTATATGCATAATATTCACTATTATTTTAATTTGCTTCTCTTCTCAGTAGTTGTTGCTGTCTCATTTCATGGAGCATCAGTTAATGTGAACATTACTGCCTCCGAGATTCTTTTTTTTTTAGTGTTTTAGGCATAGCCTTCAGTTTTTCTGCTCAACTACCTGCATTTTGTTCATTTGTCTTTAAGAATTGAGCGTGTGTGGAAGTGCTACAAGGCTTAGATGAGCAGTCATGTTTTGGCAAAGGGACCCTCCAACTCCATTGCTGTCAATGGCTCTCTTGATGCTTTCCCTCTCCAGCTTCACCTTCCTGATATTCCCCGCCCTCCTACTCACCACTAAACCAACTTCTTGTTGCTGATCCATTCACCTCAACAGGCCCTGACCTTCTGGCACTGCTGCTCTCCCTATCTGATTCCATTCTTCCTCTTTCATCCATTCCCTAATTTCACTCTCTCACTTTGAGTTCCCTTAGATTTTATTTTAATAATTTATATTCTGCATATCCTACAATTCTTTGTGGATTACAAATTATTCAGGTACTCAAGCATTTTTCCCTAACTGTCCTGGCAGACTCCCACTCTATCTAATGTACTTGGGGCAATGGGAATTAAGTGACTTGCCCAGGGTCACAAGGAGCAGTGCGGGATTTGAACCCACAACCTCAGGGTGCCGAGGCTGTAGCTCAAACCACTGCACCACACACTCCCACAATCAGGGGTAGGTAACCTCGGTCCTCAGGAGCTGCAACCCAGTCGGTTTTCTAGATTTCCCTAATGAATATGCATGAGATCTATTTGCATGCACTGCTTCCACTGTATGCAAATATATCTCGTGCATATTCATTGGGGAAATCCTGAAAACTCAACTGGGTCATGGCCTTTGAGGACCAAGGTTGCCAACCCCTGCCTTAGATATACCTGCTCCCAGCTTGCCCTTTTCCAGGTCTGTTCCCTCGAGCATGCTTTTGATTCTACCTCTGACTATGGCCTGTCCACTGCTAATCCTCTATCCCATCTATCCGTAAACACACAGCGCTCTCATAGCTTTGCCTCTGCCCTCTTGCTACTGAAGTCCTTTTTGACACTGCTTGGTTCACTTATATCACTGCTACACTCCACACCCAATACCATCCCAGTTCCTTCCACCCCAATGCATATATTTAGTTTAACACTCAAGGAATAGATATAGACCAGCATATAATATGACCAAGACTGAGAACAAGAAGATTAAGCATAAATGTACACCAAACAGTACAAAGACGGAATACTCCCACAAGCCCTTTAGGTTTAATGAGCTCACGCAGCTCTCTACATTTGGAACAAGGACTGATCTGCTGAAAATACTGTAGTTCTAAAAAATAACCTAGGACTCAAAGAGGTCTAGAAAGGCTTGAGCATGTAACCAACATTTAAAACCTGACAGGTAGGACTTTTCAGATCTGAGAAATTACAGCAGAGTTCCACAGGGCAGAAGCTAAGAATACTGTATATGCAAATGAAGTCTGACAGGTCAATTCAAACAGAATGGCTATAGATAATAAGGTAAGGATGTTCTCTTTCTGCAGTCAAAGACAATGAAAAGATTGTCATGGAACCAAGCATTTGAATAGATCAGGTTTGTCCAACCTATGGCCCATAGGCCAGAATCCGGCCCACTAAGTGCTTTTTTCTTGGGCCACAAAAGCTCAACAAATTTTTGGGGGAAACCAATGCTTTCGTGCTGCAACTCATTCATAAGAATAGCCTTACTGGGTCAGACCAATGGTCCATCAAGCCCAGTAGCCCGTTCTCATGGTGGCCAAACCCAAGGTGTAGCAATATTCCATGCTACCAATACAGGGCAAGCAGTGGTTTTCCTCATGTCTTTCTCAATAACAGACTATGGACTTTTCCTCCAGGAACTTGTCCAAACCTTTCTTAAAACCAGCTACGCTATCCGCTCTTACCACATCCTCTGGCAACACGTTCCAGAGCTTAACTATTCTCTGAGTGAAAAAAAAAATTCCTCCTATTGGTTTTAAAAGTATTTCCCTGTAACTTCATTGAGTGTCCCCTAGTCTTTGCAATTTTTCACGGAGTGAAAATCGATCCACTTGTACCCGTTCTACTCCACTCATGATTTTGTAGACTTCAATCATATTTCCCCTCAGCCATTTCTTTTCCAAACTGAAGAGCCCTAACCATTTTAGTCTTTCCTCATGCGAGAGGAGTTCCATCCCCTTTACCATCTTGGTTGCCCTTCTTTGAACCTTTCCCTGCACCACTATATCTTTCTTGAGATAAGGAGACCAGAATTGAACGTAATACTCCAGATGATATTGCACCATGGAGCAATACAGGGGCATTATAACATTCTTAGTTTGTTAACCATCCCTTTTTTAATAATTCCTAGCATCCTATTTGCTTTTTTGGCCACCGCCGAACATTGGGTGGAAGATTTAATCGTATTGTCTACGATGACACCCAGATCCTTTTCTTGGGCTCTAATCCCCAAGGTGGACCCTAGCATCCGGTAACTGTGATTCAGGTTATTCTTCCCAATGTGCATCACTTTGCATTTGTCCATATTAAATTTCATCTGTCATTTGGACACCCAGTCTTCCAATTTCCTAAGGTCCACCAGCAATTTTTCACAATCCGCATGCGTTTTAACAACTTTGAACAGTTTAATGTCATTTGCAAATTTAATCACCTCACTCATCATTCCAATTTCCAGATCATTTATAAATAAGTTAAATAGCACCGGTCACAGTACAGACCCCTGCAGCACACCAACGTTTACTCTCTTCCATTGAGAAAAATGACCATTTAACCCTACATTCTGTTTTCTATCCGATAACCAATTCCTAATCCACAACTGAACTTTGCCACCTATCCCATGACTTTTTAATTTTTTCAGGAGCCTCTCGTGGGGAACTTTATCAAAAGCTTTCTGAAAATCTAGATATACTATATCAAGCAGCTCACCTTTTTATGGTATGTTTAGTCATACCATCAACGAAGTCAAGCAAATTTATGAGGTAAAATCTCCCTCGGCTGAACCCATGCTGATTTTGGGGTAAAGATCTGGAACAATTGCTCATGCCTACTACTTATAAGGAATTCAGGAAACACCTAAAAACACATCTGTTCCTAAAGTACTTAGGTAACTGACCTATACAATCTTAGTCCTCAACAAAGGATCTTTAGAACTGTTAATCACTAACTCTGAACTTTGCTAATTCTACTCAATCTGTAACATCTTTTAATCATTGTAAACCGCATAGAACTTCATGGTCCTGCAGTATATAAACTGTTATTATTATTATTATTAAATCATATTTGTCTACATGTTCCACAATTTTATTTTTTATAATCATTTCTACCATTTTGCATGGCACTGAAGTGAGACTTACCAGTCTGTAATTTCCCAGATCTCCCCTGGAGCCCTTTTTAAAAATCGGTGTAACATTGGCCACCCTTCAATCTTCAGGTACCACAGACAATTTTAGCGACAGGTTACAGATCACTAACAGCAGGTCAGCAATTTCATTTTTGAGTTCTTATAATTCCCTGGGATGTATGCCATCCGGTCCTGGCGATTTATCACTTTTTAACTTGTCAATTTGGCTTAGTACATCTTCCAGATTCACCAAGATTTCTTTCAGTTCCTCCGCATCACCACCCTTGAAAACAATTTCATGTTCAAGTAGATCTCTTACCTCTTCTTCCGAAAAGACTGAAGCAAAGAATTCATTCAGTCTTTCCGCTATGGCCTTATCTTCCCTGAGCGCCCCTTTCTCTCCTCGATCATCCAACAGTACCACAGATTCCTTCACAGGTTTTCTGCTTCTGTTGTACCTAAAAAAATTGCTATGAGTTTTTGCCTCTTTTGCAAGTTTCTCTTCATATTCTTTCTTAGCCGTCTTTATCAATGCTTTGCATCTAACTTGCCAGTGCTTGTGTTTCTTTTAATTTCTTCATTCAGATTTTTTTTCCATTCTTTAAATAATTTTTTTTTTTTTTTGCTCTAATAGCCTCTTTCACTTCACCTTTTAACCACGCTGGCTCTCGTTTCCTCCGCAAGCATGAGCCTTGTGGTGCCAGAAGTTTGGGTTGGTCTCATTGTATGGCTCAAGTTCATGGATAGACCAAGTCACAGTGGGGAAACGGATTCTGTGGTAAGAACCTGCAGCTAAAGAGAGGTGAGGGGAAAAAGACATGGTAAAGGCAGGTGAGACAGGTACATGAGAGAGAGACTGGGTGAAGGGGGGATGAGAGAGAGAAAGGCTGGGAGGGGGCATGAGGAGAGAGAAATAGATTGGATAAAGGATGGGGAGGGGACATATGAGAGAGACAGAAAGAGACTGGGTGAAGTTTAGGAGGGGCATGGGAGAGAGAGAGGTGAAGGCTGGGAAGAGCATGGAAGAAAGAGACAGGGTGAAGGCTGAGGGGCGAGAGAGAGAGAGACTAGGTGAAGGCTTGGGGGCTACATGAGAGAGAAAGAGAGCACATGCGTGTGTACATGCGCATGCATGTCATAGCCCTCTGAATGTTAAAAGGCTGGCCATGCACGAAAGCCAGACTGCCAGAAATATGGAGCAGACTGGTCTGCTCCATATCCCTGCCTCTAAATATTAAGAAATATTGAATGTGGTCATGGATTAAAAAAAAAAAAAAAAAAAAAAACCACCCAAAAAACCCACCACCACCAATAATAGAGACATGATAGTATTGGAGTGAATCAAGTTTATCAAGTTTATCATGACATTTGATTAATTGCCTATTCCGAATTCTAAGCGATGTACAAAGTGATAAAAATTACAAAGTAGAGGAAGACAAACATAAACGACATGTACCATATCTACTAAAACATAATAGTAATTCAAATTACACATACAATACAAAAAACACAAGGAAAACTAGGAATGAAATACAATCTGGTTATAAAGTAGTACAATTAGGGTTAAAAACAATAGGGAGGGGGATAAAAACAATCAAAATAGTTAAAAATGGATTGAGAGCCAAAAGCAATTCAGTTAATCATTGAATGCATCTTTAAAAAGAAGACTCTTTAGTTTGCTCTTATATTTTCCAAGATTCTTTTCCTCTCTTAAATGAATTGGAAGGGCATTCCAGGATTGGGGAGCCGTAATAGAAAAATTAGACTGCCAGAAGGAGAGAGGTTAAAGGGAAATGGCATGTTGGAGGTAAGCATGGTGGGGAGGACCACTACTCAGAGAGACGTGAGCAGTGAAAGCAGCAGAGTTGGAGGATTGAGACAAAATTCACGTATGTGTTTCATGATGATGAAAACGGAGTTGAAATTGGCTGTTGAGCAAGAAAAGGAGTGCATTTAGGGTACAGAGAGTCAGGTTACAGGTAGGAGGTCAGGCAGTGATGGATGGAGGGGAAGGCTCTGTATGGCGCACCAGGTGTATGTCAGGGGAAAGAATCAGCATTAGGAGTTTGGCGATGAACCAAAGAAGGATCAGCCGTAAGTGGGGACTTTAGGATGAGAGTGAGGGCAGGCAGAAGAACTGTATGCAAACGTAGGTCAGCAACTGGCCTGCCTTTGGACACAGGTCCTTTCCCTGCTTTCACTCGTTCTATCTTTGCCTCTACGTGACTTGGGGCCGGATTCTCTAATATCGCCGGTAAAATCCAACGGGCCGCTATCGTGGCCGTAAATGGAATGATTTCAAAAACACAAGTCATCCTCGAAGAACCGTGCATGCAAATGAGGTTCAGAGTGGGTCGCCAAATTTACATGAGATGAGTCACTGGTGATAGCGATTGCCACATGCACAGAATAGTCTATGGAAAGAGGGGCAAATGAGCCAGGATAAAGCTACGTTCCTGGCTAAAGCATATCCTGGGTGTGCCTTATTGGAGCAGAATATATGCACACGTCATTTGCATGCATCACATGCGGATATTGAGCCAATCATAGGCATGCCAGCACTATTGGATGGAGGGGAAGGGAAGGAAGGTACAAGCACGCATAAGACATGCCTTTAGTACATGCGTGCTTTTGAGACTTTTTCCCCAAAAACTATTATATAACTATACAACTATAATTTATGTGAATAGAATATTTTTTATATATATATCAGTATTAAATAGTGTATTTTAAAAAATTTTATCATGAGCCAGAAACACACACCTGAGACACGCTTTTCACAGTACCAGCCCCTCTGAACCAGCCCATAATTTTTGGTCATCAAAAGCCAGTGTCGAGCCGGCGATGACGGAGAATCACCTGGAGTGATCGTTTAAATATTAACGAGTCCATTTTATTACCATTTTAATATTTATGACCGCATTGTAATGCATTTGCATGGGAGAGTCGGAGGCTGATAGGAAGCTCGGAAAAGACCACAGTGAGCCGTTCTGATAATTGCGCAGTAATATACTGCCACGCTAAATCAGCTGGAGCCAGTTTAGCTACCATCATTAAAGGCTTGGTAAGTTTTGAAAATCCGGCCCTCAATCTCTCCTCCTCAGGGCAGGATTAATTCGTCGAGGGCTCCTAGGCACACGAGTACACTGGGCCCCCTGTCCTGCCCCACTCCACCATGCGCCCAGACAGAAACAGGAAGCTGCGTCAGAGGGAAGCTTTGGGCAAGCAGCACCGCTTGCACAATTACAGTTCCCATTGCCTTTCTTACCCGCATTGCTTGCTTGTCTTACTTTCCATCAATGGAGGGGCAGCGTTGCCGATCGGGGTGGGACCCGTGTTGCTGATCAGGGGAGGGTGGAGGGCATTGCTGATCAATGTTGGAGGGGCCCATCGCCGTTTGGAAAAAAACAATGTTGCTGCCCTCCTTCATCCGGCCCCCCTGACCATTTCAGGCCCTAGGCACGTGCCTACTTGGCCTAAAGGTTAATCCTGCCCTGCTCCTCCTTGCTTCCTCAGAACTGTAGGCTCCTCAAACAAATATCTTATTAGCTGATCCTTCTCCTTTTCTTGCATCCACACTGACAATATGCCCCCTTTCTTACACAGTCTGCTGACTGCACCCCTCCACCATGCACTATACCCTCTCTTCCAGTTCCCACACGATGACATAACTCAATATCTTCCCTTCTTCTCAGCCTTCTTAACCCTGACTCCTCTTATGGCAATTCAACTTCTGCTCTGCTTTTTTCCAAATTCCTAATTCTCATCCTTTCATCTCAGCCCCATCTCCTGTAACTTTACTTTATCCCTGACAGTCCACTGTTAGCACTTTACTCTCTCCCATTCAGTTTTCCTTGCAAGGCTGCCAACTCTATGTTAAACTGCTTCCAACCCAGGGTGACATTTCTCATTATACAGTTTCCGCCAGATATTCATCAGTATTAAGCTGGATAAATACCGTTAAACTGGCTATCTGCCGATGTTCAACAGGACATAGCTGGCTATCTCCCACTGAATATCCCGGTATTGCAGAAGAAACAATATATTTTTTGCTTCCTCACTGTGATTCGCTTGAACCATGCTGTTAAGAATATATGGGAGCTTTGCGGTTTCAAGTGGCAATCATTTTGAAAGCTGAGCCAGCACAACATAGAATTCCTATGAGCATCCGAGCTGTTACCACTGCAGCCAGCATTAAAAACGCTAGCATGGCTTTGTAAAGGAGGGGGGTATATGCCTCTATTATTATGTATTTGGAAATCAAATCTTAAGGTTTGAGACAACAATCCTTTTTTCAATTTCCAAAAGTAAGAGGGCTAAATTATTTCAGAGTGTTTACTCTGACATGGGCATAAGTCAGCCCGAGAGCTCGTCTCGACGGGCACAGATAACACAGGGCCTGCATGTTGGCCCGTCGGGATTGGCTCCCGGAGGGTTTAGGGGCAGGAGTTTTAGGGAAGGTGCAGCGCGATTGGCCAGTTTGTCTCCTGCTTCGTGGGACAGTGGGGATAGGTTGCAGCGGGCAAAGAAGGATCAGGACTTTAGGCTGCAACGGCTGCTTTGGGACCAAAGTTTTTTGGGTCCTCATGGCTGCTTCCCCACCCTCCCTCCCTCATAGTTATGGAGTTGGTTCCTGGAGGTGGGAGCCCTGAGCTCGCAGCGATGGGTATCGAGCTACCAATTGGGGGCTCATCGTGAGATGAGTGGATGGTAGGCAGCTGTTCGAATGGGGGTCCCCAGGTGGGCTGGGGACCCATTCAAAGGAGGCAGGGAGGTCCCTGCCACCCCCAGACCCTTGCTGGGGCTGAGGCGGGGTCACGGGCTAAAGGCTGCTTGGGTATCCTTCTGGTAGCTCGATTTTGTTTTAATTAACTTTTTAATTTGTTCAATATTAACTGTTAATTTGTTCATAAACAGAGCTGCAACTCGGTTTTACCAAAATAGGGTTTTGTGGTTATTGTGTGTTAATTGTTATAGGTAGGTTTAAGGGAGGGGAGAAGGAGGGTTAGGAATTAAGGGACAACTGGGCCTTTCCAGGTCCAGATGTTAATCAGGCAACCAAACTTTGGAGATCCAATTGATTTAATATGAAATTAAAGAGTTTTAAGAAATTTTTGAAAACATATTTGTTTAAGGAATATGTCTTGAACAAGTTGTAATATGTTCTATTTTAATTTTTAATTCTTTGATATAATTTTTTTAATGTAATCCATTATCAACTTCTCAAGGTATTAACGGTATACAAACAAAACTTGTATTGTATTGAACTATATATTTGGTGGAGTCTGTTTTGCAGCAAAACAACCATGAGTTGTCGAGGATAAAGGTCCACCAACTTTGCACAGTGGAAGGAGCAGTTTATGTGCTTTCTTCTTGACATAATATAAAAATCTTGATCATGCTGCATGAGAAATATTTGTTGAGTGCACTCTTCAAGTCTTGCAGGTTTGGGCTTTGACTGGGCTACCAGAAGACATTCAGTTTCTTTTTGCTGAGACACTCCCATCACTGCTTTTCTTCTCATATTGCAGGATTTCCTTGTACTTGACACTATTCATATTTACCCACACTAACTCATGAGTATCAACTTAACCAGTCACATGCTAGTTTGCATTTTAAAAGATGGAAATTCAGTGCTGAAGCCTGCACAATGTCCCGGCACTGAATTTTCGGTTCTAGCGCCTCTGGCGGACAAAAAACCCCCAAAACAAAACATTGTCCACTGCTAGCTGAATATCACTGGACTGGAACTTTCTTATAGTTCTCCTCCACTATACATATTTAATTAACATTATCTTGCTTCAAGTTTAAATCTTTGCTTCCAATTCATATCATCCAACAAAAACTACTTGATTTTTCATCCAGCATTTGAATCAATTTAGCTACTGTGATGAGACACAGGAGGCTTCTGCTTAAGTTACTAAGGGTCCTTTCTACAAATGCATTCAACTCCTGTGGGTCTTTGGTATATTTACTGCGTCAGCATCACTGCTGCGGCTTTGTCAAAGAGGCCTTAAGGGTCTTATTGAGGCAGTTTTGGAAAAACAGCTAATTTGACTTTGCAAAGAAATGAGGATGTGACAATTATGCAACTAAGACTTTTTGGTTTCTTATTTCCTCTTGCAACAATGTAACCTTCCTCTACAACGTGTTGTAACTTTTCCTCCTCTTGCCACAATGTAACCTTCCTCTATAACGTATTGGAACTTTTCCGCTTCTTGCAACAATGTAACCTTCCTCTAAAACGTGTTGGAACTTTTCCTCGTCTTGCAACAATGTAACCTTCCTCTACAACGTGTTGGAACTTTTCATCCTCTTGCAACAATGTAACCTTCCTCTACAACGTGTTGGAACTTTTCATCCTCTTGCAACAATGTAACCTTCCTCTACAATGTGTTGGAACTTTTCCTCCTCTTGTAACAATGTAAAATCTTCTACAATGTGTTGGAACTTTTCCTCCTCTTGTAACAATGTAACCTTCCTCTACAACGTGTTGTAACTTTTCCTCCTCTTGTAACAATATAACCTTCCTCTACAACGTGTTGGAACTTTTCCTCCTCTTGTAACAATGTAACCTTCCTCTACAACGTGTTGGAACTTTTCCTCCTCTTGTAACAATGTAACCTTCCTCTACAATGTGTTGGAATTTTTCCTCCTCTTGTAACAATGTAACCTTCCTCTACAACGTGTTGGAACTTTTCCTCCTCTTGTAACAATGTAACTTTCCTCTACAATGTGTTGGAACTTTTCCTCCTCTTGTAACAATGTAACCTTCCTCTACAATGTGTTGGAACTTTTTCTCCTCTTGTAACAATGTAACCTTCCTCTACAATGTGTTGGAATTTTTCCTCCTCTTGTAACAATGTAACCTTCCTCTATAATGTGTTGGAACTTTTCCTCCTCTTGTAACAATGTAACCTTCCTCTACAATGTGTTGGAATTTTTCCTCCTCTTGTAACAATGTAACCTTCCTCTACATTGTAATGTAACAATTTATTTATTTATTCAATTTTCCTCCTCTTGTAACAATGTAACCTTCCTCTACATTGTAATGTAACAATTTATTTATTTATTCAATTTTCTATACTGTTCTCCCAGGAGAGCTCAGAATGGTTTACATGGGTTTATTCAGTGGGTAGCAAGGGTAAGTTGCACCCAGAGTGGTGTTGCCTCTCCCCAGCCCTCTTCTCTTCACCCCTCTGCCTTGCAGGCGCTCCCCTTTCTTCCTTTTTAATTTTCCAGGTGAGAGCAACAGCACAAACTTGCTGCCCGCATTGTGTTGGCTATCCCTCTGATGTCACTTCCTAGATGCGGGGCCCTGAAGTGACATCAGAGAGAGACGACACTGATGTAGGCAGCATGCTCGTGATGCTGCTCACGCAGGAAAAATTAAAGAGGTATGAGGGAAGGGAATGGGTGCACCTGCACGAGGGGGGGTTCAGGAAGGGGGGGCGGAGAGGGGGGTGGATGCCTGCACCCTTTACAAAGACCGCACCCAGAGCAGACTGCTCCCCTACACCCCCTTACTATGCACGTGTTCCCCATGATGCTGCATGGGCCTCTTATCTTGTAAATCACATAGAACCTGTACTGGATAAGTGCGATTAAGAAATCCTGATTAGATTATTTGTAAATTTATGATTTTTTTTCCCCCTTTTATGTTGAAAGTGTAGAATCTTTTATAAAATAATCTCCGTCTTTAATGCGGTTTGATTATTCTTTTTTAGCTCAAAGAATGGAAAAAAAAAATCAGGAATGTGAACACTTTTGCAAGGCACTGTAATGCTCCTCTTACCTCAGGTTCAGACAGGAATTTAATCTGGCTGTATTTATATCTCCCTCCCTCAGAGCCCTAACTCCAAATGAAAATACAATACACCATGGTAAAAAGAGGTCAGACCATCTCTAATGCACACTCTGGGATTTCAGCCTCATGCTGTCTGACAGTTAGCAAAAGGTACCGATGCCCGATATTTAACCTCGGTGCTTACAATGATCCCTGAATGAGAAACCCATGAAAGTGTGCGTATAACTCTCAAAGGAGGATCCAGTTACCTCTGGACTACAAGACTCCAAGTCTAGAAGAGGGGGAGATAGCAATAGGGATGAATAGAGAGAAAAAAGTAAAAAAGAAAAGACAAAAGGACCAGGAACAAGATTCATTGAAAAAGGAGACAAGGAAAAAGAGGAAAACAGCACAGCAAACAATATCATAGGGGACAAAATTCAGCAATCAGCGGTAAGCATTTTGCTCACCACCACCAGTGTTATTCTTGGATATTCAGAGCCAGGATCCGTCCGGACTTCGGCTTTGGAATTCTGATTATTTTTCAGCCGGCTAACGCAGTGTTTCTCAACTCAGCCCTGATGTACCCCCCCCTTGCCAGTCGGGTTTTCAGGATATCCACAATGCATATGCATGAAAGAAATGTGCATTAAAGGAGATAGTATATGCAAAATCAAGCTTATGCATATTCATTGTGGATATCCTAAAAATCTGATTGGCAAGGGAGGTACTCCAGGACCAAATTGAGAAACACAGGGCTAACACAGCCGCTTAAGTCAATATTCAGTATTTAAATGGGTTACTACATAAAGATAGGACAGACATTTATGTGGTCCTGTTTATGAGCTAACTTTGGCCAATTAAGTGCTAAATATCAGCACTTAAGAAAGGATTCCCGAAAACAAACACAGCAACAAGGGTTCTCAACTTTAGAGGCACAGACTTCAACCGCATGGGAGATTTCGTCCATGAGGAGCTACATAAACAAGCAAAAACTGATAATGTGGAGGATATATGGTCGTCTCTGAAGTCCATACTACACGAAGCAACAGACCGATACATAAAGACTGTAAGTAAACGCAGGAGAAACAAAAGACCCCAATGGTTCAGTAAAGAAATTTCAGACCTAGTTAAACAGAAAAGAGACGCTTTTATCGCCTACAAACATTTAGGCAGAGAGGGGGCAAAAGAGGACTATCTAGACAGATCTAAAGCTGTCAAAACAGCAGTCAGAGAGGCCAAACTCCGAATGGAGGAAGAGCTAGCACAGAAAATTAAGAAAGGGGATAAATCTTTCTTCAGCTATATTAGCGACAGAAAAAGAAACAAAGATGGGATAGTACACCTGAAGCAATCGGACGGTAACTTGGCAGAATCAGACTCTGTGAAGGCAGAATTACTAAACCAATACTTCTGTTCAGTTTTCACCCGCGAAGCGCCGGGAGCTGGTCCACAGCTGCAGACGGGAGATAACCGGAAAGACCCGTTTCAAGATTTCGAATTTACGCCCAGTAGTGTCTACGGCGAACTTTCAAGACTCAAAGTAAACAAAGCCATGGGACCAGATAACCTACACCCCAGAATGCTCAGGGAGTTAAGGGAAGTCCTGGCAGAACCATTATCTGTTCTTTTCAATCTTTCCCTAAGCACAGGAAGGGTCCCATTAGACTGGAAAACAGCTAACGTAATCCCACTCCACAAAAGGGCTGCAGGACAGAGACAGCAAACTACAGACCAGTGAGTCTCACGTCTATAGTGTGTAAACTCATGGAAACACTGATCAAACAGAATATTGACACAATCCTAGATGAAGAAAAACTGCGTGATCCACACCAACACGGGTTCACCCGGGGTAGATCCTGCCAATCTAATCTGATTAGCTTTTTTGACTGGGTTACCAGACAACTGGACGCCGGAGAATCACTGGACGTGGTATACTTGGACTTCAGTAAAGCATTTGATAGCGTCCCTCATCGAAGATTACTGAACAAGCTGAAATCGATGGGATTAGGAGACATTCTAACTACATGGGTTGGGGATTGGCTGAGCGGTAGACTTCAGAAGGTGGTGGTAAATGGTACCCCATCCAAAGCATCGGACGTGATCAGTGGAGTGCCGCAGGGATCGGTCCTGGGTCCGATCCTATTCAATTTATTCATAAGAGATATGACGAAAGGACTTAGAGGAAGGGTATCACTGTTCGCCGACGATGCCAAACTTTGTAACATAGTAGGCAGATGCTTATTACCTGATAATATGACACACGACCTACTGCTGCTGGAACAATGGTCAAAAACTTGGCAGCTAGGCTTCAATGCTAAAAAATGCAAGATAATGCACTTGGGCAAGAGAAACCCCCGTAGAACTTATGTACTAAATGGTGAGACCTTGGTTAGAACTACGGCGGAACGAGATCTAGGAGTGATCATTAGCGAGGATATGAAGGTTGCCAATCAAGTGGAGAAGGCTTCCTCCAGGGCAAGACAAATGATGGGGTGTATCCGTAGAGGTTTCGTCAGCAGGAGACCTGAGGTTATGATGCCGTTGTACAGAGCCATGGTGAGGCCTCACTTAGAGTACTGTGTTCAGTTTTGGAGCCCACACTACCGAAAGGACGTGCTGAGGATCGAGTCGGTTCAGCGAACGGCCACCAGGATGGTCATGGGGCTCAAGGATCTCACGTATGAAGAAAGACTAAAGAAGTTGCGGCTGTACTCACTTGAGGAAAGAAGAGAACGGGGAGATATGATTGAAACGTATAAGTACATCACGGGACGCATCGAGTCAGAAGATGATATCTTCTGGCTCATGGGACCCTCAACCACCAGAGGGCATCCGCTGAAAATCAGGGGAGGGAAGTTTCATGGCGATCCCAGGAAGTACTTCTTCACCGAAAGAGTGGTGGATCATTGGAACAGACTCCCACCCCAGGTGATAAAGGCCAGTAGCGTAACGGATTTTAAGAAAAAATGGGATACTCACGTGGGATCTTTAAGGGAGTAAATTCAGGGGGGGGATACTTGGAATGGGCAGACTTGGTGGGCTATAGCCCTTTTCTGCCACTTTTTCTATGTTTCTATGTTTCTATGTTTAAGTGGCCAAGTACAGACTCCGCTCCTGGAATGCCCCCAATATAGCCGGTTTCATGTTCTGCACTAACTGTGATATTCAGCGGCACTTAGCCAGTTAAGTGCAGCTGAAAATTAGCAGCTAGCCTCGAGCAAGTGATTTAACCAGCTAAATTGGGTTCATAGACAACCCTGCGAAAGACAAAGGCGCGCGCCGACAACTGAGCGTGTGCTGAAGAAAATTACAGTTTTTAGGGGCTCCGACAGGGGTTTTTGTTGGGGAGCCCCCCCCCAGTTTACTTAATAGAGATCACGCAGGCATTGTGGGGGGTTTGGGGGGTTGTAACCCTCCACATTTTACTGTAAACTTAACTTTTTCCCTAAAAACAGGGAAAAAGTGAAGTTTTCAGTAAAATGTGGGGGTTACAACCCCTACAACCCCCACCACGCCCCCACAACGCGGCGCGATCTCTATTAAAGTGTGTGGGGGGGTTCCCCCCCACCCCCCGTCGTAGCCGTAAAAACTGTAATTTTCTGCGGTGCGCGCCTCCGCGCTGTGCTCAATTGTCTGCGCGCGCCTTTATCCCGGCGCGCTTTTGACCTGACACCGCTAAATTGTTTTGAATATCAGGCGTGTTGTAAATAATTGCACATAAAGACTAAAATGACTCACCCAGACTGCACAGAAGAGATTTGTCCAGTGCCAGATTTAGACTTGGTGAGGCCCTAAACTATTTAAAGCTTAAAGTCCCCTTGTTAATAAGTTACGCCATATTATATAACCTAGAAACAATATGTAAATAGAATTTTAAAAATAATTTATACACTGTGAGCCCCCAAAAAACCACACCCCAAATTTTTTTTGTTGCATCTTCCACAGAACTCGGCCAATTCTTATGAACTTTACCCCTCCCCCCATTTACATGGTTTTTAGCGCTGGCCACAGCAGTAACAACTCCAGTGCTCATAGAATTCCTATGAGTGTCGGAGCTGTTACCTCTAAAAACCACAGGGGGAGGGGGTTAGTGTGTCATGTCCTGAATGAAGTTGATGTAAAATGTTGTAAATATATCCCACTGCACCACAACACTGCCTTGTGAAAATGAATTGTTGCTATGGGATATGCGCAGGAGCAGTCTCTGAGTCAAAATGATTTTCAGTGCAGAAGACCAAATTCTGATAAAGAACATGGTACTGCTAAAAGGTTACAGTAGTTAATGATTGTTGAAAGAGTTTCTGCTACACAAGATACGAGCAATGGACACTGTGGATCGTAAGCCAGGCAGTGGACGACCACGCTCAGTTTGCACACAAGACCACATTGACGTTGAATGCATTCTTGTACTCAGCCAGGAGGAGGTGATGCAAACACACCAAACAACTCGCCAAATAGCAAGAGAAGCAGGGCTAAGACAGATGACTGTGGTTAGGATAATTCATGATGATTTGAAATTAAAGTGTCTTAAAAAGCATCATGCCCAAGAGTTATCTTTACACAACAAAGACACATGCCTGAAATGGCACAATCATCTTTTGACCAAGTACCTGGACTACAGCATCAGATTCATCTGGTTTACAGATGAAAATATATTTGTAGAAGCTCCACTGATTAACATACAGAATGATCACCTGCAAGTGCCTTCAACAACACTAAAGTGTGAGATTAATGCCAAACGCCTACCGTATTTTCACGCAAATAACGCGCACCCGTATAAAACGCGTATAGCCCAACCCGACCATGTGCCTCAGGCCGCGCCCCCAGGTGGGACCTAAGGCTCCAGGGCCTATTCTGATTGGCCCACGCGCCTTAGGCCCCACCAGTAGGCGGAGCTTTAGGATGGATGGGCCAATCCGGCCTCATTCCTTTGTTGGCTGCCTGCCGGACAGGCGGGTTTGGCTCCCGTCTGTCCGGCCAACTACCAAAGGTACGGGGAAGGGGGGTGGGGGGGTCGTGGGGGTCGCCAGGGGGATCGCGGGTCGGCTGGGGGGGGGCGGGCGGAGGTTCTTGGGGGGGGGGGCGGTCGTTGGAGGGAGGGGGGTTTGCGTCGAGGGCAGGAGGGCCTGGGATCCCTCCTGCCCGTAATGTAGTGCGGGGTGGGGTTAGGGGGTCGCCGTGGCCAGGAGGTTTTGGGCTCCCTTCTGGCCCGATATTGTCGGGAAGTCGGCGGTCCTTCGGGGTGGGGGTGCGAGTGGTCCTGCCGGGGGGGGATGTATCGGACGTCGGGGAGTCGGCCGGGCAAGAGGGCTTGGGCTCCCTCTTGCTCCGATCGTGGATGCGGGTGCGGGTGGGAGCGCGTACGAGCGGTCGTTCGGGGTGGGGGTGCGAGTGGTCCTGCCGGGGGGGGGGGGGTGTATCGGACGTGGGGGGGTCGGCCGGGCAAGAGGGCTTGGGCTCCCTCTTGCTCCGATCGTGGATGCGGGTGCGGGTGGGAGCGCGTGCGAGCGGTCGTTCGGGGTGGGGATGCGAGCGGTCCTGCTGGGGGGGTGAGTCGGGCGGGGTGGGAACTATGTTTTAAAACTTTTGTATACCGCGCTCACGCATATAACGCACGAGGGGTATGCGCGGTAGGTAAAAACGCGTATAACGCGCGCGTTATATGCGTGAAAATACGGTACTCTGGATCCACCAAACCTTCAGTCAATCAGTCGTGGTCTCAGTCACAATCTCGAAACTCGGATTCACTGATCTGTTCTATCTGTTCTTCATCAATCCTGGGGTTAAGATCAATGGCGCATACTACTGGGATGTCCTCTTGATGCAGAAGCTGTTGCCAGTGATCCATCGCATGTCTTGAGACTACTTTATCCTCCAACAGGACAATGCCCCGGCACATCGGGCAAAGGACACCGTAGAACTGTTACATCAGGAGACCCCAGATGTCATTGATCCAGACTTATGGCCTACGAATTCACCAGATCTAAACCTAGTTAACTACCAGATCTGGGGGCTGATACAGGAACACATCTACCAGACAGCGATATCTGACGTTGAAGACCTTAAACAGCGCCTCATCTCTGTTTAGGCTGAGCTGAAGCAGAACATCATTGACAAGTTCATAGATCAGTGGTGGCCAAGGCTGAGGGTGTGCCTTCAAGCAAAGGGAGTGCACTTTGAACATCTGCTTAACTGAAACATTACTTTTTTAACTTTACATTTTTCTGCAATATATGCCTAAAAAACTTTTTAATGTGTTTTTATTCATTTCACAATTCAAATTTCTCAAGGTAGTAGTGTGGTGCAGTGGGAAATATTTACAACATTTTACATCAACTTCATTCAGGACATGACACACTAACCCTCTCTTTTACAAAGCCGTGCTAGCGTTTTGAGCGCTGGCTGCAGCGGTAACAGCTTGGACGCTCATAGGAATTCTATGAGCGTCGGAGCTGTTATCAAGGTGGCCAGCACTAAAAACGCGAGCACAGCTTTGTAAAGGAGAGGGTAAATTTCATAAGAATCAGCTGAGTTTTGTGGAAGATATGACAAAAAAACATTTTGACATGGTTTTTTTTGGGATTCACAGTGTGTGTGTGTATTGTGACAGGAAAGTCCCTGTCCCAGCCAAGAGAACTACGAAACCCAGCATGCACCCAGCCCAGGTCCCTGGAAAACCTGGCAAGGAGTCGGGGCAGCCGGCACAGCCAGGAAGGGAAGGAAAAAGGCAGGTCATAGCCCAGCCCAAGAGCCCGAGGGGGAGGGTCCTAGTACCTAATTCTTCCCCCATTACTCCTTTCCTCAGGCTCCAAAATCTAAAACCCACCCAGGAGGAGGTGGAGTTAGTCCTCGGGGTGTGCAGCTCCAACAGCCTCAAATACGAAACAGGGATAGTCAGCAGGGGAGATCAGCTGGTGCTAATCACAATCAGCTAGCCACCAGCAGGGAGTGCAGCTTCCAAAGAGCTCCTGTGCACCAGCCCCGTACGCTACTGAGGAGGCAGTCCAGCCGGAGGGAAATTGA
This sequence comes from Geotrypetes seraphini, assembly GCF_902459505.1. Lineage (NCBI taxonomy): Eukaryota > Metazoa > Chordata > Amphibia > Gymnophiona > Dermophiidae > Geotrypetes > Geotrypetes seraphini. The sequence continues at coordinate 302,173,801 of NC_047084.1, read as the reverse complement.
AATCCTGGGACGATATCGTGCCCTGGCCGACCAACCCTGGGAGGTGAAACCAAGGACTGGCCTTGGAGAGGACAGGTTAGCAAGGAACTGACCAACAGGCAAGGAGGGGGCTGGAAGGAGCCACCAGAGGTCACTGGGTGGAGAGGCAGCCTAGGCTATGAGTCCAATGACTGGGAGATGCACAGCCTTCCTGGGGAGAGTGAGCCCGGGGAAGACATGGATATAGGGGAGGGTGAGATATGAGAGGTCTTACCAATTCCCCCAGAAATCCAGTCCAGGTTAATTGAGACCCTGGACACAAGCAGAGCTTGGAGTAGGGCCGGGTCCGGCCTGTCCAATTGAGAGAAATCATTACCAGAGGTTTTGAGTTGCCTTGCCTTGGGAGAACTTGTGTAAGAAACCCCTGGAAGTCAGCCCAGGTGGTGCCTGGCTACGGCCAGCTATTAAGGACGCATCCTGTATATGGGGATCTGGACTACAAACCCTTTTTTTTTGTTTTTGTTTTGGGTTTGTGTATGGACTTGCTCTGTTCGCTGGACCTGGAGGCTCCAGGCGGGGCACAAGGACTGGAGCACATGTTATGCTTTGGGAGAAAATGTGAAGAACTAATTATATGTTCCAACATGCTTTGTTTTTGAAAACTTTAATAAACCTGCATCCAGTTCCTAGAAAATCCGTCATCCGGGTTTTTCATTCACCCAGCCATATAAAAGGCGCTACAATAAATCTGCCTGTGGTCCGAGCCTGGCTTCCCACCTACTTAGGAACAGGCCCGGTCACAGTATATATATATATATTTATATATATATATATATATATATATATATATATATAGATATATAGATAGATAGATAGATAGATAGATATAGATATACACATACACACATTACCCCTTATTTAAAAAAAAAAACTCCACTGTCTACCGATAGAGGCCAGAATTACTTTCAAATTCAGATGCCTATGTTACAAGACACTCTTCAACACTAGAGGTCTGCATGGGAATGGGGATCGCGGGAATCCCGCAGGTCCCGCGGGAGTCCCATGGGAATCCCCCCGTAACTCACGGGACTCCTACGGGGACACCCCTCTGGCCCATGGGGATGGAAGGCTTTGGAAGCAGGGTTCATCCATATAATATAATGGACACGTCAGCCTTAGTAAAAGAGGGGGTTTATAAGTTAATTACCTGAACAGAAAACAAAAAAAGGGTTCCACCAAAGAGATTCCACAAGGAAAACAGCAGCACAAACACAAAAGAAACTGTGGAATTGATGATCCTTTCAGAAGTAATTGCTGCTTTTTATGGGGACGGGACGGGATGGAGGTAATTCCTTGCGGGGACGGGTGGGGACGGAGAGGATCCTGATGGGGACGGGCGGGGATGGGTCGGATTTCTTTCCCCGCGCAACTCTCTATTCAGCACTTCACCCACCTACCTCCTGAGTCACTTTGTACTACAAGTTAAACCCCACCTCTCACACAAACCATTACTATTCGCTTTCCTGAACCCCAAGGAATGCCAATTCAAAAGATTCTAGATAGAACACTATCCTTCCAAGCAGGCATCTGGAATAATACTATAAGTGACCTCCTCCTGAATTCCCTGACATACCAATCTTTCAGAAAAGCTCTGAAAACCCATCTATTCGACAAATTTGTCTAAACTTCCAACTTCCACTCAATGACTATCCCCTACTCACCCCTCTCCCTTTTCTACCTTGCTTCCCCTATCCCAAACCAATGCTGTATTGTCCGATACACCCGCACCCTTCACAAAACTGTAACTTTCCCAGTACCATGTAATCATTCTGTTTGCTTCAATACTGTATACCGTCGAACTGACAAGGTATGACGGGATATAAATAAAGCTATTATATCTAATATAATAAAACCCTTACCCGTGCATGCGCAATTGGAATGGCGTGATCCCTGCCGTCGTGACTTGTGCCTCCTTGACCGTGTTCCATTTGCAGCATGTGTGGCGCATGTGCGGCGGTGGAGCCAGTGGCGGTTTGGTTTACGACGCATAAAAGGAGCTTACGGTGCCAATTTTCCTCATTGTCGACATCGCTTCTAGCCTAGGGCAGGGAAGGAGGCTTCAACTCGCTGCTCCTGCTTGCTTCGGGCCTTCCTCGCTGCTGGGTCCTGTTCCTGCCTTCGCGCAAAATGAAAGTAGGTGGGAACCGGCGATGCCGAAGGACCGAAACAAGCAGGAGCAGCAAGTTGTGAATGCTGCACTGCCGACAGCTGTGTGAGACTCGGGAGGAGAGAGATGAAGATGAGAAACACTATTGATGGCTGTGTGAGACAGTGGGGGGGGGGGATAAATGCTTGCTGATGCCTGTGTGAGACCATGGGGGAATGCTGCAGCAGCAACCTTTTGGGGAGACAGAGGGAAAGAGGGAGAATGAAAACCAGGGAATGGGGGAGGAAGGGCTACTGCTAGACAGGGGGAGCAGTGAAGGGGTGCTGCTGGACAGGGGGGAGGTAAAAGGAAGGGAAAAGGGGTGCTGTTGGACAGGGAGGAGGTAAAAGGAAGGGAGAAGGGCTATTGCAGGATAGGAAGAACGGAATGGGTGATGCTGGACAGGAGAGGTAAACGGAAGGGAGAAGGGCTACTACAGGACAGGGAAGCAGGCAAGGGGTGCTGGTGAACAGGGGGGAGGTAAAAGGAAGGGAGAAGGCCTACTGCAGAACAGGGGAGCAGGGAAGGGGTGCTGCTGGACAGGGGGGAGGTAAAAGGAAGGGAGAAGGGCTACTGCTGGACAGGGGGAACAGTGAAGGGGTGCTGTTGGACAGGGGGGAGGTAAAAGGAAGGGAGAAGGGCTACTTCTGGACAGGGTGAACAGGGAAGGGGTGCTGCTGGACAGGGGGGAGGTAAAAGGAAGGGAGAAGGGCTACTGCAGGTCAGGGAGAATAGGCAAGGGGTGCTGCTGCACAGGGAAGGATGGGAGGGAAATGCTGCTGCTTCTGCAAAGGGAAGGGGGGAGAAGGAAAGGGGGCCAGGGAGCAAACTTGCTATGCTTTGGGGGAGGGGTGTGCTGGGGGGCAGACAGCAATCTTGGTTTCCTCTGGGGGGATACAGAAGGGGACCATGGAGAGAGACAGAAAGAAAGGCAAGCAGGCATGGCACCACAGAGAGAGACAGACAGGCAGGGAGCCATGGAGAGAGATAGAAAGACAGGCATGCAGCGCACGAGAATGAAAGACAGATGCACACAGAAAGACAGTGGGCAGGGAGAGAGACAGAAAGCAAGAAAGGCAGACAGACAGGGGGCCAGAGAGACAGACAGAAAGCCAGTGGCCAAGGAGAGAGAGAGAGAAAGAAAAAAAATAGACAGAGAGCAGCCAAGGTGAGAGAGAAAAAGAAAAAAAGACAGACAGACAGAGAGCGGCCAAGGAGAGAGAGAGAAAGAAAAAAAGACAGACAGCTTACATGGTAAGTTTTCATTAAATTTTGTGATCTGTTAAGTCTACAAATCTATTCTAGCACCCGTTAATCTAACGGTCTTAAACACTAGTATATAATGCTAACAGAATTTGTAACTTGGATCACTTTTATTAATATAAGTAATAATGAACTTGTTTATATAAAACCAGAAAACTGATAAGCCTGAAAAAAAAATTCATTACATATGAAACCATTTAAATAAGTACAGATGAACTCTCTCAAACATTTAAATAAATTTGATAAAAAGCCACATAAAATTTTCAGAGCCTCCTCCAACAATTCTGAACTTTTGTAAGGCCCCTGCAAATTGCGAGGCCCTAAGCTCTATCTTATTTAGCTTATAGGTAAATCCGGCACTGGGTCTGTCCACTTTGGATAGATGTGCATACTAATTCCCATATGGACAATAACACCCAGATCGACGTCTCCATGTCCCTCACCTAACATATTAAAGCGCCATTGCTTTTTAAGATTGCAACAGCAGGTTTGTGCAGGTTACGGAAAAAAAAAAAAGAAAAACCTAGAAAATAAGAATTAAAAAATTAGAGACAGAAAACATGTGGAGAATGAAAAAAATATATGGATGGAGATCGACAAATAGGGGGGGGGGGGAGAAGAAAAACAGCGAAGTAGATGTAGAAAGAGGGAAAGATCAACTTTCTCAAGGTCATAAAAATTCTCGGTGCTTTCAGCTGCTAACCATTTCTCACTCCAGCAAAGCTATTTGGGGATACTGAGAAGAGGAAGGACACACGGAAGCAGGCTAGCTCAGTTCCACTGCCACTCCCTATTCTCTGTGTTGAAAGGTTGACCACTATTAAGTATGTGGTGAAATACAAAGCTAAAGGTCAGAGATCAAAATCATTGGAGGATCTGCATGTCCTATAGACTTTCTCCAGCAAACTGGTAACAACAACAAAAAAAGTTTACTAGAAGTTACTGCATTGAAATTCCCACTGTTTACAGCCCCCTGAACAAAGTCCTTCTCTATCAGCAAGAGCTGCCCTAGCTGTACAGTTCCATCTTCTTTTTTTCTGTGTTGAATATTTTTATTAGTGAAACAGAAACACTACAAAGAACAGCACAAGGCAACAGTACAACAAAACAGAAAGATAAAGAAAACATCGAGCTCCATATTTCCTTATGGAGCCCTTGATTAGCATATTGCTATCTGATACCAAGTTAATGATACTGTTCTGTAAACTATACCTGGAAGCACCAATGAAATTTAATCTCGTTTTCCAGGGCACTGCCTGTAGTTGGTAATTGGCCAGGCTTTCAGTATTGCAATGCACGGGGCAAACTTACAGCAGTCCTGGCTTCAGCATTGTTCCTATGGGGAACAGCATAACACCAAAGAGCAAAAATCACAAAACAAAGCTTCTCGTATTGATTTAATAAAGATGGTAGGAAAACCTGGATGTCCCCTAAGGTGTTGTGTTTTTTTTTTTTTCCTTAGAAACCTATCAGATCTGCCACTTAGAAGTGGTATTGCAATATCTGGTTGGTAAACACAGTCTAACTCAGTAGTGGGCAACTCCGGTCCTTGAGGGACGGAATCCAGTCAGGATTTCAGGATTTCCCCAATGAATATGCATTGAAAGCAGTGCATGCAAATAGATCTCATGCATATTCATTGGGGAAATCCTGAAAACCCATCTGGATTCCAGCCCTCGAGGACCGGAGTTGCCCACCCCTGGTCTAACTTCTCTGTCATTCAAACAATGGCGTACAGCAGTGGTTCCCAACCCTGTCCTGGAGGATCACCAGGGCAATCGGGTTTTCAGGCTATCCCTAATGAATATGCATGGAGCAGATTTGCATGCCTGTCACTTCCATTATATGCAAATCTCTTTCATGCATATTCATTGGGGCTAGCCTGAAAACCTGATTGGCCTGGTGATCCTCCAGGACAGGGTTGGGAACCACTGGCATACAGTGACATCTACAGTAAGGGGATTTAGTAAATATTCCGAACAACGAGAGGCTCAATGGCACCAATATGTAGTATATCCCAACTCCACAAAAAAAAAACAATAAAGGGACTTGGTGGTCCTTATACAGCATATCCTATCCTCACAGGAACAAGAGCTCAGCAGCTCCAACACTATACCTCTCACTCCAACAAAAACACACATAAGTGGGGCTGGGTAACCCTGACAAAACACCTTTCACTCATACAATATACCATCTGTATCACTTTCCAACTTTCTTTGTCAGTGCAAACTGTACCCAGCTGCTTCTTTCTCTCTCATTCTTAACCCTTGCAGTTTGCCACACTATGTTGCCCCTTGTCATGTTGCCCTCTTACCTCCTTTCTCATCCCATCATTCTCTCGCCCTCTATTACCTTCTGTTCTGTGCTTGTTGCCACATGTATTGTTTTCCTATCCTGACTTTTCACAAACACTCCTTGCTACTTTGATCCATATGCTCTTCCCTTCTTGTGCCTGAACTTCCATTGCTGTGCCCACTTCCACATCTTAAGAACATAAGAGCATAATAATAGCCTTACTGGGTCAGACCAATGGTCCATCAAGCCCAGTAGCCCATTCTTACAGTGGCCAATCCAGGTCCCTAGTACCTGGCCAAAACCCAAAGAGTAGCAATATTCCATGCTACCGATACACGGCAAGCAGTAGCTTCCCCCATGTCTTTCTCAATAGCAGACTATGGACTTTTCCTCCAGGAACTTGTCCAAACTTTTCTTAAAACCAGCTATGCTATCCGCTCTTACCACAACCTCTGGCAATGTGTTCCAGAACTTAACTATTTTCTGAGTGAAAAAAAATTTCCTCCTATTGGTTGTAAAAGTATTTCCCTGTAACTTCATCGAGTGTTCCCTAGTCTTTGTAATTTTTGATGGAGTGAAAAATCAATCCACTTGTACCCATTCTACTCCACTTAGGATTTTGTAGATTTCAATCATATCTTCCCTCAGCCATCTCTTTTCCAAGCTGAAGAGCCCTAACCGTTTTAGTCCTTCCTCATACGAGAGGAGTTCCATCCCCTTTAATATCTTGGTCGCTCTTCTTTGAACCTTTTCTAGAGCCACTATATCTTTCTTGAGATAAGGAGACCAGAATTGAATGCAATACTCTCCCCTTCTTTTACTCCCATTTCCTTCTCTTTTTCTTTTCTACTCTTGCTTTGCCCTTTTCCTTCTTCCCCTTTTCTCACCCAAAACTCTCCCCTCCTTAGCCTCAACCATTTTCTGTCCCCATCATTCCTTCTCTACCCTTTTTTGTCTCACATCCCTTCTCTCTTATCACTGCAATTCCACCCCATACGTTTGTGCCCCACTGTCCCCTTGTCCTCTGTTTTCTCTCTTTTATTCCCTAAATTTTCATCTCTCTGCCTCCCACCTGACCAGGCCCCCCAAAAAAATGCATTAGACTTAATAGGCTGCTTATCCTCCTACTTCCATGACGATGATGACATAACCTCTTTCTTCTTCCATCAATGACTTATTGACAAAGCTGGGCTAGGCCGCTCCAATTATAGCAGGCAATAGCATAAGCATAGACACTGAGCAAGATGCACTAAAGTCAGTCGGTAATGTTGGCCGATCGATTGATGCACAACTGAGTTGACATGCAAATTATTTGAGTGGAGGCTTGCCCTAATCTCACCCAATCGATTGCTGTGAGAGCGATTTAAATGCATGCACAGAATATTTCTGTTGGATTTGTAAAAGGGGGGATGAACTGACTAGAAAACCCCACTGTTCATTGCATAAAAATAGTTAGATGCATAAATATGCACATGATGTAAGCATCATAAAACTTATAAAGAAATAAAAAGATCATAGATGAATCATGTGCCCAACATGTTTTGGTGTACAGTATGTCTCAGGGAACTTAATTAAAGATCAATGATGCATGAAGTGGGGCAGCTGGACAACAAAACGTTTGGTCTAAAAAGCCCTTGAAAAGGGACCAAGATGTATAATGGTATTTTTCTATGTACTTATTTATCTACATATTTATTTGTTTTTATATGCTTGTGTATTTTGCTCTATTTATTTTCCATTTTGTATATGCAAGGTCTTGTGCCTTTGTTTGCTATTACTCGTATATCTAAGCTAACATGATTATTTCATGCTCCTTCATGGATATTGGATTTTCCACTTTATTTTGTATAATTTGACACTATTGCAAGTGTAACATTTATAATAATTCCTCATCCTATTCTCCTCTTGTGTAACTGTTTTGTGGACTTTTTATGATTTTTTTAAAAAAATTTTCTGTTTTCCCCTATTATAGTATTTTAATTTGAGATACATGTATTATATACTGTTTAGTTTTTTTAATATATAGGCAGTATATCAAATAAACTCAGCCTTAGTCTAATCCAGGGGTAGGGAACTCTGGTCCTCGAGAGCCGTATTCCAGTCGGGTTTTCAGGATTTCCCCAATGAATATGCATGAGATCTCTTTGCATGCACTGCTTTCAACGCATATTCATTGGGGAAATCCTGAAAACCCGACTGGAATACGGCTCTCGAGGACCAGAGTTCCCTATCCCTGGTCTAATCCCTTCTTTCTCAGTGAGCATCATGGCTGATTACTGTAAGTAAGTTTTGGATTATTTTATGATGTTAGAACTGGAACCAGCATGCCGGGAGACTGAAAGACACCACAATTCCACTCATTCATCATTCTACTTTTTCTCAATAAGGTAGTCCAGGCTCGTATACAAGTTTTGAACTAAAACGTTTACTGGAACTTGGATTTCTTCAGGCAAAACTGAAACAATTTTCCCCAGTAGCTATACTGTATACAAGTTACAGTTCACGGAAAAATAGTTTACCAATGCTTAGAGTAAGTAGCCATATCAGTATAGGATTATTTTGGAATAGAAGCTCATGATACAATCTTACTCCCACTTTTTCAAAACCGTGATAGCAGTTTTTAGTGCAAGGCAGCACGCTGAATGCTCTGCACTGCTCCAAACACTAATAGAGTTCATATGAGTATTGGGAGCAGTGCAAAGCGTTCAGTGCACCGACCTGCACTAAAAACCGCTATTGTGGTTTTGTAAAAAAAAAAAAAAGGGGAGTAGGGGTTAATTTAGCAATATACCAACTGGGCTCTACACTTCAGATCAGCTCATTTTAAGTCATTTTTAAAGGATAATGGGGCTCCTTGGGTCTCAAGCACAAAGACCTGTTTTATTTTTGGTCCTGGGACCCTGTAACCGTAACATACCTTTTTATCCTTCGAGATTTAGGGTAGGACACTCTTCAGTCTCCTGGATTCAGTGTAGCAGCTTTAAATTGCTCTGTTGCTGATTGCTCCTTCTCCTGTGCACTGGCTGTGTTAGTTCTATCTCCTCATTATTAATGATGTAGTGGCCAGAGGAGGAAAGAGCCATAGTCAAGCACCTTGTCCCTGGCTTGAGTATTTATGCCATCTCAGAATTTCCCTCCACAGTTTTCTCTTCCTGCCGTTGTCATTCATACAGGAGAGTATGCTCCCATTCTGGAAACAGTGGTACCTTTCCAAATCATAAGCTCAACACATCCACTACCAATTGAGGCACTAGAGGTCTCTGCTGATCTGTTTATAGAAAGCAAAATCTTTCTGCTCTTTGATATATGTATCCCTAATGTAACAATGGGATACCTGATAAGAAAATCCGAGGGTATTTGGTATGAGTAGGTGGTGGTCCTCAGTCATGGCACATGGGCTTATCGTACCCTTGGGGACTACACACATTTAAGAAGCTAAAAGTGATCCTGTTCATAGTTTCCATAAAAGCAGGGCCTTCCAAGGTGGACAGGTTTCAATGGAGATGTCAGACTAACAATGTACCACTCATCTGGGCAGCAGCAGATGGGCAGTGTTAGAGGCAGATGATCGCATTTGGTGCAACAGTGGTGACAACATCAAATTGATAATGATTTGAAGAAAGGCCCAGCAATCTACATCTGTATTCTGCCACAAAAACTTGATGATGTTCATCAAGTCACTAGGACTCAAACACGAGCCAATGGCATCTAGCAGGTGGTGGTACTCCATTAGCCTACCCTTGTACTCACTAGCATAATAAGGGGAGGGAGAGTGGATTGCCCCAGGTGCCATCTTGGTGGGGGTGCCAGCATCTCTCCGCCCCCCCCCCCCACTTCCCATTCCCTTGTACCTCTTTAAAATCTTCACTAGCGCGAGCAACTACTCTAGCCTGCTGCTCACACCAGCCTGGCTGTCTCAGAAATCACTTCCAGGTTGAAGGGCCAGGAAGTGATATAAATTCTTCTGTTGCTGTCCATTGGGTCCTCCTACCATGGTCCAGCATTTATCCCTCTCTCAACCCTCGGACCATGTGCAACATCTTTTGCCCCTGCCCACCAGCCCCATGCCAAACATTTCTCCTTCTATTACCCCTCTTCAACCACATCTCTCCCTCCATTCCCTTCACCACTATATCCAACATTCCTCCCTATTACATCCCTTTCAGTCTGTCTCACTGTTCCCTTTCCATCACAACATTTCTCCCTCTCATCTTTCTCTTCCCTATCATCTGTACCTCCCTCCCTCCCTATGACCAAAAATTATCCTTTCTTCCATTCCCTGTGTACACAACCATCACTCTTTCCCTCTCACTGCCACACCCACATCCAATTCTCGCTTTCTATTCCCTCCCCACCTCAGCATCTCTTTCTTTCCCTTCCTCCATCCTCTCTCCCAAGTTCATGCCTTCTATGTCCAAATACATACTCCCTCCCCTCCTTCTGTGTCTCGTGTTTGCCTCCCATGTTCGTACCCTTCTGTATCCCGCATTTGCCTCCCATGTTCGCATCCAGAAAACATCAGGGGTTGGAGGCAGCTTGAGCCAAGAGGCTTATCTTCTTTTCCTGCCTGTAGCATGCACACGACCGACCGGAAGTCTTCCCCCAATGTCAGAGCTGACATCGGAGGGAAGGCTTCATGTCAGTCATGTGCAGCATGCAGGGCCCTGCACGCTGCATGTTACTGACATGAAGCCCTCCCTCCGACGTCAGCTCTGATGGCGGGGGAAGACTTCTGGTTGGCTACATTTGTGTGCTGCAGGCTTGAGCTGCTTCCAACCCCGCGGGATCCCCGAGTCCATGAGGGAGGACCCCACGGGATCCCCGTGACCCAAGGGGGCATCCCCAAGGGATTCCTGTGACCCAAAGGGGAACCCGTGGGATCCCCACGGGTCCCACTGGATTTCCATCATCCCCGTTCCCATGCAGCTCTCTATCCCCTAGTCTTTGCAGTTTTTGAAAGAGTAAAAAAAAAAATTAAAAAATCAGTTCACTTTAAACCGTTCTATCGACACCATAGTGTTGAAAGGCTCTAATAATACTGCAAAATACTGTATCAGCACAAAAATTAGCTTAGACAGATTGGTACAAAAGAAAACTAGATACTTTGACCACACCCCTCTCATACTCTTCACCCTTCCCAAACAAATGATTACAATCCCCTTAGGTGGTGGGGAGCATAAGAGGTCACAGCCTCTAATTTGAGAACTGCTGGATTAAATGTAGCCATTAACTACATCCAGACCTTTTAGCTCATGAACACTCATTAGGACAGAAGGTGTTGAACTGCTAGTAATGGGCATGTGGAAGGAAAGAAGGGAAGATACGGTAGGTCTTGGTTAAAGCTAAAACCAATAATAACTCAAATAAATCATCCTATTAAAAAAAAAAAAAATTAAGGTCAAAAGCATCTAGATGTGAATTCAATCCAAGCAGAATTTTTTTTAAGTTCTACATCTCTTTCAGCACCTGCTCTTTTTCTTCATCGCAGTGATTATGGCCTTGTGGTTGTCAGCAGAGAGTTGGAGAGCTACTGAGTTACAAAGAACAGGGAAGGAAACTCTGAAAACCATACAAACCTCCTCAATTCCTTCCCTCCCTCTCAATGGCCTGCCTTATCAGTCAGAGCTGGTGATAGGATGGGGAAGCTAATTCAAACCAACTGGCAGGGATGACATTGGTAAATGGGTGGTGTCCTCCTAGGCCAGGATTAATGATGCCCTTTTCCTGCCGGAATGTAGCTGGGGAGAGTCTCTCAGATACATGAGTCAGTAATCACTTGGCTTCAATTACCGGTTCTTCCAACACGATTGTGAAAAAGGGGGAAATCCCTCATTGTTTATAATGGGGGAGGGAGGAGGCAATGTGCTTTGGATTTGGCAAGCTTCTGCTGCTTCCTAATCAGTTGCATTCAGATTTTTCTAATGTTCTTTTTCTAGCAAGGCACTGTTTTTCTATTTTTGTTTTTTTGCAGGGATAATAGACGTCTACTATCGAGCGATGGTGATGACATGGCTAGGGCTAACAGCATTATCTGACGGGATGAGAGTGTTTCAAGCTGCTTCAGTCTGGAGCAGAAAGTCACCGCTCTGCTTTATAAAGGTCATACAATGGGTTTTGAACATCCTGTAGTCTCCATGATTTGCTAGGTGTGAACAATATGTGAACTGTCCTATCACACGATCTCGCCTTCCACTCTCCTAGTGAGAGAGGCAGTGTGCTTGGTTATGTTAGAGATTTTGCCTTTGCATTAATACATCAATCAAACAAGATCATATAATAAGTTTATTTTGTGACATCTGAAATGTTGGGGATCCCAACAGTACTAAGGGATAAATTCACTGATCGGTTTGCGACCCCTTTGCGACCCTGACTTGATTCACTAACCTTGTGGCCAATCAACTTCCAATCCGATTCTGATCCACGCATTCAAATGAGGGGAAACGGCAAAATTCAGGCACACCGAATGGGCTGGCTGATCCAAAAACAAGTGACTGCTGAGGACCAGTCGCTTGTGCAAAAACCCTGCTCTCAGCCCCGACTCTCCTGCCTTTGCTGCCCCTATACTCTCCTGCTCTTCCTCCCTTCCCTACAGCGCAAGCCTGTGGTTTTAACCCACTTTAAATCCGTGGGTTTAAACCACGGGCTCGTGAGTAAAAAGTAAAGTAAAAAATAAAAAAGCAGAACAACAAACACATGCGCAGACCATTTACAGGCAAAGAAGATGGTCTGTGCTTGCATCGGGATCGCTATCCAGTGATCCGTGTGGTCGGTGAGGGCGTGCCTCAGATTGCCCCCATTTGCATGAAGAGGGTTAGGCAAATGGCTGGAGAACAGATTGCAGAGGGTCAGCGTAAATGGGAAGTTCTCGGACTGGGAGATGGTGACAAGCGGTGTGCCCCAGGGCTCGGTTCTCGGGCACATCTTATTCAATCCTATATAATAAAAGGCTAACTCGCGCATGCGCACTCCTATTTGCGTGCTTCCATGATCAGTAGTTCCGTGGCCGCATGAGTGCGCGAATCCCCAGCACTTCCCTACACTCGCCGGAAGGACTGGAGTGTACAAGTCCCCAGCACAAGCGTGTGTCCGACCCAGGATCGTGGGAGGATGCACCGCGCAAAGTGCTGCACACGTACTGGAGGGGGAGGGACATACCGGTTCTGCACATACCGGCACAAACCTCCCTCCAGCGTTGGCAGCCGCATCACGCTAAACAAGCTGCTTCGGGCTTTCTCCTGCAGTTGAGTCCCTCTGCCGCGTTACTGATGACATCATCAGTGATGCGGCAGAGGGACTCAACGGCAGAAGAAAGCTGCGAAGCAGCCTGTTTAGCGTGCTGCGGCTGCCAACGCTGGAGGGAGGTTTGATATTAAAGTCATCTCGCTGGGAGAGAAGCGTCTGCCTCGGGTGCTTCAGGCAACAGCAGCGTTTACAATTCGCTGCTGTTGCTGGCTTCAGGCCTTCCTCTCTGGCCGGTCCTGCCTACTTCCTGTTTTCATGAAGACAGAACCGGCCAGAGAGAAAGACCTGAAGCCAGCAACAGCAATGAATTGTGAATGCTGCTGCTGACCAATGAAGTAGTTAAATGAGGAAAGGGAGCAGAGGGGGAGAGAATGGCTTGGAGGGAAGGAGGAAGGTATGCCAGACCAAGGGAAAAGGAAGGAGGAGATGGAGAGAGGCCATATGGAACAGAGAGAGAGAGAGGGCGGACACTGGATGGAAAGAGAAGAGAGGGGCAAGACAGAGGGTGAACAGTACATGGAAGGGGTAGAGAGAGGGAGACACACCGAATGGAAGTGTGGAGGACAGGGGGAGCAGACGTTGGAAGTAAGTGGGGACCTAAGGTCTGATCCGGTGAAGGCATTTCTTATGTTCTTATGTGAATCAGTCAGCCTGCCTCAGATCACCCACGGATTGGACACAGATTGGAAGGTTAGTGAACCTAGCCCTAAATGGCAACTTTGTTTTTCACAGAAGGGAGCCCGTGTATGCTAAAATGCACACAACATGCAAAACCACCAATGTAGGGCTTTTAGGGGGGTTTTGCACATAGGGAGAAGTTTTGTAGGTGCTAACATTTATGAGTCCATTACATATGTAAACTAATCTATATATTTATTGTATTTAATATACCGCCTTTCTGTCATAAACCAGCCAAGGTGGTTCACAAAACTACATAGAAACATGACTGCAGATAAAAACCAAAATGGTCCATCCAGTCTGCCTATCCGCAGCATCCACTATTTCCTCCTCTCCCTAAAAGATCTCATATGTCTGTCCCAGGCTTTCTTGAATTTAGACACAGACTCTGTCTCCACTATCTCTTCCGGGACACTGTTCCACACATCTACCATCCTTTCTGTAAAATAGTATTTCCTTAGATTACTCCTGAGCCTATCACCTCTTAACTTCATCCTATGTCCTGTCATTCCAGAGCTTCCTTTCAAATGAGACATGACTCGTGCATTTACGCTGTGACAGTTTTTTTTGGCCAGGGGTGTGTCAAGATGTGATCACCTTCTGTCAGTCGTGTCCGACCTGTCAGAAGCTTTCTCTAGCGAAGCCAGCTTTGGTTTTACTCATCCCTATACCCCAGTGTCTCGCAAACTTTTTCCAGCCGGAGCACACTAAGCCTAGTGTCCCTGGCTCGAGACACCAGGAAGTGCACTGGCATCAGTGTGATGATGTCACGCACATGTGTGATGTCAGTGCACTGATGTCAGCGCATGCACAAAGGCCCTTCAAATGGGCCTTGCGCCGAGAGAAGGACCTGCGCTGTAGAGAAGGACTGGCAGAGAGAAGAGGTGCTGGCGTCAGGAGATTGCTTACAGGACGTGCCTTTCCTCACGAGAGGCACCTCCCCTCCCAATCACCCTCCAGCTCTTTATCACTCATACACTCTATCACTCTCCATCTTAAATGTTGGATTTCATGGCCTTTCTCAAGCCAGTGCTGGACTATAGGGGCCTGCAACGTCCTGGTATTGATACGAGCCCTGTCATTTGGGCGAAACACGTTGGACAACTGATGTTTTCTACCCTCCCGACTAGCGTCGCTAAGCTAAGTACTTTTAGCATATTTATATTCAAGTTAAGTTAATAGCATTTATGAGACATAAAAATATAGGTCCAGTGACGAAAGGGTGTATAAAGCCCCGCACTATGAGATACATTTGAGTGCGTGGTGGCCCTCTGAGGACCCATAAAAATCAACATTACTAATGCTCGTAGAATGAAGTGGGGCAGACTTGCGAGGTAACGTCTTGCATGAACGGATTGATCTATGAGGGTTTTTATTGTACGCATAAAATTACCATGCGCTATAGTGCACGGCAGCCGAAAATCTACCGCCTCCTAAAAAGGAGGTGGTAGTGGCTAGCGTGCTCGGGAATTTAACAAGCTCTATTACACGCGTTAAGGTCCTAGCGTGCCTTTGTAAAAGGAGCCCTTATATTCCACCATATCCACAGTTCTGAGCGGATCACAATTTATGTAAGTTGCATCAGTTTAAGGCACATTAAGAAAAAGCTTCCCTCTCTCTCCCAAATGGGCTCATATTTAAAGCTAAAGTGCCTAGGGAAATAGAGAACAATGAATAATATTATAAATATATACACATGTAGTGAAATAAAATAAGAATAAAAAATAAGGAAAATAAAGCAGGAAGATAAAAGATTAAATAAATTGCAACAGTAATAAAACAAACTAAAGTAAAAACAAGTGAGATAATAAATACAGTCCAGTCAGTCAATATGGTGAATCAGGGAGGGCAAAGCTCCAATGAAGGCCATCAGGGCTCTCCGACCTTGATGCAGGAATAGAATGGCAGGCAGGACCATGGACACTCAGATGGCCACCAGCCGTACGATGCTTCATTTAAAATTTACCTTTGTGATTTATTGCTTTTCAGTGTTGTTTCATAATTGCATCAATGTTCTGAGTCACTTATAGGACTGTATGTGCAATTAAAGACTTATAAAGGGTGTTATAGTAACAAAAACCAGTCTTAAAGACTTGTAAACCACTTAGATGCCCATTGGGGTCCAATGTGGGATATCAAATGTAATAAATAACCAGGCAAACTCAGTTCCTTTTAAGTAAAATAATGGTAGAGATCATCACGTGTTGGAGTTTTGTGATTTATACTAATAATCTTAAGATTAGTTCTGATATTATAGGGTGCAATTTATTATCATTCTCCTGAGGATGAGGTAATTCCTTGCATACAACAGTAAAAACCATATGTGTGAAAAGTACACACAGTATTGATCTGTGGGTGATATGTCTAGATGCTTTTAGTATGACAAATTAAGGAGGTAATTTTCATATGGTAGGCACAACATTTATATGTGATTTTGAAAAGCTGCCACTTACCTGTGTATACCAGCAGCAAGTATACCTAAGCCACACCCCCATTCCCTGCAGCAGCTTCTTTCTTTCCCTCCCTAAGCCAGATGCTCCCAGACCCTGCGGCTTTTCTGTTTGTCTTTAGGTCGTCAGCAGCTGCCTCAGAAGCCTTTTCTCTGACACAAATGGTGACTATATGTGTAGGCACTGCTGCTGGCAGCCTGGAAGTACTGAGTGGATGGGCCTGGGCCCAAACTGGGTGGACCAGGCCCAACCAATGGCTCTTCCCCAACATAAAATATATAACTGCGTATACACCACCACTCTAAGACAGGCAGAAAGTCTCTAAAGCCTAGTACTGAAGAGTTAGCACAATATTTCCACTTTAAGTTACCATATCTTCACTTCAAATAAATCTTAACTCCCAAGCACAAATAATAATAATAACAGTTTATATACTGCAATACCGTTAAGTTCTAGGTTTACAATAGATTAAGCGAGGTACAAATTGATTGAATTTAAGAGGGGAGAAGAGGAGAGTTAATAAGACCGGAAATGCGTTGTTGAGGAGAAAGAGATTAACAGGACAGAGGAAACACTATGGAGGAGAAAGAAGATGAGTGGGTCAGTTGTCTAGATACTTTAGGAACAGTTGAGTTTTTAGACATTTTCTAATTCCTCATAAGTAGTGGGCGAAAGCAGTTGATCTAGGTCTTTACCCCACAATGTTGCTTGATGTGAAAGAAGGTGTTTATGCTACAAACAAATCTTGTTTCTAAAGTTGAAGCACCGCAAAGAAGTCAAAATGAATACCTCCCCTCCCCCTTTCTAACAGTTCAACTTTACTGTACTCTGTCATTTCTTCCACTCTCTTTTACCATCCTTAGCAAAACATCATTTTCAAAGATGGTAGCAGCTTCTCGTGGTACTACATGTTCCCTGGATCCAGTTCCATCTAAATGACTATCTTTGCCTCACCATGGTCTTCTTGCATCTGCACTAGAGAATGACACGGGAAAAAAAAACAACAACTTATCACCGTTTCCGCCCTGTCCCCATCCCGTCTTCGTGAGCTCAGTCCCTGTCCACGCCCTGCAAACTGTCAGATCCCATCCGCACAAGCCTCAAATAGTTATGATTTTATACTGAACTTATTTTATTAAAGTATAAAAAAAGAGACAATATTCTGTGTAAATGTCATTTTATAAACACAAATAATACAGAGCAAGGATCAACAAAACCCCTGTCTCCCCTCCCTTTCACAAATATCTCCTCCACTATTGTGAAAACTGAACAAACCAAATTACTACAGAATGCTACATAGAAAAATCAAGCTAACAGAATACTTCAGTCACACATGGCAGGAATAGTGTTAGGGGAGGGCAACTGCCCCCTGGTCAGAGAGAGAGCCCTAAACCAGCTGGAAGCTGAAGAAGCTGGGCTTTGCGGTCCCCAGTTATGTCTAATACCATCTTTAGCAGGATACATATTTCAAATCTGAAATATTCTAATCACAAAATATAAAATAAATTTATTTTTTTCTACCTTTTGTTGTCTGGTAATTTTATTCTTCAAATCACATTGGTCTCAGGCTTTGGTTTTGGGTTCATTCTGTGTTCATCGTGGTATGGATGCCTCCTGAAGGTAAAATAGATACAAGGGGAGCTGGAGAGGAGATGCTGAGTCTGACATGAGCGCAATTTTTTTTACCATAGGAGCAAGACTTTTCACCACTCCCACAGGGCAGTAAAAGGTCTTGTCCCCATTTCTGTAGTAAACCAGCTGTAAATGTCTCCATTCCTGTGGATTTACTGCAGTGACCACGGTTTACCGTGGTAAACGGTCCCCATGTCATTCTCTAATCTGCACTGCTGATGATTACCAACAATGTTGAAAATAGCAGGATGCCATCTGCCTGGAAATAAGCAGTTATTCGTCTAGTCCTTTAAAAATTTTCTTTAGATCATTTAACCCCATCAAATTACTGTCCTCTTGAACCTCTGCTATATTTCAAAATTTATTGAAAGAGCAGTTTGATTTTTCATGGCTGCAACAATTATTTGGCATTCTAAACTCTCAACAATATAGGTGGTTGCAGTTGAAGCAGCCTATTCAGTGTGGGTTCCCTGAATAGAAAAACTTAAAAATTTATTACAGCTTGCAGATCCTTTGCTACCAGACAGATCTAGTAGGACATCAGGCCACCCAGTGGTACAAATTGATTTCTGAATTTTTAAATAAGAAGCCAAAAAATAGTCTTAGAAATTTGGAGCATCGAGATAAAACAGTATATTTCTGTGTCTCATTGGCCATGAATTTGGACTTGGAGGTTGAAATGTACATTGTCAGCATCTATGAGACAAACATGGTTATTTTTATTGCATAGGATTTTTTGGACCCCCAGTTCGATTACAAAAAATAGATAATTCTAAATCTAATAGAGGCTGGCATTGGCATATAAATATAGGGACTTTGGATCATCTGTTATATTTTTGTCCATTGATACTTAGTTTCTGGAAGTCAATCTGGGGACAAATTAATCTCATTCTTGAAGCTTCTATTCCTTTATCCTATGAAGCTGTAATTTGTAGTACGTTACTACATGTTAAGCCTACTTTATAAAAGTAGTATAAAAGCCTAGTATAAAAGTCGCCTTTTCCTGATCATGACGGGAATAGCTGTTCAATTGATCACACATAATTGGAAAAACCATGACAGGATTAATTATACTTTTTGGTGGGTAAATGTGTGTACCACATATAAATATGAAAGAATGATGGCATAACGTATGGGGACTAGTAAGTCCTTTAATGATGTATGGAGTCCATTGACTACTTTTGTTGCAGTATAGTAAGGTGCCTTTCCTGACGAAGTTCTTGTAGTTTGAGCGAAACGGAGATCTTCCATCGTCATGTCTAGAAGCTAAGTACTTCAGAATTCCTATATTGTTGAATGAGAAAGTACTATTTGATAAATGAAGATATCACCACTTTAACAACTCTTAAGAATGATTTGAAAAATGTTGGATGCAGCTAATATGCGAATAAGCAAATAGGCAAATAAGATTTGCACAATATTTAATGGTTTTTTAAAAAATAAAATAAGGACAAAATAATACCAGAAGAAACATAAAAAATTAATAAAGGAGTTTTTGATAAAATAGAGAAATTAGGAGAATCTACAGGACCAATGATAGCTCACCCTATGGTTACTGGCTCATAATATACATCGAGCCTCTAGCTGTGAGCGCTTGAGATCCTTAAGTAGTTCTCCCTTATATCCATTGGGATATTTTCTCTTGCGTTTTAGCTAAACTTTGAGGATATTGCAGTATAGTAAGGGCCATGTTTCTTTTTTTTTTTTCACTTGATTTCCTTACACATCGAGGGAGGGTGGGTAGGTGGGGAGAGGGAAATATATTCTGAGGAGTAAAAATATTTAATTATAATATTGTAATCACATCATATGTTTTATTATATTAAGAATTAAGATGAAGATGGGGAAAATGAATGTTTAATGTAATAATTGTATAGTTAATAGTGTGTTTTGTGCAGTATTTCTGATTTACCATTTGTATTGCACTATCAAAGTTTGAAAATCAATAAAGATTAAAAAAAAAAAAGAAAGAAAGAGCGGTTTTCCAGTAACTCTCAGCTTTTGTTGCACATAATAATTTGTTATACCCTTGTTGATCCGAATTTCAAATGGATCATAGTTGGGAGACTATTTTAGCTGCCTTAATTAGCAAATTTTACTCTACAATTGATAAAGGAGATTTTTCTATTTTAGTCTCCTTGGATTTTGATACAGTTCATCATGGGTTGCTTCTCACACGACTATCACTGGTTTCCCTCTTTTCTATTGACTTGCACCTTTTCTGTTTCCTTTACCAACTTTGAATCCAAAAATTACTTTTTAAATACAGTACTGGGGTTCCAGAAGGCTCAGTCTTATCTCCTTTATTATTTAATTTGTTTCTTAGCCCCCTTGCCAGTATCATACAAGACCTGGGTCATGTGACCAGGCGCGGCCAAGATGGGCTCAGCAGGAGGCCTTACCCAGTGCACATAAAACCTCAGCTGAGCGATTACGTGAGGTTCTTTTGGTAGCTTTGTATTGGAATAATAAAATAAAACCCAGGTCCAATGACAGAGTATACTTTATACTGATATACTTTATTGATCAAAAACAAAGGCCAACTTTCAAACAGTCTTTTCCAGGTTTGTATCACTGGTACCGTATATCATTGCAGCATTCAAAACACAAATAATTGTCAGTTCCAAGCCCACTATCTCAAAAGAGAAAAAAAAATAACTTGTCCCAACTGTAAAGTTTTCTTCAAACAAAAATTCCAGCCTTCTCGTAATCTAGTACACAGTCCAAATTTTATCCCAGCTCTCTTTAACAGGAAAAGATTAGCTTATTTCCATTCCTTCTATACTGGGCAACTCTGTTTCTTCTATCTCCATACTATAAGCAAGGTCCTCATCAGCCATCTCCATATCTTGGCCAAACACAGACTCACCGCTCTCTTTGGCTTCTATCTCACCATCCTCTGCCTGGGCTGGTAGCTAGGAGATAGACTGTGGCTTCCTGATTCTCTGGACTTATAATCTGTGGCTTGCAACCTGCTGACTGGCTCTGGCTTGCTGGGTCGGGAGCAGGTGTGTACTCTGAGGCTGGCTCTCCAACAGCTTCTGGAGCTGGCTCCCCTGCTTTGAGAAAACTACTCCCTTTTCTTTCACTGCAGGAAGCTGATTAGTCCTCCCTGCAGGTGTGTTAGGGTAGCCTTCTCTCAGAGCCCTTCTCACCTGGTCTAAACCAGTTTGAGCCTGATTGAGAGTGGCTTGCATTCCAGCCCTGCTATTTCCTTTCCCTTGCTCTATGCTGGGAGATGTAGTCTTTTGACTCGTTTTCCTATAACTGGCTTAGGCAGGGCTTTAGAAAGTTTTATTGCTGGAAGGCTTGGCTTGTAAGTATTCCTAGGAGCTGCTTTGGGACTCTCCTTAGCAGGCTTAGGAATACTTTCAAGGGTTTTAACTCCATTTCCCTTTTCTGGCAAGGCTTCCTCCCTAGGAACAGGGGCAGTCCTGTGACAGTCTTCAAGCATTTTATTTTGCAGATCACATTTTAATTGTTTTTTTTTTTTGTATTCATTTCCTTTGTCCCAATCTCACCAATATCAGAACTGCTTTGTCAGAAGTTTCTTCTTGGTTAAATGAGAATCATCTCATTCTTAATCCAGAAAAAGTCTTGCTACATGGATCACTGATTAAACCCTTCACCTCTTCTCTGGTACCAAGGATTGATAATCAGATAGCTAAGTAGTCTCGTCATTTAGGGGTCCTTTTATAAAAGCGTGCTACCCAGTTTAGCACGCACTAAAGATTAACACACACTAAATGCTGACATCCATTATATTCTATAGGCACCTTAGCATTTAGCGCACTAAATTAGTTAGCACGCCTTAATAAAAGGACCCCTTAGGTATTTGGAGATCATAATTGACCAAGAATTTAATTTCAAAGAACAGATTGTGAAACTTACCTAGACTTCATCCCCCCCTGCCCTTTTATGAAGCCGCATTAGGGTTTTTTTTATTGCTGACCGCAGCAGTAAAAGCTCCAATGCTCACAGAATTCCTATGAGCGTCAGAATTTTACTGCCATGGCCAGTAATAAAAAACCCTAACACAGCTTCATAAAAGGGGGGGAGGGTGTTTATTTCCTTCATCAATTCCATATTTATTTATTAGGTATTTATATACCGCCTATCAAGGTTATCTAGGCCAGTGTTCTTCAACCTTTTGACACCTATGGACCGGCGGAAATAAAATAATTATTTTGTGGACCGGCACCAGTCTGCGGGCCGGCAGTTGAAGAACACGGGCTAAGTCATGGGACAGACACCGCCCATCTCCATCCAATCTCTGCCCCAGATCCCGCCCCCATAATAGTACTAATTGTAACACCATTTTTTCCATTCATTTTTCATATATATACACACACACAATATAATCGTATTAAGAACACATAATGGTTAACCACAAAATTAAACTACACAAAGCACACTGTATGCTTCTCAATATTCATTCCTACCAGAACTCAGATAACCCCATGCAAATACAGGACCAAAAACTAAAAGTACAAATATATACAAACAAACCCTAAGATTCAAGACTCTGCATGCAGTACAACTCCAGAGAAAAAGAAACAAATGCATTTATTCATAAACAGAGCAGATGTAAATTAATCAATAAATTCAAAAATAAAATCATTCCCCCTATCGTTGTCTCCCATCCTCCATGCTGTGCCTTGCCTTCTGGCCTGCTCCCACCTGGCCATTTTATGCCCCCCTCCTCCCCCCCGGCGTTGTCTTTGGGTCGGCTTCCTCTACCACAGTGCTGCAGTGCTCAAAGCTGTGGGCAGTGGCTCCTCACGTGTTCCGCGCCTGAAGTAGGCCGCTGTCTAGGCCTACCTCGAAATGGAGACTCCACACACTATATACTGGTTTCAATAGGTATACATTTATTAACAAATCAGTAACAGCTTACAATTTCAAATCATTCAGCATATAATGGAACAGATGTGATCCTCAGGCCTGAGGGTCCTCTGATGTCTGTTCTCCTTACTTCTGCTTATAGGCCTGATTTTATACATTTTTTGGTGGTCAATACCACGTTAGCCTAAATCACATGATACATCTTTATTGGTTGTTTTTCTTATACATCAATACATAAGTAGATTCATTTATTGGCTTATCTATTTGTGTCATCTTATACGTCTGTTCAGTTTGCCGTAAGGCCTAACCCTTTCCTGCAAATGCCCTTTTCCCTTACCATATATGCAATTCCGAGTCCAAAATTCCTTCTCTGCTGTGGTAACACATGATATATCTTGCTAAATAATGTTCCTGAGTACTCTGTTTTTCTGACCATGAGCTGTGTTCCTCTTTGCATAATATCCGGCCAGGTGCCATGCATCGGAATTTAAGTCTTGTTTCTTACAAGTTTTTTGCTTACCATAGCTAACTCAGAAACAGAATATTTTCTCAATCACTATAGGCCAGCGACGTCAGAGAGAAGGCTTCCGGTTCAGGCGCAGGACGCACCTAGGAGCCTCTGCCCACGGCTTTGTGCACTGCAGCACTGCAGTAGAGGGTGCCGGCCTGAAGACAACGCCACATCAATAGCACCGTGGACCGGCGGCTGAAAAGCACTGTCTGGGGCCCGATGCACATGCCAGCCCTGCGGACCGGCAGGAAATTTCTGCAGACCGGCACCAGCCCACGGACCAGCGATGGAAGAACACTGATCTAGGCGGTTTACACTCAGGTACTCAAGCATTTTTCCTATCTGTCCCGGTGGGCTCACAATCTATCTAATGAACCTGGGGCAATGGAGGATTGAGTGACTTGCCTTTTCTCAACATCTCTTCTCAGCAGACTTTTCTTTATACATCTTTAGGTCTAACAGTGGTGTACCATGTGGGGGGGGCGGGGGAGGGGGAAGTCCGCCCCTGGTGCATGCTCCAAGGGGGTGCACAGCCAGCTGGATCCGGAACCTCCCGTGCTGCTTGGAATTGGGTTGTAGGGAGCGAAAGGGGGCAGATGCTGATGGAAGTGGGGGGAAAGAGAGAGAAGGGGAAGATGATGGAAGTGGGGAGAAGGGGCAGATGATGGAACTGGGGAGAGAGAAGAGGGCAGATGATGGAAGGAGGGGGGAAGAGAGAAGAGGCAGATAATGGAAGTGGAGAGAAGGAGAGAGAAGAGGGCAGATGATGGAAGTGGGGGGAAAGAGAGAGAAGGGGCAGATGATGGAAGTGGGGAGAGAGAAGAGGGCAGATGATGGAAGGAGGGGATAATACTGGAGGGGGTGAGGGAAAGAGGTGGTGAGCTGTAGGTAGACAGTAAAAAAGGAAATTGATGAGAGGGTAATCTAGATGGATGCAGAAAATAAATTGAAAAAAGGAAAATGAGGGAAGAAAGGGATTTCAGAAGAGAGGTGTGGGAGAGGGAAGGAGAGGAGAGAGATGCCAGACCAATGGGGATGAAAGGAGAGATAAAAGGGGGAGGCATACAGTTTCTGGAAGGGGCATTGAAGGAGAGAAGATGCCATATAGGGGCAGAGAGATGGCAGACAGTGGATGGAAGGAAGAGAGTAACAAGAAGATGAGGAAAGCAGAAACCAGAGAAGACAAAGGTAGAAAAAAATTTTCTATTTATTTATTGCTTTAGGAGACATGTGTCTGTGGTGCACTGTATGCAGAGTCCAGCTTCTTGCTGGTTCAATTTAACCTTTGTCGATGTATTTCTATTTTATCCCCCCTTTTACAAAACTGTGGAGCATTTTTTAGTGCCAGCCGTGGTGGTAGCAGCTCTGATGCCCAGAATTCAATGAGCGTCAGAGCTGTTACCACTGTGGCTAAAATCCACACTACAGTTTTGTAAAAGGGGGAGGGATTAGTTTGTGATTACATATTCCATAGTAGGCAAAGGTGTTTTCTATGTGTTCGAAAGACATGGTTTTTTGTTAGAAATAATCTGTACTAGTCTGGCTTGTTTAATTTTACAATGGGTGTATTGATGTTGTACTGCTCACTGCATATGTAAGATGCTGCCTTTTCCTAGGTACTCATGTGTGACGTGTGGCTTGTTACTAAAAATCATGTTTTTCGTACAGATTTGGGGGGGGGGGCAAAAAATGATGGGCCCCGGGTGTCACATATGCTAGGTATAACCAACTCAGATGTGTTGAAAACCAATGCCGACCAGCCCCAAGATAAGTGGGATTTTTTCCTCTATCAAAAATCTTTTGTATGTGAAGCATAGTTTTTGCTCAAATGTTATAATGCTCACTTTTAAATGAAGGTTTTGCCTGTGAGGTTACCGCTCAACCACCTTTATATCCACCTTTGTGGTGGTGGGATGGCCCGTTCTGAGGCTTTTTCCTTCTTTTGGAGCAAACCTTGAGCTTTACTGGCTTCTCATTATTTCTGTAGAATTTTACAACTGTAACATCTTTCGTTTATACATATGCTAGGTATGCCACTGAGGTCTAAATTCTATTTATCATGCCAAAAAAAAATCAATACCGACCAGTGTGGTACTAAGTGAGATTCTACAAGGTCTGTGTACATTTTATAGAATTGTGCTCAGCACTGGTACATGACATGTAACTTAGGCACAGGCATTTAGGCCACCTAAAACCAAGCCTAAATGCCTGCACCTAAATTATGTGCATATAGGGCCTAGTCTATAATAATGTGCCTTAGGAACACTGATCCGCCCCTGACCACGCTCCCTTTTCAAATTCACACATGGCAACTGGTGCATACTTTTTACAGAATCACGCTTTGGGACTTGTGCGCGTAACTTTTAATTAGTCCCAATTAGTGTCACTTACAAGGTTTTCACTGCCAATTATTGCTGCCGATTATGCCAATTGATTGATAAGTTGTGCACATACATGGCTATGTGCACCGATGTACATTGTGGCTGGATGTGGACCTGGTAATGCGAGCCTGGTAATTCTAACACACACACCTGACCGAGCAAATTATTGAATTTGGTGGAGAGTGAGGGACTATGGAAAAATAAAGTTCACTAGTCATAATGTATTTCATCAGAAACAAAAAAACTTCTCTTTATTATAGCAGGGGTTGCCATACAGCTTATTCTAAGGAATTGGAAAAACTGGGATAGACTGAACTATTCCTTTTGGTGGGAGTCTCTCTGTCATGTTTTTAAGATGGAACGTAATATGGCCGTACATCAGGGACATTATAAGAAGTTTCTGAAGATTTGGGAGCCATTGACAAAATTTTGCAAGGAGTGATTGCTGATTATGCCCTTTGGTCATACACGTCCAGGGAGGGTTGGAATGTATTTTTCAATTCTCAATTAGAATGTAGTTCTTAGATATAATTATGGGGGGTGATAATCTTTTTGTCATAGATTATAATTGTAATTGTATTTAAGTGATTTTATAGAATTATATGATTGTATTTTATTTTGCATTTACTTATGGCTTTAAAATGAATAAAGAAATTAAAAACAAAACAAAAAAACCCCTTTCATTTATTCTTCATCAAAGAATGTTCACAGCCCAGTTCTGATACAGTACTTTAAAGGTTTGGGCTCACCCACCTAGTTAGGCCCCACTGTTTTGGTATTGAGGTTCAAACCACAATGCAGCACATGCAAAGGGACAAAAAATACTTGAAAACAGAAACTTCTTCTTCTTACGGCTACTTCAACTACTTCACAGCATAATCTGGGAATATAGCCTTTGGCCTGCCACTCTTAGCCAAATTACTCCCTTCTTTAGTAAAGGCAGATGACACCATTTAAACCATTGTCCCAACTCATAGGCTTTTAGGGTTAGATTCACTAAGCTTTGTGAACCTTCTCCAACCAGTTTGCGAGCCTTCTCCGACCCCCGACCTGATTCATTAATCTTCTGGCTGATCCGATCCACACCAGATCTGATCCGCACATGCAAATGAGGGGAAATGGCATGCAAAGTAGGAAGGCAGCGATTCACTAAACCAACGAAGGAACACCGATTGGGCTGGCTGATCCAAAAAGAAGCGACTGCTGAGGACCAGTTGCTCACGTCCTTGCCGACTGTCCTGCGCTGTGCCACCCTGAAATCCCAACTCTGCAGCCCTGAAACCATCAAAATAAAAAAAATCTCCCTTGTGCAAAAAGCGTCCTGCTCTCTGCCACCCTGCTATCTGCTGCCCTGCCTTTCTGCAAGCCCGTGTTTTTAACCTGCTGGTTTAAAGCGGGGCTGCACTATGGCGTGCTCTGCTAGCTGGTCCAGTCTGGCTACAAAAGCCTGTTCTGTTCTGATTCTTGTGGGGCTAGCAGGTGCAGCCACTGCCCCCCCCTTCTGTTTTGACCTCAAGCTTGTGTGGAGAGCAAGCGCATGTGCGGATCACATCTCCAGGAAGAGAGGATGGTTTGCGCATGTATCTGGATCACTCTGCAGCGATCCGTGGGATCGCTTGTGGGCATGTGTCCGATCAGATCATTTGCATGGGGACTCTTTAGTGAATTGGCCACCCGGCAAGCCTTGGCCACGGATCGGATCGGAAAAGTGAGTTTAGTGAATCTAGGCCCAAGTCCTGGGCAAATTCAGCAAATCCAAGCAA
Organism: Geotrypetes seraphini; assembly: GCF_902459505.1. Lineage (NCBI taxonomy): Eukaryota > Metazoa > Chordata > Amphibia > Gymnophiona > Dermophiidae > Geotrypetes > Geotrypetes seraphini. The sequence continues at coordinate 302,146,556 of NC_047084.1, read as the reverse complement.
TAACTTGTAAACAACAATTATCACACTCTTCACATATCATTATCCATTCTTCTAGCCCTTTATAGAAAGGCCTGAAAATCACTGCCTCCACTGGTTCAGTGCTCAGTGACCTGTGGATCAAACCACCCAAAAGATAAACTGTTAAATCCCAATCAAATTAATCCCTTTCAAGCTTTCAAAGCTTTCAAAGACCACCATTGCTTCAATGTTATAGAACCAGGCCCTTTCTGCAGTCTTAATTCACAGTCAATATATTTTTTTTTAATCCCTGAAACACAGTCATAACATTTCAGTGTCTTTTTTCAGAGCAATACTCTCTTAAACGTCATTTGTTTAGAGTTTGTGTCTCTAAAACACACCGTCTTAACAATATGAGACCACTATTCAGGTAGCACTTCACAGAGCAAAACTTTCAAGTACTTTAAACCTTTCTATGTACTAGCATGCTTTCTTCAGAGCCATACTTACAAGGGCTTTCACTAATGTCCATTGCCTCTTCATTATCCAATATTATAGCCCCCTCAGAACAAAATGACATTGCCTCTTCCCTAGGTCAGGATATACTGTCTTGAGCTCTGAATCAGGTTTGTAGGGCTTTCTTTTGTTGGCTGATCCCTGTTTCAATAGCCAGTGTGGCTTACCTTCTTGGTTTAGTTTCTGCTGCCTGTGTCTGCTCTGTTCTCTGCCACACTCCTTTTGTCTCTGCACAATGGGATTCTTAAGGCTACTCTCAGGTGTGCTTTGCTTCCTAATTGACTGGCTCTTGTGAGAAGGAGTGAATCTGTTTGACTCAATTTTCTGCACTATGGGCTAGATTCACTAAGCCCACCGATCAAGTCCCAACCACTTTGCGACCCGATTTCCCTCTGACCTGATTCACTAACCTCATGGCCGATCATCCTCCAATCCAATCCGATTCGCGCATGCAAATGAGGGGAAACGCCTGTAGGCAGACAGTGATTCACTAACCAAAAACTGGAACACTGAATGGGCTGGCTGATCAACAAACAAGCGACTGCTGGGGACCAGTCGTTCACATCATTTCCGACTGCATCTCCTGTTCTCTGCCCCTACTTTCCTGCTCTCTGCCCCGATCGCCGCCCTGCTTCTGCCCCGACTCTCCTGCTCTCTCTTCCCTGACTTTCCAGCTCTCTCTCTGACCTGACTCTCCTACTCTCTGCTCTGATCGCCGCCGTGCTTCTGCCCCGACTCTCCCGGCCTTCCCCCGTAGTGCAAGCCCATGGTTTTAACCCATAGCGATCCCGACGCATTCGCAGACCATCTGTAGATGGTCTGCGCATGCTTACAGAACAGCAACCTTTTTTAAATTTTACTTTACTCTTTTTTTTTTTTACTTTTGACTATAGCAAGCCTTGCTATAGTCCTTTTCGAAAGTTGAAATGCTAATATAGTGGAGTTATTAGCATTTCAAATTTCGAAAAGGAGACTATGGCCAAATTACTTAACTGTAGCTATTAAATCAAATTTGACCATGTTATGATCACTATTGCCAAGTAGCCTCAGTACCTCTAAGCCAGGGATCTCAAAGTCCCAATCGGGTTTTCAGGATTTCTCCAATGAATATGCATTGAAAGCAGTGCATGCACATAGATCTCATGCATATTCTTTGGGGAAATCCTGAAAACCCGACTGGATTGCGGCCCTCAAGGAGGAACTTTGAGACCCCTGCTAAGCTGAGCTGGAGTCCTCCAACTGCATTGCTGCCAGTTGGGGGGTGGTGCTTTAATATTGTGTTTTCAATTGCTAAGGACTAGCATGTTCTCTAAAACTTGTCTGTCCCTAGGGTTGCCAGATTGTCCAATTGGAAATCGCCTCCAATTAGACTCACCTCCAGGCCCACCCAGTTCCACCTATCCTCACCCTGTAATGCCCTAATCCTGCCCCCAGTCCCGCCCTAGCCCCTCCCCTCCCACTGCCTGTTCTTGTCGGACAGGGAGGAAATCCATGTGTATGCGGACTTCCTACCTGCCCAACGTGATTTGAGGAGGCTTTTGAAAACTCTTCCACTGACAGGACTGTAGGTGAAAAACTTCTGCTCATCTTAGAGGGATATGTGCCCAGCACCATTACCTCTTGCACCAAATCATGTGTTTCCACCAAAGACTATACCCCTGATATTCATCTGGTGATGATCAGCACTGGCTGAATTAGCCCCTCCCCCCTCCAATATTCACTACCAGGACATGTCTGGACACAGGCACTGAATGTTGGGGGATAATTTTAGGCCAGGGCACTGGAGCTTATGCGGCCATGGATAAATATCGGGCCAGAGCCCACATGGTTGTATTTTTTTCCTTTTTAACAAAAGGACCCCTGAACACCCTCCCACCCCCTCCCAACAATCTTTCGCTCCCTCTTCCCTCCCTAGGCCAAAGCAAGCAATCTCCTGGAAGGTTTCCTGCCCCCCTCCCCAAGCCATCCAAGGAGGTCCCCTTAGGCCTATCTGTATCCCTGGTATTCTAGTGGGGTCATTGGGTGCAGGAGCGTGACCCGCTTGTTCCTTCCACTTGCAGCACTTTTCAAAATGACTACAATGACTGAGGGGGTTCTACCTCGATGGATGGGGGAAGGGAGAGGCAGATATTGCACAACACATATTGGTGTGCAGGAATAGCCTAATGGGAAATGGGTTCAAGCCCCATTGCAGTTCCTTGTGACCCTGGGAAAGTCACTTAACCCTCCATTGCCTCAGATTGTGAACCCGCTAGGGTCAGAGGCAGTACCTGCATATAATGTGTACAGTGCTGTGTTCATCTAGTAGTGTTATAGAAATGATAAGTAGTAGTATGTTCCTCCGCTCCCAACATCCAACAGTCTTTAACCCCCCCCCCCCCTCCATCCAGTGTGATGCTTCCTACTCTAGAACTGTGACCAACCACTGTTTCTAAATTCTGGTCCTGCCATAGCTGGCAGCAGCAGTAATAAGCAGGAAGCACAGGACCTTGAAGAAGACTCGTCAGTGCTGCTTCCACGAAAGATGCATTTTTTCTGCACAAGTATGGACTCGAGGTCCCATACTTTCTGCTGGTTACTGTGGCTACAAGCTGGTGCCAGTCCAGATGAGCTGCAGAGCTATGGCCTGTGACACAGGAGGCAAAATGTGATGCCAAACTGATGGGGGGTGGGAGGGAGGGGGAATTAAATACTGCAGCAGCAGATGGTGGTGGTGGATAGAAAACCAGCATTTACTTTGGCTCATTTTCTGTCCTGCTGGCTGCAGGCTTCTTGTGAGGAAAATTGGCCAGGCAAAAGTATTTGGGGGCCACAGAGATTGGATTAGATTTAATTTCTTAATATACTGCAATTTACAATAGTGTCATAGCGGTTTACATATGATATTTCAAACATACATTTATATAAGTACATTATTGCACTAAATCACAAAGTATAACTTTTCTAAAACTTCTCAGTTCCATGATACTCCAGTCCCCACTGACTATTAAAAATAAAATTGCTGAAACAGTAAAATTTTAACAGCTTTGCAGATAGCAAAATAGGAAGGCTTTACTTGACATATTTCCGAGCAGGAGTTCCACAATAAAGGTCCAAAATGGGAGAAGGCTTTTTTCCTAGTTGATGACAACTTGATCACATCTAATCCAGGTAGTGCAAGAAGTTCTTTTATATGAAGAACACAAAATCCTTGAAGGAGAGTTATTTGCACAATTTTTTGAAAGATATAATAGACTGCTCAAATTAAAAGCTTTATAAACTAAACGTAGAATTTTAAATTCCATACGTTTCTTGAGTCAAAATAGATTTTAATTGCTTTAGCAATCTCAGTAACAACAAACTTTCACCATATTGCTAATATGTGGTTGAAAGGATAAAGTATTATCGCTCTTGACACTGAGCGAAATATTATTTTGGCATACAGAAAACCAATTGCATTCCACAGAGCCTACTAAAGCAGACAAAATCTGGACTTCATTCTCCGACTTGTCCATCTCAGATGCAACATAACTATTATCCAAACTGTCAACAATGGGTTAAGTCGTGCCCATCTCCACCCAATCTCCACCCCAGACCCTGCCCCTGCCCCCTTCCCCATAATAGCATTTTCCCACAGCTCTGTGCACTGCAGCATTCGGGGAGCTGGCCCGAAGATGCCGTGTTGATCGCACTGTGGACTGGTGGCTGAAGAACACTGTCTTCTTCTTGATGGACGTGCTGGTCCTGTGGACCAGCATAAAATTTCTGTGGACCGGCGGTTGAAGAACACTGCCCTAGACAACTGCCCCACCTACCTCCTTGCAACCGCGCCAAAACAAATTATCATTTGGATCACCAACTTTCTCAATACCTCCCTAAATCAAGGCCAGTTACCAGAAACAATGGGAAAAATTGCTCTTACTCCCATACCAAAAAGTCCAAAGGCAGATCTCTCCAAGTCCTCCAACTACAGACCCATCGCTGGCATACCTATTCTAACAAAAATCATCGAAACCCACGTAAGTAAACAACTTGCAATCTACATCAAGCAACATTCATGTCTCCACCCGACCCAATTTGGATTCCGTCAGCAACACAGCACTGAACTTCTCATCCTCACTTTAATCACAAAAGCCAAATAACTACTCAGTACGGGACGTCAGGCAATACTCCTGCAATTTGACATTTCAGCTGCCTTTGACTCCGTGGATCATCACCTTCTACTAACAAAACTGTCAGAAATCGGTATAACTGGTACAGTGCTAAAATGATTCTCTGACTTCCTACAAAACAGAGAATACATTGTCAAAAAGTATGAAGAGATCTCCAGCCCCTGGAAAGCCTTCTATGTGGTTCCTCAAGGCTCTCCACTTTCCCCCATCCTGTTTAACCTCTTCATGAGCTCCCTCGGAAACATCAAATTTGATGATGAAAGCATAATGTCCTTCGCAGATGACATTCTGCTCCTCATCCCCATAACCAACAACCAATCAGATGTCACTAGCAAAATCTCAATCAACATTGAAAGAATCCAAAATTGGGCAACTATCAACAAGCTAAAACTAAACCAAACCAAAACCAAAATCTTATACTTCCACACAGCCCAACAGAAAGGACCGACAAGCATCACTCTCCGTTCGGGCCATACCCTCACTGTCGATAAAACCTCCAAAATCCTAGACTGCATTCTTGATTCCACACTAACCATGGAAGCTCAAATCTCTAATATTCAGAAAAAGTCCCTCTTCACCATAAAGCAACTAAGACTCATCAGACCATACTTTCATCAACATCACTTTGCTCTGATTGTGCAATCAATGATCCTACCACAGTTGGACTACTGTAACTCCGCCTACATGGGAATCAACAGCGCACTGATCCATAAAATGCAACTCATACAAAACACAGCTGTAAGACTAATTTTCAATCTGAAAAAATATGACTTGATATCAGCCTTCATTAGGCAACTACACTGATTACCCATCCCATCACAAATAAAATTTAAAGCTTCATGCATCTCATACCAAATAATTTATGGAAACTCAGCAGCTCCACTCATCCAACTCTTCTCAAAGGTATGGTCTACCTCCCACAGAACCTTTAACAGGATACTACTAAACCTTCCCTCAACAAAGAATCTCCAATACAAGTGAATCTTTCTCTCCATGCTTACCTTCCTAGGAGTGAAAACCTAGAATAACCTCACTGAAATGACCAGAACAGAACCCAACTACACCACATTCCGGAAAAAAATGAAAACCAAGCTCTTTGGCACTTGAACTTTTCAGATCTCCCCCTACCCAAATATTCCCCCTTTCTCTCCCCTTCCCTCTCCATTCCTCTCTCTTCTCTTTGTAAGTTGCCTTGAGCCTGCCTAGGTATGTGTGACGCAGAAATAGAAGATTAGATTAGATTAATTCATTTCTATTTACATGAACTCCACATAGCAGACATTTTATCAGTATTTAAAGTTAGGCCATGCTCACACAACCATTCAGTCAGAACTTCCAGCCTATTGTTGGACCGTGGGACAATTTCTTCTTGATTCTCGCTCATAAAAACTATAAGCAGAATGCCATCAGCAAAACGATGTAAATCAATGTCCCAAGAGTCCAACAGTTTGGCCAGAGGCACAAGATAAATATTAAAGGGAACAGGCGAAAGATGTGAGCCATGAGGAACCCCATACTTCAAAACCTTTTTAGAAGAAAACTCCCGATTCCAACTGACAAAAAAATAACCACTCATCAAAGTAAAAGGCAAACCATTGCAAGACCGCTGATTGAATTCCCAAATCTCCAAGACATTGTAAAAGTTTGGCAAGCCAAAGCGACATTTCTGCACATCACAGCACACTCCTCCTCCACCTTCAAATAGCTGTAAAAGATATTCTAAGAAGTCCCAAAAGCCTTAGAAACTCCTTTAGACAGCTTCAGCCACCCAGTAAATCAAGTATCATTTGATAGCATCATCCGATGAATTCTTCCATATGGGAGTGAAGTCTGGAGACTACAGAGGATGGGACAGAATCTCAATATAAACCTGTTACTTCCAGTTCTGAAATCCAATCCACATTCCTTGACAATGAATCTAAGACATTTACCTTTATAATTCAGCATATAAAAATATATAAATATTAAAACTGTAATATCATCTTGGGAACACATGTGTTAACTTCCATTGGAAGCACTTTCTGGCTGACATTCAGCACTATTTAACCAGCCAGAAATGGTGTTGACTGGCTAAATAGTGCCTAACTAGCTAAATCCGAATGTTCAGTGTGAGATAAGCAGTTATCTCTGCTGCATACTTTATAGAGCAATGGTCAGACCACACTTGGAATACTGTGTCCAACATTGGTCTCCCAACCTAAAGAAGGATATAAAACTGTTAGAGAGGGTGCAGAGACGAGCAACGAAGTTAATAAGAAGTATGGAGAACTTGGAATATGAGGAACGACTCAAGAAACTAGGACTGTTCTCCCTTGAGAAGAGAAGGCTGCGAGGGGACATGATCGAGACGTTCAAAATGCTGAAAGGCATCGATAAAATAGAGCAGGAAAATAAATTATTTACATTGTCCAACGCGACACGGACAAGAGGACATGGTTTGAAGCTAAGGGGGGACAAGTCCAGGACAAATGTCAGGAAGTTCTGCTTTACGCAGCGAGTGGTGAACGCCTGGAATGCTCTTCCACAGGAGGTTATTAAGGAATCCACTGTGCTAGGATTCAAAGGCAAATTAGATGCACATCTCCTTACGAGAGGCATAGAGGGATATGGGTGACTAAAACTACATCAGGTGTATACCTGACTGGGCCTCCGCGTGTGCGGATCGCCGGACTTGATGGACCATGGGTCTGATCCGGAGATGGCAGTTCTTATGTTCTTATGTTAGTGGCTAAAATTTAACTGGCTATATCACACAATGACCACCAGTTTTCAGCATTGATTGGCCTAGTTTAGAGACCAAATCAGGTTGTACAGTTATAACAGGTCTATCTTTGACTGCTATAAATTAACCAGCCAGCACTGAAAATTGACAGCCAGTTAAGTTTAAACCAGTCAAAAAAACTCCCCGGATTAATGCTGGTCACTGGAAATGGCCCAGCATTGAATTAACTCGTATGCAGCTGCCATCAACCACAGGAGTTTGCAGACTTCCCTCCCATGGTCTGAATATCGGCTCCTTTGTTAAGTAATGCAAAACTCTGCAAATGCCAAACCAAAATGGTACTAACTTCCAAGATTCAAATTGCAACAACCCTACCTGTGGGAAGGAAATGCTGCAAATATTGCATCAGGCAATAGAACAGGGGTGGGCAACTCTGGTCCTCGAGGGCCGAAATACAGTCGGGTTTTCAGGATTTCCCCAATGAATATGCATTGAAGCAGTGCATGCAAATAGATCTCATGTATATTCATTGGGGAAATCCTGAAAACCCGACTGGATACTTGCCCTCGAGGACTGGAGTTGCCCACCCCTACAATAGAACATGAACATACTGAGGGAACTAAACAAATCAAACTGCTAGAGATCCCAGGAACTAAACAGTAGCTCAGGGGTCTCCAAAGTCCCGCCTTGAAGGCCGAATCCAGTCGGGTTTTCAGGATTTCCTCAATGAATATGCATGAGATCTATGTGCATGCACTGCTTTCAATGCATATTCATTGGGGAAATCCTGAAAACCCGATTGGATTCGGCCCTCAAGGAGGGACTTTGGAGATCCCTGCACTAGCTGAATTTTTTACCTCCGTCACACATACAGAACAGAGAAATTCCCTCATCTAATGTAGAATAAGAGATCACATCTTAGAAATAGAAACATGCAGAAAAAAAACTGAACTCGAAATCTTCCATAAAGCTAGACTAAAAAAGCAGGGAAAGGGTTATCAACAAAAGATATTGTTAAGATGGATTATTTTACTGCTAACTAATGCTATTTTAGTTTTTAGTTACTAATAACCCAGGTTAACAGTGAAATAACATATCTTAATGGTGGCATATGTTGATAACATCTGCATAAGAGCAGTACAGGAAAAAGAAAAACTGAAAAGCATGTCCTCTTTTGTTCTGCGCATAAAAATTCTTGATAGTGCATCTAAGTCTGATTTTGACGTCTTGACAAGTGCCTCCAAAAAATCTGTTGAAGATTCTCCATTTGGCTCCTAGGATGTCTAACATTTAGGGTACTTTTGAAAAAAAAAAAAAAAAAAAAGGTCCAAGTTAAAATTGTCCAAAACCAAGTAATTTGGAAGTAGGTGGGGTGGGGGTGGGGGGGGCACCATTTTATACTACATTGGCCACACAGGCATGCCAGCAGAACAGTGGGGCATCTTAGAGGACACTGTTGTGAACTTCACATAAAGGTTTCCAGGTGTACATTTCACCATAACCTCCTTATAATATATGGTGAGCCCTCCTAAACTCACCCAAACCTACTATTCCTATGTGTCTACCATCCCAAAAGCCCTTATGGTTGCAGGTGTCACCTCTATGGCAGTACAGAAGGATTTTGGTGAGTATTGGTAGGCTCACACTTTCCACCATAAATGTATTGGCAAGAGTGGAATATGGGCCTGGGTCCCACTCCCTAAGGTTTACTACACTACCCACCAGGTTACTCCAGACACCTGCTTGTTGCTTTACTAAGCTTTGTTGCTTTACTAAGTAGGTGTGGGGGGGGGGGTCATGACTTTTATATTTATATTATTTTATATTCAATTTATTACATTGAAATACATTTCCATATAACCAATTCCATCCTACTCATACATCCCCCCCAGTCCCTCCCCCCCTGAATGGGGGGGAAGGGGGATGGGGGAAGGGAATAGGGAGGTATAGGGGGGTTGAAATAGGTCATATGGATATATGGAGGAATGATAGAAATATGTATGGAAATATCATAATTGTGAATTTAATCATAATGCATATCTATTTGTTTTATATTATTGTACATTTACTTGTTTCCTTCAATAAAATGCATAACATAAGTACCTTTTTGACCCTTATATGCTTTTAAAACAGGTCTAGCTCCGGACATCTAAATGGCATTCTGGATGCCTTGGTAAATGTTTGATTATCGCCGCAAGACATCCAAGCACTAAGCCCGCCCTATACCTACCCATAACATGCCTCTAACATGCCCCCTTGAACTTTGAATGCACTGCAGACAAAAATCTAGCAAGATGTCTAGGAAGTAAGTTTCGAAATTTGGCAATTGGATGTCCAAGTGACACTTTATGCTGTCTTTTGTCTATATTTTTTTTTTTTAATTGAGCCCCATAATGTCCTAAAATCCACTAGAGAAAATGGCCATTTTTAAACCAGAAAATAACATGCAACTTTTATTTCAAAAATGACCCCTATAGTAACATAGTAAATAAATTCAGATAAAGTCTGCCCAGTTGTCACACTCATTATCAATTTTAAAATTAAATTGTCTTTCTTTGATATTTCTGGGCCATAGAACCATAGAAGTCTGCCCAACACGGGTCCTTAGGTTCCAAATGCTGGAGGTGCTATCAAAGCCCACTCCAACCTATCTGAACCACCTTTTCACTTGTAGGAAGAACATAATAATCTGCCCAGCATTGTCCTCATGTTCCAAATTACTGGAGTTTCCAATGAAGCCCTCTCCAGCCCATCCTAAACTGAATATTGGACATAGACTGTACAAGTCTGCCCAGTACTGGCCTTTGTTCTAGGCAGATTTGTTTGGTTTATGTCCCATATATGGACTATCCAGGTTCTTTTTTGAGCCAACTAATACATAGCTGGCTAAGTCAGCATTCAGCCCCTGACTGCATAAGCTAGACCAGTGTTTTTCAACCTTTTTACACCTATGGACCGGCAGAAATAAAAGAATTATTCTGTGGACCGGCATCAGTCCGTGGACCGGCGGTTGAAGAACACTGGGCTAAGTTGTGGGCCAGACCCCACCCATCTCTACACAATCTCCACCTCAGACCCCGCCCCATAATAGTACTAATTGCATCTTGCATGTCTCGTGCCTCATCTGGAAGCCTTCCCTCTGACGTTGCAACATCAGAGAGAAGGCTTCCGGTTCAGGCACAGGATGCCCGTAGGAGCCACTGCCCGTGGCTTTGTGCACTGAATCAGTTAGGAAGAGGGAGCTGGCTCGAAGATAACGCCTCATCGATCGCACCGTGGACCGGCGGTTGAAGAACACTGTTTTGGGCCTGATGCACGTGCTGGCCCTGTGGATCGGCAGGAAATTTCTGTGGACCGGTGGTTGAAGAACACTGAGCTAGACTGCTTAAAGACGGGACTTCGGTTTATTTACATGGTGAGGTGCTGAATATCAGTACTTAGCTGAACTCTGCTTTTGAATTTGGCACTAACCATTCATTTTCAACAAAGATAATTAATTAACCTCCCCCCGCCTTTTTACTAAGCCGCAGTAGAGATGTCCACACATCTGCTGCTCTGACACATCTCTTCAGTGAAACTAGAAAAAGTTGTGGGTCCTGCATGCTTGCAGTAAAGAATAGAAACAGGCATGAAATCCTCATGAACACTGATCTTAGAAAAAAAAAAGCTGACCTTTCAAGCTTAGTGCTGTAGTCCCCGCATTAGAAAATCCTGTGCTCTGCCTTCCAGCCTTCTGCATAGTAACATAGTAATATAGTAAACTAGCTGATGCCCTGGCGTTGCACGAGTATTTAATTATAGCAATAACACAGTAAATGGATTGAAATAAAGATACTTTATAGTGGTGAATGAAATTATTTTTTTACAGCTTTATAAAAAGTACAATAATCAAATTATAATGTGAAATATTTGACAAAATGAATACAATACAACTAACACAAAACTTGATTATAAACAACAATTTTAGTTTCACCTCCAGGAGCAAGAACATATAAATTCTTGGGTGAACCCACCCTTGATCAAGCAACATAGAGTTGTCCATGGGAAAAACAGGGGGATCTTAAATCCACTCCACAGTATGTAATAGTCTGTCCCTGTGTTATGTTAATTGTGATAGAGAATGCAAGTCTCACTGGAATTTGCAATCTCTTAAACTGAAAAGGAAGATCTGTTGGAATAAGTGGCATCCAAAAGTTTCAGTATTGATTTAAACAACACAATATGTGGAAACTCAGGTTGAAAAGAAACTCCATGCAGTTTGTTCCCGGTTCAGAATGGAACCTGTGTTCCTAGTTCAGGATATGTGAGTACTCATGTAATGTAATAACATTATGAACTGGGGTGCATGAAGGAAACAGTTACAAACACAGTTAGAACATACAAACTCTATATGTATGGTGTCCGTGGTAGAATAGAAACGATATCCCTAGTGGTTATAGTGTCATAGAAAGTGTTTTATAGTTGGAATTACTGTGAGAATGGCAGCTGGTTACATTTTTTCCATTGACATGAATGGGTGAAATCTGATTTTCTGTTTGTAGCTCCGCCCACGTGTGCAGGTGGGCCGCGAGACCCCCAGAACATATCACCCCAGGTAGTGAGGGATCTGCATACCAAGTTTCGTTCAAATCGGTCAAGCTGTTTTTGAATTACTGTGAGAATGGCAGCTTTTTACATTTTTTCCATTGACATGAATGGGTGAAATCTGATGTTCTGTTTGTAGCTCCGCCCACGTGTGAAGGTGGGCAGTGAGACCCCCAGAACATATCACCCCAGGTAGTGAGGGATCTGCATACCAAGTTGCGTTCAAATCGGTCAAGCCGTTTTTGAATTACTGAGAGAATGGCAGCTTTTTACATTTTTTCCATTGACATGAATGGGTGAAATCTGATGTTCTGTTTGTAGATCCGCCCACGTGTGCAGGTGGGCCGCGAGACCCCCAGAACATATCACCCCAGGTAGTGAGGGATCTGCATACCAAGTTTCGTTCAAATCGGTCAAGCCGTTTTTGCGTGATCGCGGCACATACACACACACATACATACATACACACATACATACCTCCGATTTTATATATATAGATTATAGCTGACACAGACCTGCATGGCCTGTCCAGTCTCCACAACAAGATAAATCATAAGAACATAAGAATAGCTTTACTGGATCAGACCAATGGCCCATTTAGCCCAGTATCCCATCTTCATGGAAGTCAATACAAGTAACAAGTACCTGGCAAAAACCCAAATAGTAGCAGCATTCCGTGCTATCATCCCATGTCTGCCTCCCTAGTACACAGTGTATGCACACTTGATATTGAGCTTGTCTTTCCTCTCTGAGGGCACAGACTGTAGAAGTTTAAGCAGCACTGGCTTTAATTTACAACTGAATTAAAAAAAAAAAAAATAATGACAACTTCACTAGCATAACCTGGGATTTAAATGGGCTTTATGCTGATATCTACTGGAGGCTTTGCATACATTTACCCCCTCTTTTGCTAAGGTGCTCTAACCGATTAGCGTGCGCTAATAGAATTAATGCGTGCTAAACCCTAACACATCCATAGACTAATATGCATGCGTTAATGTTTAGCGCGCGCTAATCGGTTAGCACACCTTAGTATAAGAGGGCCTTAGTTTGTACATAAAACTCATTTTGTCATAGGTCAACCATGGTAGCACTTGAAATGTGCACATAAGCCTACGCAGTTTATTAAATTAGCCCCTCTGCTCTTTTTTTTAAAATTAGATTAGATTTATAATAACATATAAAGATTTATAATGATAACATATGAAGAGGAAAAGAACCCCCCCCAAATTATACAAGTATTAACTATGACATGATACGTTCCAGTTGTACAGCCAAATGGAATATATGAGGGAATAACATGAACAAGATAGTACAATACAACTAGGTACCTCATGTCAAACAAATATAACAGTTCAGTACACATGTTTTATTTGACGATGCACATGCAAAGCATGGAAGAGGTTCTCTATGAGCATCACAGTATAGCATAGATTAAGCGATCTAGAATACAATATGTCAACGGCCTCAAGTACAGTAAGTTTGTACAAGCCTCCATATTTTGAGAAATGAATTAGTAGAATTATGTTTTTTTTTCGCAATGGCACTTTCAATTTTAATGGTTATACAAACTGTGTTCCATCATACCATATATTCCACTTTTGATAAGTCCTTCCAACAATGCAAAATGTTTTTGATGACCCCTCTGATCTTGGTTGTGTTACTGTGTGCTACTAGCTATATGGATAATGGTGCTTGAATACACATCTTGATTTAAATGGCCACCATGTTAGCTGAAAATCTGACCACATGTTTTTGTGGTAAATTGGACTTATCACAGGACCTGTTTCTAATCTCTCATATATAAAACTCTCTTGCAAGTTGCATTTCTATTTCTCTGCTTCCTTTCCTGTCAATGCCTTCTGCTTTCTGCCACCTCCATCTTTATCTTGCTCCCCCTTGCCCCACCCTAAATATATCTTTAAAATTCTTTCCTTTTCTCACAGCCCCTAATACATCTGTCAGCCTTGTCATTGCTTTTCTGACAGAGCCCATCTTCCAGGCAGGAGAAGTGCAATAACACTGTGTAATTTTTAATATCCGCCTTTAATCTTCCCTAATGAAATTGTCATCTGACACTCGTCCTGTAGAAGCCGTATGAAGCCGTCAGCTCTGTAATTGTAAGACTGGGGCGCAGGAGGTCCCACGGGTGGTGTCTGCCTTCTAATCTCGTTATGAGAGTAGAGACAGAAGCAGACACACAGTTAGCTGCATCATCACTTCTGCTGGGTAAGATGTAATAAGGGCAGCTTAAATCATTTTGGGACCTGACTGCGTATTGTTAGTCTTGAAATGATGGGCTTTGTGTTCCTCTGTTTTGAAAGCTTTTTTCTTTAGTATGGAACTTTATTGCCCAAACAAAAGGACTAATAGTAGGAAAGAGAAAACATAGGGCTAGATTCACAAAGCAAACCAATCGTGTACCGATCGGTTTGCGATCCCTTTACTATCAAATTTCCATCCGGCCTGATTCACTTACCTTTCCTGTGATCTGCTTCGAATCCGTGCATGCAAAGTAGGCTGGGACGTGATTCACAACACCAAATTTCCGACCCGACTGGGCTGGCCAATCACCTGAAGAAGCGACTGCTGGGACCAGTTGTAAACGTCTTTCCGACTGGAAGCCCTGCTCTCTGCCCTGCAATCTCTCCTGCCTGCTCGCCCCAAATGCTGCCCTGATCTGCCTCAATCTTCCCCAAATCTCTCCTGCCGCATCGCCATTCTCCTGCCCTTCCCTGAAGCTCTCCTGCCGCATTGCCATTCTCCTGCCCTTCCCCGCCCAGTGAGCCTGTGTTTTATCCTGCGGTTTAAAGTGGGTTAAAACCACAGGCTCACAGGGCTAAAAACTAACAAAAAAAAGTTTTCAAGTTAAAAAAAAAAGGTTGCGTCTTAGACGGGCATGCGCATCTACAGATGGTCTGCGCATGCGCGGGGATCTCCCCCATCTGCGTGGGGATCGCCCCCATCTGCATATTTTTCATTCCTGAATTCATCGGACCTGCCCGGATCGGACCCCGATCAGGCAGGTAAGTGAATCCCATGGAAGAGACAAGAAGAACAGCCACCATGGAGAAGAAGAGTGTATTAGGGTAGGCGGAAAGGAGTGGGGAGAGGGCTGCCTGCTACTGAGAGGAATAATCAGTAGTATAGAGTGGAAAATAAGGAAGTAGGAAGGACAGGTATGAAAGAAAATAAAAGACAGGAAGGAAAGGAAGATTGAAAAAGAAACAAACAAAAAAAACAACAACAACATTGAGGAGATTCAAGAAGGGAAGAATTGGTGAAAGAAGAAAGGGAATTAAGAAGAGACAAAAGAGACGAGAAGAGACATGTAGAAAGATAGAAAGAAAGAAAAATTAAGGGGAGGGAAAGTATAACATACAGTAGTAACATAGTAAATGATGTTAGACAAGAACCAATATGGTCCATCCAGTCTGCCCAGTAAGATGGCTAGCGATGAATCTGCCACTCTGTAGTTACTCTTTGTTTAGGGTTGTATCTGCCGATCCATTCAGGTCAACCCCTCTATGCATTTGTTTAGGATTGTACCTGCAGCTCAATGTATGTTACACCCCTCTTTGTCCTATTATGAGGTGTGACAGTTATTTATGGTTTACTTTGGTTCCACCCTCTTGCTACATACTTATAGCAATCTTCTTTGTTTCTTCTATATCTTTATGAATTCTGTCACTGTTTTTTGCCCCAACAGCCTCTACTGGGAGGGCATTTCAGCTATCACCACCTTTCCTATGAAAAAGTATTTCCTGATGTTGCTTTCTTTGCAGCTTCATGTTGTATCTTTTAGTTCTATAGCTTTCTTGTCTTTGGATAATGTTTGTTTGATCATTAATACCTTTCAAGTATTTACCAGTAAATGTCTGTCCCTTTCAGTGGCGTGCAGTGACATTTATAGCAGGGGATTCAGTAGATGTGCTAAACCAAAGGTGTGCAACCTCGGCCTTCACCAGGTCAGATTATCAGGATTTCCCCCATGAATATACATGAGATATATCTGCATACAATGGAGGCAGTGCATGCAAATAGATCTCATGCATATTCATTGGGGAAATCCTGAAAATCCAACTGGATTGTGGCCCTTGAGGATCGATGTTGGACACCCCTGTGCTAAACATTAGTGCGTTATATATCCTTAACCATGGTTAATGTAATCACTGTTTGTGCTGAATGATGTCACGTCTCGGTCTCAGAGTCACCTTCAGCGTTATTCACAGACTGGCATTATGTAGTGTAGAACTGCAGATTCCATCAAAAAATACTTTGAACAATACAAACTTCCTGTGAAATTCTGAGGCTGAAGCAGTAACTTATTGTGTACTCACAAACAAGATGTAAAAGCAGAGAGCAGAAAATACGTGACCTCCAGGGTGCATGTAACAAAATAAAATAAGCTTTGTCTTGTCACCCGTTCCATCTTTAGGTATACTCACATAGGAGTGACAGTAGATAAAGCAAAGTCATTGTCACTTTGGGCCAAACTGATAGCACAGCTGCTTGAAACATCCATGCATGTATCCTTAACACTGGAAACAAAACTAGTGTTACCAAATTTTCTGTCTGGAAAATCTGGATCCCCTAGACTCGCCCCAGGCCCGCCCAGTCCCACCCATCCCCATCCCGTCACGCTCCAGTTCCGCCCTATCGCACCCCCAAGCTTGTCCCAGCCCTGCCTCCAATCCTGCCCCAGCCCCCCCCCCCCTCCACCCCCGCTGCCTGTTCTCATTGGACAGCACATCCGCGCATGTGTGGATGCCCTCCTGCACGAAGGAAAGTGCCGGGTTTTGATCCGGACATGTCCTCAAAAAGATTACATATCTGGGGAAATCCAGACATCAGGTAACCCTAAGCCACCACAATGCAATTTTTGTTAGATGACCCAAAGTGTTACTTTGTAGAATTTTGATCGTTCCTTCCACATACGTATGTCAAACTGCCTAGGATGGGTATTTGGTTTCCTGAACCACCTGATAGACTAAAGCAAGCTATTAAATGTTCAATGAATACATCGGCAGGGACAAAAGATAGGATGTGCTGGAAAAATGGACAGAGTTGTTTTAAGCCTTTAGCAGACCACATATGTATGATTATGGAAAGCATTTTAGGCAGGGATCTATCTGTGTTATATTATATTTATTTATTTCCTTCAATAAAATGTTATAAATTACAAAAAATTTGAGAATGTTTAACCAAACAGTGGCATTTTTCAACACTGAAGTTTGTGTTACACTTTGCTTAATGGGTGTATCTGTTCTGATATTTTCTTCTGTTACTTTATTATACAACAATGAATTAACCATAAATGGTATAAAAAACTGAATAATAATTTGCTAGCTTTTTAAGCCATGAAAAATTATTCATAAATCAGCACTTTTCCTGCCTTCAAATACAGATTGCAGAGACTAAGGGCTCCTTTTACTAAGCCGCAATAGCGGTTTTAGCGCGCGCTGAATTGCCACACACGCTAGACCTTAACGCCAGCATTGAGCTGACTTTAGTTCTAGCCGTGTAGCGTGGGCTTAGTGCGTGCTAAAATCCTGCGTGCGCTAAAAACGCTATTGCAGCTTAGTAAAAGGAGCCCTAAAATCCTCTGCAGCTAATACCTGAATAATTAGGACAGAACAGACTAGAATATCCAGCCCTGATAATCACTTATAGGTCTCATCTTTCTTTTAATGATTCCTAAAAGACTTCAGTTTCATTCAGTGGAATTATCTCTTTGCAATTCAGTTTCTTTCAGAGCCCAAAGTATAAAAAGAGTGCTATGAAATATACAAAGATTACAAATCAAAGCACCAAAATACAGAGCAGCCAACTTACTGTAGTTTCATCTTAGAAATACAAGTAGTACTCAGCAGGGACCTCTCTTTTACCACCAGGATTAGTGTTAGTATGACACTGCCATGCTGTGGGAAAGCAGTGGCCCCACCAATCTCACAAGCTGAAAGGTTTGCCTCATGCGAGGAGTGTGAAATCCAAAGCCCCAGAGAGAATCAACAGCGGATAGCATAATGGGAAGCCAGATGAGATGGGTCCGTTCATTTAGAAATTAATCACTTTAGCCAATCCAAGTACAGCTCGTGTTAGGTCCCTTCCCCCGAGAGCTTAACAACTTGACAGTTTACCTGGGTGAGGCTGACAAAAAGCCATACAACCCCAATCTCTGCTAGCAGATAGATTTCCAGTTTGAAATCCAAATGTAAACCAAGAACCTGCAGCACCACACACTTGGAATAATAATATTTTCTGTGAACGAAAATCAACCCATGGCACCGACGATGGACTTCGAGAGCTGCCACGGTTTAACCACTTTATGAAGGCACAAACAACTGCTATTTCTGTAGCAGGTACGCACTTGTGGAATGCATTGGCAGAATATTTGAGACTGTGTAAGGATAAGATGTCCTTTAGAAAGCAATTAAAAACTTATTTATTTGTTAAAGCTTTTCATTAATTTTTTGGGTTGAGCCTATTTTATAGTTTGTATTGTGCAAACATTTTATTAGCTCTATGCTATTTGTTAGCAGAAGTGCTGTGAGTTAGGGGGGAAGTTGGAAGGGATAATATTTATTGTTATAATATGTCTAAGTATATTTGATTATCTGTGTTTCTACTGTAATCCGCTTAGGCATTAAGCAGAGAAGAAATTTAAAAATAAATAAATAAAAAGAAAGAGGCTGTGACATAGAGTCTGTAGGGATCCATTTTTTTAACTCCTGCAGATCTCATGGATTCTGCTCACCCCCGCAGACCCCATGGATCTTCATCTTACTCCCCTTTTGTGGACACAGCTACTGATTTACTGGATCCATTGGGTCCATGGGAGGGGGTAATATGATGATCTGTGAGGTACATGGGAGTTAACCAAAACTGCTCTCAATGACAAGATTGACCACTCCTCTCCCCCTCCCCCCCTTTTTTAAGAAAAAGGAAACAATGCTAATGTGAATAAATCAGGAGAGTGGCCTCATGTGGCGTTTTATTTTTAAAAGAAATATGTACTTAATAGATAGTTACCATATTAAAAGCTAATATTGTTGGTGCAAAATGAGGAAGTGTATTCAGATTGATGGATTTTCCACCATTATAATGTATTTTTCCTCTCCTATATAAAATCCTGTGTGCTGGTAAATTTTCTGATTTCTAAATGGAAATGAGGTTTATGGAAATTCTATTAGATCAGGCGTTGGAGAAAGCGACTGACACATGTGCAGAATAGTTCATGGAAATAAGCATAAACGTGTGCTTGTGCCAGGAAATGCTATGTCGTAGGCACGCATGAGCATCAATCATAGGTACATGTCATAGGTGGAGGGGGTGGAGAATTACCAACAAACCATGCAATGTGAAAACGCACAATATATATGCCTTTTTTCTACATTGCTTCAGTTGGACATATGCAATTGGCAGCTCCAGACCTGCTGGTATATGCTTCTAATGAATGTGCATGAGATGTGCTTTTAACACAAGTGTATATTATATATTGCCTCCCCCCAACCCTATAAAAGTTTGATGAATGTATCCCGTATAAATCAAGAAGAATGTATCTTCATGTTAATGTTAATTTACCAGCAGAGTCAATTGCTATTGATCATTTGAACTATGCTACAAAGATAGAGAATACCTTAGGGTTACCTCATTCATCTTCCTTAATGTTGAAAACTCAAGTCAACTGTGTTGTAAATCAGTCTTGGATTAAATTGAAGATGGTTCAGCAGCAACACCCCCATCTTTGCACCCAAGATTTTTGCATAGTAATACAAATGACTGTTTTAAGCCATCTTGATTATTGTATTGTTCTTTATTTGGGTCTTCAAAAATTGGTGGTAAAGAAATTGAAGAGTATTGCTGCTCATATGATTACATATAAGAAGTTATGGAATAGAGTAAGATCTTTACTTTATAGTTTGCATTGGTTATTTATAAAAACTATGGTTACATTATATTACATTACATTAGGGATTTCTATTCCGCCATTACCTTGCAATTCAAGGCGGATCACAAAAGAATTATCAAGGATGTATTACAACAAGAACTTACCAAAAAAAAAAAAGTTTGGTCATTTTCAAAGAGAGTAAGAAATGAGTATGGTTATTTGTTTGGGGTAGTTGGCTTTAGTGAGAGGCGGTGATTCTTTTTTCAGGGCTTTCTTGAAGAGTATGGTCTTTATTTCTTTTCTAAAAGTCTTGTAGTCGAGGGATGCCGTCAGTAGATTGGCGATTTGGTTGTCTAGTTTGGCTGCTTGAGTGGCCAGGAGGCCATCATATAGTTTTTTCCGTTTGACCTCCTTAATTGGGGGTTATGAGAAAGGGGTGTGAGTTTTCCTATGTCTGGTTGAGGTGTTGTGGATGTTGGGGCTCATTTTCAAAAAAAAAAACCAAAAACATCCAAAAGACAGCATAAACTGGCACTTGGGTGTTTTAATCACCAAAACGTCCAAGTGCCAATTTTCAGACTTAGTTTTTAGAAGTCCTACAGGTCATTTTCCCTCCTGGCAAGAATATCTGGAAAAGTTAAGAGAGGCTAGTTGAGTAGTCAGGAAAGCAAAGATGCAAATGGAAGAAAACAAAACCAGACAAGGTAAAATGAGGGGTGGAGGGGACAAGACAATTTTAAAATATATTAGTGATAGGAGGAAGTGCACAAGTGGTATTGTGAGACTCAAAGGTGAAGGGGAAGAATATGTAGAAGCTGATAAAGATAAGGTTGAATTGCTCACAACTGAAGCGCCAGGAGTGGGACTGCAGAAAGCAAATAAGAGTGGAGGTAAGGCAGACCCTGATCAATTTTCAGAGGATTGTGTTCATGAAGAGCTTGCTAAACTAAAGGTAGATGAAGCGATGGAATTGGATGGAGTATATCCAAGGGTACTGAGGGAACTTAGGGAAGTTCTGATGGCTCCAATGAATGACCTTTTCAATGCTTTTCAAGAATCAGGAGTGGTACCGGAAGATTGGAGAAGGGCAGATGTGGTTCCTCTTCACAAAAGTGGAAGAAAGAAGTAGGGAACTACAGGTCGGTAAATCTGACTTCTATGGTAAGTAAATTAATAAAAACACCTTTAAAACAGAGAATAGTGACATTTCTGGAATCCAGTGGATTACAGGACCCAAGACAACATGGATTCACTAGAAGCAGATCTTGTCAGACAAATCTGATCAATTTCTTTGACTGGATGACAAGAGAATTGGATAGAAGAAGAGTGCTAGATGTGGTGTATTTAGATTTTTAGCAAAGCCTTTGACAGTGTTTCACACAAGAGTCTAATAAATAAATAAACTGAGTGCCCTCGGTAAGGGCCCCAAAGTAATAGACTGGGTCAGGAACTGGTTGAGTGGAAGGCAACAG
Source organism: Geotrypetes seraphini (assembly GCF_902459505.1). Classification (NCBI taxonomy): domain Eukaryota; kingdom Metazoa; phylum Chordata; class Amphibia; order Gymnophiona; family Dermophiidae; genus Geotrypetes; species Geotrypetes seraphini. Next base: position 302,125,262 of record NC_047084.1, on the reverse strand, counting down.
AGGGTGGTGATCAATGGAGATTACTACTACTACTACTACTACTATTTATTATTTCTATAGCGATACCAGATGCATGTAGTGCTGTACATTCTGAGGAAAGAGATGTTACCAGTGGTGTGCCTCAAGGTTCGGTTCTTGGGCCTGTTCTTTTTAACATTTTTGTAAGCAATATTGCTGAAGGACTGACTGGCAAGATTTGTCTCTGGGGGCAGAATGGGGCGTGGCCATGCGTCAGGGATTTTTTGATGCAAAATATGGTAACCCTAATTATGTGGTAATTATTCTTTAATTTTTGTGCCGGCGTTTTCTGGTTCTGTTGCCTACAGCACTGGAATTCTGAGCTTCTGAGTCTATATGACTATGGGGCTCATTTTCAAAAAAGATAGACATCCAAAAGATGGCATAAACCAGCACTTGGACATTTTACTAGTCAAAACATCCAAGTGGCCATTTTCAAAACTGACTTTCAAGACATCTTTCTGATAATCAAACTTTTAACAAAACATCCAGGGCATCATTTAGACATTTGGGGCTAGATCTGTTTTACAATCAAATAAGGGTCAAAAAGGTGTCTAAACTAAACAGATGACCACTGGAGAGTTAAGCCATGACCCTCTCTTACTCCCCAGTGGTCACCGCCCCCCGTCCTACCACTTAAAGACGTGAAAGAAACAGTTCATTCAAGCTTGTATTACAGCTTCAGATGGCCACATGACACAGCTCAGCAGATCAGAGGGGCACTCTTAGGTGTACTGCAGTGAATGTCACATTAAAAAATCCCAGGTATACGTGTTACTATAACCTGCTTATATTGTATGGTGAGCCCTCCAAGACCTACCCAAAAGATGACACCTGCAGGCATAAGGACTGTTATTGTGGTGTACAGACGGGTACAGTAAGTTTTGGGCGGATTTTGGAGAGCTCACCATATAATATAAGCAGGTTATAGTAGAGAGTGGCACGGTAATTGTTACTGCGGTAATTCTGCGGTTACTGTGTTAATGGGGAATCCTAGACCAACTTGACCACTATTACCACGTTAGCAGTAGACCATTAGACCATTCTGCATTAGTGCCATAGGAATGGGAACTGCAGTCGCAGTAATAACACATCGGGGACACAATGCAGCCCTCCCCAAGCCAACCTTTTTAACATCCCTAGTGGTCTAGTAGCCTCTTTGGGGGGGAGGGGGATGAAAGAACCCAACTCTTTCCTGCCCCTGCCTCCACTATAATCACCACTGCTTCAGCGCTGAAGAATTTCAAGATGGCTGCTGAAACTTTGTGTGGCAGCCTCGTGAAACACTGCCACACAAAGTCTCAGCGGCCATCTTGAAATTCTTTAGAGCAGCGGCTATAGCTGTGGCAGGGGCGGGAAAGACTTGGGTTCTTTCCTGCTCCCCATAGAGGTGAATAGACCACTAGGGATGTTCAGATGGAGCATGGGGGGGTTAGATTGGGTTGTGGTCATACTGCAGGAGAGAGATAGGAGTGGAGGGATGCTAGAGGAGGAAGGGAAGGAAAGAAGGATCCAGGGGAGGGAGGAAGGGGATGAAGGAAGGTTGGATGCCAGAGCAGGGAGGGAGGGAGAGAGGGATTCCAGAACATGGAGGGAGAAATGCCAGAGCAGGGAGGGATGGATGGATGGATGCCAGAGTAGGGATGGAGAAAGAGAAGGAAGGAAGGATGCCAGGGGAGGGAGGGATACCAGAGCATGGAGGGAGAGAGGGAGGGATGTTAGAGCAGGGAGGGAAGGAAGGAAGGAATGAAAGATGTCAGCAGGAAGGGAGGGAGGGAGGGATAGATGCCAGAGCTAGGGATGGAGGGAGGAAGAGGAGGAAGTAATTATGCCAGGGGAGGGATGGATAGAGCAGGGAGGGAAGGAGGGAGGGATTGATTTATGCCAGAGGAGGGCATTTTATATGATACAGCAATTTAAGTAGAAATAGATAGTAGAAAATAAAAGTAAAACTGGAGCCAGGTGGTGAAACATACAAGAGAAACCAGCAATTTAAAGATTCTTTATGTAGAGTGCTCAGTTCCACATGTATAGCTGAAAGAGTGACAATGTCCACCTATATGTTCAGGAAGGAATAGAATCTGTTGAAATGGCTACGATGGAAACGAAAGAGAAGCTAGAGTCCCTCTGGATCAAGATTCCTGGCCAAAACAGCGCAGACACGAAAATTGGCCTTTACTATCGTCCCCCAGGACAGGCAGAGGAAACTGACTCAGAAATGATAGAGGAAATCAAACAAGAATGCAAGACGGGCAATGTAATAATATTGGGAGACTTCAATTTCCGAGGATAGACTGGAAACTAGGAACCTCCAACTGCGGCAAGGAGGCCAAGTTCCTGGAGGCGCTAGGGGATTGCTTCCTGGAACAAATGGTAAAAGAGCCGACAAGAGGCAACTCCACCCTGGACTTGGTACTAAATGGCCTCACGGGACCGACAAAAGAAGTAGAAGTTACGGTACCGCTGGGGACGAGCGATCACAATGTGATCAACTTTAAGCTTGACATCGGGAATAGAAAACGTGCCAAAACCTTAACCAAAACCTTTAACTTTAAAAAGGGCAAATACGATCGCTTGAGAGCCATGGTGAAACAACGACTCAAGAAAAAGGTGGACAAACTTGAAACGGTAGACCAGGCATGGTCCCTACTGAAAAATACTATCACAGAAGCACAAAATCTCCACATTCCGAGGATCTCCAAAGAAGGGAGAACAAAAGGTAAGGGAGAACCGGCATGGCTTACCAGACAGGTGAGGGAAGCCATAAAAGAAAAGAAGGACTCTTTCAAAAAATGGAAACACATGAAAACAACCGAAGCATGGAAAAAACATAAAGATGATCAGAAGAAATGTCACAAGGCGGTGAGGAATGCCAAAAAAGACTATGAGGAAAAAATAGCGCAAGAGGCCAAAAACTTCAAGCCCTTCTTTAGATACGTGAAAGGGAAAAAACCCGCAAAAGAGGCGGTGGGACCCCTGGACAACCAGGGAAGAAAATGGTGCATTAAGGAAGATAAACAAATTGCAGAAAAACTAAATTCCTTCTTTGCGTCTGTCTTTACGGATGAGGATACTGCAAAAATACCAGAAGCAGTGAAAGTGTTTAGTGGAGTAATAGAAGACAGCCTCACCACAGTTGAAGTGGAGTTGGACCAGATATACTACCAGATCGACAAACTTAAAAGTGACAAATCCCCTGGACTGGATGGAATTCACCTGAGAGTCTTAAAGGAATTGAAGGTTGAAATGGAAGAGTTATTGCAAAAACTCGCCAATCTGACAATCAGAACTGGACAGATACCAGATGACTGGAAGATAGCGAACGTCACGCCAATTTTCAAAAAAGGATCGAGAGGAGAACCGGGCAACTACAGACCTCTGAGCCTTACGTCTGTCCCTGGAAAGATGGTTGAAGCACTGATCAAGGATAGCATAGTCCGGCACTTAGATACACACGATTTGCTGAAACCCAGTCAACATGGGTTCAGGAAAGGGAAATCATGTTTAACGAATTTACTTCAATTTTTTGAGACCATGAACAAGCAAATTGATAGTGGAATGCCGGTGGACATAATATATTTGGACTTCCAGAAAGCATTCGACAAGGTTCCACATGAAAGACTTCTCAGGAAACTACAAAGCCATGGAATAGAGGGAGATATACAAAGGTGGATAGGCAAATGGCTGGAAAACAGAAAGCAGAGAGTGGGCATAAATGGGAAGTTCTCAGACTGGGAGAAAGTGACTAGTGGTGTGCCCCAGGGCTCGGTACTTGGGCCGATCCTATTTAATATTTATATCAATGACCTGGAAGACGGAATATCCAGTGAGATCATTAAGTTTGCAGATGACACAAAGCTATGCCGGGCAATCAGATCGCAGGAGGATAGCGAGGAACTCCAGAGCAACTTGTATCAGTTAGAGAAATGGGCAGAGCAATGGCAGATGAAGTTCAACATGGAGAAATGCAAAGTAATGCATTTAGGTAGTAAGAATAAGGAACACGAGTATAGAATGTCAGGCGCAACTCTGGGTAAGAGTGAACAACAAAAGGACCTGGGTGTACTGATAGATAGGACCCTGAAGACATCAGCACAATGCGCGGCAGCGGCAAAGAAAGCAAACAGAATGTTAGGCATGATAAAGAAAGGAATCACGAGTAGATCGAGGAAAGTCATAATGCCGCTTTATAGAGCAATGGTCAGACCACACTTGGAATACTGTGTCCAACATTGGTCTCCAAACCAAAAAAGGATATAAAACTGCTGGAGAGGGTGCAGAGACGAGCAACGAAGCTAATAAGAGGTATGGAGAACTTGGAATATGAGGAACGACTCAAGAAACTGGGACTGTTCTCCCTTGAGAAGAGGAGGCTGCGAGGGGACATGATCGAGACGTTCAAAATACTGAAAGGCATCGATAAAATAGAGCAGGAAAATAAATTATTTACATTGTCCAACGTGACAAGGACAAGAGGACATGGTTTGAAGCTAAGGGGGGACAAGTCCAGGACAAATGTCCGGAAGTTCTGCTTCACGCAGCGAGTGGTAGATGCCTGGAATGCTCTCCCAAAGGAGGTTATTAAGGAATCAACTATGCTAGGATTCAAAGGCAAATTAGATGCACATCTCCTTACGAGAGGCATAGATGGATATGGGTGACTAAAACTACATCAGGTGTATACCTGACTGGGCCTCTGCGTGTGCGGATCGCCGGACTCGATGGACCATGGGTCTGATCCGGAGAAGGCAGTTCTTATGTTCTTATGTTGTTCTTACTGGTTTAAAGGAAAGGGAAAGTTAGGTGGAAGATGAAAGAAAGACAGAAAGGTGAGAGAGAAATAAGAGGAAAATGAACCACAAGGGAGAGAAAAGAGTTTAGGAAGGGTTTATGAAGAAAATGTGAGTGTAAACTAGTCAATTACCCATTTCCTAGTTAAAATAAGTTTCAGCAGGAAATCCCAGTAGCTGAATGACCCCTGACTGGATTTTATGGCACCTTGGAACTTGATGGGCCATTTCAGAGCTCTGCTGGTAGTACATACTTTTGACCCTTGACTTCAAGATAGAGCAGAGTGGTAAAGGAAATCAGCAGCTGTTATTTATGGCATTTCTAGACTCACAATTTATCTGTATCCCCTGTGCAATGAACTGCCCAAAACACTTCACTACTGGTAAGACTCTTAAACTACCGTACATAAACAGAGCCAGACAGACCTATGGTGCATACCAAAAATCAATTAAAACCTTTCTATTTAACAAATTTATCGCCTAAACAAATGACCTTCTCTCACTATAATATTTCCCTTCACAAAACTGATGTAATTTCTCATGTAACTCCAATGCCTTATGTAACACTTCTCATATAACCCCAATTTTTATGTAACATTTCTCCTCTTGCATTCTGTAATTCACTGATTGTCCAGCCTTCTTTCAATGTGAACCGTCTAGAAGTCTTTTGACTATGGCGGTATAGAAAAATAAAGTTATTATTATTATTATTACATGGGCACACTATACTATCTATTTGTGTGTCCCAAGTCCTCTTCCCACCCTCGATTCTTACCCAGGAATAACAAGGCAACACCATTTCTAGGAGTCAAAATGATAAGGCCACAGTTTTGGGAGGTTATTTTAAAATCATCTGCATATATAGATGCCTGAGACATAGAGAACTGAAGAAGACATATCATGGGCATTGTTTGGATAGGCCAAAAATGTATACATGTGGGGTCATATTCTCTAGACAGCGCCTTAACTTAGGCACCTAAAATGAAAAAAAAGTTGTTTAAAATGCTACTTAAAACAAATTTCAAGGCACTTAAAAAAGAGTGCCATAATTGCACCTCCAGAGGTGCCTACCGGCAATGGAACAGACATTTAAATACTTGAAAAACAGAAGTATTGTTAGGAATTTTTTTTTTTACAGAGAGATTGGTGGATGCCTGGAGTGCTTTCTTGAGGGAGGTGGTGGAGAGGAAAACAGTGATGGAATTCAAAAAAGTGTGAGATAAACACAGAGAATCTCTAATTAGAAAGCAAATGGTATAAATTAAAGAGCTAAGGCTAGTATTGTGCAGACTTGTATGGTTTGTGTCTCATTTATGGTGATTCGGTGTAGGGTGGGCTGGGGAGGACATCCATGGGAACTCCACTAACTTGGAACATGAGGACATTACTGGCCAGACTTTATGGGTAGATATCCTGAGAACAACAGGATGGTTGGATAAGCTGGAGTGAGCTTAGATGGCAACTTCAGCAGTTGGAACCTAGGACAGTACCAACAGGACTTTAGACTATGGCCCAGAAATATCAAAGAAGAGACAAGTTCATTTAATTCATATATTTTTAATGAGAATAACAAATAGGCAGACTGGATAGACCGTTCAGGTCTTTATCTGATGTCATTTACTATGTTACTATGTTAAGGTGCCAGTAGGCACCATCGGAGGCACAATTCATGTCAAAGATAGGCTCCAGAATTATAGGCCTACATTTCCAATGCTTATCTTTGCCAGAGGCATGATTCTCTAAATGACACCATCACGTGATTGATAACTGCAGACAACAGTGCCGTTTAAAGAATCCAGCAGATATTTTCTAATTTGCAATGTGATTACAAAGTAAGCATAAATAGAACAGTGAGTGTTTCAGCCAGGATTAAAGGGCAACGGAATGGGGACTTATATACTACCTTTTTGTTGCTTTGGCATTTCAAAGCTGACATTCAAAGTGGTGGGCATTAGAGTAGGGTTACCATATGACTCCAGAAAAAGGACGGATTGAGGCATCCAGGTTTTACTTCTATTGAATGCAATGGAAGTAAGCAGGATAGATAAAGACATCTGGGTTTTATTTCCATTGAAATAAAATCCAGAAGTAAAACCCAGATGTCTCAATCCATCCTCCTTTTTCTGGAGCCATATGGTAACCCTACCTTGGAACAACTGACATTTTTGACTAGAACAGTTTAAGAAATTAGAGAGCTTTGGGACAAAGTGGGAGATTGGCTTGTTTAGCTCCTCCAACACAAAAAAAATGTTCCCCTGACCCTGGAGAAGTGTTATTAATACCCTAGATGAGATTCATAGGTTTTAGATGAGGTGGCTTAAACCTGTCACTAGTTGTAGCTGGTGGTGGGTGTTTTTTGTTCCTTTCCTCTCCTGAACAAAAGCTGTTCTTCACCCAGGCTTACTTTACAAACTGTGGTGGTCTAATGTCCTTACTGGGGTAGAAGCGATTCCCAGCCACCCCTGCCCATGTTGGCTTTGCAGTCAAAATGACTGATATGGGAGGTCGTGGCAGACATTTTGAGATTGGAGCTGGCATAGGCAGGAATGATACAAGTTGTCACTTCCTATGTTGGCTATAATCTCAAAATGGTTGCCACAATCTCCTGTGGCAGTCTTGCAAGGATGTCATGAAAAGTCATTTTGACTATGGAGTCAGAATGAGCAGAAGCGACTGCAGATCTCTCCTGTCCAAACAGGCCACTAGAATACCACAGTTTGTAAAGTTCATTGTTTATTGAAAGCTTCTATATTGCTACTAATAACTGGGGAGTCAATTCAGAGCAGTTTATATACAGTAAGCTTCTGTAAAGGTGCTACAATACATGAACTTCCGTAAACGGTGTTACAATACAGAGTTAATGTTTTCTGAGATGGTTTTCAATAAAGACACATTTATACCATAATCAATCATCCTACATACGAGGTCTGTTCAAAAATTTCCAGGACTGATTTTATAAAAATGTATTAAACAATCTTACAACTTGTTCCATTGGGTCCCCTTCAAAGTACTCCCGTTCCCTACATATACAGTGGAACCTTGGTTTACGAGCATAATTCGTTCCAGAAGCATGCTCGTAAACCAAATTGCTCGTATATCAAAGCAAGTTTTCCCTTAGGAAGTAAGGGAAACTGCTTTGATTAGTTCCACCTCCTCTCCCCCTCCCCCCCCGAGGCTACCGGCGCTGCTCCATTCTCCCCACCCTTGAGGAATCAGATGCTGTTCCAACCCTCCCCCCCCCGGTGATCCGGCATCCCCCCAGCGATCCGGCATCCCCCCCAGCTCACGTTGCCCCCCCTCCACCGCAATCCTACTTCCCCCCCCCCCCCGAGCAGTCAATGACACCCTTTACCCGACTTGGCACCAGTGCCGGTGCCCGAAGATCCTCCCTCTTCTGGTGCGGCTGGGCGATGCGTCGGAGATCCTCCTTCTTCTGGTCTGGGCTGGGCTGTACTGGCTTTGAGCATTTGCGCATGCTCAAAGCCTTCTGGTCTCGCTCTCAATCTCGGAAAATACCGCAAATTACTGAGTCCGCGATTTGCAAACCGTGATTTCGCAGGGATTTACTGTAGTGCAGAAAGGAACAGATAGGGATAACACAATCAGGAGGGGATAAATTAAAAACAGAAATTATAGAAAGGAGGTAAAAGAAAATACATGTTTAAGAAATTTAAACAATATGAAAGTCTTGGTCCTTCAGTATAAGTTTCAAAGGCATCCTTACTGAGGAAACTTTTGAGGGAGCCTTTGAATCTATCTAATGCTGTATCATTTTGCAGGTAACCTGGTAGGGTTTTCCACAGCTGTGGGGCTGTAACTGAAAATAAAGCAGTACATAGCCCATCTTTTCATCTTTTCAAAAATATAGCAGCACACCTTGTGCAAATAATTTTCAAGGAAGGAATGGAATCGATAGACAGCACTTCTTACCTGTTGCTTCTCCTCGATCAGTTTTTTTTTTTTTTTTTTCTGCACTCGGAACTAGGTAGGACCATTTATTGAACTTTTAAAATATATCTATACTAAGGGGGGAGGGGTCCTCCAATGTACTTGTTTAGTCTAGGGCTCAAACCTGCCTTGCTGGTCAGTCACACTTCGGTAACAGAAAAAGTAATGAAAGTGCTGGTGAAAGAAAGGAGAGCAAATTTCCTAGAATCCATAGACACCTACACTTACACTAGCTCTATGGTATAAATAAATGCAGATAACAGATGCCTTGGTTGTTGTATATAATAGTCTCCTACCCCGCAGCCTCGGAGAGCCTAAATGCAGGTGCTCAGTTATAGAGTTGTCCCCATAGTGACTATCTCCTTCTATGACAGTTGATATTCTCCAGGGCTGAAGTGATTCCATACATTTTTTTAATGCTGCCTCTGATTGCCTAAATGTCAATAGTCAGATTAAGGTCCTCTTTTACAAAGCCGTGGTAGTGATTTCCAGCCCGTTCAATTCCTATGAGCTTTGTCGCATTTGCCGTGCTGGCACTTGCCCCTGCGGCTTTGTAAAAGGGACCTTAAGTTTGAACTGGAAATGCTGATGTCTTCATTCAACCAAGTTATGCAAGCGCAGTGCCAACAACCTGTGCCAGTCCATGGCACTCTTCAGATTGTGAAAAGCACCCTGCAGTGTTCCATTTACTTCAGTGGAGAGAGGATTCACTTGCAAAGAATATTCCCAGTTCAACCTCTGGTTGTTTCTAACGATAAATTACCAGCAGGGAATTTAGCATGCATACTTGCTTTTATATGTACACATACTCTGAAACATACATGCAAATACACACACTCTCTCTAAACCTAGGTATCTGCCTCTCAGGACCCAGAAAGATAGGAGAATATTCCTGCACGCTCTGGGATCTGCAGTTTTCTCCATGGTTATTTAACTGAGCAAGGGGCACGGGACAGAAGCTTTGATATCTATCTCCACACTTCACGCTCTGAAGAGCCCTTAATGTCTCCAGACTCCAGGCTGGCAGAGATGGGGGTAACTCGAGAGCTCTGCACTCACGATACTCTGGCAAAATCAAAGCTTAGGCCAAGGAGGGCACGAGCAGAGGGCTGAAGCACTTCAGAGAGACCTTTCTAAAATAAAGTGGCTATAATTTACCAACCTCTCTCCTGCCAAGCCCATTAAAGAGACCCTGCTATGAACCTCCATTTGACAAGCCCACTACATTCTGCTGGGTGTGCTACAGGGAAAGAAGTAGGTGACAGAATTAGACAGAGGGTGGATAGAGAATAAAGAAAAATCTAAGTGAAAGTTGTTGAACCAGGGTTATAATCATAAGTTAAAAAAAACTTAAAAAGTGGGAGTAGATTAATCCAGCATTGTACTCACAAATCAAAATATTATCAACGGTACAGCTCAATAATTGATATATAAACCTTATAAGTAGTATTTTTGTATGTAAATGCTCAGTTACCTAGAAACATAATGGCAGATAAAGGCCAAAGGGCCCATCCAAATCATATCTCCTCCTCGACCAAAGAGATCCCACTTCCCTATCCCATGCTTTATTGAATTCAGACACAGTCTCTGTCTCCACCACTTCTTCCAGTAGACTGCTCCATGCGTCTTCCACCCTTTTTGTAAAAATGTATTTCTTTAGATTACTCCTGAGCCTATCACCTCTTAACATATACATCTCTTCTCTAGGTCACCTTTTACAAAAGCTTAACCTAACTTATTATATATACACAGCCGACATCTCCATATTAATACCAATAACAAAGATGACCTCAACCAACTCAAAACATATCTCCTCCATCATGCTCGAAATAGAAAAATGGACTTTAAACTTCAAACTGAAATTAAACTCAGAAAAGACAAAGATTTTCCTTACTAGCCCAAACGAGAAAATCTCCGCAACTACAATATATGTAAACGGCCATGATCACCCAATACTAAAAACCATAAAAATACTGGGAGTCACCCTGGATACCCACCTGACCCTGACTGAGCACATAAACTCGGTGACTAAAAAATGCTTCTTCATCCTTTGGAAACTGAAAACCATAAAAAAATACTTCGACCCGCTATCCTTCAGAATATTGGTACAATCACTGATTTTATCCACCCTGGACTACTGTAACATTGTCTACTTGGGAATACCTAAAAAAAATGTGAGAAAACTGAGAATAGTTCAAAATACGGCCATCCGTCTAATATTCGGACTAAAGAAGAGCATTCTACAAACTCCTTCATTGGTTACCAATTGAAGCACGAATTCTATTCAAATTCTCCTGCCTCTACTATAAACTAATCTGGGGACTGGCCCCCAGCTACCTACTACCTCACTTCGAATTCCACTCCTCTATTAGGCCTACCAGAAACCGTAACCTCTTTACCTACCCAAATATCATAGGCTGTAGATATCGCACCTTCTTTGATAGAACATTCAAATTCCAAGCAAGTAGACTGCAAACTTGGACAGGCTACTTCACTGATGCCGCCAGAGAATCATATAGTATCTTTAGGAAAGAACTAAAAACCACCTTGTTTAAGAATTTTATAACCTAACCAGACTTCTCCCCTAAAATCAGAGCCTCCTCCCATCCCAAGGAGTCCGTCTACCCTCTTCTGCCAAAATTTCTATCTTTAATTGTTACCAGTTTTTCCCACTGGTGCCCGTCCTTCGTTCAAATGTACCAAGTTAACAACTTACTTATCAACATCTTATGTTATCTTTTTCACCTTCGCAGTCTTGCACCTTTGTAACTCAAAGTGCAATCTCCTTTCTCTTCTCCTACTTATGCTCTGAATATCGTCGACTGTATAATGCTACTCATTGTGAAACCGTGTAATACACAGACCCTGTAACTCTCCTGTTACTATCACTAGATGTTCAATGCTATACTCTGTAATTCGCTGTCTGTACAGTTTCTCTTCATTGTAAACCGCCTAGAAGTTGCAAGATTGTGGCGGTATATAAGAATAAAGTTATTATTATTATTATTATTAACTTCATTCTATACCCTCTCATTCCAGAGCTTCCTTTCAAATAAGAGACTCACCTTCTGCATTTATGCCACATAGGTATTTAAACATTTTTATCATATCTATCCTCTCCTGCCTTTCCTCCAAACTATACATATTGAGATCTTTAAGTCTGTCCCCATATGCCTTATGATGAAGACCACTGACTATTTTATTAGTCTTGTTTATATCTTTTTGAAGGTCTCCAGAATTGTCCACAGTATTCTAAACGAGGTCTCACCAGAATCGTATACAGGAGCATCAATACCTCCTTTTTCCTACTAGCCATACCTCTTCCTATGAACCCTAGTATCCTTCTAGCTTTCGCCGTCAACTTTTCAACCTGTGTGGCCACCTTAAGATCATCACATACAATCACACCCAAGTCCCGCTCTTCTGTTGTGCACATAAGTTCTTCACCCCCTAAACTGTACTGTTCCCACAGGTTTTTGTAGCTTAAATGCATGACCTTGCAATTCTTAGCATTAAATTTTAGCTGCCAAATTTCAGACCATTCTTCAAGCTTTGCCAGGTCTTTTTCTTCATGTTATTCACACCATCCAGCGTGTCTACTCTATTGCAGATTTCAGTATCATCCACAAAGAGGCAAATCTTACCTGACAGTCCTTCAGTAGTATTTCTTACAAAAATGTTAAAAAGAACAGGCCAAAGAACTCAATGCCTATATTTATGGCCTCTTATACAAAGCCGCGCTAGCGGCTCCCGTGCGGCAACAGCTCCAAAGCCCTTTAAATCTCTATGGGCTTTGGGGCCATTAGCGCAGCGCAGCTTTGTAAAATAGGCCATTAGTACTGTAAACTGCTTAATATCTATATTCAAGCGGTATCTAAATTGCAATAAACCCAATCCAATCCAATTAAGGGGTGAAGTTAGCAACATGTTTATCATTAAGATCTATTTTACCGTGAACCTGTGTTATTAGTAACTAGGTCTCATTGTCTAAAATGGGACTTGTGCTATAGTAGCCTGAGTTTTGGCAAAATAACCTTTCTTGATGGTAGCCTATGTTGATAACTTCTTCCCTAACCCTCCCCTTTTACAAAAGCACGGAAGAGGTTTTTAGTGCTGGCCAGCACGCTGAATGGTCATAGAATTCCTATGAACGCCGAAGGAGTGCAGAGCATTCTGCGTGCCAACTGGTGCTAAAAACCTCTTCAGCGGTTTTTAAAAGGGGGTAAATTTCTGAATTCCAATATTTTTCTGTTTTCATACATTCTCATGAAAATTATCCCAAACATGTTTTTTTTTTAGAATAGCATGTAAAATGTCACCAGGTTCACAGTCCCCTGGATTAAATCTCTGGATAACTTTGCTAGATTTATATCGAGTAAGATATTCTCATTGCACAATTATTCTGTACCAGTAACTAACATGTTTTGGTTTTTTTTCCACTTTCCCTTTTAGGTTCTTCTAATAGGGAATTAGCTGGAGTACAATCTGTAGCTACCTTTTTTCAATTTTTAGCTCTGTCATCCTTTCAGTTTAACACATTTCAATGACTCATCGTTTGGCAGAGTTCTTGGCAGGTGAAATTCCTCTGATGTTGCTTAAATTATGCTGACCCTCTTTTTCAGCAGTGCTTCCAGATATTCTGAATGCCAGTCTCTGGAAAGACATTTCCCCATCTAAATGGAAATGTTCAGTAGTCTGTCCTCCTCCAAAGAAAGGCAAAACAGGATAAATGCAATCCCACTATTCCTTTTTATGGCAAAATTACTGGGAAGGCAGTTGCAACTTACATCTTTTTTGGGAAGATACAAATTGTTTCCATCCACAACAGTTTAGTTTTCATATTGGCCACAGTATGGAGACAACACTAGTGAGAATGTTAGATGAGATTCTTGCTTAGAAGGGCAACTGTAGAGATTTCTTTCTAATTCAACTGGATCTTACTGCAGCCTTTGACATTATTGATCAATCACCAATTCTATCTAGGTTGGAACAGTCACGTGTCTCCTGGTAGAGGTGGTGGAGACAGAGATTGTGTCTGATTTCAAGAAAGCCTGGGATAGGCACATGGGATCTCTTAGAGAGAGGAAGAGATAGTGGTTACCGAGGATGGGCAGACTGGATGGGCCATTTGTCCTTTATCTGCCATAATGTTTCTATGTCTTCAGTATCACTGTAAACTGTATTTTCCCCCTAATTTTTCTGAAAGAATCTATATAACATCTATAAATAATTTATTTTCCTCTGCTTATTCAGAAGCTTTTAGTTTCTGCAAGGATTAGTTAGCCCTGGATTAACCATTAAGCAAAATAAGTATATGTTTAGGGCACCAAGGGAAGGGGGGTGAATATCACAGAGTTCCCCCCCCCAACTATCATGCCCTTAACTATTTCACTGCCGTCTGCCAAGCCCATTATACAACATGAATTTTGATGTTTTTCTAATCATTCTATATAAACTATATATGATATTTTGTTTCATATAGTAATGATATTTCTCAGCACTTTCTGAGTCTTAGGGCATCAATTGACCTTAATCTGGCCCTAGGATCAGTCCTTGCACTGTTACTGTAGTGTTTAATGTTTTTTATTGTGTCCCTTACATTCATTATTTAAGGACTGGGACTAAGTGCTTATTTTTATGTGAACAACATACAATTGGTTAGACTCAATCCCTTCTATTTTGCTGCACCATATGTTTGGAAAAAGCTGCCCGAATGGTGGGCTCCGTCTCTGGCAGTGTTCAAGGCCCAGTTAAAAGTCCTCCTCTTTGAGAGTGCTTTCGACTCCTAACTCCTCTCACCTTGGATTCTGTATCCATAACCCAATATGTCATGTCTATCTGTCCAAGTTAGATTGTAAGCTCTTCTGAACAGGGACCATCTATTAAATGTCAAAATGTACGGCAATGTATACACCTTTCAGCGCTATATAAGTGATAAATAGTAGTAGTAGTATTATGAATGATCAGTGGAATCTTGCCTTCCAAACCTGTTTAGAGCAAAAATTAAATGACATTTTAAACTAGTTAGAAGAGCATAAACTTGTTTTGAACCAATAGAAATTTGAGGCAGTCTGGATTTCTAGACACAGATCCCCCTCCTTTTCAGCCTATTATACGTCACCAGATGCTGGTCTTTCTTTGTCTTCTCAGATTTCCAGGACTATTAAAAGTTTCTTTATTTTTTTCTATCAAGCCTGGCTAAGACACATTTGCATGCTCTTGTGCCGACTGTCATTGACTACGGTAATTCACTTTTAACAGGTTGCCCTCTTTATCAACCTAAGCGATTGCAAATTATTCAGAACACTGCTATTAGGCTATTTTTTAATGCTAAATCTCATGACCATGTTTGTCCTTGGTGACCTATTTAGGCAACTGACCTGTACAATCTTATTCCACAATAACTTATCTCTAGAACTGTAAATCACTAGCTTTTAACTTTGATAATTCTACTTAATTTGTAGCATCTTTTAATCATTGTAAACCGCATAGAATTTCATGGTCCTGCAGTATATAAACTGTTATTATTATTATTTTGGCACAGATTAAATATGAACTTCTTATTCTTGCTTGCAGGGCCTGATTCTAAAAACAGCATCCGACTGTAGGTGGTAGGCATCCTACTGTCATCTAATGGACCAATCAGTGTGCACATTAAGAAAAAAATTGATGGGACAAAAGATGCCTAAAATGTAGGCATCGTTTGCATGCATATGGAGATGTCTAGGCATGCCTACAGACACCCAAAGCCAGCATAGGCGTGGCTTACACTGGAAGTAGCCTTTGGCATCCATAGGTGTGCCTACATTTAAGGCATCTGTAGAAGAAAATAGGCGTGACTCTGGATACAGCGCCTACTGGTGACTGACACGTGATAGGCGCTCATTTTGCAGGCACCTACCGTTGCAGAATCAGGCCCCCAGAGCCAAAAATATCAGTGTCCCAGGTGTTTGATCCTCACAGGTTGATTTACTCACTCTACCTTCTTTCCAAAGTCTAAGACTGGGTATTGCTCAGCGCACAGCCTTTTGCTGTGTGGCATCTAATCGTTGGAATCCCACCCACTGAAGTTAGATTGGAGTCTTCATATAATAAATTTAAGATTGGCATCAAGCTATGGCTTTTCCAGCAGTCTTTTTAATTCTTTCTAAGCTGCTGAATCCTACAAGGTGTCTTTAGTTGTTTCTTAGCTGAACTTTTTATTCCTTTATTGCGCTCAGTTCAGTTCTTTTCACCATGGGCTCCTTTTACTAAGCTGCGCTAGCGGTTTTAGTGCATGCTGCATTGCCACGTGCGCTAGACGCTAATGACAGCATTGAGCTGGCATTAGTTCTTGGTGCATAGCGCGGGGTTAGAACAAGTGGCAATGAAGCGCGCGGTAAAAACGCTAGCGCACCTTAGTAAAAGGAGCCCTATGTGTCCTCATTTATTTTGTCTTTTGGGTGCATTTGGTTGTGCTACCACATTTCTCACTGTATTGCTACTGTATGACATTGTTGTGAATAAATAGCACACCTTCTCATCTTTTCTCCTTGATTGACTCCCACAAAGCAATCATTGTGTTAGTGTAACTCTCCCCGGTTATGATTGTCTTGTGTGGCATGAACTTCAGAAGCAAAATTCCTCCATCATCACAGAAGACAGTTGTCATGAGCTTGCCTGCAGATTTTTCTGTCTTGAACTTTTTGGGGAGAAGGTGTGCTACTTATTTTTGCATTGATTCCATTTTGGACTCAGGATCTCTGTGATAGACCCAAGTCTCATTTCCAGCCACTAAAAGATGAAAAAAAATTAACTTGGTCATGGAACATCTCCAAGTTCTCCTGACCGCACTGGGGCCTCGTGACCTTCTGACATGGCATCAGCATTCTTGAAACCCATCTTGCACTGACCTTGGACATGCCCAACTTTTCATCAATTATTTTCCAAACTGTACCTGCCGAGATGACCATTTCTTCAGCTATTCTGGAAGCCTTAATTCGTCTGTCTGGTAAAATTAAATCCTCAACTTGCACATTTCTGTGGAAGTTGCTTCCACAGGCCGTCCAGTGTTAGGGTCATCTTCAGACTCTCTACCCCACTTAAACTGTTCCAAAATTTTACTTTGTAGGATGATGGGGCAGAATCACCATGAACTGCAGTCATACGTTCATGGATCGCCTTTGGCCTTTTCCCTTCTTTTGTGAGAAATTTTATCAATGAACGGTGCTCCAAATCTAGCAGTTTCTTACTTGATTCGCACAAGTACTCTCCTGACATCCTATCTCTTGGAATATTAGACTCACACTGAGCCGCAACTGTGCATGTATAACCTTGAGACAAGTCACAACATGCACAGACTTATTTCAACACACTTGCTACTTTCTTTCATACTCAGGTAGATAAATTATTGATCGTCCCTCGTAAATACAGAGCTTGAATTGTTAAGCTGTCTATAATCCAAACCCTTGTGGGATATATTATTTTCAAAGAAGACAAGAGAGTAAAACTCCTAAGGTTCCATGAACTTAAAAAAATTCAGGATTGTCTTAAATGTTAGGTTATTATTTGAAGAATGGAACAGAACAGAATCTTAAAAGTAATTAGATGCGAAATAAAAGATTGTGGCCTATTCAGAACATTTCAGACTCAATGGGCAATCTGGCTTTTACTTTTGCATTTGAATGCACAGTTGTCTTTTTAAATTCAATATCATATTGGCACAGTGCCAGAATTATAGCCTTTTACTGTAATGGAGATGTTGTCAGGATAGAAACACCTGTTTTGGGACTTAAAATTGCCATGAAGAGCTTGTGGGCTGTCATCAGTGTAAGCTGTCTTTCATAGATGTAAGAGTTGAATTTCTTTTCTTACAAGATTAAAGCCAGTTTTTTCTCAATCTGGTTATTGGTTTTCTCACTGTTGTAAGAGAAAAAGAAGCAAAATTGAAGAGGTTTTTTGTAACCCTTTGTAATCATAAGTGAAAGATAGGTCTAGAAACCTAAGAGGAAATATCACAAGTGAATTGAATGAGCTAACACCGGTGTCACAATGGATTAGAACATAGACTGAAAGCATTTGATTGATATTTGGCTGCTATAGATCCATGCTACTAACACACATTAGTGCATTACACATAAATTCCTGATTTAGAAAAAAATATACTGTTAATATTCTAGCATGCTATAATGTTAATACACCAGATAATATAAACAGATTCATCACATGCTAATGATTTCACTGGCCTTTTTGTGACTTCATTGGTCTTTTGGGACCAGAATTAAACTGTTAGTACACTGGTCTAACATACTAGCACTGTGCTACTACGAGGGGCCGCTGAAAAGTGCTCAACCCAACCAACAAAGTTGGGGCAGTCTCCATAAAGGGCTATACACTTAGAGAAGCATAATCAAAACAAACGTCTAAGTCCGATTCAGACCTATGGTGCTAGATGCCCAAAGTTGGCAGTGGGAAAATGCCCATCTTCAAAAAAATATGTCTAGAATATTATTTTTTGAAAATCGTCTATCTGTATGTCCAGACTATTATTTGTCCAGAACGCCCATCTTTATACCATATTTTTGACCAAAATTTTGTCTAAGTACCAAACGCCCAGAACAAGACCATTTGGACATTGCAAGGGCCAATCTTATAATGGACTGGCAACCCAGACATGGCAACAGAGAAGTGGGGCACCTTAGAAGGCACTGCTGTGAACTTTACAAAAAGGGTGCCACACAAACATCTCACCAGAACTCCTTTATAGGCTATGGTGAGCCCCCCCCCCAACCCACTATACCCACCTGTCTATAACCTCAATAGCTCTTATGACTACAGGTGGCACCTTTATGGCAGTAGAGTAGGGTTGGGGGGGGGGTTGGTGGGTGCACATGTTCCAGAATAAATGTAGTGGTTAGAATGGCTTATGGGCCTGGGTCCTCTTCTCTATGGTTCATTAGCCCACCCCCTAGGCTATTTAAGCTCTACAAGGCTTTCTTATACCAGGTACTGATGTTCTGGAGACAGATATGTACTTTTTTATTCTGATCTTTGCGGGGGTGTTAGGGGGTCAGTGAACATTAGGGAAGTGTGTGGGGGGGTCTTTACTTTGTCTCTGCAGTTGTCATCTGGTCACTTTGGATACCTTTTTGGCACTTATACCTGTTTTTATATTGTCTAACTCATAACATTTAAGTTTTGTCCAGGATGTCTAAGTCTAGGTCGGCCACCATCCTACCCACATACTGTCCTAACCACTCCTCCAGATATGCCTCTTTTCACTATGGGCGCACAGCGAGATTCAAAGGCCTAAAAAGTCCCATGACACGTCCAGAAAATTGGTTTGATTATCAGCACTTGGACAACTTGTCTTTTTGGTCGTCCAAGGGCTGACTTGGGCGGAGTTTCAGACGTGTTTAAGTTTTGATTATGTAATGTAATGTAATTTATTTCTTATATACCGCTACATCCGTTAGGTTCTAAGCGGTTTGAAGAAAATATACATTAAGATTATAAATGAGAAGTAAGAAGGTACTTAAAAATTCCCTTACTGTCCCGAAGGCTCACAATCTAACTAAAGTACCTGGAAATTAATAAATAAGAGAAAATAAAGATGGTTGAAAAAAGAAAAATTCTATGTGAATTTATAGGATGGAAATTAAACTGACAGTGAAGAACTGTATGAAAAATACATATGGAATGCAGTTAGAGAGGGTAGGTTACAATCTATTTATGGTATTTGTTTAATTGGACGGTGTTAAGGTGGGTAATTTGGGGGAAGGTTATCTGAAGGTAGGTGAATCTTCTGGAGGTAAAAGAGGAGGGGTTAAGATATTTGGATGAATTTTTTGAAAAGCAGGGTTTTGATTTCTTTTCTGAATGTTTTGAAGTTGTCTGATATTGTCATAAGATTGGAGATGGAATGGTTGATTTTTGCTGCTTGTGTTGCCAGAAGGTTGTCAAACATTTTCTTGCGATGTGTGCCTTTGAGTGGGGGGAAGGCGAAAGGGTTCGAGGTTCTTCTGTGTCTTGAGGTGGAGATTTGGTTTAAGCGGTTGTTTAGATAGGAGGGGGAAGAGCCGTGTAATGCTTTGAATATCAGGCAGTAGAATTTGAATTGGATTCGTGCTTGTATGGGTAGCCAGTGAGAGTCTAAGAAGGCAGTTGTTATGTGATCATATTTTTTGAGTGAGTAGATCAATCTGAGGGCGGTGTTTTGTATGGTCTGGAGTTGTTTTATCATAGTGGCTGGACAAGGAAGATATAGGGAGTTGCAATAATCCAGCAGACCTAAGACTAGGGATTGGACGATTAGTCTAAATTGTGCTTGGTCAAAGAATTTTCTGATTTTACAGAGATTTCTCATGGTTAGAAAAGCTTTCTGGGTTGTTTTGTTGATCTGGGGCTGCATTGTGCAACATCTGTCTATCGTAACTCCTAGGAGTTTTAGTTCGGGTTGTATTGGGTATTTGGTATTTTTGATTTTCAGTTCAGTGATGGTAGGAGTTTGGGCTTTTTCGAGCAAAAGGAATTTTGTTTTTTCAGAATTTAGTTTTAGTTTGTGATCCATCATCCATTTTTCTACTGTGTCTAAGGTTGTTTCTAGCTTTGTTGTGGTGGTGGTCTCTGATGGGTCGAAGGGGAGGATTATGGTGATGTCATCAGCATAGCTGAAAGATGTGACATCTAGGGTATCTAAAGTGGCTCCTAGGGAGGAGATAAAGAGGTTGAAGAGCGTAGGTGAGAGAGGTGATCCTTGTGGAACTCCGCAGGGATTTGTCCATGGTTCTGATTTTATATCATTGTATTTTACCCTGTAGGTTCTAGATTTGAGGAACCCCTGAAACCATTTGTAGACCTTGCCTGAGATTCCTATGGCGTCGAGAATTTGTAGTAGTAAGGTGTGGTCAACTAGGTCAAATGCTGCGGAGAGGTCTAATTGTATTAATATCATTTTTTTTCCTTTACTGATGTGTTGTCGGACTGTATCTAGTAATGTGACAAGTAGTGTTTCTGTGCTATGGTTAGTTCGGAATCCTGATTGTGAGGGGTGGAGTAGGTTATGTTTTTCCAGATATTCGGTGAGGTATTGTGCCACTAGGCCTTCTATTATTTTAACATACAATGGTATTGAAGCGATAGGTCTGTAGTTGGAGGGGCTATCTATTGGGCCTTTGTGATCCTTTATGATTGGAGTGATTAAGATCTCTCCTAGGTCCTGTGGGAATTGGCCTTCTGTCAATGTGGTTTGAATCCATAGCATGAAGTTGGTTTTGAATGTAGTGGAGGCGTTTGATAATATGTAGGTGGGGCAATTATTTAGGTCACTGGAAGCATGGCTGTATTTATTGTAGAGTCGGTTCATATCCGACCAGACTAGAATTGGGAAATCGGACCAGCTTCTGTCTGCTACGATGGCTTCGCTAGTTGATGGGTTTGTTGTTATCTTTTCTAGATGGGTGTGTGTGTTGATGAATGTAGATCTGATATTGGTGATCTTGTTTTTGAAATGGTCTGCTAGGTGGATGGCTGTTGGTGGGTTGATACCTTGGGTGGAGAGGTAAGTTTTGGTATCTGTGAGGTTCTTTACTAGATTAAATAGTTTTTTTGTGTCTGGGGTTTTTTTGCCTATCATTTTGGAGTAGTAGGCTTTTCGTTTTTCCTTGAGTTTGGTTTTGTATTGATTAATTTGGTATCTCCATGCAGTTTTAGTGTGTTCTAAACTCTTGTTTTTTTTCCAGACTCTTTCTAGTTGTCTGCAGAGCTTTTTAGATTGGAGAAGTTCGGTGTCGAACCATTTATCAGAAGGTCTGCATATTTTGAATTTTAGTTTTTCTGGGGCTAGCTCATTTAGAATGGTTTCGCTTATGGATCTCCATTGGGATATAAATTCGTTGGGAGCTATGTTGGTGGTGGCGTGGTCTGCTTTATCCCAGAATATGGAGGGTTCGATTTTTTGGCGTGTTTTGAAGGAGGTTTTTATTGGAGGTTGTTTGTTAATGCTTTGAGGCCAGTTGATGTCAAAGGTGTATTTATAGTGATCTGACCAAAGGGAGGGGTGCCATGCCCCATTAGAGATATTGATTTTGGGTTTGTGAGGATGTTGGGTCATATAAGCAGCAAGATCTAATTGGTGTCCTTTTTCGTGTGTGGATTGGGGATTGAGGATCTGGTAGTTTAGTGCATTGAGATATGAGAGTAAATTTATTACTTGTTTTGAGGTGTGATCTTCTAGATAGAGGTTTATGTCTCCTAGGAGAAGGTTATGAGGTGATGTTAGGGAGTTCTGGTAAATAAATTCTTCAAGCGCTTGTTTGTTGTCATTCCATTTTCTTGGTGTTGAGCCCAATAGTCTAGCGATATTCTACTTTTTTGTTCTGTATTTTTCCGATGGAACAAAAAATGTGGAAAAATCACTGGACTAAGGGCTCCTTTTACAAAGGCACCTTAACGCTAGGGCCTTAACGCGCGGAATAGCATAAATTGCCGCTACTGCCTCCTTTTGAGCAGGTGGTAGATTTTCAGCTAGCGTGCGCTAAAACCACTAGCGCACCTTCGTAAAAGGAGCCCTAAGTGTATAGCCTTCGATGGAGACTTTGTTGGTTGGACTGAGTACTTTTCAGCGGCCCCCTCATAAGTGGTTCTCTCTGTTTTCTCCCCAACTGCATGTAAAAAAAAAAAATCAAAAAAGATCTCCCTTCCCATTTACCCAATTCATTAAAAAATGATCTCCCAGCCCTGATCTCTTCTTTCACCTGATTATTAAAAAGAAAAAAAATCAATTGAAGCCCAATAGTCTCCTCTTTCCCCAATTGATTACTACAGACATGATACTCTCTTTCTCACACCCGCCCAGTTCAAATAAAATGAAGCTCCCACTCCAAAATGATTTTTTCTGATGATTCTCTTCTTGCTTTGACTGAGCTGAAAGAAACTCACACTTGCCCTGTTTAATAGGCAACACATATAGGGCTCCTTTTACTAAGGTGCGCTAGCATTTTTAGCGCACGCTGAAGATTAGCGCACGCAAACCATGTGCTAAATGAAAAATACTAACGTAAGCTCTACGGAGGCGTTAGCGTCTAGCGCGTGTGGCATTGTAGCACGCGCTAAAACCACTAGCGCACCTTAATAAAAGGAGCCCTTAGTGTGCTAAAAGGACCCTATAATCTCTCATGAACCCTATCTTTCACTTAGTTCTCATTATTATACTTTAATTTTTATTACTGTTTAAAGATAATTATTAGATAACTCTTGCTTTAGAAAAAAAAGAAAGAAATACCATAAAAGGAAAAAAAAAAGTACAAAAAAGCAATTTGCTATATATCTTCCTTAGACCACAATAAGCTTTTTTTTTTTTGTTGGGGGGAATAGGCCCAGATACAGTGAAGAAAAACTGAAATTACAAGGAATTGGTTTAATAGATTACATAACCATTATCTAATCTGCTGTTCATCATAATAACTAAACATTTCCTGTTGACAACTTCTTCAAATCCAAAAAAGCTCGCAACCTGCTCAGGTGAGAAAAATACATATTTAACACCAAGATGTATAACCAAACATTTACATGGATAGGCCAAAAGAAAAGAGTCACCCAAAGTCATTGCTTCAGTTCTTATTGCCAGAAATAATTTCCTTCGTTCTTGTGTTTGTCTGGTAACATCAGGATAAACCCAATTTTTCTTTACCATAAAACAAAATTTGAGAGTTACAAAAATATACATTAGTACATAAACGTCTTGCTCAAAAAGAAATGAAACTAATAGAGTAGCTCTCTCAGAGGCATCAGATAATGTAGTTTCAAGCAAGTCCGTAACATTCAATGACTCCCTTGCATTTAAATTCATTTCTTCAACCTCTGGAGTAACTCCTACTTATTTCTTAACAGGTATATAGAATATTCGATTCACTGGTGGAATATATTCAGGGGAAAATCACAACACTTCAATTAAGTAATTTTTCTGTATTTCTATAGGAGTCACTCCCAGAGACTTTGGAAAATTCAAAAGGCGCACATTTAGTCTGCGATTAAAATTCTCTAATTGCTCAACTTTTCTATTTAGCAAAGTTTTATCCTTAACAATTCCAGAGGTCAATGCCTGAAGACCTTCCATTTTATTCTTTACTTGTTTCAATTTTAAAGTAAATTCTTCTTTTGTACCTTCAAGTTTTTCACCCAAGGTATTCACAGTACTCACGAGTGTTACAATTTCCTGGGAAGAATTGTTGACCGAGGTGTTTAGCTTCAAGAGAGCCTCCCAAATGCTCTCTAATGTCACCACCACAGTTTTTACCAGTTGAGAAGAAGCTCTCAGGCTCACTCCTAAATTTCACTGCTCCTTGATATTTCTCGCAGCTTCAACCCCTGTATTTGGTGTCTCCTCTAAGAAGGGAACTACATAGGGCTCCCACAACGTGGCTGTGGTTAGAGCAGGATGGGGTGGAAGGACAGTCGCCAGATGGGAGAGAGAAACCTTCAAGTCCAGGTCCTTGGCCTCTCTTCCTGCTGAAGACAAGATGGATACCTCTCTGGAGTCACCATGGGAACCCCCAGAGATGGCATCAAACTTAAGAATTGAGCGTTGCACAGAGGTAGACGTCCGAACCACAGGGAAATCCATTCAAACACTCCCCTTGTATTTTGAGTGAGTCATTGCGGCTCTGTAAGTAAAGTTGAGTTCCTCTAATAGTTCTCACTTAGGGATGCGACTCCATGCTGCCGCCATCTTAGACCTCCTCCCAAGGTGTCAGTTCTCATTAAACTAGTTTCTCTTCCTTTTCCTTTCCAGTAGTTCAGATTTACATTTATTTAAGTTTGTTATAGTACCAGAATGGTTTACACCAGTGATTCTTAAACCCGTCCTGGGGGACCCCCAGCTAGTCATTTTTTAAAGATATCCCTAATGAATATGCATGAGTGAGATTTGCCTATAAAGTAGGTAGTAGGCATGCAACTTTCACTCATGCATATTCATTAGGGATATCTAGAAACCCAACTGGCTGGAGGTTCCCCATCATAGGAGTCAGCTCTGTGGGTGCTGTGCTTGAACACCCACACTATTGAACAAACTCCTTGACTGTGTCCAGAGAAAGGTAATTTCCATTGGGTTTAAAAGCACCCCCAATTAATTTTGAAAAGTTAGCTCCTATATCCCCCAGGACTGGTTTAAGAATCTGTGTACATAATATAGTATAAACAATACAGAAATAAGAAAAGAAAAAAACAAGAAGACAGAAGGTGGAACAGTGATTACAGGAAAGGCTTAATTCTTATCACAGGAATACTGTAGGCATCTCTGTTAATATTTAATTCCTATTGACTTGCATTATAAAGTAGGACCTTTTTTTTAAAATATCTTTATTCATTTTAAAGCCCAAAATAAGTGCAACATATTTTATAGATATTTTACACCTTAACAGCACTTAAATTCTATAAAATTATATTTATGACAAATACATATATCAACCTCCCCCTTTATACATACCCAACAATTGCACTCTAAATAAAAATAACTCCCCACCCACCCTCCCTAGATGTGCATGATCAAAGGGCAAAATCAACAATCACTCCATGCAGAATTCTGTCAATGGCTCACAAACATCCATAAATTTCTTATAATGTCCCTGTTGCATGGCCATCAAACGCTCCATTTTAAAAGTATAACAAAGAGATTCCCACTAGTAAGTGCAATTTAATCTATCACAGTTCTTCCAATTCCTCAAAATAAGTTGTATGGCAACCCCTGTCATTATAAAGAGAAGTTTGTTATTTCGAGCAGATATTTGGCTTTTAGCCCTCATTAACATACCAAATAGGATGGTATCATACATCAATGCCACTGGATTTTCTAATATATTGTTCACTTGATCCCAAATAGATCTCCAAAATTTAAGTATCAGGGACAATAGTATAATAAATGATCCAAAGTCCCAGCTTCAAGATGACAATGCCAGAATCTATTAGACTTTGAACTATCTAATTTCTATAAACGAACTGGGGTCCAAAATGCTCTATGTAATAAGAAAAACCAAGTTTGTCTCATAGATGCAGACACCGTACATCTCATCCTCCAAGTCCAAATTTGTGGCCATTGAGACACAGTAATCTGATGCTTTATATCAATGCTCCAAATGTCATGAAGACCAGTCTTTGGTTTCTTATTCAAAAATCCAGAAAAGTAGGACCTTAAGCCAAATCTAAACCTGTTGAACAAGGTCTCAAAGCCATATTAGGAAAGAATTCTAGAGCAGAGGTGGTCATATATAAAAAAAATCCAACAGACACGTTGACTACAAGTGAACTTGGGAGGAAAGAAAAATCATTGAAACCTTATCATTCTGAGAAAATAATACATGTACCAGTGAATATGGAATCAGAGGCAGAGAAGCTGTCCAGAGTGCAAAACCTTAAAGACCACCAAGAACAAGACTAAAGAAACCACTGTCACATTTGATACAATGATTCTGCATGTGTTGTGGAAGAGACTGACTAAGATGAGATAATCATGCAATGGTTTATGTCCATTACAGGCCAAGAACAACACAGGTGGGCTAGAGATGAGGTGGTATAAGGTGGCTAGAGGTGTTTCATTGGGATGGATATGTTGTCCTTATGCCAAAGTTTGCATGCACTGGACATTGACTTTCACTTCTATGCTGAGATTTTATTGTCTGATTTTTTCCCAATGGTCCTCTTTCATCTAAAATTGTGCTACTTTTAATCAGTTTTTATCCTAGTTTTCTGAGAACAAAATTGACCATCAATTTAAAAACAAACAAGCAAAATAAAAAAAGGAGATGATGGAAGTTTATAATGACCACAGCTATAGTCCCTCTCTTTCTGTAATGGTGAATGGTACCCCAATTCTGATCTGAGAATGAGTTCAGTATCTGGATGCCAGATTTTCTTGTAGATTGCAGACAGTAAAAATGATTCTGGAAGGGTTCCATAAACTTTGTTAAGTACAAATATTGCATGCTTTCCTGAATTGGTTAGATTTTAGCCCTTGGTTTCACCATACTTTGATTACTGTAATATTTTGCATATCAGATTAACTGAATCAACTATCAAACTGGTACAATTAGCTTAGCATATGACAGCTCAGGTAATAAGTGGTATGAGGCGATCCAATCCAATCCAATCTTTAGTTTTATATACCGATTCATCCCTCAGAAAGGGCTTGACTCGGTTAACAAGATTTCCTTAAATCGAGTAGAGAAAGAAAGATAATCTTTACTCCAACTATTACTTTGAAACAGATGAATCTATGAAAGATTTCTGAGAAATGTAAGTTTTTAACATTTTCTGAAAGATTGGTATTTGAGAGAGTAATCTAATCTCAGATGGAAGCTCATTCTAAATTTTTACAAATGGATATAGTTTTGATTCTCTTAACGGTAGGAAAGCCAAGTTTGTATTTCTGAATATTTCTGGAGTTAGATGGTGTGCCGGAATTGAAAAAGACAGGAACTAAAGGGGAAAACCCCATACAAAATTTTAAATATCACACAGGCACATTTGTCTATTAATATGTTGTTATTTAAGCCATTGTCTTTCTGCAGCTTCATTATTTTCTCTCTGAAGAACTTGCTGAATGTGATGATATAACTCTAGTTCTTTTTGAGTTACACTGGTTGCTGTCAAAATATCGATCTTCTTTTAAAAATTTAGTTTTGCTTTTTAAATTATTACATTATGTTCTTATAACTATGCAGGTTGTATGTACATGTGAATTCTTGTATTCCTTCTCATATACTGATGCCACGCAGACATCGATGGTGGTACCAGTAAACGTACTGAGTATAAGGAGATTATTACCCTGTCAAAGGATTTTTTGTTCTGTGAGGAAGCCACTATTGTGTGCATGTGTGTGGTAGAGAAAGTGAAGCTAATACAACATTCACTCAGCAGACTTACTGTAGAATTTCTGTAAAATAAAAGAGTGGGCTCGAGGGATGTCCTCGATTCATGTGCTTTGAATGTGAAGACATCCTCAACTAGGATTGCAATTGGAGGAGCTTGGGTATAAAGGTAGGAGGGAGGGAAAGTCCTCGGAGAGGGCTTTTAATGCCTCTAACTTGCCATTCATCATCATAAGGCCAGTATGCTGCCCTCCAGTTCACCCATTGCCCAGAGCTGAGCCTGGATTACAGCTTTCTACCATCCATCTTGTGACTGATACACAAAAAGAGCCAATTTATTACAAATGGTTTAATCGCCGAAGCACTAAATTTCTCCCTAGACAGCTGCACAGCAGGCCAGTTCCTGAGCTGCATGAACAGGCTGGTCTCAAGGATACATATCCTTTTCTCTTTAATTATTGACTCATGTTCCTTTTTTTTCCTAGTTATACATAAAGTCCTCAACATAAATGTTGTACTGGGCAAGATTGTAATCAGTATATGGTGGGAAGTGACCCATACCCAACTGGCTACTGGGGATCTTTAAGAAGTGGTTAAGTCGTTCTCATAGTGGACTGGGTCCACAATGAACATAGGGGTAGCATAGGAGTAGAGGAAGTACAGAGGGGAAGTAACATAGGGGTAGATATCCAGCCCATGGGCCAATTAAAACCAGATATTCAGTGCTAGATCCACAACCAGGGTTTTTTGGCTGATTGCTGGAGTTTCTCTGGTTGATGGCTGATATTCACTGCTGTCACCTGGATAACTATCTGGTCATGGGATAATTTTTTTGTGCACTCCTACACACGATATCCTCCACCTACTGTCCTACCAGTGGGTGGTGCTGTTTCACTATCACATTTTTCAATAGTGAGGAACAGGTAAGCTCTTCAGGACTCCAGAGAACCTGCCTGTCTCTAGAGGTTTGAAAGTACAATATTTTTTTAATTTATTAAAAAGTTTCTATAGCCACCAAAAATCTCAGCAGTTTCCAAGATTACATACGATAAAAACATAAGGCTAAGAAACAAATCTCATCTAATAATAACAAGTTGTTGCTAATTTTAACTGGGGTTGCCATTCAACAGATCACTTACAATTGGAAGAATTGGAATAGATTTAATTATTGTTTTTGGTGTAAACTCTGTATTGCCATATATATAAAAATGGAAGAGGACACTAGCTATCCAAAAAGGAAATTATAGCAAATTTCAAGATGTGTGGAGGCCATTAATAGATTATTGTAAAGATTAAAAATATTCTTCCCTGTATAAAATTTTAAGACATTAAGGGGGAGAGGGGTGGGTATTTTTGATTATAATTGATAAATAAATAAATAAGGGAGGGGGTAATATTTTATATTATGATGATCAATTATAGGATTTCAAAGTGTATTTGAATGCTTAATTGATAAATTGTCGATATTGTACTTGATTTAAGATTTGAAATGAATAAAGAATTTTTAAAAAAACCAAAACATAAAAATACACATACACTAAAACATAACAATCCAAGATCACCGCACCTATAGCTATTGGACACAGAAAGTACCATTTGCATTACCTTTAAAGAATAATCATCTGCTTTAAAGTAGGGAATAAGACATGCCTCAGGTTAAATTAACATGCCATATTAGAAGTAGGCATCAAGAAATAATCGTATTTGACCAGATAACTTGTTCCATAATGACATCCCAGTGATCGTAACATTTTCATTCCTGGTAGATACGTTGGAGGGGCATAATTTTTTTTTAAAAAACGTTTAAAGTCCCCTTTTGGCATAAGGCCTTAAACATTTAAATTAGAAGCAGGGGAAATGTCTATTATAAAAAAAACAAACAAACATCCAAAAGGAGGTTTTTTTGATAATGGCCTGCCTCTACGTTCAGCTGTTTAAATGCCCAGACCACCACTATGTCTAAACTTACACCATATCATCAATCTTAAAAAGCCTAAGTCTCAAACGCCCAAAACAAGGGCTTTTAGGCGAACCTCTGATTGCCCCGTCTACCCATGAGACCCCCCCGCTGACCCCCTCGACCCCCCCACCCCCAATTCTCCTCCCCGTACCTGTAGAAGTTTCATGAGAGACGGGTGCCAAGCCTGTCCGTCTGGCAGGCCAGCCATCCCTCAAATGGCTGGTCTTAGGGCCTGATTGGCCCAGGCAGCTCAAACCCTGCCCACAGGTGGGGCCTGAGGCACTTGGACCAACTGGAATCATGGGGGAGGAGGGTGTCGCAGCTCGCCGGGGCAAGAGGGCTTGGGCTCCCTCTTGCTCCAATCTTGTCGGGGGGGGGGGGGTGAGATACATTGTGGCAGGAGAGATTGGCTATCTCCCCTGCTGCGATGTGATCACTCCTCTACCCGAATTGCCACGACCCATGGCAGGAGAGATTGGGCATCTCTCCTGCCGCGGATCACGGCAGTTCGGGTAGAGGGGTGATCGCATCGCAGCAGGGGAGATGAGCCATCTCTCCTGCCGCAATGTTTGTGGTGGGGGTGGGGTGGGTAGTTTGCCGGCCTGCTTAGCTGATCACACCAGCCGCCATCAGCTCAACAGGCCCTTTTTAGGCACTTATACTTGTTTTGACCTGTCAAAAGGTTTGGTTATACCTGCTGTACGCCTAGGTATAGGTCAGCCCACCTCCCGCCCTTTTCCCTCCTCTAAAAATGCCTCTTTTCACTCTATGCGTTTAGAGATAGGGGAAAGGACTAAGCTGGTTTTAGATACGTCTAAAACCAGCTTTGGTTATGGGTACTTGGACGATCAGGCTTTTTGATCGTCCAAGTACCCATTTAGGCCACATTTTAGATTTTTTTTTTTATTATTATGAGCCCCATAGGTTATATTTGTAAATGATTGACATACTCATTTCATTCTACTAACTGATCGTAGGGCTTTACCAGGTCTATATATCTTCCAGAGACACTAGTACCAATATGGCACCATCCGGTGCAGAGTTTGATGCACCAGAGATAATACTTTAAAATGAGTCCTCTGTTCAATTGGTAACCAATGTAAACTTTTTAAAACAGGAGTAATATGAGATGTTCTCGTTGCCCCACTAATCAGTCTGGCTGCAGAATTCATCCTAATTTGCAATTAACCTGTATTAAAGCACCCCTCCCCCACCCCCCACCCCCACTGGCACAAATGCAGTTGGAGGAATCTTGCTCAGCTTAGACAAACAGTGCTCTTACATGGTCGGATAGTTATCTGGGCACTACCATTAAATATTAATAACATCCAGTTCTGCTCTGACTCTGCCCCTGGACCACCACAGATTCTCTCCAGTTAAGTGCCACTGAATATCAATGTCTGGGATGAAGAGAACAACTGGGCAGCCAGAGAAGAGAACAATTTACCTGGGCAGCCAGAGAATATTTTGGTAAATGATAACAGATAAAGATGAAATGGCTGTTCAGGGCGCTCAATAAGATGTTTAAGGTTATACTGTATAATAATCATTCCACTGCTCTTCTGGACTTTTGCTTTTAGGGATCCTTTGTGATGTATCCTATGCCCTTTTTTAATTCCATTTCATTTTTTTTTTTTTTTTTGCCTCCACTGCCTTCTTTGGGAGAGCATTCCTGGTATAAGGGTTGGGGGTTGATGTTTCACCTAGGCAGCTGCCTAATGATTACCTAGATTGAGGACAACCCTTGTACATAAACAGCATTTATTGGTTGGGTTGAGGGCTAGGACTAGAATCCACTGGGGGCTGATAAGCAGCTTTTCTCAGACTTTTATTCAATCCACTCACCCAATAACTCAGACAACTCCAAAGCTGTTGTTCTGAACCAACTGTTTACTAGAAACCATTAACTGACAGTAACACAATGAGGCAGAGGCACTAGAAAATGAAATATACAACAAATGTTAAAGCACAGTTACTTACCTTTAACAGGTGTTATCCAGAGACAACAGGCAGATATTCTCACATGTGGCTGATGCCATCCAGAGAACCTGGCACAGACTGTCTAAAATGAACTGTCACTTTAAGAAATCAAGACTTCCGTACCATGCATGCTCAGGTGCCTTTCTGCCCACTGCCAGCTCCTGGGACCTTCAGTTCAGTAACAAAGCTAAGAAGCCAAGAAGGCGAGGTGGGTCAGTTATAAGACTATCTGCCTGCTGTCCCTGGATAACATTTGTTACAGGTAAGTAACTGCGATTTATCCCAGGACAAGCAGACAGTATGTTCTCACATGTGGGGACTCCCCAGCTAACAAATAGGGCTGGAGGGAAATTGGCTTCTAATTAGAGATTCAGCTTTGGAGAACTTTGTGGCCAAACTGACTATCCTGTCTGGTAAGCTTTTCCAACTGTAGTGGGTCGTGAGTGTATGAACTGAGGACCAGGTGACTGCTTTACAGATGTCCTCAAAAAGAGTGAAACGTAGATGGGTTACTGAAGTCGCCATTGCTCGCACCTTATGTGCAGTAACACGACCCTCTAGCGTCAGACTAGTCTGAGTATAGCAAGATGAGATACAGTCCGCAATCTATGTGGAGATAGTTCTTTTGGTCACAGGGGTTCCTAGCTTGTTTGTGTCAAATGCCAGGAACAGCTGAGTACATAAGAACATAAGAATTGCCGCTACTGGGTCAGACCAATGCTCCATTGTTCCCAGCAGTACGCTCATGTGGCAGCCCTTAGGTCAAAGACCAGTGCCCTAATTGAGTCTAATCTTACTTGCGTACGTTCTGGTTCAGCAGGAACTTGTCTAACCTTGTCTTGAATCCCTGGAGGGTGCTTTCTCCTATAACAGCCTCCGGAAGAGTGTTCCAGATTTCTACCAGTCCTCTGGGTGAAAAAGAACTTCCTTACGTTGTACGGATCTATCCCCTTTTAACTATTAGAGAGTGCCCTCTCGTTTTCTCTCCCTTGGAAAGGGTGAACAACCTGTCTTTATCTACTAACTGGTTTTATCCAGGTAGCAAGCTAGAGCACGCCTGCAGTCTAATATGTGAAACGCTTCCTCATCAGAGTGAATATGTGGCTTTGTAAACAAAAACCTGGAAAATTGATGGACTGGTTGAGAATGATACTCCAAAACAACTTTTCAGGAGGAATTTCAGATGAGTTTGAAGAACCACCGTGTCAGGAAAAAATATAAAATGTAGTATAAGGTGGACATGTTTCTAGCACCTGGAGTTCACTGACTCAGAGTTCTAATGTGAGAGCAATGAGAAAGACCACTTTCCAAGTGAGGTGCTTGAGAGATAAAGTGGACAGTGGTTCAAATGGAGGCTTTATGAGCACTGAAAGCACATTAAGGTCTTAAGCTGATGGAGGAAGTTTCAGAGGTGGCTTGGTACTGTAAAGACCTTTCATGCAGTGGCGTACCTAGGGTATGTGGCACCCGGGGCCCATCATTTTTTGACACACCCCCCCCATGTAAAAAATTTTTTTTTTTTTTTTTTTGCAATAACCATGAAATGGAATAAATGGTCAGAATAGGCAGTGAAAATTTTCTTTTATTGAACCTCATATATGTAACCATTATTCCAAACATAACATAACATAAATTATGTCTAAATTGTCATGACATTAGAAGTACATATGGAGTAGTTGCAGGTGATGCTTGGGACAGTTCTGATTGTGTTAGTTCGGTTTTATGTGTTTTTTGAATAGAAGGGTTTTTTATTTCTTTTTGAAGGTTTTGCAGTCTGTGGTTGATATCAATTGGTTGTAGAGTTGGGGGTCGAGTGTTGCAGCTCGAATGGCTAGGAGGTTGTCGAACAGTTTTTTTCTTTTGACGTTTTTGGTTGGAGGGTGTGTGAATGGTGCACAAGTTCTCCTATGTCTGTTTGAAGTGGATTGAATTATTTAGCTGAAGAAATTAGTTACCCCCCCATTCCACACACATTAATTCTCTTCCATTTTTGTTCCCATTATAAAAAACACTGATAAGTTCCCAGAAAAAAAAATACATTAAAATAAGAAGTGAAAACAAAGGCCCCTACAGATGAGAACATAAATAAGAATAGCCTAACTGGGTCAGACCAATGGTCCATCATGCCCAGTAGCCCATTCTCATGGTAGCCAATCCAGGACACTAATACCTGGTCAAAACCCAAAGAGTAGCAACATTCCATGCTACCGATCCAGGGCAAGCAGACACTTCCCCCATGTCTTAATAACAGATTATGGACTTTTCCTCCAGGAATTTGTCCAAATCTTTCTTAAAACCAGCTACACTATCTGCTTTTACCATAACTTCTGGCCACTTCATTTTTAAGTTTAGATCTTTCCTTTCAAACAGAGACCTTGCTAAATGTCAAATACAGCACAAGGTAACTTCACATGGACTTAGCTGTGCAGGAAATGTGAATCTCCTCATACACCCACCATATAGTGCAAAAATGTGCAAAGGTCTGTTTTTTTCTTTCAATCACTACATAGCCTAATGCCACACAAGCAGCGCTGTTACAAACATATTCTGTAGGTCAATGCTAAGGATAACAAAGTTTCCTTCCTTGGACCAGAAGGAGATAAACCACTGGAAGAGATCCCAAAACAACACCCAAAGACCCACTCAGTGTGTGAATCAATTGAGTGGAGTGGACTAACTGGGGGGTGGAAATGGGCCCGGAGTTTGCTCAGCAGAATTTCCCAGACCACCTCTTCCTCTCAACACATTGACACGCTGCCACCATCACCACTAGGAACACCTCACTGGGTAGGCCAGCTATGCTATAAACTTTATAAAACACATTATTATATTTTCTTATAAAGCACATATTTTAACTGACCTCTCTGACATCCTCAGCCTTTCCATTCACAAAAATAGAAGGAAGAAAAGTTCCCATTTCCTGCTGTCTCATGTCCCCGGCCTATACAATATTTTTTTTCTGCAGACCCTTCAAAAGTCTGACCAAATCCTTGTTTCACTTGCATTATAAAGTACTGAGGATGCCATCTCTCCCCAATCCCAGGTCCTAAAGTCTAAGACAGTAGCGCAAACTAATGCTGCCAGATACAGGAAAAAAAAAATTTTGATTCGATTCAGCCCTATTGAATTGGTTTTTCAATTCGATTTTCCTGCCCAGTTGGGTGATTTTTTTCAAAACTCCTGGTGGTTTTATAGCTTTTTCACCCCCTTTGGCTTCTCCTAACCACACTGGCGCTGTGGTGTAAATAAAATAAAGAAACAAAAAGGACTTTTCCTCTTTCTGTTAAATCCTAGCTCACGTTTGCAGTCCAACACCAGCTCTGGCAGGATACACATTTCAAATCTGACATGTTATAATCACAAAACAGAAAATAAAATTAATTTTTCTACCTTTTGTTGTCTGGTTATATTTCAAATCTTGTTGGTCCAAGGCTCTGGTTTTCTTCTGATAACTTGCTTGCCAGGGTCTCCTTCTTTCTGCATGCTAACCATCCATCTGCCAACTCTGTCCTCCCTTTCCATTTCCCTTCCCTTCCCAGGAAGTCTGGTATCTTTCCTTTTTTTCATCTCCCTCCACAGATCCACCTTTTCTTAAATACCCTTTCATCCGGCATCTCTCCCTCCTTCCCCACCATCCCAGAGTCCACCATCTCTCCCTTTCTTTTCCTAATTACCCTCCTCTCCAGTATCTCTATCCCTCCTCCACACCATCCCTTGTGTCCAATTTCTCTCCCTTTCTGTTCCTTCCCTCCCTAAATCCCATGGTCCATCATCTCTCTCCCTCTCCTCTATTTTCAGACCCATTATTTCTTCCCCCCCCCAAAGTTTGGCATATGCATGTCTCTTTGAACACCCCCTTCCCTCCGTGTACTTCTAAATCATGGTCCCCCCCCAAAGGCCTGTCCCCCCCTTAAAGGTCTGCCTGTCCCACCTTGAAGGCCTGCATCCCCCCTTGAAGGCCTGTCCCTCCCTTGAAGGCCTGCACCCCCCTTGAAGGCCTGCACCACCACCCCCCTCGAAGGCCTGCACTCCCCTGAAGGTCTGCACCCCCCCCCCGAAGGCCTGTCCCCCACTTGAAGGCTTGTACCACCCCCTTGTAGCTTCTCCCCCCCTTGTAGGCCTGTCCCCCCCCCTTGAAGGCCTGCCTGCCTGCCTTTCCCCCCCTTGAAGGCCTGCACCCCCTTGAAGGACTGCACCCCCCCTTGAAGGCCTGGTCCCCACCCCCCCTTGTAGGCCTGTCCCCCCCCTTGTAGCCTGTCCCCCCCCCTTGATAGGCCTGTCCCCCCCCCCTTGTAGGCCTGTCCCCCCCTTGAAGGCCTGCCTGCACTTTCCCCCCTTGAAGGCCTGTTCCCCCCCTTGAAGGCCTGCACCCCTTGAAGGTCTGCACCCCCCCAAAGGCCTACACCCCCCCCGAAGGCCTGCACCCCCCTGAAGGCCTGCCTGCCCCCCTTGAATGGGCCGGCACCCCCCCCGAAGGCCTGTCCCCCCTTGAAGGCTGCCTGCCCTGTCACCCCCTCCCCCTTGAAAGCCTGCTTGCCTGCCCGCGCCCGCCCGCCCACCCTGAAGGCCTGATGCCCCGACCACCCCGAAGGATCGCTCGCCCCCCTGGCCCTCCCCGCCACCACCTATGAAGCAGCCGCAGCAGGATCGCGAAGTCAGCGTCAGCGATCTCTGCGCTGCTTCCTGCGACACGGTCCCGCCCCTCCTCTGACGTCAGAGGAGGGGCGGGATCGCGGCGCAGGAAGCAGCGCAGGGATGCTGACGCTGACTTCGCGATCCTGCTGCGGGCTGCTTCACAGGTGGTGCAGGAAGGTCAGTGGGGCGAGCGGTCCTTCGGGGGTGGCGGGGGACTGAACGGCAAGGCCGGGAACACCCCCCTTAGGGCTGGTACCCGGGGCGGCCCGCCCCCCCCCCCCCCCCCCCCTAGGTACGCCACTGCTTTCATGAATCTAGAAATCTAGATTTACTGTAAAGGGCTTGTTGTCCAGTGGTGTATGAAAACCAATTATAGAACTGAGATGAACTCTCACTGAATTAGACTTTAGTCCAGAATACGAGAGGTGTAGGAGATAATCCAGTATGGATGGAAGAGGACAAGTCAATAGATCCAGAGATTTGCCACTATACCACAAAGAGAAATGAGTTCTCTTCAATGGGATAGCAGCGCCAGGTGGAAGGCTTCCTGGAGGTTTCAATAATAGCTGACATTGGTGCAGACAGCAAAAGAGTATCTACTGGTTGGGCAAGAGATAACACGCTGTGAGAGCTAAAGAATGTAGATTGGGATGCAGGAGAGATCCCTTGTTCTATAAGAGCATACGAATAGCCTTACTGGGTCAGACCAATGGTCCATCTAGCTCAGTATCCTCTCTTCGCAGAGGCCAATCCAAGTCACAAGTACCTGGCAAAAACCCAAATAGTAGCAGCATTCCATGCTACCATCCCATGTCTGTCTCAACAGCAGACTAAGGACTTTTCCTCCAGGAATTTGTCCAAATTTTTTTTTTAAAACCAGCTACATTAACTGCTCTTACCATAACCTCTGGCAATGTGTTCCAGAACTTAACTATTTTCTGAGTGAACAAATATTTCCTCCTATTGGTTTTAAAAGTATTACTCTGTAACTTCATCGAGTGTCCCCTAGTCTTTGTAAATCATGATGCAGTAAAAAAAATCATCCAATTGTACCCATTCTACACCATTCAGAATTTTATAGACTTCAATCATAGCTCCCCCTTAGCTGTCTATTTTCCAAGATGAACAGCCCTAACCTTTTTAATCTTTCCTCATATAAGAGGCGTTCTAGCCCCTTTATCAACTTGGTCCCTCTTCTTTGAACTTTTTCTAGTGCCGCTATATCTTTTATGAGATAAGGAAACCAGAACTAAACGCAATACTCAAGGTGAGGTCACACATTCTTAATCTTGTTATCCATCTCTTTTCTAATAATTCCTAGCATCCTGTTTGCCTTCTTGGCCGCCACCACACATTGGGCGGAAGGCTTCAGTATTTTGTCTATGATGACACTCAGATCCTTTTCTTGAGTGCTGACCCCCAAAGTGGTCCCTAGCATCCGATAACTATGATTTGGATTATTCTTCCCAATGTGCATCACTTTGCATTTGTCCACATTGAATTTCATTTGCCATTTGGATGCCCAGTCTTCCAATTTCCTAAGGTCTTCCTGCAGTTTTTCAGCAATGTTAGAAAGATTTGCAGAGTGATTGGTTCCTGTTTGCTCATTTGTGGGAGGAGAGGGAATCAAGATTGATGTAGCCAATGAGGTACAATGAGTATCATGGTGGCTCGTTCCTGGTGTGTGACTCAGCGATGGTGGTATGGGATCGAACCATACAAAGACATTTAACTGCTGTCTACTCTCAACACATATCCAAATAAAACTGTTGCGAACAGTCATTTCCAGACGTCTATAGTTTATAGTTTATTTTGTTATATTTGCCTCCCTCCCCCTTTAACAAGGTGGGTTACAATACCACATTCACAGTAAGCATTACAAACAGCCATATGACATTCATATAAACATTTTGTCGACATATCATACAATTTGACTAATAACAGATGCTCAGCATCTATGCTTCATTTCACAAAACAGATTTCTGTCTAAGCACCTAGCAGCACTTGCCTTTTTAATGACAGAATTGCACCAGAAACAAAGCTAGGAATGGTGCAAAACTTATAGCATCCACCATTGCCAGACATTGCAAGACGTCTCATGCATACAGATGAAATGGAACCTGTGACCTTTGAAAGTCTTGTAACAGAGAGGACACAGTCATTTTTGATCTCTTGACTGAAGGAGGATCAACAAAAGCAAAAATATTCCTGAAGAAACATCCCACCGAGTGGACTGATGATCCAGTTTTCAAGGAACTTTGGAATTGGGCATCTAAACTGACTGTTGTTAATGATGCAGCAGAACCAGGGATAAGCCTCATTGAAAAATACGATACTTTGACAAAAGATGAAGAACAGAAACAATTTGTTCTTTGGATAGTGGCCAGTCACCATAAGAAGTTTATTTCTGCATCAAAGGTGGCTCTTATGTCATAGACCGTTGATCATTTGTCAAGTGCACAAGAATTATAATTACTGTTAAGCTTAGCAGTAGTTTAAAAACAAACAAACAAGCGAGGTAGGGAGACCCCTAAACTTTGTTTTAAGTAAAATTTTGTGTGTTTTTCATTTTTATATAAAGGAATAAAATTAGCCTTGTGGACAAACAAAATATTTTAATTAATTTTTTGGACCACCCTAGTGCATACTGT
The DNA here is from genome assembly GCF_902459505.1 of Geotrypetes seraphini. Lineage (NCBI taxonomy): Eukaryota > Metazoa > Chordata > Amphibia > Gymnophiona > Dermophiidae > Geotrypetes > Geotrypetes seraphini. The sequence goes on along the minus strand of NC_047084.1, from coordinate 302,086,438 downwards.
ATACCCAGTGATGCTAGTATTTTAGAATGGAAAGTAGGTGCCTACTGTCCTTTATAGAATAGACTTTGAATAGATGCCCCTTTGTAGAATTGCCCTCATGCATATATCTGTTTTATTTAAGAAAATGTGGTTGTAAATGACTGAGATAAGGTATTTCCTGGTATTATCGAGCTACGGATTATTTTGATGTTAATTTATGATTTTTGAAGGATATAGCAGAGGAATTAATTATTGAGTTAATACTAATTTTCTGAAGTTAAACAAGTTAAAAACAAGGGTACTGTTTTTTTGGAGCCTATGATTTGCTCCCAAGAATGGAGTTAATATGAATTTCTAGAGAAGTGCTTAAGATTGAGAATACTGCTAAAGTTCTTGGGGTCATTGTTGACTCTAATCATACTTTTGATCCTCAGATTGATGCTTTAGTTAAGAAGTTTTTCTTCAGAATGAGACAACTGAGAACAATAGATAGAGTTTGAGCCCACCGGGACAGATAGGGAAATGTGATAAAGTACCTGAATGTAAACTAGGGGTCTCAAAGTCCCTCCTCGAGGGCCACAATCTAGTTGGGTTTTCAGGATTTCCTCAATGAAAATGCATGAGATCTATTAGCATGCAATGAAAGCAGTGCATGCAAATAGATCTCATGCATATTCATTGGGGAAATCCTGAAAACCTGACTGGATTGTGGCCCTCGAGGAGGGACTTTGAGACCCCTGATGTAAACCATGTGAGGATATAAGTGGTATATAAATAAATAATTAAATAAATAAATATCTGTTTTTAGTCAGAATAATTTTAGGAGCATTGCACAGACTATTCTACTCCCTTACTTAGATTACTGTAACTCTCTTTAATGCGATATGACAGACAAGGAGCACAAGAGTTTGAGGTTGTTGCAAAACACAGTGGCCAGAATGATTTTTTGGTTGAATAAATTTGAGAGAGTTACCCCCTTTATTGATTGAATTGCATTGGCTGCGAGATAGTGTAGTTTAAGAATGCTGGTTTAGTCCATAAGACTTGTACATGGATTAAATTCCAGTGGTTAGATCTCTGTTATGAATATTCCATAGTCATTTAATTGTGCAAAACTGTACAGTGTTGTAAGTTAAATTTTTCCACAGCTTCATTTGTTCAACATAAACATTTATTCGAGTCCACCTTTGTACATCAGGGATCTAAAATCTGGAACAGTCTACTTTCCCATTTAAGACAGCTTGAATCAAATTATCAGTTTAGGAAAGAATTGAAGACATACTTTTTTCCCTCTGAAGATGATTAATTGTGTATCAATGACATTGCCATAATTGTAGCTCCCTAGGCTGGGTGTTAATGGTATTGTAAACTGCATTGCATCCTTGTTGAAATTTGAGGGTTACGAGAAACAATAAAAATGAGCGGTTTATCAAATGTGATAAATAAAAAAGAATGTGGCAAGCAGTTTGAAAGGAGCAATTCCCTAACTGCTATGTTTCACTGTATGTACTGTACAGTTCAATGTTGGAACTGTTTCTCTTGTAGGAATGCATTGGGCTGTTTTTGAAGGGCTTCGTTTTCTGGAACCCCCAGTCCAATCTGGCCCATTTTCAAACTTGATCTGATTCTATTACGTTGTCAGAGAGTTAGAGATCCTTTTACTAAGGTGCGCTAGGGCTTTAACACGCAAAATAGCGTGTGCTACATTGCCCCGCGGGCTAGACCTTAACGCCAGCGTTGAGCTGGCATTAGTTCTAGAAGCGTAGCGCGCAGTAATTTCCTGCTTGCGCTAAAAGCGCCAGCGCACCTTAGTAAAAGGAGCCCTTAGTTTGCCCCCAGATTGACATACAGATATAATCAGCCCATTTCCCATTGCGTGGGAAAGAATAAAAATTGTGAAAGAGAAGAGTGAAGGAGAGAAGCTTTGAATGGACACTGGGTAGACAGACCACAAAGAAGTGAAAGTGGGAACTGGATGATGCTGTTTGCAGTTGTTCAAATACCTCTGGCTATTAGTAACCAGAGATGGTAATTTGCCTATTAAAATGCCTTCTTTTTTTCTATTTCCCTCTTCTGTGCCTATCTGTCAAAAACACCGGGTTGCTAATCAGAAAATGCCATATGTTATTTAAGAGGCCACTTGATATAGTTCAAATGTCCAAAATGTTCCTGGCTTTCTGACAGAGATAATCTGGTATATTATGTTTATTGAAGCCTGTATGGCGCCCACACACTTGCCCCAATGTTAGAAAGAAACATGACAACAGATGAAGGCCACATGAACCATCCAGTCTGCCCATCCACAGCGTCTACTAGCTCCTCTGTTCCCTATGGAAATGGATCTCAGTCATCCCTCTTACACCACTTCTCTAATAACGAGCGTGAATCTTTATTCATCCTTTTCACATGGAAATGTGAATTGCCTACATTTCCAAATGCTTTTTAAAGGCTAGCACTATGAGAGAAGCACTTCATGCAAAACTGAGAAGCTAATCATAAAGCAGATTTATTCTTATTCTTACTATTATTAGGTTCAGTATTTAGCCTGTGGAAGTGAACAGTTTGCTAAGATCAACAGCTTTTCTCTATACTGTCACTGAAGTTTATATACATAATGAGATCTACCATCTTCTTTGTCACTGCCCCCCTCTCTTTGGAATAGTATTTCAAATTATTTACTTGAAGAATCAAATCTTAATAACTTTAAGATGAAGCTAAAAACATTTCTCTTCCGTGATGCCTTTGAGGCCTAACTGTCCTTTTAAGGGCAATTGAGTGAAAATACTACTGAGCTTACATCAGCCCTCCCTCTTGTTTTTTCCTTAATTGTTTTCTTTTACTTTGCCTCATGTAGTTCTTGCCTTTTACCCTATGTTCTTGTTTGCCTGTGTTTTTAATAGTTTTTAAAAGTTTTTATAGAGTTTGGTGACGTAGTGTCACTTCAAACTTTTATTTTAGCTAAAGTTTGTCCTTTGTTTTTACAAATTTGTACACCGCCTAGAAGACTGATTGAGTGGTATAAGAAATTTTAAATAAACCTGAAACTTGACCACCACTGGCATTATTCCTGGATATTCAATGTCAGACCATGTCCAGGCTTTGGTACTGAATATCTGATTTTTGCTGTGCCAGCTAACACATGGCCACTTCAATCGATATTCAGAACAGGATCCTGACAATTGGTAGGAAGACAATTGGTGGGATGACATTTCATAGGGTGACAATTTATAGGATACGATAATTGGTAGAACCCAATTGTCCTACATCTACCAATTTTTGAAACCAGAGTGGGGCTCCCTGGCACGGGTGTGTACCTTTGGCTGGCAGTCCACATAGGAATGGCGTCTGAGGCATCTAAAAAGGGGAAGCCCCCTCCCACAGATATATACCTCTGGCTTCTCTTCCTCCTCCTTCTTGCCATGGGTTGCCACATAAAGATAGGGGAGAATGTGGCACAATGGTTAAAGCTACAGCCTCAGCACCCTGGGGTTGTGGGTTCAAACCTATGCTGCTTCTTGTGATCCTGGGAAAGTCGCTTAATCCCCCCCATTGCCCCAGGTACATTAGATAGATTGTGAACCCACCGGGACAGACAGAGAAAAATGCTTGAGTATCTGAATAAACTCATATAAATCGTTGTGAGCTCCCCTGGCAGAACGGTATAGAAAATTGAATAAATAAATGAATAGGATTCTGCTTGATGTAGTTCCATTTAAGCAGTCATCTGGTTGGCTGGTTAAGTGCTGAATATTGATACTTAATTGGCCAACTGCCAACTCCATCCTGAAATGCCGCCAAAATAGCCAGCTTCCACTTAGGCAATAACCAGTTATGTGCTGCTGAAATTATAGCCCCAAACAGACAATTGAACTAGTCAGCTGTCGTTTTGGGCCGGTTAAAACATTCTGAATATCGACCAGATAATTATTATTATGTAACCGTTTACTTGCAAAATGCGCCTTACTGGCAGTGACAAAGGAAGCCTTCTGGGTCTCTAATCCAGAGCTGTGCCATGCAAAGTTAATGAGGGGAGTGGTCTAATCTGACAGATCCCAGTACTAAGTGCATGTCAAAATTTGGAAGGAAATATAAAAGTGAGTGAAGGGAGGTGCGCAGAGCTTAAAATAAAGATGTGAGTGATGAAGGAGTGGTCTACCTGCCCATGGACCCTTGGAGGAGCTTGGTCCTCTAAGCCCGAGGCCAAGGAGGAGGAAAAGGGAAGGGAAGGGGGCCCCCTTTTATCAAACCGTGTTAGGGTTTTTTTTTAAATTGCCGACCACTGCGGTAAAAGCTCAGATGCTTATGGGAATTCTATGGTAATAGCCTCATTACCATTCATTTTACCATTCAATGCACCCACGCATATCACATATTTCTGCATTGTGGGTTTACACCTCACAGTAATCAAATGGTACTGCTCATGGTGTATTTCTGAAGTTGCCTCTGTGAGAGAAGGTAAGAGCCAAGTCCTGGGTGAATTCTGCTAACCTTAATCCAGAGGGGTCATGAGTAAGGTGACCATACGTCCCGTTTTGAACGGGACAGTCTCGTTTTCGAATCCCCTGTCCCGTTGTCCCCACACACAGCTTCGGGACGCTGTCCCTGAAAACGGGACATTTTGGCATCCCAATGTTGTGCTCGGGGACAACGGGACAGGCAATCGCTTCCTGTCCCTCCCCTGCCGCACCAAAAAAAAAACAAAAGCCTCCCTCCAGGCCCGATTTAAACTTCCTCCCCAGTCCACCGCTGCTGCTCATCTGCCACTACTCACACCCGGAAGCCTACTTCCTGACGTCAATTCTGATGTTGGAGAGGATGTTCCGGGCCAGCCAATCACTGCCTGGCTGGCCCAGAACGTCCTCTCCGACGTCAGAATTTACGTCGGGAAGAAGGCTTCTGGGTGCGAGTAGTGGCAGCAGATGAGCAGCGGCGGTGGACCTGGGGAGGAAGTTTAAATCGGGCCTGGAGGGAGGCTTTTGTTTTCTGGGGGGGGGAAAGGAGGTGGGCAGGGAGGCTTTTTGGGAGGGGGTGGGGCAAAGGCTAGAAGACAGTGAGGGGACATAGGAAGGAGGGATGAAGGAAGGAGAGAAAACGGCAGAGAAGGGGGGGTTGTAAGTAGAAGAAAGACTAGAGAGATAAAGGCCTGGACCAAAGGGGAAAGACAGGAGGCAGAAGCAGGACTTTGGGAGGTGCAGATAGAGAGCCCCTGAGGAAGAGCAGAGAGAGGCAAGATCATAACAGAGGAGGGAAAGAGGGAGACCTGGAACAAAGGTACAAAGGAGAACTGACACTGGATCTGGGGGCACTAAGGACATAGGAAGGAGGCACTGGGGGCTCTAAGGACATAGGAAGGAAGGAGGGAGGGAATAGAAAGGGACAATTGTTGGGCCTGAGTGCAGAAAGAAATGAAAGATAGTATGCACAGTCAGAAGGAAACGCAACCAGAGACTCATGAAATCAGACAGCAAAGGTAGGAAAAATGATTTTATTTTCAATTTAGTGATAAAAATGTGTCAGTTTTGAGAATTTATATCTGCTGTCTATATTTTGCACTATATTTGTCTATTTTTCTATAGTTACTGAGGTGACATCGTTGAAAACCCCCCAAATATAAATTATAATTACCATTTTCTCTGCGTATAGGGTGCTTTGTGTTTTTTTTAATTTTATGGTTACCATTATGAAATAATAAGATATTGTGTGTACATGAAAAATGAATGGAAGAAATTGGGGGTGGGTCTAGGGTGGGATTGGGGGCGGGACTGAATATTAATAGATGTCTCGTTTTGATGAAAAAAATAAATGGTCACGTTAGTCATGAGTGATTTAGACCAGTGGTTCCCACCAGTTAGTCAGGTTTTCAGGATAACCCTAATGAATATGCATGGAGCAGATCTGCATGCCTTTCACCTCCATTCTCTGCAAATCTCTCTCATGCGTATTTATTAGGGTTATCCCATAAACATGCCTGGCTTGTGGTCCTCCAGGACAGGGTTGGGAACCACTGATTTAGACTGTGAAGAAGTTGCTCCTGAATCTATTTCCTTGTGGTTTCATATTATGAGCTATAGTTCTGCAGCTTCCATTCCTCCATGTGTATTTCAAACAAGCTTTAGTAAAATGGGGGAGGGGGCTACTTGAAGAAAGAGCTGATAGGATGGGAGGACAAATAAGAAGTGAAAAGGCAGTTGTCCAAGCTGAAAAGAGCTATAAAAATGGATACTGACCTTTATGTGAGAAGAATGAATAAAAGCAAGAGAAAAAGGAAACTGATATGGTTCTTTAAACAAGTGTGAAAAAAATAAAGGCAAAAGAGTGGCATTCTACAGAGTCCTCTTACAGATTTGTTTAATAAATATTTGGAGATGGGGGAGTGGAGAAGATCGGATGTGGTCTCTCTTCACACAAGTGGAGAAAGAAAAGAAGCTGATATATATAGATAGATAGATAGATAGATAGATAGATAGATAGATAGATAGATAGATAGATAGATAGATAGATAGATAGATAGATAGATAGATAGATATAGATAGATATATCAAGAAGAGGGACACAGAAAGGAATGCCAGATGAAACTGAAATAAATCAAGAGAGATATATATCTGGCAAAAACACAAGTGGAAGAGCAAATGGGTAGAAATGTAAAGAGGGAAGACAAAAATTTAGTGACTAGAGAAAGGCTAAAAATAGAATTTTGAGACTGAAAGAAACAATGGGCTCCTTTTACTAAGCTGCATTAGCGTTTTTAGCACACGCAGCATTTTAGCGCATGCTAAACCCGGGCTAAGCAGCTAGAACTAACGCCAGCTCAATGCTGGCATTAAAGCGCGCGGGGTAATTTAGCACAAGCTATTTCGCATGTTAAAACCCTAACGCGGCTTAGTAAAAGGAGCCCTATGAACCACTATGGAAGTGTTGTTGAAGGAAAGGATAGTGAATCTTCTGGAATCCAATGGATTACAAGATCCAAGGCAATATGGTTTTACCAAAGGTAAATTGTGTCAAATGAATCTGATTGAATTCTTTGACTGGGCGACCAAAGAATTGGATCGAGGACATGCACTTGATGCAATTTACTTAAATTTCAGCAAAGTCTTTCACACGGTTCTTCGTAGGAGGCTCTTGACCAAATTTGGCAGGCTGAAGTTAGGACTCAAAATAGTAAATTGGATTAGAAACTGGTTGACAGACATCAGAGGGCGGTGGTTAATGGAATTCACTCAGAGGAAGGAAAGGTAAATAGTTACGTGCATCAAGGATTGGTGCTGGACAGTGGCGTACCTAGGGGGGGGCGGGGGGGCGGGCCGCCCGGGTACCAGCCCTGAGGGGGTGTTCCCGGGCCTTGCCGCTCAGTCCCCCCCCACGCCCGGAAGGACCGCATCGCCCCACTGACCTTCCAGCACACCTATGAAGCAGCCCGCAGCAGGATCGCGACGTCAGCAATCCCTCAGCTGCTTGGGCGCTGCTTCCTGCGCCGCGGTCCCCGTCCCTCCTCTGATGTCAGAGGAGGGGGCGGGACCGCAGCGCAGGAAGCAGCGCCCAAGCAGCTGAGGGATTGCTGACGTTGCGATCCTGCTGCGGGCTGCTTCATAGGTGTGCTGGAAGGTCAGTGGGGCGAGCGGTCCTTCGGGCGGGGGGGGGGGGGCAGTAGCTTAGGTAGCCCGGCGCAGGAAGCAGCTCCTAAAGCAGCGCAAAGATAGCTGACGTCGCGATCCTGCTGCGGCTGCTTTCATAGGTAGTGCGGGGAGGCCAGGGGGGCGAATGGTTCCTTCGGGGTGGGTCGGGGCATCAGGCCTTCAGGGTGGGTGCGGGCGGGCCGGGCAGGCAGACTTTCAAGGGGGAGGGGGGTGACAGGCAGGCAGGCAGGCCTTCAAGGGGGGGTGCAGGTCTTCGGGGGGGTGCAGACCTTCAAGGGGGTGCAGGCCTTCAAGGGGGGGACAGGCAGGCAGGCCTTCAAGGGGGGGGACAGGCCTACAAGGGGGTGGGACAGGCCTTCAAGGGGGTGCAGGCCTTTGGGGGGGTGCCAACCTTCAAGGGGGGTGCAGGCCTTCAAGGGGGGGGACAGGCCTTCAAGGGGGGACAAGCAGGCAGGCCTTCAAGGGGGGGACAGGCCTACAAGGGGGTGGGACAGGCCTTCAAGGGGGTGCAGGCCTTTGGGGGGGTGCCAACCTTCAAGGGGGGGACAGGCCTTCAAGGGGGGACAAGCAGGCAGGCCTTCAAGGGGGGTCAGGCCTTCAAGGGGGGACAGGCCTACAAGGGGGTGGGACAGGCAGACCTTTAAGGGGGGACAGGCCTACAAGGGGGTGGGACAGGCAGACCTTTAAGGGGGGATAGGCCTTCAAGGGGGGGACAAAGCAGGCAGGCCTTCAAGGGGGGTCAGGCCTTCAAGGGGGGGGGACAGGCCTTCGGGGGTGCAGGCCTTACGGGGTGGGTGCAGGCCTTCGGGGTGGGTGCAGGCATTCGGGGTGGGTGCAGGCCTTCGGGATGGGTGCAGGCCTTCAGGGGGGGACAGACCTTCGGGTGGGGGGTACAATCCTTCGGGGAGGGTGCAGGCCTTCAGGGGTGGGGTTTAGGCGTTCAGAGGGGGACAGACCTTCGGGTGGGAGTAAAGTCCTTCGGGGGGTGCAGGTCTTCAGGGGTGGGGTGTAGCCCTTCTGAGGGGGGGCCAGACCTTCGGGGGGGGGGGGGTCCTGGTGTAAAAGTACACAGAGGGAGAGAGGGAAGAGGGGGTTCAAAGATACGTGCATATGCCAGACTTTGGGGGTTAGAAATAATGGGTCTAAAAAACAGAGGAGTGGGAGAGAGATGGTGCATAATGGGATTTAGGGAGGGAAGGAACAGAAAGGGAGAGAACTTGGAAACAGGGGATGGTGTGGAGGGGGGATAGAGATACTGGATAGGAGGATAGTTTGGGAACAGAAAGGGAGAGATGGTGGATCCTGGGGTGGTGGGGAGTTGAGTAAAAGGTGAATCTGTGGATGGAGACAAAAAAAAGGAAAGATGCCAGATCTCCGGGAGAGGGAAGGGAAACGGAAGGGGAGAACAGAGATGGCAGACGGATGGTTAGCACGGAGAAAGGAGACCCTGGCAAGCAAGACAACAAGAGCCTGGGACCAACAAGATTTGAATATTGATCAGAGAACAAAAGGTAGAAAAAATAATTTTATTTTCTGTTTTGTGATTACAATATGTTAGATTTGAAAAGTGTACATGAGACAGCTTGAAATGGGAACTTTTCTATTTTTTGTGAATGGCAAAGGCTGAGTTCAGTTAAAATATATGCTTTATAAGAAAATATAATAATGTGTTTTTATAAAGTTTATAAGCATTGCTGGCATACTCGGTGAGGTGTTCCTAGTGTTGGTGGTGGTGGTAGCATGTCAGTGTGTTGAGAGGAAGAGGTAGTCTGGGAAATTCTGCTGAGCAAACTCTGGGCCCATTTCCACCCCCAGTTAGTCCACTCCACTCAACTGGTTCACACACTGAGTGGGTCTTTGGGTGTTATTTCTGGGTAGTTGTTTTAGAATCTCTTCCAGTGGTTTGTCAGTATCTCCTTCTGGTCCAAGGAAGGAAACTTTGTCAACCTTAGCATTGACCTTCAGAATATGTTTGTAACAGCGCTGCTTGTGTGGCATTAGGCTATGTAGTGATCGAAAGAAAAAAAACAGACCTTTGCACATTTTTGCACTATATGGTGGGTGTATGAGGAGATTCATTTCCTGCACAGTTAAGTCCATGTGAAGTTACCTTGTGCTGTATTTGACATCTAGCAAGGTCTCTGTTTGGAAGGAAAGATCTAAGCTTAAAAATGAAGTGGCCAGAAGTTATGTTAAAAGTAGATAGCGTAGCTGGTTTTAAGAAAGGTTTGGACAAATTCCTGGAGGAAAAGTCCATTGTCTGTTATTAAGGACATGGGGGAAGCGTCTGCTTGCCCTGGATTGGTGCACTCAGCAGCAACAAATACTAGTTTTGGCTGGCTCTTTCCCCGCATTTCTCCTCTCTTCCCCACGATTTAATATCCAGTTCAGGCAGTAAGTAAATGCATCGGCAGGGGGGGTCTGGTAAGTCTTGGGGGCTGGGGATGGAAGGTGAGAATCAGTTCTGTAGGCTATCAGAAATTTGCTTAATTATCTACTCACACAGAAAAGCAGTAAAGTCAATAGGTTCTCTGAGTGGGAACAACCTGTTTGATCTTGCACTCTTGTGATTGACCAATTGTTTATCACTGTTTAATTTATCACATTGATTAATTTGAGCACACCTGAGGTGTCCTATGATGGTGTGCACTGCAGGCAGAGGAGCCTTATTGTGTAAAGCACTGGAGAATTCTCTCCTCTCGCTTACCTCTCACGCTGAGGACACCCTGCTTCAGTATAATCATTTATATGATTTATCTTATAAACATTATTACGTGGTCTTTTCCTCAAGTGCTGAGACATCAGGTTGTTCCCACTTGGAGAACCTATTGACTTTTACTGCTTTTCTGTGTGGCTTTAACATTTTTGCTATTCAGTATACCTAAACTATTATTCAGTAGAAAAAATATGGTTTGTTCAATCAAATCCTGTGTGGACATTGGACTTCTATGAGTGAATGTTCTGCTTGATTGAACAAACTAAATTTTTTCTACTGAATAATAGTCTAGGTACAATGAAAGTAAATAGCAAAAATGTTTGAGTAGATAATTAAGGAAATCTTTTTCATATTGCTTGTTTATGGACTGGGAAAAAAGACTGTTCAAGCAAATGTCTCCAGAACTGCTTTAATGGAAAAATGTGATTTTTTTTTTTTTAAGTACTTTGTGAAATTTATTGTTGTTGTGAAATTTATTGTTATACTTTGTTTAAACTTAAAAAGCGGTGTCATTAACAGTGAATCTAATCGAAAAATCGATTCAACAGGGTGAATCGAATCAAATGAAATATTTTTCTCTGAATCGGGCAGCACTATTGGCTACCATGAGAATGGGCTACTGGGCATGATGGACCATTGGTGTGACCCAGTTAGGCTATTCTTATGTTATGTTCTCATCTGTAGGGGCCTTTGTTTTCACTTCTTATTTTAATGTATTTTTTTCCTGGGAACTTATCAGTGTTTTTTTATAATGGGAACAAAAATGGAAGAGAATTAATGTGTGTGGAATGGGGGGGGTAACTAATTTCTTCAGCTAAATAATTCAATCCACTTCAAACAGACATAGGAGAACTCACGCACCATTCACACACCCTCCAACCAAAAACGTCAAAAGAAAAAAACTGTTCGACAACCTCCTAGCCATTCGAGCTGCAACACTTGACCCCCAACTCTACAACCTATTGACCTCGACCACAAACTACAAAACCTTAAAAAAAGAAATAAAAACCCTTCTATTCAAAAAACACATAAAACCAAACTAACATAATCAGAACTGTCCCAAGCATCACCTGCAACTACTCCATATGTACTTCTGATGTCATGACAATTCCGACATAATTTATGTTATGTTATGTTTGGAATAATGGTTACATAAATGAGGTTCAATAAAAGAAAATTTTCACTGCCTGTTTCTATTCTGACCATTTATTCCATTTCATGGTTATTGCAAAAAAAAAAAAAAAAAAAAATTTTCCATGAGGGGGGGGGGGGGTGTCAAAAAATGATGGGCCCCGGGTGCCACATACCCTAGGTACGCCACTGGTGCTGGAACAAATTCTGTTCAATATATTTATGAGTAACATTGCCAATGGGTTAGATAGTGAGATTTGCCTTATTGCAGATGATGCCCGGAGGGAATAAAAAGGAAAATCATGCAAAAGTTAGAAGAGTGGTCTGAATGATGTTTGGCAATTAAAATTCAGTGCAAAGAAGTGTAGAGTGATGCACTTGTGGAGTAGAAATCCAAAGAAGCTGTATGTGCTAGGAGTTGAGAAGCTAATATGCACAGATAGGGAGAGCGACCTTTGGGTGATAGTGTCTGAGGATCTTAGGGTGACAAGAAACTGTCACAAAGTCATGGTTTTATCCAGAAGGATGCTTGGCTGTATAGAGAAAGATGTAATCAGCAGAAAGAAAGGTGTTAATGCCCCTGTACAAGTCATTGGTGAGGTCCCACTTGCAGTATTGTGTTCAGTTTTGGAGGCTGTATCTGGTTAAGGATGTCAAAAGACTTGAAGCAGTCCAGAGGAAGGTGAAAAATGTTATTGGGTTTATGTCAAAAGACATTCAAAAAGAGACTGGAGGATCTGAATAAGTATATCCTAGAGCAGAGGAGGGGCAGGATAGGTATGATACAGATATTTAAACATTTGAAAGGTATTAATATAGAAACAAATCTTTTCCAGAGAAGGGAAAATGGTGAAGCTAGAGGCAGTGATGTAACGAGGGTACGAGGTGCCCTGAGCAGTGGCACCCCTCCTCCATATTCTTCTCTGCTCCCCGTTCCTTCCCTGCCACCTTGCCACGCATGTGCACCCCTTCCCTACCCCTTACTTCTTTTAACATCTGCCATAAACCTAAGATCTATTCCCATGATGGAGATTTGCAAGACAGCCACATGGCTATATGTCCTACTAATACTATCCATTCAGTCGTGTCTGACCTTTGGATACTCTATAGGCCAGTCCTCATCATGCTTCCCTGTTTTCCATGGCTTCTTTCAATTGCTTGATGTTCATTCCCATGTCATTCTTGATGGTATCCAGCCAATGGGCCTTTGGTCTCCCCTGCTTCCTTTAGCCACTAACCATTCCGAGTAGCACCTCCACACCTTCATAAAACATCATATTTAAACTTCTCTTCCAGCCCAAAAAATAAAGAGAATGATAAACTAACAAAATAGAGAGCAATAGACAAGAGCCTAATCAGATGGATATAGGGTGAGAGTACAGCTGACTACAGATGGAGAGTGAGGTGAAGGGCCACAACTGGCTTAAGGATGCATGCCTATGTGTCAGCATTATCTTGCTATCCACAGAAACCACTGTTACAAGTAAACAACAGGACTAGTCATTCAGCTGCTGCTTATCTCAAAATAGGTATAGCGACACTAGAAAAGGTTCAAAGAAGAGCAACCAAGATGATAAAAGGGATGGAACTCAGTGGCATACCAAAGGGGGGGAGGTCCGCCCCGGGTGTTCGCCCCAAGGGGGTGCACAGCTGGCCACCCTCCAGTGTTCTCCCTAGGCCCTACCTAGGTCGGCAAACTGCAGCTCGTCTACAGCAGCGGTGCCCAACCTGCTTCCCATCCTTTCTCACCACCATCGGGAACAGGACGGCCCCGAGTTCTCCCTGCTTCTCTTCTCGCGGGGCTGACCAACACTCACCACCTGATGTCAATTCTGACGTCGGAGAGGACGTTCTGGGCCAGTCAATTGCTGTCTGGCTGGCCCGGAACGTTGTCTCCGATGTTAGAATTGACATCGCGTGGCGAGAGTTGGTCGGCCCCGCGGGGAAGAGAAGCAGGGAGAACTCAGCGCCGGCCTGTTCCCGATGGTGGCAGTGGCAGCCTATTCCCCGGCGGCAGTGGCAGTATGTTTCCCAATGGCATGGTGGCATGGGGGAGGGCAGGGAGAAAGAAAGGGGGAGGGGACAGGGAGCCAGAAAGAAAGAAAGGGGGCAGGGTGAAACAAAGAAAGAAAGAAAGAAATGGGGCACGGAGAGAGAGAAAGACAGACATAGAGAAAGAAAGGGGGCATGGAGAGAGAAAGAAAGAAGGGGGCAGGGTGAAAGAAAGAAATGGGGCACGGAGAGAGAGAAAGACAGACATACAGAAAGAAAGGGTGCATGGAGAGAAAAAGAAAGAAGGGGGCAGGGTGAAACAAAGAAAAGTTGGGGGAGAGAATGAGGTCTGGAGGAGAGGAAGCATAGAGGAGGCTGAAAGAAGGGAAGAAATATTAGATGCACAGTCAGAAGAATAAAGTGCAACCAGAGACTGATGAAATTACCAAAGGTAGGAAAATGATTTTATTTTCAATTTAGTGATCAAAATATGTCCGTTTTGAGAATTTATATATGCTGTCTATATTTAGCACTATGGTCCCCTTTTACTAAACCGCAATAGTGGTTTTTAGTATAGGGAGCCTATGAGCGTTGAGAGCAGCGTGGGGCATTCAGTGCAGCTCCCTGCGCTAAAAAATGCTATCGCGATTTAGTAAAAAGGGGGGATATATTTGTCTATTTTTGTATAGTTGTTACTGAGGTGACATTGCATAAAGTCATCTGCCTTGACCTCTTTGAAAACCCGCACAATATAAATGATAATTAACATTTTCTCTGCGTACAGTGTGCTTTGCGTTTTTAAAATTTTATTGTTGGTAGATCATTTTGACTTTGCCACGAAGGTAAGGGGGAGGGAGGGAGGGGAGCTGCTGAAAGACATCTAGTAATCCTTGCAGGCTTGACTGTGCAGGGAATTATTTTTGTAAAATCATGTTTTGTTAGGTGACTGGCATTATTTAGACTTTAATTTCTATGAATGAATAGAATGAAAATGATATAAAATTACTTGCTTGTTTTTATGTGCGTGCGCTGAAGGAAAGTGGAGAGAGAGTGGGCTGAGGACACTGAAGGGAAATGGAGAAGAGAGAGTGGGGAGAAGACATTGATTTATAAATTGACAATTGTACAGAATATTGTTTCTTTTTATACTTTGATATAATAAGTTCAACATAAAACAATTCAAGGCTTGTGTGGATGGAATCAGGTGGTTTGCGGGGATGGGGACCGAGCTTATGGGGACGGGGAGGGGACGGAGACAAATTTTTCCCCCTGTCATTCTCTAGGCTCTGCCACGAATCGATTTTGACTATATGCAGATGAGCGGGGTGTCAGTTGGGTTGACGTAGTCGTTGTAGCGCAAGCGGGAACGGGGTATAGCTCTCAAAAAAAATCTTAATCGTTGTACTGCTGATTTTGGCTCTTTTGACTAATGAGTTTGCCTACCACTGCCCTAGGGCCTTTAAGCCGGGCGCTGCGCCCGGCTAATTTAGATGATCGCCCGGCTGCCAGCTATCGTGAATCCTGCTGCTGCTCAACATTAAAAAAAAAAACAACCCCCATCTCTCACCGGCTTGGCGATTTCCCACCTTAGCCCATAGCGAACTCATGCTTCATGGCTTTAAGGTGTGCATGCCAGCTTCTCTTCTCTTCCCTCCGAAACTGGAAGTTATGTTCCGGGAGGGGGGGGGGGAAGGGGAAGAGAAGGCACTCATACGTTCGAGCCCCGGAGCATGAGTTTGCTAGGGCTAAGGTCAGCGACAGAGGGAAGCTAAGGGAGACAGGTGAGCAACGGAGGGAAGTTAAAACTTGTCTTACTGCTCTTCCTTGCTACGGGCCTTCCTGGCTGCCAGGTCCTGCCTACTTTCTGTTTCTGTGAAGGCAGGACCCGGCAACGAGGAAGGCCCGAAGCATGGAAGAGCAGCAAGAGGTCAGTGATGGAGGGAAGCTTGCAACTCCGCTGATGGGAGCGATGGGAAGAGAAATGCTGCTGCTGCTGCACCAAGGAGGGGGGAGGGGGGAAGAGAGATGCTGTTGCTGCACCCAAGGTGGGAGGGGGAAGAGAGATGCTGCTGCACCCATTTGGGGAGGGGGCAAGAGAGAAGTGCTGCTGCTGTACCCAATTGGGGAGGGGGAGGGGGAAGGGAAGTGCTGCTACTGCACGCAAGGGGGAAGGGGGAAGAGATATGCTGCTGCACCCAATGGGGGAGGGGAGATGGAAAAGAAATGTTCCGCTGCTGCACCCAATTTTTTTGGGGAGAGGGGGAAGAGAAATGCTGCAGCACCCAATTGAGGAGGGGAAGAGAAGTGCTGCTGCTGCTGCTGCTGCACCCAATTGGGAGGGGGAGGGAAAGAGAAGTGCTGCTGCTGCAGCACCCAATTGGGGAGAGAGAGGGGATAAGGAACACCAGGGAAGGGAGAGGAAAGAGATGCCAAGACCATGGGAGGAAAGGAAAGGAGCTACCAGACCATGGAGGGGGGGAAATATGTCAGGGGGAGGGGGAGGAGGCAGATGCCAGACCAGGTGTAAGGAAGGAGAGAAAAGAAGGAGAAGAGATGCTAGAAAATAGAGTGAGAGGGGGAGATGGAAGGAGAGGAGAGAAATGCCAGGGCATGGGAGGAAGGAAGGGAAACTAAAGGAGGCAAAATGCCAGACCAGAGGGAAAGAAAGGAGAGGAGGTGCCATAGGGAGAGATA
Source organism: Geotrypetes seraphini (assembly GCF_902459505.1). Classification (NCBI taxonomy): domain Eukaryota; kingdom Metazoa; phylum Chordata; class Amphibia; order Gymnophiona; family Dermophiidae; genus Geotrypetes; species Geotrypetes seraphini. Next base: position 302,070,289 of record NC_047084.1, on the reverse strand, counting down.
GGAGGGAGATGCCAGGGCATGGGGCGAGAGAAGGCAAGGAGATAGAGATGCCAGACCATGGGGTGGAGTGGGAAGGAAGGAAGGAAAGGAGAAGAGAGAGAGATGCCAGAGCATAGGGGAGGGGGTGAAGCCAAAATGAATCATGTACAAAGGAGAGAAAGGGCACAGGATATACAGTTTATTGAAGGGAATATGCCATATGGAACAGAGAGAGTGGATGCAAGGGGCAGAGAGAGGATGGACAGTAGATGGAAGAGGTAGAGAGAGAGGGCACAAGCTAGGTGGAAGGGGCAAAGAGAGGGCAGATGTTGCATGGAAGGGAGAGAGGACAAACACTGTATAGAAAGAAGAGAGCAAAGAGAAGATGATTAAAGCAGAAACAACAAAAGGTAGAAAGATTTTTTTGTTGCTTTACTTAGAATCAAGTAGTATTGTAACTGTATTGATAAAAGTTTATAAATAGGAAATGGAAATAAGGCAATTTTTTGGACTAAACCCTTTTCCTCAGGTCAGGACAGGATACCATAACAGGACTGTTCTGAAGAAAGATTTGGCCTTTGAAAGCTAATTGAAAAATGGATTAGTCCAATAAAATGGTATTTTCTTATTTCTCATTATTTGTTTTATTTTTATTTGTTAATTTGTAAAGTGGTGATTGTTATGTATCAGTTTTTTCAAATTTACATCTACTGTCTTTATATTTTGCACAGTATTAGGGGACATGTGTCACTGTTTTAGTGGTGTTATGGTGTTGCATTGTATAAAGAGTCTGATTTCTTGGCGGTTCAGTTTAACTTTTGTCTACATATTTCTATTTTTAGTTTGTGATTATTCCATATTGGGCGAGGGTGTATCACTGTTCTGTGTGTATGAAAAGGACATAGTTTTTAGTTGGCATTGACTACAGGATCAATTGACTGTGCGGGATCTGGCTTGTTTAGTTTTACAATGTATGTGTTGGTGTTCTAGTGCTCACTGCAGTGTTTAAGATGCTGCCTTTTCCTAGGTACACTCTTGTTGTGCGATATGTGAATTGTTACTAAAAATCATATAAAAAATGATGGGCCCCGGGTTGTCACATATGTCAGGTACGCCACTGATGGAACTCCTCTCATATGTGGAAAGACTAAATAAATTAGGGCTCTTCGGCTTGGAAAAGAGATGGCTGAGGATAGATATGAGTGATGTAGAACAGGTACAAGTGAATTGATTTTTCACTCCTTCAAAAATTACAAAGACTAGGGGACACTCGATGAAGTTACAGGGAAATACTTTTAAAACCAATTGGAGGAAATTTTTTTTCACTCAGAGAATAGTTAAACTCTGGAACGCATTGCCAGAGGTTTTGGTAAGAGCAGATAGCGTAGCTGGTTTTAAGAAAGGTTTTGACAATTCTCTGGAGGAAATGTCCATAGTCTATTATTGAAAAAGACATGGGGGGAAGTCATAGATTGCCCTGGATTGGTAGCATGGGATATTGCTACTCCTTGAGTTTTGGCCAGGTACTAGTGACCTGGATTAGCCACTGTGAGAACGGGCTGCTGGGCTTGATGGACCATTGGTCTGACCCAGTAAGGCTATTCTTATGAATCACCAGTTTCTAATGTGCTTGATCACCACTAAGGTAAATGGGAAGAATGTAGTATTCTGCATTTTATATTGCAGTCTTTGTTTCTTTTCAATAAATTTAGATAGAACTTAAGATTTTCTCCAGTGTTTTATGCTGCTAAAACATTAACAGAAGTGGAGGAGTGGCTTTTAGTGGTTACAGCAACTGCCTCCGCACCCTGAGTTTGTGAGTTCAATTCCCACTGCAGCTCCTTGTGACTCTGGGCAAGTCACGTAACACTTCATTTGGAGTATTGTGTTCAGTTTTGGAGACCGTATCTGGCGAAAGACGTAAGAAGACTTGAGGCGGTCCAGAGGAGGGCGACGAAAATGATAGGAGGCTTGCGCCAGAAGACGTATGAGGAGAGACTGGAAGCCCTGAATATGTATACCCTAGCGGAAAGGAGAGACAGGGGAGATATGATTCAGACGTTCAAATACTTGAAGGGTATTAACGTAGAACAAAATCTTTTCCAGAGAAAGGAAAATGGTAAAACCAGAGGACATAATTTGAGGTTGAGGGGTGGTAGATTCAGGGGCAATGTTAGGAAATTCTACTTTACGGAGAGGGTGGTGGATGCCTGGAATGCGCTCCCGAGAGAGGTGGTGGAGAGTAAAACTTTGACTGAGTTCAAAGAAGCGTGGGATGAACACAGAAGATTTAGAATCAGAAAATAATATTAAATATTGAACTAAGGCCAGTTACTGGGCAGACTTGCATGGTCTGTTGCTGTGTATGGCCGTTTGGTGGAGGATGGGCAGGGGAGGGCTTCAATGACTGGGGAGGGCTTCAATGGCTGGGAGGGTGTAGATGAGCAGAGATTTCGGCAGTTGGAACCCAAGCATAGTACCGGGTAAAGCTTTGGATTCTTGCCCAGAAATAGCTAAGAAGAAGAAAAAAAAAAAAAAATTTAAATTGAATCAGGTTGGGCAGACTGGATGGACCATTCGGGTCTTTATCTGCCGTCATCTACTATGTTACTATGTTACTATATGTTACTATGTTATGTTACTATGTTCATTGCCCCGGGCACAAAATAAGTTCCTGTCTAAAATATGTAAACCACTTTGATTGTAACCACACAGAAAAAGCATCAAATCCCAACCCCTTTATATTCCAAAAGACAAAAAGCTCCCAGACTAAGCTTAACTGCAATTTGGGGGGAACATACTGTCAGAAATGGTGAGATCTTGCATAGTAATAAGCACATGGTACATGTTGACTTGTTTTATTTTCAGCAGCTTGCTCCTTCTCCTATTGGATACTTTGATTCATAATTCCTTATTTTGTGCCCCCCCCCCCCCTCTCAACTTACTCTAGTCCTGTCATTGCAATGATAGACCTTGGCTAGAGACTACACATCAAGGTTGTTTCCCATGCCCTGGAATTAAGAGCCCTTTATCTGGCCCTAAGTGTTGTCTCTTTACAATGACTTGGATTCTTTTCTCCCTTCCCCCAGGGGCCGTAAGATAACTCTTTTCAGTCTTGGTCTTGGCTGAGCCGGAAGGCAGAAGACCCGACCTAGGATTGAAACCCAGATCTTTTCACATGAGGCCAGACCAGATTTATTTATTTCTAACAAACAGTGACTATTTTTCATTTTAATTTGTGATCTATTTATTCATTCAATTTTCTATACTGTTCTCCCAGGGGAGCTCAGAATGGTTTACATGAATTTATTGAGGTACCCCAGCTTTTTTCCCTGTCTGACCTGGCGGGCTCACAATCTTTCTCATGTACCTGGGGCAATGGGGGGATTGGGTGACTTGCCCAGGGTCAGAAAGAGCAGCGTGGGTTTGAACCCACAACCTCAGGGTGCTGAGGCTGTAGCTTTAACCACTCTCCCCCCTAATCTAATCTGTTTTTTACAAGTTTGGATTTAAAAACTAAAAACCAAAACAAGACTGCAGAAAATGGAATTAAAAACTAAACAATTTCTAGTTCTTTTTACCCGCAACTTTCCATTTGGTTCCATCTATTACTTCCCTTTCTATTCAGAGACTAATACTGCAGCTTCCTTCTAGTTGCTTCTAGAGTTGCTTCTAGTTTTATCATTTAGCACACCATCAGGTGTCACTAGAAGAACATGATATTTCTTTCTCACTCCTGCTGTGATTTTTTATCTTTAATTATTCCCATACCATTGCCTTTAGAGAGTCCTATCGTTTCACTTTTTTTCTAGAGGGTAAAAAAAAAAAAATTATAGGTGAGATAAATGGATGTGAGCAATTCTAAGTTCCTAGTATATTCAGGTGAGTGAGATTTCCTTTGAAACACATTGTAAAATCCAGTTTGCTTGGAGTCATCTGCCTTCTTGGCCTGTGGCTGCCCTGTCTCGCCCTGTTTAAGAAGCTGTAAAAGCTCTAAGGTTTCATTGCTTTCTTCTCCAAACCTCCTCCATCACCCCAGTATAATTGCCTGGTTCTGGGGTTTTATTGCGTGCTTACGAAAGCCTCGATGGATCTGAAAGCAGATGTTCCATCTCTCAGAGCTGTCTGCAGAATGAATTTTTCATCACTTGTTCAAAAATGTTGAGCAAGCATGCAAACACAGGGCTGGTCAACTGTCTTACAATTAGAAGTGTGATTCCTCAGCTTTGATTAAAATATACGGCAATTAAAGATTCTTCAAGTTCAATGCACTTCTTTGGCGTGTCCTCCATTTACAGCAGTGCAGCAAATACTTTTGATTGTAATTTAAAAGTTTCTGTTTCCCCAAACCTCTGTTATATTTACCCTGAAAGAAGAAATCATTACAGATATCAGACTACTTGACATCACTGAATAAAATGACTGTGAAGTTGTTGTTTTTTTTCTAGTCAGAGATGTGCCCAGACAGCTGCATGGTTTTTGTCATTGATGAAGCCTGCTTACTGCAGTCGACGTCTTTCACATCCAGAATAGGTACTTTGTATTTGAATGCGGTGGATTAACTCAGCTGTGGTATAACAGACCAGAAGCTTTCAAATGTGTAACTAAGATGATGCAATTTACTTTTGAGACTTTTCATTTGTGATGTGTTTTGTTCTCATACAGCTTCATTCCCACCACACACACATTCCAAAGGGCTATGAAAATAGTGTTTGAAAGTTGATTCACTGGGGCATTGAAACTAGGCCAGTGGCTGACCTCAATCAACCATAGAGATATAGGGCACTAAGGCATTAACGCACAGAATAACGTACGCTGAATTGCCCCGCGTGCTAGACCTTAACGCCAGCATTGAGCTGACGTTAGTTCTAGCCGCGTAGAGTGCGGTAATATCCTGCGTGCACTAAAAACGCTAGCGCACCTTAGTAAAAGGAGCCTATAGGGTTTGATATTCAAAAAGCACTTATACATTTGGCATTGCATCAAGCATATAAGTGCTTAAAACAAAAAAATAAAATTGATCAGGGTGTAATGCAATGAATGTCTAAAATTATATGTACACTTCTTCCTCGTCATTCGTGATTGTCTGGCTCTGACCCACCCCCAGCTCCCTGCTGCCTTCCCGGCCTTACCTGGTGGTCTAGAGGGTTTTCGGGGCAGGAGCGATCTTCCTACGCTCCTGCCCCGTGCAGATCGCCATCAGGAAATGGCTGTAGGGAGTTCCCGACGTAGTCTCGAAAGACTATGGGAACTCACAGCAGCCATTTCCTCATGGCGATCTGCATGGGGCAGGAGCGTAGAAAGATCGCTCCTGCCCCGAAAGCCCTCTAGACCACCAGGTAAGGCCGGGAAGGCGGCAGGGAGGAAAAAAGACTGTTTTTAAAATTTTCCCCCTCCCCAGAAAAAAATCGCGATTATATGAAACCGCGAGTGCAGGAACCGTGAATGGGGAGGGGGAAGTGTATACTAAAAGGCCATGCTGAGGGTGTTTCAATATGTATATATCCTATATGAAAGAACAGGACCAGCAGCATATCATTTATGGAGGATTGGTTTTTTCAACATGCAGTTTTGGCACTGCGGCATTGTTTCTACTGGATTAGATGGCATTTGCATGCTCTTGCATATCCAGTTGAAACACTTTCCTATGTTTGACCTGTATTTTCATTTTAAGAAACCATTGTCAAGGATTTTATGTTTCTGAGTCACCAAGGAGATACCTGATGCAGGCCAAGAAGCCAACGTTGAGTCCTATTTAGTGAGCTTCACAGGAACAGGGCAGACGGGAATTCTGCAGAATTGTGAGGTTCCCCCTGGCTCTGTGGGGATCCTGCTGGGATCTTGCTGTGGTTGGGGATGGAAGTACCTCTTGTGGGACTCCCATAATGTGTATATGTCTCCTGGCAGCCTCCTCCTTCCTTCTAGGCAGCCGCATGTATTTCTTCACAAAGCACACGGGCAACGGCTGATCTGGAGTCTTCCCTCTGATATTGGAGGGAAGGCTTCCAGGTCAGTCACGGGCAGCATGTTGGAACTTGCCTGCTGCTTTATGAAGAAACACATGCAGCTGCCAGGAAAGAAGGATGAAGAGGCTGTCAGGAGACAGGTACACACTGTGGGAGTGAAACATAGAAACATAATGGCAGACGAAGGCTAAATGGCCCTTCTAGTCTGCCCATCTGCAGTAGCCAAAATCTCTTTCACTCTCTGAGATATCCCATGTGCCTATCCTAGGCCCCCTTGAATTCAGACACAGTCTCTGTCTCCACCACCTCTTCTGGGAGACTGTTCCACGCATCTACCCTCTTTTCTGTAAAAAAAGTATTTCCTTAGATTACTCCGGAGCCTATCACCTCTTAATTCTTCCTAGCTACCCCCAACGACAAAATCAAAGAAACCACAATCCAAGTGAAAGGTATGGCCTTCCCCATCGAACAAACCTTAAAAGTATTGGGAGTCACCCTAGACAAACATCTATCCCTGGAAAAACATACTGATATTACGGTCAGGAAATGCATTTCAGTTCTTTAGAAACTACGCACCTTAAAAAAATACTTCGACGACACCTCATTCCGCCTGTTGACTCAATCCTCCATTCTCAGCATCCTAGACTACTGCAACATCATTTATCTGGCCTCCACGAAGAAAACCATCAGGAGACTGAAACTTATCCAGAACACCGCCGTTCGCCTTATATTTGGCTTAAACAAATGGGACCACATCACCCCTTTTTACCACAAACTACATTGGCTACCCCTTGAATCTAGAATCCTATTCAAGTTCGCGTGCTTCTGTTACAAAACTGTCTTTGGGCTATCTCCGAGCTACCTCACCCCTCATTTCATCCTGAACTGCAACAAAAAGAACTCCCGCAGAATCAATCTTTTCGCCTTCCCCTCCCTAAAACTTTGTCACCTCAAAAGGTTCTTCGACAAAACCTTCGCCTTCCAGGCAGCCAAACAGAACACTTGGCTAGCCCAAATTCTGCACAAGGCCCACTCCTATCTTGATTTCCGAAAAACACTCAAAACGCATTTATTCCACGCTCAATATCCCTAATCCCATCTCTTCCATTTCTCTCTCCCCTCCCTCAAACGACCCAACTCGCCCGGTCCCCTCCCCCCTCTTTTAGATCTCCCCCATCTCACTAACTCCAATGACCTACTCATTCCCCCCCCTCGCATGCCCATCTTTATCACCTCATTGCCTGTAATTATGATCAACTGTAACCATGATCAATTGTAATTTCTTGTTAATTTTGTTCCAATACCTTCTTTACTTGTAAAGATAGTTTATTGTAATTTCTTATTAAGTTTTGTTTAATTGATGTGAACCGCCTAGAACTCCCTGGGTATGGCGGTATACAAAAATAAAGTTATTATTATTATTATTATTAACTTCATCCTTTGCCCTCTCATTGCAGAGTTTCCTTTCAAATGAAAAAGACTTGACTCATGCACATTTACATTACGTATGTATTTAAGCATCTCTATCTTATCTCCACTCTCCCATATTTCCTCCAAAGTATACAGATTGAGATCTTTAAGTCTGTCCCCATACGCCTCATGTCGAAAACCACACACCATTTTAGTAGCTTCCTCTGGACAGACTCCATCCTTTTTATATCTTTTTTGAAGGTGCGGCCTCCAGAATTGTGCACAATATTCTAAATGAGGTCTCACCAAAGTCAGGGGCTTCAATACCTCTTTTTTCCTACTAGCCATACTTCTCCCTATGCAACCTAGCATCCTTCTATCTCTCGCCATCACCTTTTCAATCTGTTTGGCAACCTTAAGATCATCACATACAATCACATTCAAATCCCGCTCTTCTAACGTGCGCATAAGCTCTTCACTCCCTAATCTGTACCATTCCCTCTGGTTTTTGCAGCCCAAATGCATGACCTTGTATTTCTTAGCATTAAATTTTAGCTACTAAATTTCAGACCATTCTTCAAGCTTTGCCAGGTCTTTCTTCATGTTATTCACACCATCTGGCGTGTCTACTCTATTGCAGATTTTGGTATCATCCACAAAGAGGCAAATCTTACCTAACAACCCTTCAGCAATATCATTTATTAAAATGTTAAAAAAGAAAGGCACAAGAACAGAACCTTGAGGCACACCACTGGTAACATCCCTTTCCTCAGAGCATTGATCACTAGCCTCTGTCGCCTTCCACTCAACCAGCTCTTGATCTGGCCCGTCACTTTGGGACTCATCCTGAGGGCACTCAGTTTATTTATTATACGTCTGTGTGGAACACTGTCAAAGGCTTTGCTAAAATCTAAATACACCACATCTAGCGCACATCCTCTATCCAATTCTTTGATCACCCAGTCAAAAAAATTAATCAGATGTGTCTGACAAGATCTACCTCTAGTGAACCCATGTTGTCTCCGGTCCTGTAATCCACAGGATTCCAGAAATTTGACCATTGTTTGTTTTAAAAGTGGAACATGAACTTGGGAAATGGAATGGAGGAAGAGAGAGGGAGAGAAGAAGGGAGTGCATTGGGATACTGAAGGAAAGGCAGGGGCAAGAACTTGGAACAAAGGAAGGAGGGAGAGGGCACAAACTTGGGACACAGAATGGAGGGAGGGAAGGAGCATGAATTTGAGACATAGAATGGAAGCAGCGTCAGGCCAGCAGCACTCTAAACAGGCTGCTTGGCCTTGTCCATTGGGGATTTCACTCTGACATCATCAGTAACGCGGCAGAGTGAAATCCTAAGGCCCAGAAGCCTTAGGGGGGGATGTGAGGGAGAGAAAGGAAAGAGGAAGAATTGGGGTGAAGGAGAGGAAGGGAGAGATGATCATGTGCATACCCCAAAAATAAGACCTAGTGCCTTTTTTTGGCCCCAAATGAATATAAGACACTGTCTTATTTTCAGGGAAACACGGTAGTTTGTAATCTGCACTCAAAAACTGGCTCCTTGGGAAGTCAGTCTATCAGCTGTCAACTGCTAGACTGCTATCTGGACTGGATGTTGTTCGACTCGTCAATTTTCATTACTATGATGAAGGAAAACCTTTACCAGAACGCTATAAGTTGGCATGTGAGTCAGCGATGGCAGTATGGGATCAAGCCAATGGGAATTAGGGCTCCATACAAAGATATTGAACTACTGTATACTCTCAACACATATCCAAATAAACTGAAGTCTCACCATAAAAATCACTGCCATAAGAACATAGGAAGATAAGAATTGCCGCTGCTGGGTCAGACCAATGGTCTAGCGTGCCCAGCAGTCTGCTCCCACGGTGGCCCTTAGGTCAAAGGCCAGTGCCATAGCTGAGTCTAGCCTTACCTGCGTATGTTATGGTTCAGCAGGAACTTGTCTAACTTTGTCTTGAATCCCTGGAGAGTGTTTTCCTCTATAACAGCCTCAAGAAGAGCATTCCAGATTTCTACCACTCTCTCTCTACGTTTGTACAGAATCTTTTCCCTTCTAACTTTAAAGAGTGCCCTCTCATTCTCTCTACCTCGGACAGGGTGAACAACCTGTCTTTATCTAACTAAGGGTTCCTTTTACAAAGGCGCGTTGGTGGTTTAACGTGCATAATACCGCCGGCTGCGCTAGCCACTACCACCTTCTCTTGAGCAGCGCGGGGGTTAACATGTCATTAAAAGTCGTGCGTGTTAACCCCGACTTAGGAGCCCTAAGTCTATTTCCTTCATTATTTTGAATGTTTCAATCATGTCCCCTCTCAGTCTTTTCTTTTCAAGGGAGAAGAGGCCCAATTTCTCTAATCTCTCACTGTACGGCAACTCCTCCAGCCCCTTATAACCTTTTTAGTCGCTCTTCTCTGGACCCTTTTGAGTAGGTACTATGTCCTTCTTCATGTACGGCAACCAGTGCTGGGGCAGTATTTCCAGGGTGGGGGCGTACCATGGCCCAGTACAGCGGCATGTTAACCTTCTCTGATCTGTTCGTGATCCCCTTCTTAATCATTTGCCCTTTTCGCCGTTGCCACGCATTGCGAGGATGGCTTCATTGACTTGTCTACCAGTACTCCCAAGTCTCTTTCCTGGGGGGGTCTCTCCGAGTACTGCACCGGACATCCTGAGAATGTGGGATTCAGCAGCTGAACCATCCACCCTACAGTTCTGACCTGGTTTTCTCAGATTCTTTCCTATTCCAAGTTTTGAAGAAATCTCTCCATGGACAGTGGTTTTCAAGTGATGGTTTGAAGTTTTCAAGTTTCTTTATTTTTAATATACCGTTTATCATACAGGTATCTAAATGGTTAACAATAAAATCAAATATAAAAATTAAAAAATAAAATAAAAACATGGATATGCTAAAAGGAGGGAAGCACTTATGCATTGACGTACATGATACGAAAGGGAGACAATGGGGAGAGGAAGATTATTAAATACATCAAAATGGAAAATAAAAATAAAGGGAGGGAAAGGGAAGTACAATTGGGTAGGGGGAGTCACTTCAAAAGAAGTGTTTTAGATTGTCAAAGAAGTTCTACAAAAGAGGAACAATAGTTGTGGAAATCAGGGTTTACAAGGTATAGGCGTCAAACAGAAAAATTATTTTCAAAGGGGTTAAAGTCATTGCAGGAAAACTGGATGAAGTGTATGGAACTATTAAGGGACTATATTGGAAAATAAAACACATTTTTTGAAAATTTTTCTTTCCTACTGAGGTAGATAAATTATTGAACAACCCTTCATACTTAAGTATCCATGTGTGCTCTGTAGTGACTTTGGGCTGTTAACCATCACTGAATAAGCTTGTATCTAATTCTATATTTAATTTAATTGAATAACAAGCTAATTAGCACCAAAAATAGGTATTTTAATAAGCAAGTGTTGGTGTTAATTAGAATCAATTAAGGGTTATGCACACATATTTAGGCGTCAGTCATAAAGGGGGCATGGAAATGGGATTGTCATGGGCGGATCTGGGGTGTTCTTTTAAACTACACACATAATTATGGAATTAGGACCTCCAAGTCGAAATTTAGGTACAGACATTTGTATCACATTTTTATTGGTACAAGTGGCCATGTCTAAATTTAGTCACAGTTCTCAGGAGGTAAGCGGTATTCTAGTAAATCTCACCTAACCTTAGTGCAGTTTAGAGAACAGTGCTTTCTCAGTATTAATTTTTTTTGGGGGGGTGCCATATATAGAATTTATCCCAATAAATGGTAAGTTATTCTCTTTATATAGTTAGCCTGCCACTTAATATCAGGTCTGATATATTTAGATATAGTCTTGAAAAAGCACCATAAAGATTAAAAAGACAGCTTTTTATAACAGTCTAATTTTGCTATGGTAATAAACAATCACTTTGGACCAACAGGTATTTGTTGTATTATATGGAGCAAGTGTTTCCCTCAGATGTCCCATGTACATGTTTGCATTCTGGGTACTTCATCAGAATTGTTTTGTTCATCCCCAAGCTCTGCCACGTGAGCATGTGGAATTGCCACACGAACAACCTAATTTTAACCTTCTATCAGCCACCTCAGTCAGAGAGTTTCCCATAAAAACCAGTGACTATGGCATGAACTACAGTTCCATTTTGAGGCTCCTAAGATGTGATTTGTCAACATGGGTAGATTATAGTAGTATTACGAAGCACAAGAAGGAGCGAAACAAGATAATTTCACACAATTTCAAGGCCAACAACATTCACAGGATGGTTAAATGTCTTTTGTAGATCTGGGTCTTGACTCTTCAGGCGTCATAAACTCTGCTTTAAACCCATCAAGCTAAGCAGGCTGCATGATAAACAGACAGAGCTTGATTGAAATGTAGCCACTGAGTTTCTCAGTTATATGAGCTATTTGTACAAGCATGGAGCTTCTTGTAAAATGTAACAGGTTCTCTGAGGGCTAGTACTTATAAAAGGAGTCTGTGCACGTAACCTGAAAAACTCAATACCAACTAATTATTGACTTTTCTCCACAGAGAACATCAAGCTTTGCTCCCCCCAGGTATGTACTCAGTGAATTGGTAGAGTGTGGATATTGCCAACAAGAGTCGCTTACAAAGAGGTAAAAGGCTCTGAACAACATTGAAGGATTCTATCGACATCTTCTTATAATTTTACAAGTAGATTTCAAAATACATTTCATGAGACAATAAGTTACTTACAGATATCATGCTATTTGGTGCAGTTTGAGGGTCTATTTTCAAAAGACACTTTATTCCCCCACTTTTTACAAAGCCACTCTAGTAACTGCCCTAAAACCCATAGGGATTTAAAGGGTTTGGGGGCTTTTGCCACATGGCAGCTGCTAGCACAGCTTTGTAAAATAATAATAATAACAGTTTATATACTGCAGAACCGTGAATTTCTATGCGGTTTACAATAATTAAAAAGGAATAAACAGAGTTAAGAGCTAGTGATTAACAGGTATAGATTAACAGTTATTTTGGAGTAAGAATTGTACAGGTCAGCTGCCTAAATACTTCAGGAACAGATATGTTTTTAGGCGCTTCCTAAATTCCCCAAATGTAGTAGGCGTAAGCAATTGATCTAGATCTTTACCTCATAATGCTGCCTGATATGAGAGAAGGTGTTGATGATGTCTTTTAAGTTTACATCCTCTAACTGGAGGAGAAACAAAGTTCAAGTGTGAGCTTCTCTTATGTCTGTTGGCTGAAAAAGAGAAAAGGTGAGTTATATATTTAGGGGCTAGACTGAATAGTGCCTTAAAGCAAAAACAACCAAACTTAAACTTCACATGGCCTCCATCGGCAGTCATGCAGTAATCGGTAGTAAGGTGTTACATGAATCGGACTTCTTCAGTCCGAAGATCAGTTAAATCGCTGCATTTTGCACCAGTTGTAATCGTCGCATATTCTTTTGGGCAATTGCCAATGTAGGCGATATTACAGTAATCTAAGTTGACTTAAAACGAGGGATTGCACCAGATTTCTAAAAGCTGACATGTCAAAATATGCTCTAAGGACCTAAGCTTCCATAGAGTGAAAAAACTCTTTCTGATTAAGGAGTCAACCTGGTCTTTAATGGTTAGGCTCTGATCCAATGTTACACCCAATATCTTCATAGTAGATTGAATAGGGTAACTAAATTTATTGATGCATTTATTGATGATGTGTTTTGGTGTTAAGTGGGCGTGGAGAGGCTACAAAAAATTTTGGTTTTTCTGAGTTGAGTCTCAGTCTGAATTCAGACATCCACTGCTCCATCAAATTTAGTGCTTCTGTTGCCTTGGGAGTAGCTTCCGAGAGAGAGTTAGCGAATGGGATGATGATCGTGAAGTCATCTGCGTAACTGAATAATTTTATCCCCAGCTGGGTTAATTGTGCTCCTAATGAGGACATGTAAACATTAAAAAGTAGTGGGGAAAGTGGTGACCCCTGCGGTACGCCGGATGGATTGCTCCAAGTATCAGAGAGATCGTAATTGAAACATACCTGATAGGTGTGTGACATAAGGAAACCCTGAAACCAGTCTAAGACCTCTTCCCTGATACCAATTGCATCTAAGCATTGCAGTAGTTTCCCATGGTCCACCAAGTCAAAGGCAGAGCTCATATCGAATTGCATGATCAGGGCATTAAGGCTCTTACTGAACAAGAGACGCAGATTATCTAAGATAGCTGTAAATACTGTCTCAGGAGAGAGAATTGATCAAGATATTTCATCAATTGAGTATGTACCAATCCTTCCATGATTTTTACAATAAATGGGATGGGGGTTAGTTTTAAAATAAAGGTTCACCAAAGTGTTTTCCAATTGTTTCCTGGATTTGCACATAACTAATCTGTTTTTTAGGATATCCATAAATAAATATGTATGAGATAGAATTGCATGCACTGGGTCTCATCGTATCAGTCCTGAAATCTCAACTGTGCCTTCAGGAGAGGGTTGGTAAATAATAGTTCAATACAACATGCATAAGACTACTAAATCCTTTCATGATGGGATGCACTGTTATAGCCAGAATTTTTTTTTCTTAGACTCAGAATTAGCTTAGCAGGGTTTAAAAAGAGATTTGGATAAAAGAGAAGTCCATAGGCCATTATTGAGATGGCTTGGGGAAATCCACTGCTGTTTCCTAGGATGAGTAGCATAAAATCTGTTTTACTACTTAGGATCTAGCTAGGTACTTGGGACCTGGGTTGGCCTCTGTTGGAAACAGGATATTGGACTTGATGGACCTTCGGTCTGTCCCAGTATGGCAATTATTATTATTATTTAAACAAATTCAGTTTAACCTGTGTCCTTCCTTGATGGACAAATAGGATACCTTCAGATTTAGGTGGGATAGTTATACCCCTTAGCACTCTGAGCCAGAGATGACATCTCTACGACACAACAGCCCAGAACACAATTTCTTCATTGACTTCCCATGAAGCAGTTCCTCCCTGGGATGTAATTTGACCTAGATATTTCTGTTTCCTAGAACAGTGAAAATTGAGCAATTACATTAGGATAGTGGTTGTAGGAGGACTTGGAGAACAAGAAGGAGCAAGAGTTTGTCCTTTAGGATGTCTTGTGTTTACATGAACAGAAAAAAACAACATATTGTAGATGGACTAAGAGAGGATGAAATCCAGTTATGCTCTGGATCTGCATTCTCTTTATGACTGAAAAGATTGGATTATGACTTGTAACCCATTTATGTTTATGCTTATTTTATTCTTTGGGTCAAAACATTATTCAGAAAATACCTGTATTGTAGCCTCTCTCATATAGCGGACAATGGATTTTGCAATCCAGAAATCAGCCTCTATTCAAAAAAGAAAGTAGCTTAAGCAATTTATACATGTGTTTGAGGTGGCAAGAAGAAACTGGTTCTTTGGAATAATGGTCATCCTAATCTAATCTAATCCTTGATTTTTTATACCGATTCATCACAACAGGAGGGCTCGACTCAGTTAACAAAATATTAATAAAATTATACAGAAGATTAGAACAAAAACTATTTCTTTTAGGCCAGAATTTTATCTTTTATGATTGATTATTTGAAAAAGAAGGATCATTAGTAAATTTCTGAAATAAAAATATCTTCAGTACTTTATGAAAAGTGGGTAGATGAGAGATAACTCTAATTATAGAAGGAAAGTCATTCTAAACTTTTACAAATAAAAAAGAAAATGATCAACAAAAATTTGCCATAGTTTTTATTCCTTTAACAGTGGAAAAGCCAAGTTTAGGAAAGCCTAGAATTAGAGATTTCATGTGACTTAAATGAGATAGAAACCAAAGGAGAAAAAAATACCATATAGGATTTTGAAAATTACAGTTGCACAATTAAATTGGATCCTCCAGTAAACAGAAAGACAGTGAAGGGATCCAAGTAAAGGTGTGACATGATCATATTTATGTTTACCGTATATCAGTTTAACCACCGTATTCTAGATAAGTTGTAACCTCCTCAAATTACATTTACTTAAACAAGCATAAAGCCAGTTGCCATCCAGTTATGTGGAACCCCGGCTCAGTATTGGCCTGGACCCTGTGACCAGCCAGGTATCCTCCCTGCCCCGGTCTCAGATAGAAAAAAGGAAAATGGAGGAGAAAAGAAATCCCGGAGAGGAATTGGGAAGGGACTGGTTGTTTCTGAGCTAAAGAATGACATTGACCACCGGGGGAGGCCAAGAGGCCCTTGGAACACTGCCAGGGCTGACAAAGCAGGGTGACGCCCTAAGGTATTTAAACCTGTCCCAGAGAACAGGCAGGGAAGCAAGCTAGGGAGGAGGTTTAATCCTTTTCTCCCTAGGGAGTCCCCTCAGCCAAGCAGGAGCAGCAAATCAGTTCCGATGGAGGTGTTGGAGGCGGGTCAGGCTGAGGAATCAATGTTTCCAGGAGAACAGCCCATGGAATATGAAGAAGGTTTGGCAGAGTTTGCTCCTGAGATTGCTGAAGCCATGCAGGTGGACTTTGCTTCCACCCTCAAACAGTGAGTGGTGTTTGTTGGTGCTGGACTGTGTGGGGAACATTTTGTTTGCAAGCTAGGGAGTGATTTTTGGGGTGAGGTTTTGCTGATATCTTGGGAGGGAATTGTGAAAGTCAAATTAAGGACTTTAGTGTGCAAAACCTGTCACTCCCCTTTTCCTGGCAGTGAGTGAAACTGGCCAGAGGCTTGGAAGAACTTTGAAACACTTGTGCTGTGAGATAAGTGTCTTGAACTGTTTGGTTTCTTTTTTGGTTTTTAAAACTGCCTGCTGTGGAGCAGTCAGTGCTAATCCTGAGTTGGACTGAAACCCTCAGCCACTGCTGAGGTTGCAACATTGCTGAATGCAAGGCAAGGACTTTATTGTATGCTGGTTTTTGCTTGCTTGGTTTGCTATTTTTTTTTTCTTTGTGCTGCTGTTTAGAACATTCTGACAAGCTTAGCAGCTATTTTGAAAAGACTACTTACCTGGATACAAAAAGGAATAAAACGATATTATTTCTTTGAATGATAATTGTGGTGACTTTGTTTTGTTTTGATTCTGGTTTGGAATCCGGTCCTGCAGGGTGGTTCCATTTCGGGCCACACGTCAAAGTGCTATATTGGGGTTTCCACTGTAGGAGCAATAAAGTCCTGTTCTGCACTACAGTGGGCCACAACCCGCATAACTTTCTATATGGTCCAGGTCTTCTGAGTCCTCTCACAGAATGACCTCCCCCAACCTCTCTCCCACCAACCCAAAACAGCCCACCTTCTTCTGCTCCCCCTTCTCCCTCATCTCCCCTCGGAAAGATCAAACTCCTTCTCACCTCCCAGTCCTGATAAGCCCTCCCCCAGGCCCATCTAGGATTCCTAGTGGTCTGGAGTGGGGGGGAGAGGAAGATGGGGGCAGGAGTGGAGCCCATTTGCTCTTGCCCCTAGCGATTGCCCCAGCAAAATGCCTGGAGTCAGTCTTATCCAGGCCACAGTTGAATATCAGCTTCGGACCACATAAGCTCCAGTGGCCAGCATTTAAAAACACTTATCATCACCAGCTGAATATTGATCCATAGATCACTGCAGGGATGCAGAGGTTCTTAACCTCTATCTCTGTGATTTATATTCAGCTTAAATCAGTAATGGCAGAAAGTCATTATCAAACAATTCAATAGTCTCACTTCAGTTCCCAGCATTGTCTATACTGCCGGACCTTTCATCACTCTTGATATTACTGCCATCTTGAAGAAGTGGTAAGGCAAAACATAGGGATATAGAGGATAATTTATATTAACCTTTTCCCTGCACAAAATGCTGAATTAAGGCCCTCTCTTATTAAGCCGCAGTAGAGGCTTCTTCTACTGTGGCTCAAGGCGCTAAATGATTCAACACAGCTCCGAAGTTCATAGCAATTTTATGAGCGTCGGAGCAGCATAGGAGCATTTAGTGCTCCAGACCGCGTTAGAGACCTCCACCATGGCTTATTATAAGGGAGGGGAGAAGGGTAAAAGCATATTTATTTATTTAGCTCTCTATCCCATTCTCCCCAATGAGCTCAGAACAGGTTACAGTTTAAAATATGTGATATACAACTAACGGGTTACAATTTACCATAGTTACAATACAAGTTTTTTTTTATACAAGTTTTTATTCTAACTTCACACATACTAGGGATCTAATACCAACATACATTTGCCAGTTACAGTGCAAGATTTTTCAATACAAGTTTTTATCCTAATCTAGTACCATCGATCATGGGCAGGGGAGTTATGTGAAGAGGTGTGTTTTGATTGCTTTTCTACAGCTCAGGAGTCCTTTAAGGGATCTGATCTGTGGGGGCAGTTGATTCCAGTGGCTTGGTGTGTGTATATATATATATATATATATATATATATATATATATATATATATATATATATATATATATATATATATATATATATATATAATTAGGTTACCCCAAGAAGTGAGGTGGAGTCATGACTGATGTGCAGATTTTATGGGGTTGATATTCAACACTGTTTAGCTGGCCAGGAACAGAGCTGGCTATCTGCTGATATTCAGCGGGAGATGGCCGGCAATCTTCCACTGAATATCCCATTCAACAGATTGGCCAGTGACCAGCTATGCCACTTGACATAGCTAGTAACCCTCAATATTCATCTTCTGGTCAGCTACATTCAATGGCCAGATAGACCAAGCTAAAAAGTAGGTCTATCTTTGCCAACTAGGACTCTTTGATAGGCTGGTACCTTAATGCATTCTGCTTCATTTTTTCAATCAAGTTCCTTATATTCAACTTGATGTATTTTATCTGTTCTATGTATTAATTCTTTCCCTGCTATGCTGGTATTTTATGCATTATATTGTAAATGCTTTCTGTCTTTATCTGTTTTTAAGTCCATTATTCTAATTTGTATTTTATCCGTATCCCATGTATTAGCTCCCCTTGTTATGAACTGCCTAGAACTTTTTAGGTATGGCGGTATATAAGGATAAAATTATTATTATTATTAGCTGGCCAGCTATTTTGCCAGCTATGTCTCAGTTGTTTTCCCCCACCCTCCCAAATGGAAATTCAATGCCAGTCACTGGATATGGTGCCAACATTGAATTTTCAGTTTTTTTGCCAACTGTGAGAGATAACCATACATCTTCCATGGTCTGAATATCAGCCTATATAAGCGTACATTTACACCTGCTTCTGAGCAGATGCAATGGATCTGCCTTCAATCTAGATGCAATTTCTGCGGGATTTATGCTAGGAATTTATCTTTATTGGAAGCTTCTCTACCGCTACTAATGACTGGGGTGTCAATTCAAAGTGGTTTTCAAATACATATGTAATGGATTTTAAATACAGATTCAGATGGATTCCTCTGTGATTGCTGTCGGCCTCCTAGTTGCTTGGCTTGGGTGTCATGTTCACATTTGCATTATTACACTATTATATATGCAAAGTATTCTATATATAGTTTCAAGTTTTATTGATTTTGATATACCAACCATCAAATTAATATCTGGCCGGTTAACAATCGAATTAAAAAGATAGGGAAAACTGAGAAAAATAAAAATGTGTGAACATATAAAAAAAAAAACAATTACCAGACGTACTGGACAGTGAGGGTGGAATAAAGGGATGGGTAAAGTTACATATTTGAGAAGAAAAAGGAGAAAGTAGGGGTTTGGGTAGTACATAAAGGGAGGGGTTGCTTTGTCAAAGAGATTGTTGTGAATAGGAAGAAGAGGAATAATGGCTCTAAAGATTATTAAATGCATCGCAGAATAGGAAAGTTTTTAGACCAGTCTTAAATTTGTCAAATCGAAGTTCATCACGGAGATGCTGTGGTAGGGAGTTCCAGAGAGTAGGTGCAGTTACTGCGAAGTTTACTTTTCGTGTATAGTAGAAATCTTTTAAGGAGGGGATGAAAAGAAGTTTTTGGTCGGTTGATCTTAGTGTGCGTGGAGAACTTTGAGGAATGAGAAGTTTATATAGGAACGAGGGCAGATGATAGAGTTTTATTTTAAAGGAAAGTAAAATGATTTTGTAGGTGATGCGATGAGTGACAGGAAGCCAATGTTCTTTTTTTAAAAGAGGAGTGACATGGTCATATTTACCTATTTTATATATAAGTTTTATTGCAGTATTTTGTATTAGTTGTAGGCGTCTGATTTCTTTTTGAGGGAGACCATTAAGGAGTGAATTGCAGTAATCTAAATGGGAAATTACTAATGAATGAATCAGAATAATGATTGAACTGGTTTCTAGTACAGAAGTTAGAGATCGGATAATACGTAATTTAAAAAAACAGGTTTTAACAACTGAACTTATATGGTCATGAAAGGAAAGTTCCCTGTCAATAGTGACGCCTAAAAGTTTTATTTTGGTATCCATATGAATCGGTGTTGATTTGATTGATATGTTGTCTAGTAGCATTCTGTGTTTTTGATAGAAAATAACATGCCTCGGGATTTATCTAGGTTGAGGGAGAGTTTATTTGTGAACAACCAGTCATATATGATGTCTAATTTGTTATTGATGTCTTTTATGTCAGAAATATTTGAAGTGTTGATTGGGTGAAGAAGTTTACACAAGATTACAGTTAACCATTCTAAGTGTGCTATATTTATACCCTCCTAAATAGGTTAAGCATTACAACTAAGTAATCTATATTTACATGCATCCTAAATAGCTCTAGCAATGTGTACTATATTCATCCTATTTACTCTTATCCTAGATAATTCTAGTTACACTCATCCTAATGTATTCACCATATCTTAAACATTTCAGGAAAGATCTACTGTGTGCATACATGTTCTGTCCTGTCCTCCTATCGTGTTTCTAAAGATATAGAGATGCCTAGGGGGCAATTTAAGTACACTAAAGCTGAGTGTGAATTATATAATGGCACCCATAGGACAATATGCCACAATAGCAGCATTAGTCAAGTGAATATAAATGGAGGCGATCGGAGGAAGCCAATTCTCTGGCTACTATGCAAGATGTTTGATAATCTTTTTGAGACTACATCGCACAAATTTAAAAATCTTTTTGAAATGCACTGTCGGTTCCCTGAAGCAGTACTGAAACATGTCACGTCGGAACCTGCAAGCTAAAAGATAAGTTTGCCATGCATTTTCAATCTACAAGTGCATAGCCTATGTGGCATTTCAAGTTAAACATTTAACAAACTTGACCATCAACTTAAAATCCACTTAAAATCGTTTGAACATGCAATGATTGGGTGGTGAGGCAGTAGTGTTGGGGTTCTCCCCTGTTATTGCCTTCATGTTTCTGAGCATAAGTTCTATCAGCAGTTGATGCACGTTTGAAATAGCCTATTTTGAATTGCTTAAAGAGTGACATAAGAACATAAGAACATAAGAACTGCCATCTCCGGATCAGACCCATGGTCCATCGAGTCCGGCGATCCGCACACGCGGAGGCCCAGTCAGGTATACACCTGATGTAGTATTAGTCACCCATATCCCTCAATGCATCTCATAAGGAGATGTGTATCTAATTTGCCTTTGAATCCCAGCACAGTGGATTCCTTAATAACCTCCTTTGGGAGAGCATTCCAGGCGTCTACCACTCGCTGCGTAAAACAGTACTTCCTGACATTTGTCCTGGACTTGTCCCCCCTTAGCTTCAAACCTTGTCCTCTTGTCCGTGTCGCGTTGGACAATGTAAATAATTTATTTTCCTGCTCTATTTTATCGATGCCTTTCAGCATTTTGAACGTCTCGATCATGTCCCCTCGCAGCCTCCTCTTCTCAAGGGAGAACAGTCCCAGTTTCTTGAGTCGTTCCTCATATTCCAAGTTCTCCATACCTCTTATTAACTTCGTTGCTCGTCTCTGCACCCTCTCCAACAGTTTTATATCCTTCTTTAGGTTGGGAGACCAATGTTGGACACAGTATTCCAAGTGTGGTCTGACCATTGCTCTATAAAGCGGCATTATGACTTTCTCCGATCTACTCGTGATTCCTTTCTTTATCATGCCTAACATTCTGTTGCTTTCTTTGCCGCTGCCGCGCATTGTGCCGACGGCTTCAGGGTCCTATCTATCAGTACACCCAGGTCCTTTTCTTGTTCGCTCTTACCCAGAGTTGCGCCTGACATTCTATACTCGTATTCCTTATTCTTACTACCTAAATGCATTACTTTGCATTTCTCCACGTTGAACTTCATCTGCCATTGCTCTGCCCATTTCTCTAACTGATACAAGTCGCTTTGGAGTTCCTCGCTATCCTCCTGCGATCTGATTGCCCGGCATAGCTTTGTGTCGTCTGCAAACTTAATGATCTCACTGGATATTCCGTCTTCCAGGTCATTGATATAAATATTAAATAGGATTGGCCCAAGCACTGAGCCCTGGGGCACACCACTAGTCACTTTCTCCCAGTCTGAGAACTTCCCATTTATGCCCACTCTCTGCTTTCTGTTTTCCAACCATTTGCCTATCCACCTTTGTATATCTCCCTCTATTCCATGGCTTTGTAGTTTCCTGAGAAGCCTTTCATGTGGAACTTTGTCGAATGCTTTCTGGAAGTCCAAATATATTATGTCCACCGGCATTCCACTATCAATTTGCTTGTTCACGGTCTCGAAAAATTGAAGTAAATTCGTTAAACATGATTTCCCTTTCCTGAACCCATGTTGACTGGGTTTCATCAAGTCGTGTGTATCTAGGTGCCGGACTATGCTATCCTTGATCA
This sequence comes from Geotrypetes seraphini, assembly GCF_902459505.1. NCBI lineage: Eukaryota > Metazoa > Chordata > Amphibia > Gymnophiona > Dermophiidae > Geotrypetes > Geotrypetes seraphini. The sequence continues at coordinate 302,048,218 of NC_047084.1, read as the reverse complement.
GTGCTTCAATCATCTTTCCAGGGACAGACGTAAGACTCACAGGTCTGTAGTTGCCCGGTTCCCCTCTCGATCCTTTTTTGAAAATTGGCGTGACATTCGCTATCTTCCAGTCCTCTGGTATCTGTCCAGTTCTGATTGTCAGATTGGCAAGTTTTTGCAATAGCTCTCCGATTTCAACCTTCAATTCCTTTAAAACTCTCGGGTGAATTCCATCCGGTCCAGGGGATTTGTCACTTTTAAGTTTGTCGATCTGGTAGTATATCTGGTCCAACTCCACTTCAACTGTGGTGAGGCTGTCTTCTATTACTCCACTAAACACTTTCACTGCTTCTGGTATTTTAGCGGTATCCTCCTCCGTAAAGACGGACGCAAAGAAGGAATTTAGTTTGTCAGCAATTTGTTTATCTTCCTTGATGTACCCTTTTCTTCCCTGGTCGTCCAGGGGTCCCACCGCCTCTTTTGCGGGTTTTTTCCCTTTCACGTATCTAAAGAAGGGTTTGAAGTTTTTGGCTTCTTGCGCTATTTTTTCCTCATAGTCCTTTTTGGCATCCCTCACCGCCTTGTGACATTTCTTTTGATCATCTTTATGTATTTTCCATGCTTCGATTGTTTTCATGTGTTTCCATTTTTTGAAAGAGTCCTTCTTTTCTTTTATGGCTACCCTCACCTGTCTGGTAAGCCATGCCGGTTCTCCCTTACCTTTTGTTCTCCCCTCTTTGGAGATCCTTGGAATGTGGAGATTTTGTGCTTCTGTGATAGTATTTTTCAGTAGGAACCATGCCTGGTCTACCGTTTCAAGTTTGTCCACCTTTTTCTTGAGTCGTTGTTTCACCATGGCTCTCATGCGATCGTATTTGCCCTTTTTAAAGTTAAAGGTTTTGGTTAAGGTTTTGGCACGTTTTCTATTCCCGATGTCAAGCTTAAAGTTGATCACATTGTGATCGCTCGTCCCCAGCGGTACCGTAACTTCTACTTCTTTTGTCGGTCCCGTGAGGCCATTTAGTACCAAGTCCAGGGTGGCGTTGCCTCTTGTCGGCTCTTTTACCATTTGTTCCAGGAAGCAATCCCCTAGCACCTCCAGGAACTTGGCCTCCTTGCCGCAGTTGGAGGTTCCTAGTTTCCAGTCTATCCTCGGAAAATTGAAGTCTCCCAATATTATTACATTGCCCGTCTTGCATTCTTGTTTGATTTCCTCTATCATTTCTGAGTCAGTTTCCTCCGCCTGTCCTGGGGGACGATAGTAAAGGCCAATTTTCGTGTCTGCGCTGTTTTGGCCAGGAATCTTGACCCAGAGGGACTCTAGCTTCTCTTTCGTTTCCGTCGTAGCCACTTCAACAGATTCTATTCCTTCCTGAACATATAGGGCAATACCTCCACCTTTCTGCCCTACTCGATCTCTTCTATATAGTTTGTATCCCTGTAGTACGGTGTCCCATTTGTTTTCTTCATTCCACCATGTTTCTGTTATGGCAATGATTTCCAACTTATCATGTCTTGCTATTGTCTCTAGTTCCCCCATTTTGTTTCCTAGACTTCTAGCATTCGTATACATACATTTGAGTTCTCTTCGTGTTACCTTTTTGGACTTTCTACTCTTTGCTGTCCCTACTGTTTCTTTCACGTTATCCTTAACTGCTCCAGTGTTGTCTCCCTTGTTTGCTGTGCGGTCATCCCCTCCTGTGTCTGAGTTGTCCCTTCCTGCCTTGTCTTCCTTATTTGCTGTCAGGTCGTCCCCTCCTGTGTATGAGTAGTTGCCCATGGCTCCTTCATCGGGGCATCCTGTCGTCCGTGCCATCAACTGGTGGTCGACTGTCGGCTTTCCCCTATTTGTTAGTTTAAAGCCTTCTCGATGGCCTTCTTCATGTTGCCTGCCAAAACTCTTGCTCCTTCCTTGTTGAGGTGTAGTCCATCATTTCTGTAGTACTTGCTTTTTCCCCAGAACGCCGTCCAGTTGCGCACAAAGTCAAAGCCTTCTTCTTCGCACCATCGTCTCATCCAGGCGTTAATAGCTTGCAATTCCCCTTGTCTCTTTCCATCCGCTCTTGGTACTGGGAGGATCTCGGAGACACAATAGCATCATTTGCACACCTAAATTTAAATGAGTAAAAGGGGAAAAAGAGAGAAGATATATACAAATACAGTGTATATATTACTTATAATAATTTATTTAATTTATTTCATTATTGTTTTGAGTGTATTTTCTCAAAAGCTAAAAATGTATTGCACATATCCATAGCATGATTAAAAGTTAGCACTTAACTTATTGAAATCCAAATGGCTTGCACCTTAATAAAGGACCCCGCCCATTCCCACCAGAATCTCCTCCGTCCCCACGAGGAATTACCTGACCCCATAAAAAGCAGCAATTACTTCTGACAGTTTTGATTTTAGTTTTAATTGAGTTTTATAGAAAATTCAAAACAAAGTCAGACATCTGCCAGAACAGGCATAAAACCTCCTTCCCTCTCCCCAGTCGAGTGGGGTTGGCATATCAATAATATGCTATCCTAAAGAAGTAGATTTAAAACAGAATTGGATGAACAGAAAGAAGATGCCCGGTGCAGCAATTCTCCCCACACTCTTTTTGTAAGTTATTTATTTAATGTTGGTACCTGCTGGGCTGAAGCAATTTAATGCAGGGTAGTCTGGCTCTGGAGCTGCACAGTTATGCTTCTCAGTCTCTCCTGCACTCCTCTGCACAGCCGCAGTGAGTGGTGGCAGGGTTGACCCAACAAGATTCTTGAGGGGAGGTCTCACGCCAAGGCTCACTACTGGGAGAGCTCTGCACATCCACCAATCTGGGAGCACTTCTACAAGGAAGTGCTCATGATTGGCCATCAAGCTCCAGCTCTGTCTCCCTGATTGGTGGATGTACAGAGCTCTTCCATGTGAGTGGCAATCAGCAACTGGTGCACTGAGGAATCGAAGAAGCATAGAGGAAACATTGGAACAAAGGTAGGCTGGCATTTCCGTGGGAACCCCGGAGAACCAGCGTCCATCCCCTTGAGAGTCCCGTGGACCAAGGAGGGATTCCCATGGGAATCCCATGGACCTGGGGGAATTCCCACGGGGTTCCCATAATCCCCGTTCCCGTGCAGACCTGGGCAGGCCTGAGCACAAACTGGGTGGGCCAGGCCTGCCTCTTTGCTATGCCCTTGCTGAGAATGAAGGCTAAAATATTGGGAGAACAGAGGTATGTAGGCACAAAATAAAACACAGGGCCATATTAGCCTGCCCTGTAGTCCGAGAGGATAATTTTATAACAGGTCGCCTAATTTTTATAGCAAAAATGCAGATGAAGCTACACCAAGTTTTAAAAGGGAAAATATATTCATACTTTCCCTTTGCAAAAGTAACTCATGGAAAGCATCCAAACAACTTGGCTGGTTTATTTTACATATTTAATCACATACATCATAGGTGCTTAAATGTGAGCTCTGTCCAATGTAGCTCATGCTTCCATTGCACCGATAGAAGCTGACACTGAAAGACATACCGAGACCTTCAACACTGAGGCAACGGCATGCATGCATGCTTCTGAATTAGTATGACTATAAAGTGCATGTAGATGCTTTATCTTGCAAATCTAAATTATAATTAATATTATTATTTGCGCTATCAGCTTCTGTTGTGGTCCCCTGGAGATTGTTTTCTCAGTGCGTAAACTTCCAGAATCCCCAGTTGTTTTGTCCATTTGCTAAGCTTCTGTGAGCAGCTGCACTGAAATGCTGGCCCCCTTGTCCGCTTTCTGGCCGGACGAGCTGTCATCTAGTAGCAGCCGCAAGACAGCTTTGGTTATTCAACTCCACAGCCTGCAAGTTTCTGTCACACATGAGGAAAGAAGCTGTTGAAATGAGTTGATCCTGTTAGATTTCTGTTTCTGTTGGGGAAAAGGGTGGAGGGGTGGGAGAGCAGGAGAAGAGTAAAGGACACTTCTAACATCACATTTCATTCACTTCCTGATGCTCTTAAGTACTCTGCAAACATCCTATAAATGTCTTGTGCAGGATTAATTTCCTAGGGCTGTATTCTTGTTAGAGTCCACTGAAGGATCCCTCTGGTGATATCACTTTGTAAAAATGGGCCCCTTGCATTGCAAACGTGTGTGTAGTTAAAATATCCCCATAAGGGCTGGCTGAATGAACCAACCAAAATACTGCTTGGCTGTTAATTCAGTATGTATGTTATACTGTGCTCAAAATACCTCACTCAAAAAAAAAAAGAAAGATAGAAACAATCTTTAAATGATACCTTTTTATTGGACTACATTACTATATTTATGACTGGCTTTCAAAGGTTATACTACCTTTATAAGGTCAAAGGTATCACTCATAATTTCTTTATTGACTTCCTATGCATTTAATTGGTCTGATGTAGCAACCACACTGTTTCATTCAAATAAGGAGAAGATGGCTTGCCATCCTCTTAAACAGCTCCTTGAAAAAAGGGCCAGGGTGGGATATCTGGATTTCCATGACAAATGGAAGCCTGTGTAGAAGGAGGAAACAGGGCCACCACAAGGAGCTGCAGCTGATGCAGAGCTGCTCAAGAGGACAGCAGTATGGTGAATCTCAAGTGGAGATCTGGGTAGGGGAAAGCATTCTTTTTTTCTTTTGAAAATGTTCAAAGAAAATACACAAGTGGGAGGCAGCTTTCTTCCTCCCACTTTTGATGACCACGGGGGAGCAATACTGGTGTTCAGGTTTGAAATCTGCTCCTGAAAATTTGAGAGTGTAGTTCAGTCCAGTGCACAGTAAGAAGTGAAGTAGAAAAAAAATAAGAGTATGGAAATTTTGAGTAGAAACACTGTTAGGGCAATTCTATAAACTGGTGTTAACATTTATGTGTGCATTAAGGGGGTAATTCTGTACAGGTCACCTAAAGCAGTGTTTTTCAACCACCGGTTCATGGACCAGTGCCGGTCCACAGAAATTACCTGCCAGTCCACAGGGCCAAAACATTATCACTATATAAGTCTTATCTATCACTATAGACCTCAGTAGTATCACCCCTATGTGTATTAAACTTTGTACACATATAGAAACTGGGCACCAAAGTTCTTCATTGGTCTCAATATTTCAACAATTTTTTAAATGTTTTATATATATATACTTTCAACTTTTATAGAGAAATATAGATACTCATCTTAATCTACGTGGGTGGGGGTAGGCATTCTATAGATCTATGTTTCGCCCAAAGGACTATATCAAGGAAATCCCCCTGCAAATATATATAGAAAAAATATAAAGAAAATATATGCAAGTCCTAAAACCTATCCATTATAAATAGCTTTAAACATCTTAAATATTTCCCTGACTCTACTTAGTATATATTTAAATAGTTCATCCCTTAGAACAAACAACTCATGCTTCCCGCATCTATAGATTTAACCAGGAAACATGACCGCGGCGTACTTCCAATAAATACCCAGACTCCCTTAAATGTGATGACATCAATCTTAGTGTGATCCCGCCCCCTTCTTGCTTTTATAACCAATACATAGCTGTCTTCCTTTTATATTAGTGTCATTACTCTATTTCTGCGTTTAAACCCATTGGAGTAACAGAGTTCAATGTATATATCCATTTTTGTTCTCTAAAATTTAATTTATCCTTATAGCTACCACCCTCCTACCCCACATGAATCTGATCTATGACTCGCCATTTTAAATCCCCAATTTTATGTTTTTTCTCATGCCAATGATAGACCAAAGGCGCTTCCATATTGCCCATATTAATACGGGACTTGTGTTCAGTCAATCAGACACTAATTTTCCAGCTCGTCCTCCCCACATAAATCAGACGACACGGGCATTGAATACTATGAGAAATGTAAAGAAAGTGCTTAAATTCAAGGAAAAGCACTTATCTTATAAGAAGTTCACACTGTTTTGATCCCAACGGGGCCACCGTTTCACCTGAAGTGGCTTCGTCAGGGGAACGTCGTGGACAGTGTCTAAAATGGGCAAAAAGGTTACAATTTATAAGCATTATAGTATTTGAATGCAAACAAGTACTTACACTTGTATATATATATCCTCGTGGATTAAGTGACAAAATAGATTGGACAGCATATTATTGAACAAGAATATGTTCTTTTATGGGATTTTGATTTATAATATATGTATCAATGTCACAAATAACATCATCTAATTATGAAACTTTGACCTAATGAGGTTGAAGATAAAAAATTTTTTTTTGCATTTTTCCTGCATTGTCAGCTTCGTGGACGTCATGACGCATGAACGTTCCTGACGCTGTACCGACAGCTGATTAAGAGCTCTTTAAATAGCTCAGCGTTGGTTTTTACCGACGCCATTTTCTGAGAAATATACGTTGAAGTAAACGCCGGTTCCGTAAGTTTGCTAACTGATTTAACACATACAAGTTAAAGTGTAAGTACTTGTTTGCATTCAAATACTATAATGCTTATAAATTGTAACCTTTTTGCCCATTTTAGACACTGTCCACGACGTTCCCCTGACGAAGCCACTTCAGGTGAAACGGTGGCCCCGTTGGGATCAAAACAGTGTGAACTTCTTATAAGATAAGTGCTTTTCCTTGAATTTAAGCACTTTCTTTACATTTCTCATAGTATTTGGTGTGTGTTAAGATGTTCTATACATCTGGTTAAAGAAAGATAAATTTTTGAAATAACTAAAACAAAGAACGATTGAGATACTGACTAACATTGAAAGTACAAATAATACTTAATTTACCACTTGCCAATGATAGAGACTAAGACCGAACCAAGTATTTAGCAAATTTTGCTTTAAATACTCGGTCTCTGAGGCGTGGTATAAATATTAGATTTATTACATGTGTCTGTAGAAGTGAATTTTGTGTATCCATTTGGGAGTGACACTTCTCTAGTAATTATTTGGTGGAAAGAATTTCCCCCATCGTCCTCCCTCTTCTATAAGATGCAATTGGATCAGACTGAAATTGAGAACTTAGCTGTAGGATTGGCTAGTGTTGCTTAATAATGACAAAAAAGCTGTGCTTATTGCAGTAAAAGGAAGCACAGCAATCAGGCAATCCTCTTGTACCTCAGCTCTTTTTTCCTGTAGCAATAAGGGGCATTGAGCATATTTAGCCCGCAGGTATGCCTTATGGACAGCCTTGTTTGGGTAACCCCTCTCATAAAACCGATTACTCAACTGCCTAGCTTGACCCTCGAACTCCTCCTGCATAGAGCATAGCTTTCGGATCCTTAAAAATTAACTGATAGGAATATTAAATTTCTAAAAATATGGATGGTGGCTAAAAAAGTGGAAAAAATGATTCTTATCTACTTCTTTTCTATATAGCGTGGTCTGAATATGCTGATTACTATCTCTAATTAGTAAAAGGTCTAAAAATTATATCTCATTTTTATGTTAAGTCATAGAAAAAAGATAAATGTTGGTCGAGGGTGTTTAACCATACTAAAAATTCTTTTAATTCGGATTCTGACCCATCCCCAAAAAATCAAAATATCATCCAGATATCTTTTCCAAAGAATAACGTGATGAAACATGGGGGCTGGATACACCAGATCTTGTTCAAATCTCGCTACATATAAGCTCGCCACCGAGGGGGCCAAAGTGGCCCCCATCGCAACCCCCTGTATCTGTTTATAAAACTCCCCATTGTACCAAAAATAATTTTTCCTAATTACTAGCTGTGCATCAGGCCCAAAATAGTGTTCTTCAACAGCTGGTTCGCGGTGCGACTGATGTGGCATTATCTTCGGGCCGGCTCCCTCCTCCTCACTGACTCAGTGCACAAAGCCACGGGCAGCGGCTCCTACGTACGTCCTGCGCCTGAACTGGAAGCCTTTTCTCTGATGTCGCAACATGAGAGGGAAGGCTTCCAGATGTTCCAGACTTAGCTCAGTGTTTTTCAACCGCCGGTCTGCAGACCAATGCCGGTCCACAAAATAATTCTGGCAGGTACAGATGGGGATGGGCAGGATTTGGGTGGGGACGGGTGAGATTTCTGTCTCTGCACAACTCTCTACTGCCCACTCAGCAGCGGAGGACTTTGGATAATCTCTTCACAGGCTGCTGGCAGCAGTCCCTACATGCTGCCGGTGGCTGATCTGGAAGCCTTCCCTCTGATGCACTGGCATTTTGCATCAGAGGGAAGGCTTACAGGTCAGCTGCAAGTAAGGTTACTATATTTTTCGTTGCAAAATCTTAGACCCATGGCCCCGCCCTGTTCTGCTCCCTGCTCTGTACTGTCTTAGCCCCGCCCTGTTCTACCTCTAGGCCCACCCTGTTCCACCCCCCCAGAAACGTTGTTCTTTCATTTCTGACCTCCGGGCCGTGTCTGAGGGCCTCTGAGCGTGCACAGATGCATGTGACATCATCCATACATGCTCAGAAGCCCTCCAGACATGGCAAGAGCTTTCCAAAACCTAGACAAACTGCTGGATTTTGGAAAGTCTGTCCAGGCAGTGGTGTTGTAAGAGGGGTGCAGTCCACCCCGGGAACTGTCTTCCTAAGGGCATGGCCTCCCTCCTCATGCATGCCCCTTGCCTTCCCCCATACCTTTTTTTACTTCCCTGGTGCGAGGCTGTTACCCGCATTGGCATCTTCTCTGACGTCACTTCCGGGACCTATCCCTAGGAAGTGACATCAAAGGGCGAGCCAACACCGACGTGGGCATGCTGCTCACACCAGAGAAGTTAAAAAGGTATGGGGAAAACGGGGTGCATGCATGGCAGGGGGGCAGGGAGGAGTGCTGTGGAGGGGCATGAATGATTTTTCTAAAGGTGAACAAGGCATCGTCTTGTTTTCCTTCCTGATTCTCTGCCCCACAGTTAGTGCAAAATGATATATCCTGTACCCAAGTCCATTTATGACACTTATTAACTTAGCATTCTTTATTTATAAAGGCATATCAGTATATTTCGTTCACAAAATACCATGCAGAAAATGCCGGGTATATTTATCTAAACTATAAACTCCTCTAAGTTTGCCGAAAGGTGCTTAAAAAGATACAAAAAAGGAGGCAAAAAATGTCAATAAGGACTCTATGAGTGTGTCTATCAGCTAATCACTCCCAACAAACCAAACCACACAGGTGCCAAATATCAATTGAAGAATAGGGGCGCTCTCAGTGTGAGGTTGTTAGCGACGGGAGAACAAACTCCAGCGCTTCCACTTACAAAGACGGAGGTGAATTACCCCGCCTGCACACCATCATCGGGCGTCCCTAGTGTGCAAAATCAACTGTGCAGAAATACTAACAATAAATAAGTCACAACAGTGAACTAGTGAGAGAGTGAATCAAACTGAAAACCCACTCATAGAGTCCTCCCCAGCCTAATCCCCAAGATACAAAATGAAACCACAGCCAACTTAGCTTTTAAAGCGAGCCAAATGAAGTCAATGAGCATTGCGGGAAACCAAGATAGTCATAGGATCAACCGGTTTCGGGTGAAACCCTTCATCAGGATCTTAAGGCTGGAGCAGAACCGGCTGGGAGGGAAGCAGGAGAGCCCACAGAGGCAACTAACTGGGCTTAAAAGCAGATCCAAAATGACATCAGCCACTTTCAACCAATCAAAAACAACTAAGGAGAAAACAAGGAGGAGTCACCACTAGCTCAAACTATAGTGTTCCACTCCACACATTCATTCAGACCCCCCGGAATGACCGTGTTGAGCTTAAAAATCCAATGTTGTTCTCTCAATTGGAGTTGTGTCATTCTGTCTCCTCTATAGGTATCAGGAATTTGTTCCAGCACCATCCAAGTTAAGTGTTGGAATTCATGGCCCAATTGTAAACAATGGGAAACCATAGGAGCCGACTCGACAGCCTGGTGAAGTCTACTCTTGTGTTCCGTCAACCTGGTTTTGATCATTCTACATGTGCGACCTATGTAGGATAACCCACAGGGGCAGTTGATGACATACACAACCCACCGTGATTCACAAGTGGTGTGGCTCCTTAACTGAAATTCCCTGTGGGTATGAAGATCATGCCAACTAGATGCAGTGATAGTATTTGCACACATAGAACAACGTCCACAAGGGAGATGAGAGCCAGGACTGTTGTTGATGACCCGAGTAGACAACAAATTCTTTAGATTTTGGGCGCGAGAATGCAATGAGAGGGGGTTCCTGAAAGATGGAGTGGAAACTCAAAACCTGCCAGTGTTGTCTAATAAAGGCAGCCATTTGTTGAGCCCGAGGGGAATATGTAACCACACATACTTGACGTTCAGGATCAGAACGCTGAACATGATGGAGCAATAGTTCAGGATTAGCATGCCGGGCACGTAAATAAGCTCGTCTGATAGTCCACTCCGGGTATCCTCTTTCCAAAAAGCGTTGGGATAAATCCCTGGCCTGAATTTTGAATTCAGCCAGGGAAGAACAAATCCGGCGAATTCTCAAAAATTGACCGACCGGAATAGCCTGTTTGAGTCTCGAAGGATGGTTTTCTGAACACAGACGTTGTCAGTTTCCCCGCGCTCTTAGTCACCACAGTATCTAAATAAGTCACTGAAAGAGCACTTATAGTAGCAGTGAACTTCAGATGAATGTCCACTGAGTTGAGCCAGTCCAGAAACACATGAAAACGAGCCAAGGAATCCGTCCATATTAAAAACACATCATCGATGAAGCGAAACCACACCGAGATGGCAGACATCCAAGTGGACTGATAAAGGAAACACTCCTCAAAATTAGACACATACAGATTGGCAACACTGGGGGCCATGGCGGTACCCATCGCCACCCCGTGCGTCTGTAAATAAAAATCTCCTTGAGCTTCAAAAAAATTTCGTTGCAGAACAAAAGTGGATAAAGTCTGCAAAAAAGAAGCAGGGATTCTGTTGTCAATAGGCAAAGCGGACAAATTCTTCTCCACTATCTTTAACGCTTCAGCCTGAGGGATGTTACTGTAAAGTGCTTCAAGATCCATGACTATCAAAAGATCAGTGGACTGGACTTCAAGTGCTCTAATACTTCTTAAGAAATGGGTGGTGTCCCAAATAAACGATTTCGCTTTGACCACCTGAGGTTTAAGAAAGTGGTCTACCATCTTGGACAACGGCTCCAGGACAGTCCCACGTAAAGACACAATGGGTCTGCCCGGGGGGTTGTGCAAAGACTTATGTATCTTGGGGACAGTATAAAATTGAGGAGTGCGAGTAGGAGTCTGCGTCAGAAATTTGGCCTCAGTTTTAGTAATCATATTATTGTCAAGAGCAGTATGGACCACCTTAGCAATATCAGCCTGTAAGACAAGGGAGGGGTCAGACTCAAGCCTTCTGTACCATGCCGTGTTAGTAATATGGGCCTGTACTTGAGATAGGTACTGAGTAGTAGATTGGACAACAATAGCCCCTCCCTTGTCTGCGGGTTTGACGTCCAGGGTAAGATCAGTTCTCAATGCCTGAAGCGCCTGATGCTGAACCCGGGTTAAATTAGTATACCTCTGGGTATTACCACCAGACGCCATGCAATTAATCTCCCTGAACATCAAATCCCTGAACACTCTGATATGGGGGTCCATATTTCCTGGTGGAACCCAGTGAGACTTTGCACGGAACAGGGAACCATCGGTGATGTTATTTTTATCCGAAAAAAACAATTTTATTTGGAGATTCCTTACGAACCGAGCAATGTCTCTGTGTGCAGTAAATGAATCAAAATTGGTGGTGGGAACGAAAGTAAGACCCTTATTTAATACTTGAATTTGAGCCAGAGAAAGATCAGAACCAGAGATGTTGATGACAGCGGAACCTTCATGAATAGAGCTAGTGTTGGTATCAGCAGGAGGGGGCGCGATTAAATCTGCTGCCCTCCTCTTGAAGCTTGGAGCCATGTGACCGGTTGGTTTAACCCCACACTGGGGTTGTATCCGTACCCCTGATTTTGGCCGGATAGACCCCGACGACCCCTGCCTCGTTTTCGGCCCGCTCTGTTGCCCCGCCCCAAAAAACGCGAAGCTCCAGAGCGGGCACCTGACGCACCGGAATCACTCGAAGAAGAGCTATCATCAGTGTTTAAGATATTAGATGAACCCACCTGACTAGAGTCCACAGTGGACATCCATTTGTAAACCTGTCCTGTAGCATAGTCATTAGCATCCCTATGAAATTTTTTTACCTTACCCGCTTTGATTTTGATGCGGTATTGCTCTAAAGAAGCCTGTGTTTCAGGTAAACTCTGGGTAAACAAAGATGTCATAATAGGATCAGTAGTTAACTTACTGTGTAAAACCTCTGCCTATTGGGTCACTTCCTGAGACGCTTCCCGAATCGTGTCCACTAATAAGACCATCAGGTCAAGTGAACACTTATTCAGGATCGCCGCCCACTTGTGTAGGAATGTCTCCTTGTTAGTAAACATACCAGGGGGCTTATAAACTCTTAAACCTCGAGGGATGTAATGATTCTTGATGTATTCAACAAGGGACATACTGTGTAGTTCCAGTTTTATAAGGTCACGCTGCAGGCAACACCAATTATCTTTAGTTGTAACAAACTCAGAAGAGTTCATGCTGTTATCACCATCTTGAAATAAAGAATTCAAAGTTGTGCATGATGTCACCTGATCGGCAGAAAAGCACAGAGTACGTTGCCACTCCGGAAGCTCCATGGAGCAAAGACTACTTAACTAAACTATAAACTCCTCTAAGTTTGCCGAAAGGTGCTTAAAAAGATACAAAAAAGGAGGCAAAAAATGTCAATAAGGACTCTATGAGTGTGTATCAGCTAATCACTCCCAACAAACCAAACCACACAGGTGCCAAATATCAATTGAAGAATAGGGGCGCTCTCAGTGTGAGGTTGTTAGCGACGGGAGAACAAACTCCAGCGCTTCCACTTACAAAGACGGAGGTGAATTACCCCGCCTGCACACCATCATCGGGCGTCCCTAGTGTGCAAAATCAACTGTGCAGAAATACTAACAATAAATAAGTCACAACAGTGAACTAGTGAGAGAGTGAATCAAACTGAAAACCCACTCATAGAGTCCTCCCCAGCCTAATCCCCAAGATACAAAATGAAACCACAGCCAACTTAGCTTTTAAAGCGAGCCAAATGAAGTCAATGAGCATTGCGGGAAACCAAGATAGTCATAGGATCAACCGGTTTCGGGTGAAACCCTTCATCAGGATCTTAAGGCTGGAGCAGAACCGGCTGGGAGGGAAGCAGGAGAGCCCGCAGAGGCAACTAACTGGGCTTAAAAGCAGATCCAAAATGACATCAGCCACTTTCAACCAATCAAAAACAACTAAGGAGAAAACAAGGAGGAGTCACCACTAGCTCAAACTATAGTGTTCCACTCCACACATTCATTCAGACCCCCCGGAATGACCGTGTTGAGCTTAAAAATCCAATGTTGTTCTCTCAATTGGAGTTGTGTCATTCTGTCTCCTCTATAGGTATCAGGAATTTGTTCCAGCACCATCCAAGTTAAGTGTTGGAATTCATGGCCCAATTGTAAACAATGGGAAACCATAGGAGCCGACTCGACAGCCTGGTGAAGTCTACTCTTGTGTTCCGTCAACCTGTTTTTGATCATTCTACATGTGCGACCTATGTAGGATAACCCACAGGGGCAGTTGATGACATACACAACCCACCGTGATTCACAAGTGGTGTGGCTCCTTAACTGAAATTCCCTGTGGGTATGAAGATCATGCCAACTAGATGCAGTGATAGTATTTGCACACATAGAACAACGTCCACAAGGGAGATGAGAGCCAGGACTGTTGTTGATGACCCGAGTAGACAACAAATTCTTTAGATTCCTAGGGCGCGAGAATGCAATGAGAGGGGGTTCCTGAAAGATGGAGTGGAAACTCAAAACCTGCCAATGTTGTCTAATAAAGGCAGCCATTTGTTGAGCCCGAGGGGAATATGTAACCACACATTTTGGATCTGCTTTTAAGCCCAGTTAGTTGCCTCGCGGGCTCTTCTGCTTCCCTCCCAGCCGGTTCTGCTCCAGCCTTAAGATCCTGATGAAGGGTTTCACCCGAAACCGGTTGATCCTATGACTATCTTGGTTTCCCGCAATGCTCATTGACTTCATTTGGCTCGCTTTAAAAGCTAAGTTGGCTGTGGTTTCATTTTGTATCTTGGGGATTAGGCTGGGGAGGACTCTATGAGTGGGTTTTCAGTTTGATTCACTCTCTCACTAGTTCACTGTTGTGACTTATTTATTGTTAGTATTTCTGCACAGTTGATTTTGCACACTAGGGACGCCCGATGATGGTGTGCAGGCGGGATAATTCACCTCCATCTTTGTAAGTGGAAGCGCTGGAGTTTGTTCTCCCGTCGCTAACAACCTCACACTGAGAGCGCCCCTATTCTTCAATTGATATTTGGCACCTGTGTGGTTTGGTTTGTTGGGTATATTTATCAGCATAATAATGCATATTGGATTAAAGGACCATGAAGGTCAGCATATGAGGGGGGTGCTGAAAAGTTCTCAGCCCAACCAACCAACTTCCTAAATTCTGAGCGTTATTTTGCCACTGGAGCTGCAAAGAGTGTTATCTTATTTCGTTAAGTGCCAATTTGCAAGAACAAAATTTTATATTTTGACATTGTTTCAGATCATTCTCTTCTTGGTTGGGCTGTGTTAACACCCCCCCTTGTACAGTGAATATAGGCTCTCTTTTACAAATGTGCATTAAGCATTTTAGCGTAGATGGATTTATTTATTTATTCAATTTTCTATACCATTCTCCCGGGAGAGCTCAGAACGGTTTACATGAGATTATTCAGGTACTCAAGCATTTTTCCCTGTCTGTTCTGATGGGCTCACAATCTATCTAATGTACCTGGGGCAATGGGGGGATTAAGTGATTTGACCAGGGTCACAAGGAGCAACGTGGGTTTGAGCCCACAACCCCAGGGTGCTGCGGCTGTAGCTTTAACCACTGCACCACACTCAACGTGTACGCTAACCGCTAATGCGTCCATAGGATAACATGCACGCGTTAGCATCTAGCGCATGTTTAGCGCGCCTTTGTAAAAGAGGGGGATAGACATAGAAGAGAAAATGGGTTGCAGAGAAAGAAAGGCTATGTATGGCTATGATTATATATGTTAATAGCAAATTTGAGACTGGAAGCTGGATGTCCAGACTTCACATCTATGTGCTCTGGGCACTTGCTTAAACTGTGAGACTCCATGAATAGGGTTACCATATAGCTCCAGAAAAAAGGAGGACGGATTGATACATACTGGATTTACTTCCATTGCTTTCACGGTAAGTAAAACCTGGATATCTCAATCCATTCTCCTTTTTCTGGAGCCATATGGTAACGCTATCCATGACAACCCAAAGTAGATCTAGCAAAGTTAGGTGAACTTATAGTCTGAATGGTTGGCTGCAGGCCAAAGACAGTGGCTAGCTCCAGCTCTCTGGGCCTTTCAGAAAGCAGAAATGTCAAACATCTCTTCAGCATGGACTCCCCCGTCCCTTTTTCTTACAGGAATCAGACCTGGCAACAACTGGTCTGAATAGGCTGCAGTCGACCACCTGTTGTTTGGTTTAGGGGGGCGTATATTAGAGGGAGCAGTTGCTGTGAAACCTAAACTTGGAGATAAAAAAAAAAAAAACTCAGCTGCAGTGAGAGTTATTGTATCTCATCTGGCCAAAGATGCAGCGAGCGTACGTGTGATAGGCCCTGATTTATCATTCCATGCCTATGGCAACAGCTTTCAGGAATTAGCCCTCATGTATATAATACAGTACCTGCCAGTAGGTAGTAATAAAATATTACTAGTATATAAATATGTAAAATGGATATGGGAACTATTGTAGACACCATTACAAAAAAAAAAAAAAAAAAATCCCAACCACATTGATCTGAAATGAATCAGTTTTTAAACAACCTAGAGAGGATGGATTGTTGGAAATTTGATTCATGAATCACAAGTATGGATCAGATAGTTTTCAGATCCCTGGAATACCATTGTAATGACCGCTTACGCAGCACTCCAGTCTCCCTGTTTCTGGGGCACACTCATCTTGCACACTGTTGTTCTTTCTGAACACCTCTTTTGTTTTTTAAATCATTTTTATTAGGGAGTCAACATGCTTGGCAGGAATAAGGACTCAAAAAGTGCTAGAAACTTGGAGGAAATTGAAAAGAATGTTCAAAAAATTATTATTTTAATTAACTCACACCTTACCGGTGATAGCTCGGGTGTGCTACATTGTTTATTGAAAGCTTCCATACTGCTACTAATGACTGGGGAGTCAATTCACAGTGGTTTACATGAGCTTCTGTAAAGGTGTTACATTACATGAGCTTTTGTAAAAGTGTTACAATACAGAGTTAGTGTTTTTTGAGATGGTTTTCAATTCAGACAAATTTATATTGAGGTACAGACAACAAAGGTAAAAAAATAAAGGAATTTATTGACTGAAATATGACCCCAGAGGGCTCTTTTACTAAGCTGTACTAACAAATAGGCTTAGCATGACCTTACATGGGCATTTCCTATGACCTTTCAGCACTATAGAAATGATAAATAATAATACTAGTAACTAGGTCCATTTCTAGTGTGGCTGTCAAAAAATAAAATTTTTTATTTGTTGCATTTCTAGCTTTGTGTTAATGTTAGCATTAGCACATAGCCATAAAAACACACACACACACACACACACACACACTTTGGGAGCACTTACCACCTCCTGTTTAGGTAGCATGAAGGGCCTGATTCTAAAAATGGTGTCCTGATTGTAGGAAGTGGTAGGCATCCTACTGCTGATGGACCAAATGGGATGCATGTTTTTAAAAAATATTGATGAGGCGAAGGATGCCTACAATGTAGGCATTCTTCGCATACATACAGAGATGTCTAGGCATGCCTAAGGACACTTAGGACTAGTGTAGGCATAGTTTGCACTGAAGTGGCCTTAGGTGTCTGTAGGCATGCCTAGGTGCTTCTTGTAGGTGTGAATCAGACTCCTTAAATGTAGGCCTGTAAAATGCTGGCCTACATTTAAGGCATCTGTAGAAGAAAATAGACACAATTCTGGAAATGGTTCCTACAGGTCAGGGGTAGGGAACTCCGGTCCTCGAGAGCCATATTCCAGTCGGGTTTTCAGGATTTCCCCAATGAATATGCATGAGATCTATTTGCATGCACTGCTTTCAATGCATATTCATTGGGGAAATCCTGAAAACCTGACTGGAATACGGCTCTCGAGGACCGGAGTTCCCTACCCCTGTTACAGGTGATTGACATGCGATAGGCGTCCATTTTGAAGCGCAATAGCTAATTAGTGCATCCATGCCAATTTTCTGCCCCTGCCTTTCCTCCCAAAATGCAAAAAAATAAATACCACACATATAGGCTCAAATTCTATATATGGTGTCCTAAGTTGTATGTGCAGATTGGTGTGTGCAACTGATATGCGCATGCAATTTAATTGTTTAACAAGCCAATTGGTGCTGATAATTAGCAACACCTAATAATTGATGTTAATTAGCATTAATTAGAAGTTATGAACACAACTTTGTAGGCACATTCTATAAAATGGTGGGCATCATTTCTAGTGTGCAAATCTCAAAAGGAGGCATGCAAAGGGGAGGAGCCTAGACACATTGTGAGTGTTCCTAAAAGTTAGGCACATGGTTATAGAAAATGCCTCATCTTGCACCACTTAAGTGACTTTTCTTGGCCTTAATGAGAATGCCAAAATGTTATGCCACATACCGCTGCTAAGCACAATTCTATATATAGAGGGAGTCTGTTATAGAATCGTACAAAGTGCCATTCTGATCGACAATGATTTTTTTTTAGGGGATATGTATAGATTTTGTGGGTTAGCACATGCAGATGGCAATGCTAATATAGAAAACTTTAGCACATCCTGTGTTAGGCCATTTTTGCTGCAAAAGACCTTGTTGTTTGTACCTGAAGCTATGGAAGGTTATGTGGCTTAAACTAGGGTTGCCAGATTTTCTTAGTCTGGGTAGTATTTGTCACAGAAAATGTCAAATGTTTATCCATTAGGCCAGAGGAGACTGGGGTTGAAACTCTAATTTTAGCTTTGCATTTCCCCATAAGAGAAAACTAATAATTAACATCAAAATACAAAAGTATATCAAGGGGAGACACAAATCTCACTAACCTTGCTTCAATTGTCTCCAAGGGGCACTTAAGGGGCCTGGCGTGCCCCTTATGGCACATCCCTTTGGCCACGTTCTGTGGCCGCGCGTCACAGAGGCTGCAGTGTTTTATGTCCGATGACAGGGGCCTCCCAGATGGTATAGGTGGCCCTCTCAATGCCTGCCCAAATCGCGGCACTTTGGAGCTGTAAAACGCTCCAAAGCAGGTAACAATCACAATGCCCCACTCTCCTTCACCAGACACCTTCCACAATACACTCTCTCCCGTTTCCACTGTATACTCTCTCCACTCTAAAGTGCAGAAGCCACCAAAAAAAACAATGTCAAGAAAGGTGAAATAGCATTTGGAAGCAAATTAGAAAAGAGAGAGAAAGAGCATGCTTTAGAACAGTGTATCTCAAACTGTGTGCCTCCTGAGATCCCAAGTGTGCTGCGGCACACTGACTTCCCTACGTGGTACAGCACCAGTGCTGCCTGATTTGCCAAAGGCCTGCATGTTTTCTCCTTCTCTCTAGCATCTTCTGGCTTCCCCCCGGCCTCCCAGTCTCACATTTAAAGCTAATTACAGCAGCTTGCAGAAGATCACCGGTAGGTAAAATAATTTTATTTCTAATATAGAGATTGAAATGTGTCAGTTTTGAGAATTTATATCTGCTGTGTATATTGTGTGTATATGAAAAATGAATAGAAAAAATTGCATTACAATTAGTAAAGGGGATGGGATCTGGGCAGAGCTTGGGTGGGCCTAGGGAGGTCTGTGGATAGGTATATGTACATTTACACCAATCATGACCACTTTATTTATTGCAATTTGTTAACCAAGTTCAATTTATTTAATATACCACAAATATAAAACAAAAATCTAAGTGGTTTATAATAAGTATAAAATAAGGGAATATAACAATACAAAACAAACTGTTACATTTAAAGGGAAAAACAATAAAGTTAAATTACAATAAAATTTGCAAGAGGAAAATAGGGAAAGGGAAGAAAAAAAAGGGATACCCATAACATAAACCCTCCCCCCAAATAAACTTTGAGCAAAATGCTTGAGAGAAGTAAAATGCCTTTAATTGGGATTAAATGTAATAAACAATTTTTCTTCGCAAAGGTAAGTGGGGTGAGAGTTCCAAAAAACAGGTGCCATAACTGAAAATGAAGAATTTCTGTGTATGTCTTTTCCTGAAGAGATTCACCCAAAGCGGTTTACAATACACTGAATAGTAGTCAGGCTGTTTGGCTGACATTGCTGCCTGGAAGTCCTGCCATCATATGAAAACTAAACAGGTCCAAGAGTGAGCGTCTTCTCTTTCCTCCTAAACCCTCTGCTCTTCCTCCTCCATGGTTCTCCATCTTGGTAAACAAGGGAACACAGGAGCACAGGGGAGGGTGAGAGTGCTGGGCCAATCATGGGTCCAGCATAAGAAAAAGGCAGAAAGCTGGCCAACCAGGGGAAAAGGCAGGCCTGCAGTTGAGGGGGCCAATGGGAGAGGAGACAACAGACAGCCAATCACTCAGACTGGCATGAAATCTGAGCAAATTGATGAAAGAAGAAGGAGAGTCACTGCCTAGTAGTGCTGCCCAATTCAAGATTCAAATTGGTTCACCGATTCACTTCAGGTGAATCGATTCGAATCGGTTCATAAGAACATAAGCAATGCCTCTGCTGGGTCAGACCTGAGGTCCATCTTGCCCAGCAGTCCGCTCACGCGGCGGCCCAACAGGTTCAGGACCTGAGCAGTAATCCTCTATTTATACCCTTCTATTCCCTTTTCCAGCAGGAAAATGTCCAATCCTCTCTTAAATCCCAGTACTGTATTCTGCTCTATAACGCCCTCTGGAAGCGCATTCCAAGTGTCCACCACACGTTGGGTAAAGAAGAACTTCCTGGCATTTGTATTGAATCTGTCCCCTTTCAACTTTTCCGAATGCCCTCTTGTTCTATTATTTTTTGAAAGTTTGAAGAATCTGTCCCTCTCTACTCTCTCTATGCCCCTCATGATCTTATAAGTCTCTATCATATCCCCTCTAAGTCTCCTCTTCTCCAGGGAAAAGAGACCCAGTTTCTCTAATCTCTCAGCATATGAAAGGTTTTCCATCCCTTTTATCAGACGTGTCGCTCTTCTCTGAACTCTCTCGAGTAACGCCATATCCTTCTTAAGGTATGGCGACCAAAACTGGAAGCAGTATTCCAGGTGTGGGCGCACCATCACCCGATACAGTGGCAGGATAACTTCTTTCGTCCTGGTTGTAATACCCTTCTTGATTATACCTAGCATTCTATTCGCTCTCTTAACAGCCGCTGCGCACTGTGCCGTCGGCTTCATTGACCTGTCCACCATTACCCTCAAGTCCCTCTCTTGGGTACTCTCATTCAATAACATCCCTCCCATCGTATAGTTGTACCTCGGGTTTCTGATTCCCACATGCAATACTTTACATTTCTCAACGTTGAACTTCATTTACCATTTTGTCACCAATTCCCCTAGTTTGTTCAAGTCTCTTTGCAATTCCTCACAGTCCTCTTTAGTCCGAGCTCCCCTAAATAGTTTGGTGTCATCTGAAAATTTTATTATCAAACACTTCGTCCCTGTTTCTAGATCATTTATGAATATATTAAATAACAGCGGCCCGAGCACCGAGCCCTGCGGAACACCACTCGTGACCCTCCTCTAGTCAGAGTAATGGCCCTTTAACCCTACCCTTTGTTTCCTACCTGCCAACCAATTTCTGATCCATCTATGTACGTCTCCGTCCACCCCATGGTTCTTCAGTTTCCGGAGTAATCGTTCATGAGGCACCTTGTCAAAGGCTTTTTGGAAATCAAGGTATATGATGTCTATGGGGTCATTTCTGTCCATCTGTTTGTTAATTCCTTCGAAGAAGTGTAGTAAGTTGGTTAGGCACAATCTCCCCCTGCAGAAACCATGTTGGCTGGTTATCAGAAGTTCGTTTCTTTCCAAGTGATCATCGATGTTTTCTTTTATCAGTGCTTCCACCATTTTTCACGGAACCGAGGTCAGACTCACCGGTCTGTAGTTTCCCGGGTCACCTCTTGATCCCTTTTTAAAGATGGGCATGATGTTGGCCGTCTTCCAATCCTCCGGGATCACGCCTGTTTTCAGGGATAGGTTATATATTTGCTGCAGTAGTTCTGCTATCTCCTCCTTTAGTTCCTTCAGAACCCTTGGATGGATTACGTCCGGACCTGGAGATTTGTCAATTTTTTGTTTATCTATCTGCCTGCGCACATCTTCAAGGCTCACTTCCATGAATGTTAATTTTTCTGCTTGATTTCCATTGAAGAATTGCTCAGGTTCCGGTATGTTGGTTGTGTCTTCGTTCGTAAATACAGATGAAAAGAACAAGTTCAAAAAAAAAAAAAAATCAGCTTCCTGATTCTCCTGACCACCCCCCCTAGCCTGGCTTCCACTCCCTTGGCCTTCCGCTTCCCCCCCCCGGTCTCCCCGCACTGTTTACCTTCCAGGAACAGCCTGCAAACAAGATTGCGGTGCTAGCGATCTTGAAGGAGTCTGGGACTGATTTTCCTAAGTGTTGAACTAAGTTTTCTCTTTAATAAAATTAAATAGAATTATGTTTAGCTGCAGACCTAACTTATCTCATGTTCTAGCCTGCCTGTACTGGGTGTTAGCGTGGACATTCGAACTTCTTATGGCTATCTCAGCATAAACGACATGTAACAGAAAGACTGCAGGGCTTAGATAAGTGACCTGCTAATGACCTGCTAGTGTGAGCTTAGCACCAATGATTGTTAAGAAAAGTAACCCGTGAAAAGTTTTTTCTAGAATTCAGTTGTATAGCCAGAAGAATGTATAAATATCTCTGTAACTTCCTGTTTTCGGGACTTCTGAAGCCAGCTTGGAGCTCAGGAGTCGCATAAATATGCTAATAAACATCTGTGCTTTCTTCAAGTCTCTAAGTTTTGTGGATGCCCAAAGTGACCTTTTAATCTTAGTACCGTTTCGGAGCTGTTTCCTCCGTCGCGGTCCCACCCCTCCTCTGACCGCGACGGAGGAAACAGCTCCGAAGCGGTACTAAGATCGCTAGCACCGCGATCTTGTTTACAGGCTGTTCCTGGAAGGTAAACAGTGCGGGGAGGCCAGGTGGGAAGCCGGACCCCAGTGGGAGGCCAGGGAGAACACGCAGGCCTTCCGGGAGGGGGGTGGATGGAGTGAGCAGTCCTTCGGGG
The DNA here is from genome assembly GCF_902459505.1 of Geotrypetes seraphini. Lineage (NCBI taxonomy): Eukaryota > Metazoa > Chordata > Amphibia > Gymnophiona > Dermophiidae > Geotrypetes > Geotrypetes seraphini. The sequence continues at coordinate 302,025,908 of NC_047084.1, read as the reverse complement.
TGGGACAGGCGGAAAGGCCTTCAAAGAGAGGGACAGGTCTTTAGGGGGGACAGGCAGGCCTTCAGGGGTGGGATAGGCCTTCAAGGGGGGATAGAACTTCAAGGGGGGGAGGCAGGCCTTCAAAGGGGGGGACAGGTCTTCAAGGGGGGGACAGATCTTTAGGGGGGACAGGCAGGCCTTCAGGGTGGGGACAGGTCTTCAAAGGAGGGCAGGCCTTTAGGGGGATTAAGTGTCATACAGGTTTAGGGGTAGATGTGTGAAATAGTTTGTGTCTTGTAGCATTTAACTTAAGTTTCTATGAATTTTAAATGGTAACTACAGCATCCTGTTTACCTTTGTCAGCTTATGAATCGCTGAATGCCATACAGCCTTACAAATTGATACCTACCCTGAAGAGCTTACCTAGTGTTCTTCACAAATTTTTGCTCAATAAACTTTATACTTCTTTTCTTGTTGAATCCCTTGGTTGTGTGGAGTTATTTGGGAACCCTTCTAGGTACTGTAACACTTGCACCAACTTATTGCTAGAGGTTGTTATACTGCTCCAACAACAAGAGGTCCACATAATAGTGTCATCATTCCAATCTCTGCTCGCAACCTTGGTGTCGTCTTTGATTCTGACCTCTCATTTTCTACACACATTCAACAAATTGCTAAGGCCTGTCGCTTCTATCTCTACATTATCACCAAAATTCTCCCCTTCTTCTCTGAGCATACTACCCGGATCCTTGTCCACACTCTCGTAACATCACACTTAGATTACTGCAGTCTACTTCTAACTGATCTCCTGCAGTGCCATCTCTCCCTCCTGCAATCTGTGCAAAACTTTGCTGCACGACTCATCTTCTACCCATCTCGCTACACTCATGTTACCCCTCTCCTTAAATCAATTCACTGGCTCCCTATCTGCCTTCGCATACAGTTCAAGCTCCTATTGCTAACCTACAAGTATATTCATTCTGCTGCCCCTCAATATCGCTCCTCTCTTCTCTCTCCTTGTACACCTCCTAGAGAACTCTGTTCCTCAGATAAGCCATTCTTAGCTGTACCCTTCTCCTCCACTGCCAATTCCAGACTTCGTTCCTTTCATTTAGCTGCCACCCTATGCCTGGAATAAATTACCCTAGTGTCTGCCAAGCCTCTTCCCATACCTTGTTTAAAAGCAGACTGAAAACCCACCTTTTTGATATACCTTCAATCTATAACCCTGCTCACCACTGCCCACCAACCCAGCCAGCAGATTAACTGTTCCCCTTAATTGTATCCATGACATCCTGTTTGTCAGTCTTGTCTGTTTAGGTTGTAAGCTCTTTTGAGCAGAGACTATCTCCTTTGTGACTGTACAGCGCTGCTTAATAGTAGCAGTAGTACTCAACTATTTTTCCCTGAAGGAACCCTTCAGTGTATGAATCCACAGTATGATGTTCATTATTTCCAGCTAATGTGTGATGTTAGGATTCCATGATGTAGTAAATCTATTGTTTTTCATTATTATATGAACATATGGAAAGTTGTTCCATATTTGAGGACTTGAGTCTTACATGGTGTTGATTCTCCTAATAATATTTCAGTGATTATGTGAGTGTATTTCTTTGGTATGTACTATTTTTATGTTTAAGTGAAAATAAAAAAAATTCAAATGGAAAGGCCTCCATCTATGAAAATTAAGCTGCCATGGAGTACATACCCCATAGATTCAGAACATGGCCCACATAATAGTACCAATAAGGCAAACACAGAGAAGGCAGGACAGAGATTTTCTTCATGTATATTGTACACCCAGAGAGCAATCTGAGTAGAAATCCTACAAATAAGCATGTTGAGGACATAAGCTTGTTATATATTATCTTATAAATACGAGGAAACAGTGAGACACTTCAAAACTAACTTGTTTCATCAGCTACCATTGATGTTCATCTTCAGAAGACCTCACTAAGCAGGAAAGGCTTACCCTGACAAGGCATTAAACATTTTGGGGGAAATTCTGTATAGGACGCCTATTTCTGCAGCCACCTAAGAAGCAGATGAGAATCGCACACCGGCGTCCCATACAGAATCGCATCTGCCTTAAGGGACATATGCCCAACACCGCCTAACCAGCCCGATTCTCTAACCAGCGCCCATGTCACAGGTGGCGGTTAGAGAATCGGGCCTGATCCCTTCCCATCAGCTGATCATGACAAGGGAATCCCTCTGCCACGATCAGCTGAGCGGCTGCGACAGAGAACCCCCAGGGACCCCTCCCCACAAACATGGCCATCAGGAGGGATTCCCAATTCATCCCGCCACCTTCTCGAACCACCCCTCAAAGTCCCCCAGCAAGAGGGATGCCCACTCGCTAATGCCACCAGCACTGTCGATCCCCTGAACACCAGACACTCCCCAACACTCACCTGACTTTCCCTAATATCCTTAACTCACAATCTCACAATATGACTAAAGTACCTGTATGAACAATTTCTTACATATTAAGGGGCTCATAATAATTTTAAAAAAGTCTAAAAAGTGGCCTAAATGGGTACTTGGACGATCAAAAAGCCAGATCGTCCCAAGTACCAATAATCAAAGCAGGTTTTAGATGTATCTAAAACCAGCTTAAGCCTTTCCCTTGCCTCTAAATGCCTAGATCCAAAAGAAGTGTTTTTAGAGGAGGGGAAAGGGCTGGAGGTAGGCCAACCTAGACTTTGTCGTACAGCAGGTATAACCAAAAGTTTTAACAGGTTGCCTAGTCAGCACTTATACGTTTTGACTTAGACCAAGTCAAAACAGGTATAAGTGCCAAAAAAGGGCCACTGAGCTGATTGTGGCTACCACGATCAGCTCAGTGGCCCCAGCAACCTGCCCACCTCCCACTGCAATGATCGCAGCAGAAGAGATGCCTCATCTCCCCTGCTGCGATCCTCCCCCCGAAGTGCCGCAGTTTGGGGGAGTGGGGGATCACCATCGCAGCAGGAGAGATAGCCAATCTCTCCTGCCGAGATGCAACTCCCCAACCCCGATCCAATATGGGCAGGAGGGAGCCCAACCCCTCCTGCCCTGATGACCCCCCACCCCCCAATTCAATTTGGGTAGGAGAGATCCCAGGTCCTCCTGCCCACGACTCATCCCCCTACCCCATGACCAGCCCCCGAAGTCCGATCAGCCCCCAGAACCCCCGATTGGCCCCCCCAACCAGTGACCCCACGACACCCCCCACCTAAAATCAGTTGGATGGATGGACTGGTCCCAAGCCTGTCTGCCCAGCAGGCCCGCCATCTGCCGAATAGTGGGTCTTAGGGCCTGATTGGGCAAGGCACCTAAGGCCCCGCAGGCGCTTGGGCCAACTGGAATTGGCCCAGTTGCCTTAGGCCCCTCCTGTGGGCGGGGCCTTAGGCACATGGGCTGGGTTGGCTCAACTAAAACCTTAGAGTAGTTAAAAATAAATATAAATACAATCCTGTCAGGATTAAACTACCCGAGATACAGAGGTTCATGGCATAGAAATAAAAAGACAAGGCACAGCCATGTTTTGGCAACAATGCTTGCATCAGGAGTTATGAATTCTATACAAAAAATACATAAATGGCTGAGTGACTGCAAGGTTCTCCAGATCCCACAGCCAAAGAAGCATAAGGGAATTCAGAACTGCAGTACTGAGCAGAAGGAAGATTTGGCCAGGCAGAAACAACCCGAAGCTGATGGCAGAGTCACCAAGCTCCCACCTGCCAAGAAATGAAGAGCAAGCATAGGATGTTACAGAAAAAGTCTGCTAAGAATAATGAGAGGTGAAATGGTTAGGGAAGTGATTAAGGCTAGAGGAGGAGGTTTATTTTGGGAGGAGTGGGGATTGAGGCCACAGGGGGAAGGCAGTTCAGACCAGAGGCAAATTTGCTGGGGAAAAGGGGTGAGAGGTGGTGACTGAGGCCAGAGGGACACATTTGCTGGATAGGATAGAATTTTTCTAGGTCATAGAGGAGGTGTTGCCAGGAGAACACAACTGGAAAAATATCACTCTTTGGCCTACAATCTCATTCACTGAAGTGGTAAATCTCATTCTTTTGGGCAGGCCACCTTTGACACAGCTTTTAGTTGAACTGAGGGAGGACAGGTTTCAGACAGTTAACCAATCTGGATAAAATATCTTATACCCATATAACTCACATATAACATTACATCTGGAGGTATTTGAATTTCTCCATCATTTTCCTCCTCTGTCTCCTATTTTGTAGGGAATACAGACCTAAGTCTTTATGGAAGTCTTTACTAAAATTAGAACATATTATTTGCAGCAGGGCCCATAGAAATAAGTTCTGTGGCAGATAACTTGCACTAATCTTTAATTAAAGACCCCCCCCTTAAATCTCATGTAGATCTTTTAGTGTAAATTCTATTCTACTTTGCTAACACTTCTCTAAAACAGCTTCCATTCTAGCTATAGGTCAAACTATATTACACTTATTTATGTTCCTGAAACAATTAGTTAAACTAATGTTTGTGGAGTCCAAATGATGGCTACAGCAAAGTTGGCTGTATGAGCTGCAGCACATTTTTTCTGCTACTTGTTTAACCATTACCAGAATATGAAAAAAAAGGGCAAGGGATCTTCCCCTCCTTCTTTGAGCCTTCCCATGGTGGTGAGGGGTCCAATCAATGCAGTTCTAAGCCATGGCCAAGGCCCAGAGGACATCTCAAGAAGGCTGCCACTGGGAGAAAATCTCTTTGCTGGAGAGATGTGTGCCCCTTGGCGTCAGAGATAGGGTTACCATATGGCTCCAGAAAAAGGAGGACGGATTGAGACATCCGGGTTTTACTTCCAGTGCTTTCAATGGAATTAAACCCAGATGTCTCAGTCTGTCCTCCTTATTTCCATAGCTTTCAATGAAAGTAAAACCTGGATGTCTCAATCCGTCCTCCTTTTTCTGGAGCCATATGGTAACCCTAGTCAGAGATCACGTTGACTTCTGAGTATCAAACCTCCTTCCCCCCCTCCCCCCCAATACAGCCCAATGTTGAGACCCCAGAGACTTGCACGGGTTGAAGTAGGAAGAATACAACACAGATCCAATTTTGCTGGTATGCCTTGATGGCATCTAATTTGAGTGTGGCATCTGGAAGAGAGGTAACCTTTGAAAAACTGAGAGAGAGTTTTAGAAGTATGAACTACAGTAAACCCTCAATTTAACGGACTGCTGGGGGGGGAGGGGTGTCAGTTAAATGCGATTGCCAGGAAAATCCAGCGAGGAGTAGGAGGCAGAACAAAAACAGGAGATCCCTCCCTCCATGAATAACTCCCAACTCCAAAAATACATACAGTAGCTATCTACCCGCCGTCCGTGCTGAGTGGTCAGCTGAAGTCTACTGATAGCTGGAGCAGCCAATCTGTGATGAGGAGTTATTCCTGGAAGCCGGATTCGCTTCTGGTTGCATGCTGAAAGAGACTTGTTATGTTGAGAAAAGCTGGCCTCACTTGAAGAGCGTCGCTGAATAGGGTGATGCCTTGCAAACTGGAAGTTGTAGTCGCCAGGGCGCAGTCCATTAAATCCGAAGTCTGGATAAACGAGGTCCGGATAATTGAGGGTTTACTGTATTTCTGAAAGTCTGAATCCATCTGGACATAGCTCTTTATTGTCGGTTCAGAAGCCAAACATGGTTACTCTTGAAACACTGTGGGCTGCAATTGATAATTTGGGAAAGGTTCTATCTGAGAGACTTGGATTTGTTGAAAAACAATGATCTGCTCTTTCTGAACAAGCACTGACTATATCTGGACAAAGGAAACAATTAGATGCTTTGGAACCAAAAGCTGATAAGAATGAATCTTTGGAAGGGGCATTATTGAAAGAAAATTAATTTAGGATGAAAAATCTTCATTTTGATAATTTTCTCAAACTGGACTGTCAGCAGAAAACATGTCAAAAAAGTATATAACTGATAATTTGGGCATTGCTTCCAATTCTCTTCCTGTTATGACCAGAGTGCTTTACATTCCTCTCCAAGTCAGGGAAGGATAGGTGAGCAGTATATGGGAACAGAATTGTATCAAGATACCTTAAATGAATCAGAAGTCAAAGATCAATGTATTCTTCTTTTGGTTGCAACATTTATTTCAGAAATATTAAAGAATAATGTTTTGAGATTGTTTTTTTTAGACATAGGACACACAAGTTTTGTGGGTTTTTTTTTTTGGGGGGGGGAAGGAAATCAATTAAAGGTTTATCCAGACATAACTATGTCCACCCTGAAAAAAAATGGAGACAAATGTGAATTACCATTTAGAAAGGAGCTAAGTTTGCAGACGGCGAGAGAAAAGGTTTCTGAAAGAATGGAATAAGCTTCTGTCTTTTATTAAGCAACAAAAAAAGTTTGTAGGCCTTTAAGAAATTGTTAAAACATCATCTGTTCTATTGTATGACATATACAGTACGACTTTATCGGCGTTGCTAAGACTATTTTATGATATGTTCATTGAGCTGATCCTTTTGGGATAGGAGGATTGTTTGGTAATGTTATGTCAGTTTGTCATGTACTTGGTGTTGTCAATTTTAATTTTTGTAAAATGATTGAAATGTCATTTGTGTATATTTATGAATGTGTTGATGCACTTTGCCTTGTAAAAGGCGGATTATAAACAATCCAATCCAATGACTACGACCCAGGATGTTGCACTTGGGGACTTGTTTTCTTCTGAAATTTCCCTGCATATGTGCCATAAGCATATTTTTGAGCCTTCTCAGCTGGTCACTTTTCTTAGTAATAAAGGGTCTACTTTTTCAACTGAGAATGGCCCTACATTGGTACTATTAGCTCCTCATAGAAATTAGTCTGCAATAAAACACGTAACTGGGGCCTAGATGATCTCTCTTTGCTGCTCTTTTTTCTTGCTAAGCATAATTCTATAAAAGTTGGTCACACTTTATAGAAACATAGAAACGCGATGGCAGATAATGGTCAAATGGCCCATCCAGTTTTTCTGTCCACAGCATCCACTATCTCTTCCTCTCCCTAACAGATCCCACATGCCTGTCCCATGCTTTCTTGGATTCAGACACTGTCTTTGTCCCCACCACCTGTACCAGGAGACTATTCCATGCATCTTCCACCCTTTCTGTAGAACAAGTATTTTCTTAGATCACCTCTTAACTTTATCCTATGTTCTCTCACTCCTTTAAAATAATAATAATAATAATAATAATAATAACTTTATTCTTATATACCGCCAGCAATCTTGCGACTTCTAGGCGGTTTACATTAAATAGAAACTGTAAATACAATAAATAATAGCTGTAGATACAATGAATAGAGCTGTACATACAACGAATTGAAGAGAATAACAGTGTGCATCTGATAATGTCATCATTAATAATAGTACCAACAGTTTGTGTGTAGGGTTAGGGTTAACATTTTACAAGTTCTGGTATATGATGATGTTACAAGGGGGTTGATGGCCTGGTTCGTTGTCTAGGTATTTCAGGAACAGGTAAGTTTTTAGGTGTTTCCTAAATTCTCCATAATTGTTCGTGTGTGCAATTAGTTTTTCTAGGTCTTTACCCCATGTTGCTGCTTGATACGATAGCAGTTGTTGATGATATCTTTTATATTTGCATCCTCGCCTCATGCGCATTTATGCCACATAGATATTTAAATGTCCCTATCATATGCTTAGCGTCACACTAGTCAGTGACAATTTCTAAAGCACGCTTTATAGAATTGGACCCTGAGGCTGCAGATCCTGAGCTCTTTTATTAATACAGGGACCAGGGGTCATTTTTATCAAGTAATAGAAAAGGTGCTGGTACTCAGTACCTCTAGGTACCTCATTTTTTTTTTAAAACCCTGATTATAGCACACACATTCTTCTTTCCTTGCATCCTTCTAATTTTTTGTCTCCTTTGTCCTTCCTTCTTTTCCTGCTTTCTCTCTTTGTCCTCCAGAGACACATGTCACACTGAAAGACAACTCTCTTGCACACTCTTCTTTCCCTTGTTTGAAAACATGATACTACCTAGTTTCCAACTGCGAGATGAACTCTGGAAAGCTGAGAGAAATGATTAGCATGTTTGCCATTTCCATCTGGAATGAGGCTTGGCTCAGGTTTTATTTTATTAAGTGGTAAAAGTACTCTGACAGGTTAAATATAGACTTTGCTAAATTTCATGGCCTAGAGTCAAATGCCATCAGATCCCTGCAGTGTCTCAGCTTTGATCGGCCAGTAGCTGTGCTAATAAGGTGCCAAAAGAGGGAATAGAAGACAATGCTTGTCCTTTTTAAACTTTCCCCATTTCTCCTTTCATCATTTTCTAGAATCAGAAAATAATAGTAAATATTGAAGAACTAAGGCCTGCACTGTGCAGACTTGCATAGTCTGTGTCTGTATATGGCCGTTTGGTGGAGGATGAGCTGGGGAGGGCTTCAATGGCTAGGAGGGTGTAGATGGACTGGAGTGAGCTTTGACGGAGACTTCAGTAGTTGGAACCTAAGAACAGTACCAGGCAGAGCTTGGGATTCTTGCCCAGAAATAGCTAAGAAGAAGAAAAACAACAACAACAAATTTTTATATTGAATCAGGTTGGGCAGACTAGATGGACGATTCGGGTCTTTATCTGCCGTCATCTACTATGTTATGCATGTTAACTTTCTATTTCTCCCTTTATATTTCAGCTTGAAGTTCCTAATGCTATTCCATTTTCAGTACAGTACACTATGAGGGCCATTTTCAATGTGATGTCCAAATCTGAGTCTGGAAGTTTTGCAGAAGACACGCAAGAATCCAGTACCAAATAAGCCCATTTTCAAAACTGCTAAATGTCTATCTTGTTTTTTCAAAACTGGCCATTTTTTCAGATGTGCGTCTATCTTTTTGAACCATTTTTGAAAAAACACATCCAAAAGAAAAAAAAAAACACAAAAACAAGCTATTGGGATGTAGGAGGGGCTAGCATTTGTAGTAGATTGGCCATACAGACATCCCAACAGAGCAGTGGGGCACCTCAGAGGGAACTGCAGTGAAGTTCCCATAAGAGGTCCCAGGTACACATCTCACCATAACCCCCTTATAGGGTGTGGTGAGCTTCCAAAACCTACCAGACCCAACTGTACATCACAATAGACCTTATGCCTGCAGGTGGCACCTATATGATGGTCCAGAAGGTCTTTTTGTGGCTTTTGGTGGTTTACATGCTCCACCACAAGTGTAGTAGTTAGAGTGGGATATGGACCTAAGTCCCCTTCTCTGCAGTCCATTGCACTGACCACCAATCTATTTTAGGAACATGCTTGCTGTTCTACTAGGACTGCCCAGAACACCTGAGGCTGTCATACAGGCAGGAGGAAGTCAGTGACCACTGAGAGAGTGGGGGAAGGGGGGTCATGCTTACATTCTTCTAGTGATCAATCAATTAAACCAGCTGAAAATTATTACTATAGATTTGCAATTAAGCCAAAAATCGTCAACTAATGCAAATCATTCAGAGTCAGATTAGCCTATCAAATTCATCCCTCATATTTATGACGTGAGAGGGGCATTCCTGTTCGTTGGAGCAGCGTGGATGCCCGCCATGTTTAGAAAGTTCAACTTTAAATTGTAAGTTTGATGATTTAGTATACTTTTTTAGTATATCAGTTAGTTGATACTTTAGGAGCAATAATTTTGTGGTACGTTTTTCTATTGTAGTTTTGCCATGCCCTGAAGAGGTATTAATGCATGAAACATGCATGTCGGCGTTGGCTTGCTACTCCTGGTGTTAGCTTGTTCAGAACCAGGATTGCAAAAAAGATAAGTCTAATCCAATTTTCAAGTATTTAAGTATTTATCAAATACAGGTTATAAAATTATAAAAATCATATAAGTTATTATAGTGGTACAGGAGCCTATGAGGAAGCATTAGCGGCAAACTAGTCCCTTGAACCAATACTTGATGTATTTGGGATGCCGCTTCTGATGGCTCAGGATGCACCGCTAGAGAAATTGTTGTGAAGCACATTTGTGAATGATTTACATTCCTCTAGTGGGGTACTTTTTTGGCACTTATTTATTGCTAAAGCATGTCTAGCCCCAAATGTACAAACTGTGTGCCCTGGACGTATTCTAATATGTTCGATTACAGCAGAAAAATGTCCAGGCCATAAGACTGCCCTAGTCCCTCCCACACCATTTCTCTAACATGCCCCTTGAGATTCAGACAAACAGCAGATGAATAACATAGAAACCTATCGAGAAAATAAGTTTTGAAAGTAGTGAATTGGAAGGGTTTGTTGAGAAAAACGACAGTCTGCTCCTTTAGGCCACTTTTTGGACATTTTTCCTTTTTGAAAGTGATCAATACCAGCTGAGAAGGACTTCTTTAATGGTCTTTTCAACTTTTAATTAGTCAGATTACAATGTTTTGTCATACTGTACAGAGAAGTTTGACTGATTCTCCCAATGTAGTGAAATTTTAAAACATTTTGCATTTTGAACATATCATAAAATCTTACATTGTATTTATAGCACAACAAAATAATTTGATGTGCTGGTGATCTTGTTAAAGTTGCTGATAATTAGGACTTTCGAAAATCCACCAGTGCTTCCAGAAATATTGAAGGGAAAAATGGAAAGTACTCTGACTTCGGCCCCAATTTCTTAAAATATTTATAAAGGGGCCAATGTAATAAAACATGAGTAAAACTGTGTGCTAAGCTTCAGTGTGCATTTATCTTTACTCATGCTTAATGAAAGTGTTAATTTGAGCACTGTTGAGAGCTATACGAGGGTGTGCTGAAAAGTTCTCAGCCCAACCAAGGAGAAAATGATGTGGATATAGTTCAACCAATGATAATAATAACTTTATTCTTTTATACCGCCATAACCAAAAGTTCTAGGCAGTTTACACTAAAAAGAGCTGGACAATCAGTGAAATACAATAATATAGTAAAAAATATAAATATTTGTAAAATAGAATTTCAGTAATAAAACTCACTAAGTAATAAACTTATCGAACAAAGTGATCTTAATTAATTTCCAAAAACAGTAATGGGATAACATAGCTTGCTGAATACATTTACCTAACCAAGATTGTTGCCTACCAGCTTGAAATGCTAGCGTCCTATCTAAAAAGGTCTTATATCTACACCCATTAATTTTTGGATAAGCAAATAAGTAGAAGTTTCTAGTTTCGCCTGATGGTCTATGCAACACAAAATGAGGAAAAAGGTAAGCTGGAGACAAACCCGATATCAGCTTAAAGCAGATACAGGAAAATTTGAATAATACTCTTGCCTCCAATGAGGTAAACGATAATATGGATTAATATGGCCGTTCTTTTTTAAACCAAAAATCAATCGAACAGGTGTATTCTGAATTATCCTTAATTTCCTTAGAATTTTTTTGGGTGCTCCTAAATAGATGATGTTACAATAGTCTAAAATAGATAAAACTAATGCCTGCACATAGAATTTTGTTTCTGCAAATTGGCACTTAATGAAATAAGATAACACTCTTTTCAGCTACAGTGGCAAAATAATGTACAGAATTTAGGAAGCTGGTTGGTTGGACTGAGAACTTTTCAGAACCCCCTCATATGATAAAAGGTGTGAAACTCAATACAAATTAGACACTAGAAAACAAATAGGCAAAGAATTTTAAAAATGTGCTATATGAAAAAGAATGCTAAAACAATTCTAACCTTTTAAATGTGTATTAGAAACAGGTACTATGCAGAAAGCTGTGATAAAAGCAGGTATAAAGTGACTATAGGCTCCTTTTACTAAGCTGCGTTAGCGTTTTTAGCGCACGCTAAACCCGCGCTACGTGGCTAGAACTAACACCAGCTCAATGCTGGCATTAAGGGCTAGCGCGCGGGGCAAATTAGCACACGCTATTCTACACGTTAAGGCCCTAACACTGCTTAATAAAAGAAGCCCTATCTCTTTCATGATAATAATAATAATAATAATAACTTTATTCTTATATACCGCCAACAATCTTGCGACTTCTAGGCGGTTTACAATAAAAGAAACTGTAAATACAATCAAGAGAAAAACTGTAAATACAATCAAAGAAGTTGTAAATACAATCAAGAGAAAACTTTAAATACAATCAAAGAAATTGTAGATACAATCAAGAGAGACTTTACGTACAGCGAATTAAAGAGTATAGCAGTGTATAGCAGTGTATATTTCATGATCCATCTTTCCTATCCGTAATTGTTGATCCATTTATAGTATATTTACCTCTCTATCATATTCTTTCATTTATTACCACTCAGAAAGAACCCTTAATGAATGGTATATCCAATTTTAAATAATCTTGAGAAACTTGGGAAACGTTGGTTGAGAATTGTGCACAGAAGAAACCTTTGCTGGGATTGGTGGAATACTGCTTTCTTTCCTGGTTTTTGTGCACACCTCTTGGATGGAATAATAAAAGGCAGCGTCATTCTCACCGGTTCTTTCTGTCACTGCTTTATGGTGTTGCATGAGCTCTTCCACCCATAGGAGTTAACAAGTTTTGGATTTGAGAGGAGAGGTGGTTGACTGCTGGGGTTATGCGATTGTCTTTTTCTGCCTTGCTGTTTCCCATCTTTTTATTTGCTTGTGTGCATTCTTAAATTACTTTTGCAGTGGAACAGAGCCAGAGAGAAATGGCGGTTTCTGCAGTTCCTCAGCAATGTTGCAACTCTTTCTTTGAGTCTGAGTTACAGGGTCCTGCAATATTCACACTAGAATCAATATGGCAAACTATTCTAGGTCTTGGGGAAGTAATTCTACCTCAGATTAAAAATTTTAGACGCTAAAGTACATGAACATGAAAATTTATGGCCTGTTTTCTGTGAGGATATAGAGCGTTGTATCTAGAAAAAAATTAGGCAACCTTTTATCAAGCATTTTAGTGCAGGCTAACGTGGAAAACGCTCAATTGAATGAGCATCAGAGCATTTAATGTTACAGCTGGATGGAGATATGTCAGAATCTGCGTTTCGGTATTCGCCACCCGCCTTAAGTGATCCCTCCTCCTGAAGAAGCCTTATTGGCGAAACTCAGGACTGAGTTGAGGAGTTAAGTCTTTCAACATAGGAGCTGTATATATTCTGGATTTTGCACTGCTGCACTGTTTAGCACAAATTTCAAAATGAGTTTCACTATATAACACTTGATAAAATTGTCTGCAGAGCCACGGCAGCAAACCATCGTAAAAGATAAGTACAATACTTTTCTTATCTTTTTCATTTGCATTTTTATAATGTATAATACATCAGTGAATAGGGACTGAAAAGTGATATGATGGTCCCTCTTTAATCTCTATGTGGCTCGCATGCAAGAGATATGACACTGAGCACTTTTCATTACTGATATAATTTATTTATTTAACAGACATTTATATATTTTTATTTATTATATTTAAATATTTATTCTTAGTATTTAAGAAGAAACTGGTAATTTTTGTTTAGATGATATCTATCCAAACCATTATCTCTTCCAAAAATCTAGTTTCTGGTCCAAAATGATTTCTATTAGCTTGGCCAAGTAGGGACTGATTTGCTGATTCCAATTGATTCACCAATTCAATGGAAGTGTAGTTGAAAGAAAGGATAGTGTACTTCCTTGAATCTAATGGGTTACAGGATCCGAGGCAACATGGCTTTACAAAAGGTAAATTGTGCCAAATGAACCTGATTAAATTTTTTGATTGGGTGACCAGAGAGCTGGATCGAGGACATATGCTAGATGTAATTTACTTAGATTTCAGCAAAGCCTTTGATACGGTTCCTCATAGGAGACTGTTGAACAAACTTGAAGGGCTGAAGTTAGGACCCAAAGTTGTGAACTGGGTTAGAAACTGGCTGTTGGTGGTTAATGGAAGTCACTCAGAGGAAGGAAAGGTGAGTAGTGGAGTCCCTCAGGGTTCGGTGCTGGGGCTGATCCTGTTCAATATGTTTGTGAGTGACATTGCTGAAGGGTTAGAAGGAAAAGTGTGCCTTTTTGCAGATGATACCAAGATTTGTAACAGAATAGACACCGAAGAGGGAGTGGAAAATATGAAAAAGCATCTGCAAAAGTTAGAGGAATGGTCTAATGCCTGGCAATTAAAATTCATTGCAAAGAAATGAAGAGTAATGCATTTGGGGATTAATAATCGGAAGGAACCGTATATGCTGGGAGGTGAGAAGCTGATATGCATAGATGGGGAGAGGGACCTTGGGGCGATAGTGTCCGAAGATCTAAAGGCGAAAAAACGGTGTGACAAGGCAGTAGCTGCTGCCAGAAGGATGCTGGGCTGTATAAAGAGAGGCATAGTCAGTAGAAGGAAGAAGGTGTTGATGCCCCTGTACAGGCCATTGGTGAGGCCCCATTTGGAGTATTGTGTTCAGTTTTGGAGATCGTATCTGGCGAAGGACGTAAGAAGACTTGAAACGGTCCAGAGGAGAGTGACAAAAATGACAGGAGGCTTGCGCCAGAAGACGTATGAGGAGAGACTGGAAGCCCTGAATATGTATACCCTAGAGCAGCTCCGTGAAGTACCTTGTGTGGCCTCGGTCGAGGGTGATGGAGTGTTTTCCTCTGCTGCCCCCAGGTCTTGGTGGCTCTCTCCTCTGTCTTGCTGCAGCGTTTGCGTGTTTGTGCAGCCCCAGAAACATTTTTTTGGCCAATGCGTCCCAGGGAAGCCAAAAGGTTGGACACCCCTGCCCTAGAGGACAAGGGAGATATGATTCAGACGTTCAAATACTTGAAGGGTATTAACATAGAACAAAATCTTTTACAGAGAAAGGAAAATGGTAAAACCAGAGGACATAATTTGAGGTTGAGGGGTGGTAGATTCAAGAGCAATGTTAGGAAGTTCTACTGTACGGAGAGGGTGGGCGCTCCTGAGAGAGGTGGTGGAGAGGAAAACAGTGACTGAGTTCAAAGAAGCATGGGATGAACACAGAGGATCCAGAAACAGAAAATAATATTAAATATTGTACTAAGGCCAGTACTAGTCAGACTTGCATGGTCTGTGTCTGTATATGGCTGTTTGGGGGAGGATGGGCTGGAGAGGGCTTCAATGGCTGGGAGGGTTTAGATGGGCTGAAGTAGATTTTAACGGATATTTCGGCAGTTGGAACCCAAGCACAGTACCGGGTAGAGCTTTGAATTCTTATCCAGAAATAGCTAAGAAGAAAAAGTTTAAAAAATTTAAATTGAATCAGGTTGGGCAGACTGGATGGATCTAAACTAAACTAAACTAAACCTTAAGTTTGTATACCACATCATCTCCACAGAAGTAGAGCTCGGCACGGTTTACAGGAGTTAGTATAGAAAGGAACTACAATGAAAAGTAAAAGGACTTAGAAAGAGAAGTTTAGAGGGACTTCGTATATCGATGAGGGAAGGGTCATTGCATTTTAGAGAAAAGCCAAGTTTTCAAATGTTTTCGGAAGAGTTGGAGGGAGGTCAGGCTCCGAAGCGGGATAGTAAAGCTGTTCCAGAGTTCGGTGATCCTGAAGAAGAGAGAAGTCCCTAATTTTCCTGCATGGGAAATGCCTTTTAAAGAGGGGAAGGATAGTTTGAATTTTTGAGTGGATCTGGTGGTGTTTGGATTAGAGGAGTTCCAAGGTAGTGGAAAAAGGGGAGGCAGGATACTGTGTAGAGACTTGAAGGTTAGGCAGGCACATTTGTAGTGAACCCTAAGGATTACTGGGAGCCAGTGAAGCTTAGACAGAAGAGGGGAGACGTGGTCAAATTTGCTTTTTGCGAAGATTAGTTTAGCCGCAGTGTTCTGGATCCGCTGGAGTCTATGAAGGCTTTTCTTTGTCAGGCTTATGTAGATGGAGTTACAGTAATCCAGTCTGGAAAGAATGATGGATTGTACGAGGACAGCAAAGTGATGTTGATGGAAGCAGGATCTCACTTTCCTTAACATGTGAAGATTGAAAAAGCATTTTTTTACTAAGGAATTAAGGTGGTCATTGAAGGACAGTGTGGAATCAATGATGATGCCCAGAACTTTGCATGAGTGTTCGAGCTGCAATTTGGTGTCAGAGGACAGTGAGATGAGGGTGGGTAGCTGATCTAATTTTGGGCTGAGCCAAAGTAGTTTTGTTTTGGTCTCGTTTAATTTCATTTGTACGGTGAGGGCCCAGGATTGGAGGTTCGATATACATGAAGAGATGTTCTCAGAGAGATTGGTGAGATTAGAGTCGGTCTCGAGGAGGACAAGGATGTCATCGGCGTAAGTGTAAAGGGTTTCCAAGGGGGACAGTTGGAGGAGTTTCAGGGAGGACGTATAGACATTGAAAAGAATCGGGGATAGAGGTGAGCCCTGAGGAACTCCACAAATCGGTTTCCACGGGAGGGATGAGTAGCCATTCATGTTAACGAAGTAGGAGCGGGAACGTAAGAATTTTGAGAACCAATCTAAGACTGTTGAGCTTATGCCAATTTTAGAAAGTTGGAGAATTAGTATATCATGATGGACCATGTCAAAAGCTGCAGAAAGGTCAAATTGAAGAAGAACAGCGAACTTATTGCAAGAGTGAAGTTGTTGGACCTTTGAGATTAATGAGGCCAATAGGGATTCGGTGCTGAAGTTGGGTCTGAAGTTATGTTGGTAGGGTAGGAGAATGGAGAATCTTTCAAGATAGGATGAAAGTTGGGTAGATATGATGGACTCCAGCAACTTGGTCAGGAGAGGAATATTTGCTATTGAGCGATAGCTGGATGGTATGGAGGGGTCTAGATCAGCTTTTTTCAGTAGTGGGGATAGAGCAATGTGTCCCATTTCTGCAGAGAATAGGCCTGAGAGTAAGGCAGAGTTTACAAGTTTGGTGAGAGATGAGATGGCTTGTGTGGGAATTTTCTTGTATAGGTAGGAGGGGAAAGGGTCCAAGGTACAGTTGCAGGATTTCAACTTGAGGCAGAGTTTGGCAACCTGGGAATCAGAAACGAGCACAAAGGTGGTCCAGGATCTGTCGACTGGAATATGGTTGGCAACGGATAGAGTGGGGTTGGAGTCGGTGGATACCAGAGAGTTGTAAGAGGGTGCTGGTGGGAACGAGAATCGTAAGGTAGTGACTTTCTCATTGAAGAATTTTGCTAGATCGTCTGCAGATGGAGAGGATGGTAGTGTGGTAGTGTCATGTTTGGAGGATATGGAGCGCCAGATGTTGAACAAAGTATTTGGTTGTTGGACCTGGAGATTTTGTTACCGTAGTAATTCTTCCTTGCTTTTTTTAGTTCAGTATTGTAAGACTTAATATTAACCCTCCAGGACTGTCTGTCTGTGGGGGATTTAGATTTTTTCCATTTGCGTTCCAGTATTCGACATTTCTGCTTCAGTTCTCTGTGGATGGAAGGTACCAAGGGGCCTTGCGGGAGTAGGAGACAGTTTTAGTGGATAGTGGTGCGAGGGAATGGTAGGTGGTCTCAGAGAGGGTGATCCAGGTGTGCCAATTGGATTCAGGGTTTTGAGGGTTAGGAATGGTGGGAATTTGGTTGAGGAATTTGGTCCAGAACAATTCGCTAGCAATTTTTTTTCAGAAGGTAATGGAGTTTGAGGAATGAGGAGGGGACCCAAGGTGAGATATGAAAATGGGGAGGCAAAAAGCCCCAAGGAAGTGGTCAGACCAAGGGACATGATCCCAATGAGGGTCATCGACCGAAGTTTTGTAATCGGTGAGATCGAGGAAACTGATGATGTCTAGCGTGTTCCCCTTTTCATGGGTTGGAGAGAGTGCCGGTGGGGGGAAGCCTAAAGAGGTGAGGAAGTTATTGAAATCAGTTACATCCTTGTTGGTGGTATCGTTTAGGTGGAGATTAATATCACCAATGACTAATAATCTATGAAATTTGAGGAAGGCGTTTGTAATGGTCTCGAGGACTGGTTCAGAGGATTTGTTCCAGGGGGATGGTGGACGATATAATAGTAGGATACCCAGTGGGTGAGGATGGAGTTCGTCGATGACAGAGACTAGCATATATTCTAGAGAGGCATGGCTGTCCTTTTCGACAAGCTGGACATCAAAGAATGATTTGTGGCGGAGTGCCAAGCCATCTCCTTTTCGGTTAATTCTGGTAACCGTGAGAACAAAGCTCATTTTGTATAAATTTGTCGTCTTTTGCAATCCATGATTCTGTGATGAAAAGGAATTTGGGGTCTTTATCTGCCGTTATCTACTATGTTACTATGTTATATGTTACTTTGGTGAATTGATTTGAATTGATTCAATGTCTGAAAAAATTGGACTCACCAATTCAGTGACAAAACACCCCCCTTCCCCCCCCTGGTGAGACCTGACATACCTCCAGGCCTCCTAAAACAGCGGCAGGGTGGCCGGTCAGCAGAGGCACTGCTCTGAACGGGCTGCTTGTGTCCTGTCCTGCTGGGGCCTTCCTTCTGCCATGTCAGTGATATCACTGATGATGCGGCAGAGGGAAGCCACAATTAGCCTGTTCACAGTGCTGCCTCTTCAAGGCCGGCCACATCCACTGCTGCTTTGGGAGTCCGGAGGTATTTCATGCCTCACGGTGAGAGGGTCAGTGGGGTAATGATTCACAAGGGGATGGGAGGATGGAAAACTACTGTGCAGGGGGATGGGAGGGAGGGATGGAAAGCTGCTGCACAGGGGAATGGGTGGGAGTGAAAGAAAGATGCTGCACTTGGGGGAGAGAGAAGAGAGAAAGAACTGGGTAAGAGGAAAGAAAGGGAGAGATGAAACAAAGATGTAGAAAGGGGTGATAGGGAGAAATCCTGCATATGATGGAGGGGAGGGATAAATGTTGGACATAGGTTGCTTCCAGCTAACGAAACTCCTGAGGATGCAACCTAACAACTGGCTTGCCTTAGATGAAGCCTTCTCCACATGATCAGCAGTTTTCATGTCTGCACTGATGATCACTCCCAAGTCTCGTTCTGTTGAAGTTCTAGCTAAGGTCTCACCATTCAAGGTGTAAGTTCTGCACGGATTTCTGCTGCCGAAGTGCATGATCTTGCATTTCTTAGCGTTGAAGCCCAGCTGCCAGGTCGAGGACCAAACCTCCAACAAATGTAGGTCCTGTGTCATACTATTGGGTGAATTGCCATCTTTCACTATATTGCATAGTTTGGCGTCGTCAGCAAATAAAGTTACCTTACCTTGAAGCCCCTGAGTTAGGTTGAAAAGGAGCGGGCCCAAGACTGAGCCCTGTGGTACTCCACTGGTCACCTCCGATGTTTTAGAGAGGGTACCGTTAACTACCACCCTCTGAATTCTGCCATTCAGCCAGTCATTGACCCATGTTTCTCCCAGCCCCATTAATTTCAACTTGCTCAACAGTCTGCGATGCGGGACACTATCGAAAGCTTTGCTGAAGTCTAGGTATACGACGTCCACGGATTCTCCCAAGTCTAACTGTTTTGTTACCCAGTCAAAGCAGCTGATGAGATTGGATTGGCAGGACCTACCCTTGGTGAATCCGTGTTGACTGGGATCCCGTAGATTCTCCTCATCCAAGATTGCGTCTAATTTACGTTTGATTAGTGTTTCCATGAGTTTGCATACTATTGATGTGAGACTCACCGGTCTGTAGTTTGCAGCCTTTGCCCTGCAACTCTTTTTGTGCAGTGGAACGATGTTAGCTGTTTTCCAGTCTATGGGGACTCTCCCCGAATTTAGGGAGAGATTGAAGAGTCTTGATAGCGGTTCTGCCAGGACATCACGCAGCTCACTGAGCACCCTGAGGTGTAGATTGTCCGGTCCCATGGCTTTGTTCACCTTGAGTCTTGCCAGTTCATAGTAGACGTCACCAGGTGTGAACTCAAAATTCTGAAACGGGTCTTCCACGCTGGGCCTTGCACATGATAATGGAAGGGAGGAAGGGAGAGCTGCTACATGGAGGAAAATAGAGAGGTTTGACCCAGGACGCAAGGTAGAGAGAGAGAGAGAGAGAGAAAGAGAGAGAGAGAGAGATGGTAGACAATAGGAAAGAAACAGAAATGTTGGATATGGCAGTAGAAGGGAAAGTACAGAGATAGAAGATGGATGAAAGCACGGAGAAAGAAGAAAACGTCAAATGGACTAAAGTCCCTGGTGAGCAAGTTAACAGAAGACAAACAGAAGCCAGAGCCTGGATCCAACATGATTTGAATAATGAAATGAACAGATAACAAAAGGTAGAAAAAATAATTTTATTTTCTATTTTGTGATTACAAGATGTCAGATTTGAAATGTGCATCCTGCCAGAACTGATGTTAGACAGCGAGCATGAGCTAGAACTTAACAGAGAGAGGAAAAGTCTTTTTTTATTTATTTTGTTTAGTGGTGTGGGGTTGGAGAGGGCAAAGGGGGAATGGGATGGATGAAAAGGCTACGAAGTAAACCCACCAGGACATTTGAAAAAAAAAAAACCCCGCCCAATTGGGCAGGAAAAGTGAATCAAATTGAATCGAAAAATCGATTCAGTAGGCAAAAACACATTGAATCAAAAAAACCTTTCCCTGAATCGGGCAGCATTAGTAGGGACTAGGGGCTTCTAGCAATAGAACTTCCTACAACCATAGGAATCCAGTCTCTCTTTTCAACTGTCGTAAAATCACTGATTTCTTCAACTGATCTGGTAATTGCCCACCCATCAACTTAAAACTCAACACATAACCAAACCTGTGGTACATAATTAAAGTCCTTAATCAATTTTGAATTAACAAGATCCAAGTAGAGGAGATATTATGGACCCTAGAAAATAGGTCTTTCAAATCCTGCAGTGTTGGATTATAGAGGTCATGAAGGAAAGACTGAGAAACGTCAACGGGCTCTTCCTCTTTATTATGCGATGCAATATCAATGCCAGCAACAGTTATAGGACAAGAAACTAATATAGAAATCCCTCCACCTACTCACCCACAAATCGATCACCTTTTTTCACAGAAAACTCCATCAAAGAATTAACATCCAAGAGGTAATCAGGTGATCATGCAATGGCTTCCTTTTTTATAATCTAGGCAGCACGTAGAAAGAAGGGCACCCTGTGTTTGTTCGAGTTCTTACAAAGAAGAGTCATCAGTGATTCACATTTAGCCTCACAGATGTCCCTTTGATAATCATTTGCTACTCTTCACCATAACTTCCTATCTCATTCCAATCTTGTTTTCCTCCATTTCCTGTCTAATCTTTGAAGAAATTGCTTCTGACTAAACAGCTCATTAGAATACCATTTGTTTTTCCCCTGCTAATGACACTTTTATAACCTGATGGAGACAGGTTTAAATTGCACTGCCTGGTGTTTAAAACCTTCTATGGAAATGTACTCGTACCTGATAAGTTCCCTGATTTAATTAAGTTATTAGGTAGACAGGTAGGAAATCACAATTGTGAAAGGTTTTTGTTATCTTCTTGTATAGGAATTAAATACAAACGCATGTATCAAAGATCTTACAGTAGCCGTGCAACTAACATTTGGAATGCATTACCTTTAGATATACGTAGGGTTATCAGATGTCCAGGAAAACCCAGACAGTTCTATTTCCTGGACAGATATTCCAAAACCCGAAAGTTTGTCCGGGTTTTAGAAAGTGCTCATGAGCTCTGGCTGCATCTGGAGGGCCTCTGAGCATGCTCCAGGCCCTCCAGATGCGGCTGGATCTCTTCGGGGAAGAGAGGAGGCTGTAGGGGGGCGGGGCTGGAGGCTGAACTGAGAGGACTGGTGACGGATTAGGGTGGGGTCATGTGTCCAGGGTTTTGTGGAAGAAAATATGGTAACCCTAGACATACGTCAAAGTCTATCTTATGAAGTATCCTGAAATAATATTATTAAAAAAACACATTTTATGTCTATGATAATTTTAATCTGAATAGAATGGTTCATTTTTAGTGTTTATTGCATGTTTAGTGTTTATTGCAACCCGCTCTGAACCTGAATGTAGGATATAAAACCCTAGGAAACAAGATCATGGTTTATGTGCAATGTTCCACTTCCACTCTCGTTGCTCTGGATATAAAACCCTTGCATAACATAGCATAACTACATCAGGAGCTTATATCATCTACTTATACCAACATTCCACCCACTCCTCCGCCAAACTGGCCTACATTGTTCACAAAGTAAATCCACATTCACCCAACGCTTTATTGCTATCAATCCTCCTGGCTTCAGCAAAACAAGATCAAACATCACTTTAGATGCCCAATCTCTCCTGCCATGCAGAGCACCCTGTACCATTATCCCCCCTATGCCAGGCACCCCAAGCCACTGCCCCCAACCCCTTCTGCCAATGGACCCCTAACCTCCTCCGTACCTTTTTTAAAAAGTTGGAAGCCGGAAGCCTGCTCTGAGGCTCCTGATTCAGGCCGCCAGTCCTAAATGACAGACCTTCCCCTCCCTGGTGCATCATGTGACCTGATTTGTTCAGTCACTTAAGGCCCCTCCCAAAAGGAGGGGTCTTAGGCATCTGAATCAATCAGGCCTTAGGCACCTCCCTGTGTATCCAGGATACTGAGGGAGGAGTCTAAAGCCCTGATTGGTCAAGACAATTGGTCAAGCCTGTAGTGTGACACGGAATACACCAGTGCTTCTTTGACAATGTTTTAGGTATTATAGAAAAGGCTTGTGTTCTCTGTACCTTGGGGTTTTCTGATCTCAGTGACCTGTACAAAGTTATAATTATGGTGTAGTTGCAATATGCAAAAAAAGGTAATGTGTTGGAAAAAAGGGCAAAGGTGATCATAAAATTAGAGAACAGCTGATACTTTTACAAGGGGAGGAAAACTCAAAGCCTGCTCTGCATTGTTACCAATTCAGTTTTAAACAAAGTCTTGTGGAAAAAAAATATGATAATTGGTTTTTCTGTCAGGTCACAACCATGTGTTGAGGAGGGGTGGGAGGATTCTTAGCTAATGAGTTAAAAGCTTCTTATGTTACAGATATGGCATGTTAATACTGATTTAGTTCAACATGGTTAATTTTTAAAACAGATGTGTTCACAGCTTTCAGAGGGAACTCAATCACTTGATTTCTCTGAAATTCTCCTGAAAGAAACTTCACCGCTCTTCCCAACCTTCTTATTCCATATATTCCCAAATCCCTCCATCCTTTCTGTACAGCACTGTAACCCTCTCTGAAACTATACTAAAGAAAGTGCAAACATATCGTGCACTAAAAGTTTTATATTAGCTGATTTTAATCGTTTTAAATGCTAAAGAAATAATATGACATTGGATGGCTATGGCAAATTGCTGTTTGGGAAAATGGAAGAATGACAAAAGTGTTTTGAACTGGAGCAGAGAATGTGCAGGAAGTGAAGTGAAGGAAATTGGGCAATAAGATCATGTCATGAAATATTTGGGGCCTGCCTGGCTCTGAGCCATGCAATGCATTATCAGCCTTATTACAGTACATATGACCCTTATTATCCCATGTCAAACATGCAAAGCCACTCAGGTGGCACTACTCCCCCACAAAAAAGCTGGGTATTGGGCATGCACAGACCATGACATCAGTGGAAGAGCAAAAAGTCAAAAGCGCCTGCCTCCACACCTGTTCTTACAAACCCTTTGAACTTATCCTTCTCTAGATCTGCTGGAACCTCTCTGAGCTTTCTCTTAATAGCCTAGGATGTATCTCATTTGGCCTCCATGGCTTTGTCTAATTTTGGTTTTGGCAGTTCTGCAGACACAGTTCTTAAAATTAAATGACATCTACCCCACTCTCTCATCTATACTCTTGCCAATAAGTAAAAACTTGTTATATTTTTGTTTGATTAAACATTTTATTTGATGAGCAGGGTATCAAGTATGGAAAAAAATAAAAACTTGGAAAACTTTGTTAACCTCTACAGTGGACTGGACTAACACAGCAACTACAGTACATTATAACTACTACTATTTATCATTTCTATAACGCTGACAGTCTTACGCAGCAATGTGCATTTATTTAATTAGTTAGTTCGATTTATCTCCTCCCTGAGGAGCCCAGAATGGAACATGTAATAGACAGTCTCTGCTCACAAGAGTTTACAATCTAGTTTTATAAAATATGTATGGAAGTAGGTTAGATTCTTCTCTATGTACAAGTGGGATACATACTGCAAATCTAAGAGAGCAGTGCAGAGGATATGATGTCAATCTTCACTGATTAGGAAAGAGACCTTAACATGCTACTGCCAGATGAGCTCAAGGTAGTGAAACAATACACTAAAGAGGTACCCAGAGGGATGCTAAACTGCACCAGTCACTAAAGAAAAGAAATGAAGCAAAGGGGACTTCAGCATTGTTCCAGCTGCAATATCGGCTGGTCCAATAAGTGTGGATCAAAGAGGAGCTGAACCTGTTCATTCAGCCACCTCACCTTAGAACAGGGCTACCCAAGTCCGGTCTTTCAGATCTACTGGCAGGCCACGTTTTCAGGATATCCACAATGAACATGCATGAGAGAGATTTGCCTGCACTGACTTCTTGGTATGCAAATCTCTCTCATGCATGTTCATTGTGGATATCCTGAAAACCCGGCCTGCCAATAGATCTCGAGGACTAGACTTGGGCAGCCCTGCCTTAGAACATTACATCCTTAGATGCCTTGCTTAACCCTCCTACACCGTTTACAAACTTCTACCAAATATGGTTCACTTCAATAATACGGGGTATGTAGGCACTTCATCGGTACTTTTTGTATTTTGTTATCAAAATGCCCCAATTTTAAAACTTTTATCAAGATATTTTATTCTATTGTCATTACTTAAACATTTAGCTTAAATGCAATTAGCCTTATATCGGTGAGGGCACCTTCTGACATGTTTCACCCTGGATGTCTTCAAAAAGGTTTGAAAAGAGACGGCTGAGGAGAGATGTGATTGAAATCTACAAAATCCTGAGTGGTGTAGAACGGGTACAAGTGGATCAATTTTTCACTCTGTCAAAAATTACAAAGACTAGGGGACACTCGATGAAGTTACAGGAAACACATTTAAAACCAATAGGAGAAAATATTTTTTCACTCTGAGAATAGTTAAGCTCTGGAACGCATTGCCAAAGGTTATGGTAAGAGTGGATAGCATAGCTGGTTTTAAGAAGGATTTGGATAATTTCCTGGAGGAAAAGTCCATAGTCTGTTATTGAGAAAGACATGGAGCATGCCACTGCTTGCCCTGGATCGGTAGCATAGAATGCTTCTACTGTTTGGGTTTTGGCCAGGTGCTAGTGACCTGGATTGGCCACTGTGAAAACGGGCTACATAAAAAGTGATGCATGTCCTCTAGTACTATATGTGCAAAATATAAAAACAGCAGATGTAAATTTCAAAAGATTGACAAATACCAATCACCACATAGAAAAAACAAAAATGGAAAATAAGATACCATGTTATTGGAATAATACTTTTTTCTATTACCTTTCAGAGGTCAAAATCTCCTCCACGGTATCCTTTCCTGAAGAAGGAGTCTTGGTCTCTTAAAGCTAGTCAAAAATATATTAAAATTAGTCTAATAAAAAGATCACCTTATTTCCATTTTCAAATTATAAATATTTATTAACACAGCTATAAAAAACAATTTTTATCTACCTTGGTTGTCTCTGGGTTTCGGCTTTCCTGTTCTTCTATTCACTCTCTCATTTTTTTCCTATGTCTGTCCTCTTTCTGTGCCCCTTCCATATGGCTTGGCCCTCTTTCTCCCCATTCCATCTAGCCTGAGCCCCCATCTCTCCTTGATCCAATATTTCTGTCTGTCTGTCAGACACCTCTTTTCCAGCATCACCCTTCTGTGTGTCCAATGTCTATCTCACCTATATCCCTATCTCACTTCTTTTTCAGAATCTTCATTGTGTCCCTGTCCTTGTCTTTCTCCTATGTTCACCATCTACCCTTTCAATGTCCTTATCTTCCCCCCTTTTTTTCAGCATTACTTATGTGTCTCTATTTCACCTCCTCTTTTTCAGCACTACTTCCCTTCAGCATTGCTCCCTCCTGTGTCCCTATTTCCTCTTCCCATTTACAGCATTGCCCCATCTGTATCTCTCCATTTTAGTATTATTCCCCTCTGTGTGCCAATCTGGCTTCTTTCAGCATTGCCTCCCTCTATAAACCCATCTACCCCCCCCTTTTAGCATTGCTCCTTCTGTGTTCCAAATACCCTCCCCCTTTCAGCATATCCCTATCCTTATAGTTCCTGCTTGCCCCTTCTCTTTTCTATGTCACTGTCTCCATTTTCAGTTTATTCCCCTCTTCCTTTGTTCCTGCACCCTATAGCTAGCATCTTTCCACCCTCCCTCCACTCTGGCCCAATCCGGTATGACTTATTTCCTTTTATTCCACCCCCCCTCTCTCTTTCTCTTCCCTCATCCACAAATCCTGCATCTGGCCTTCTCTCTTCCACCTGCACCCGGCCGCACCCCCTTCCCTGCTGCCCTATTCGGCGACTCATCAGCGGCGGTGATCAAGGCAAGCTGACGAATTCGGGGCCTTCCCTCTGTGGAAACCTGTGGAAACAGAAAGTTGAACCAAAGTAGGCGGGATTTGCAGAGGGATGGCCACAATGTCGGTAGCCTGCCTTGATCGCCGCTGCTGATGAATCACCAAAGAGGGCCACAGGAAAGTGGGTGCAACTGGGTGCAGTTGAAAGGGAGAGGGCCATATGGGAAAGCTGCCAGAAGAGGTAGGAACTCCAGAGCACAACACTGACCCTTGCTGGGATGATTTATTTTTCAGGCCGCTGCTGCCACCGCCCCCCAGCTGATGCTGATGCCCCCCAAAATGGCAAAAACCAGACTAAAGTAGCAAATTGTAAAAGCCACCTGGATGCCCAATGGAGTCCTCAAAAAGAGGACATTTCTGGGGATATCTGGACATCTGGTAACCCTAGATTCACCCAAAATGGTTACAATACATTGAATAGTAATCAGATACTCTTAAGTATTTTCCCTATTTGTCCCAGCAGTCTTCCAAACTAACTATGGTACCTGGGGCAATGGAGTAATTAGGTGACTTGACCAGAGTCACAAGGAGCCGGCTAGGATTGAACTCAGAACCTCAGGGTGTGGAGGCAGCAGCTCTAACCACTAGGCCACACACTCCCACAGTAAACTTGTGAGACTGACACGAGTTCAGTTTATATTTGAGTCAACATTTTCCCCCTTTTTGGGGGAGGGTTATATTTCCCCTTTATTTTTTTATTTTTGGGGGGTTTTATTTGGATGGGTTTATATTCGAATATATACAGAATCTCAAATTTTATAGAGAAACAGAGTATGACGTCAGAAAAGGGCCGTCGGCCCAACAAGTCTGTCCACTCAAAGAACCCTCCCCCTAAAAGAACCCTTCCCCTTAAGCATTTCCCCGGAATGTACCCACATGTTTATCCCATCGTCTCTTGAAGTCAAGCATGTTGCTGGCCTCGACAACCTGACATGGAAGACCATATAACAGCACTGTTATAAATATTATCTGTTATCTTCATCTTATCTTAACTTTACATTGCTATTTATCCCCAACAGGTCCTGTCGGACATTACCTACCAAAATGTACATATTATATTTTCGCTCAGCAAATTGTATTTCTATACTATTGCCTCCTGAGGTCTCTGATCTCTGTATTTCCTCTGAATATCTACTTATTGTATTTCACTGAATGTCCAGCACTCTTGATTGAAGTCGCAAGATTGTGGCGGTATAGAAGAATAAAGTTATTATTATTATTATTACTAGTCTTTAAGCCCGTTACATTAACGGGTGCTAGAGTAGATGTCTGTCTGTCTGGGTATTTTTTTTCTTTGTCTCTCTCTCCTTGCATGCTGCCTGTCTGTCATTTTTTCTGTCTGTGAATCTCCCTGTGCCTCCTTCCTATGTCCTTAGTGCCCCTTCCTATGTCCATAGTGCCCCCAGTGCCCCTTTCTATGTCCTTAGTGCACCCAGTGCCTCCTTCTTCCCCCCCATCCGATGCCAGCCTGCCTTCCATTGAAACCCCCCACCCCCTGCGTTGCCTCCCATCCCCCTTCCATTGAAACCCCCCCATGCCAGCCTGCCTACCTCCCATCCCCCTGAGCAGCATATTTCCATGGAAACCCCCCCGATGCCATCCTGCGTGCCTGCCTTCCATTGAACCCCTCCCACCCCCCATCCAATGCCAGCCTGCCTCCCATCCCCCTGAGCAGCATATTTCCATGGAACCCCCCCGATGCCATCCTGCCTGTCTGCCTTCCATTGAACCCCCACCCCTCCTCCGATGCCAGCCTGCCTGCCTCCCATTCCCCTTCCACTGAACCCCCCCGATGCCAGTCTGCCTTCCATTGAACCCCCACCCCTCCTCCGATGCCAGCCTGCCTGCCTCCCATTCCACTGAACACCCCCCTCCGATGCCTGCCTGCCTCCCATCCCCCCGCGCCGACCCTCGGAAAACCACTAACATGCCACGACTCCCCCTTCCCCCGACCTTAGGCACACTACTAACACGCCGCGACTCCCCCCCCCCACCGCCGACCTTACCCGGTACAACAGAACCCCTGTTGACCCTTCCACCGTTACACGGCTGACAAACCCGGCAGGAGCAGCAGCGTCCCAGCACACTAAACGCTGCTTCGGGTCTTCTACTGGCCTAATTTCCTCTGCCGCGTCCCTGGTCGTCGGGGGGGGGGGGGGTGAGTCGCGGCGTGTTAGTGGTGTAACCTAGGATCGGCAGCGGGAGGGGGAAGTCACAGCTGTTACCTTGCCGAAAACATGTCCGCAAAGCCAGCGACCACTGTCTTTCTGCCTCTGCCGGCGGTGACCGCCGGGGCCTGGGTGCGGCAGAGAAGGGGTGTCTTACTCTTGCCTGGCCGGGGCCGAATCCCGGGCCTG
Organism: Geotrypetes seraphini; assembly: GCF_902459505.1. Lineage (NCBI taxonomy): Eukaryota > Metazoa > Chordata > Amphibia > Gymnophiona > Dermophiidae > Geotrypetes > Geotrypetes seraphini. The sequence goes on along the minus strand of NC_047084.1, from coordinate 301,997,184 downwards.
CTCTCCTTCCCCTAAGTCCGGCCCCTCACTCCGCGCCATCTAGCGCATGCGCACTCGTGCCGCCGCGACAGATCAGGGAACACGCGGCGCGAGTGTGCATGCGCGCTTAACATTTTATTATTATAGATTAGAGGCTCTGGTAGAAACCAATTTTAAAAGTATATATTCATCCCAATTAATATTTCCAAATTAATAAAGTGTCTTTGCTTATTTGTAAATGGGTCTCTATCAGAGCCTTTAATTCTGTAACATAATTAAATGAAATAACTATTTCTGAAGTTTATAGGGATAGGCGGGGACAAAGGGTATTCCTCGTGGGTACGGATGGGGACCGAGGGGATTCCTCGCAGTGATGGGTAGGGACAGAGGGATTCCTCATGGAGATGGGTGTGGACAGAGGGATTCCTCACGGGGATGGGTGGGACTTCTGTCCCTGCACAACTCTCTACTGCACAGCTGGCCACCCTTCCTATTCTGCCGCTGCTGCTTTTCTTAACCAGCAGCAGCAGCAGTAAACAGGGGTGTCCGCGGGTGCTCACCAGCATCACGACGTCAGAGAGAAGGCTTCCAACGCAGCCGCGGATCATGCGAGGAGCGGATACCCGCAGCTTTCAGCAGGGGAGCCGGCCAGACATGCTGGTTAGAGAAGGGGGGAGGGTAGACATGCTGGGCAGGGAAGGAGGGAGGGTAGAAATGCTGCACAGGGAAGGGGGGAGGGTAGAAATACTGCACAGGCAAAAGCTGCAGCACCCAATTGGGGAGAGAGAGGGAAGGAGGGAGAAGGAAGACAAGGGAGAGGAACCAGAGATGCCAAGTCCATGGGAGGGAGGGAAAGGAAAAAAAGAAAGGAGATACCAGACCAAGGAGGGGGAGGAAGAGATTTCATGGCATGAGGGAAGGGAAGGAGATAGAGATACCACACCATGGTGTGGAGTGGGAAGGAAGGAAGGAAAGGAGAAGAGAAAAAGAGAGATGCCAAAGCATAGGGGAGGGGGTGGAGACAGAAAAATGGAGAGGGATGAAGCTGAAATGAATCATGTTGAAAGGAGAGAAGGGACCCCAGATATACAGTTTATTGAAGGGACATAGAAAGAGGGAACATGCCATATGGAAGAGAGAGAGGGTGGACAGAAGATGGAAGGGGCAGAGAGAGTGTGGGCATTAGATGGAAGTGGTAGAGAGAGAGGGCACAAGCTGGGTGGAAGGGGCAAAGAGAGGGCAGATGTTGCATGGAAGGGAGAGAGGACAAATGCTGTATAGAAAGAAGAGAGCAAAGAAGATGATTAAAGCAGAAATGACAAAAGGTAGAAAGATTTTTTTTGTTGCTTTACTTAGAATCAAGTTGTATTGTAACTGTATTGATAAAAGTTTATAAATAGGAAATGGAAATAAGGCAATTTTTTGGACTAAATCCCTTTCCTCAGGACAGGATACCATAACAGCAATATACTGTACTGTTCTGAAGAAAGATTTGGCCTCTGAAAGCTAATTGAAAAATGGATTAGTCCAATAAAATGGTATTTTCTTATTTCTCATTATTTGTTTTATTTTTATTTGTTAATTTGTAAAGTGGTGATTGTTATGTATCAGTTTTTTCAAATTTACATCTACTGTCTTTATATTTTGCACAGTATTAGAGGACATGTGTCACTGTTTTTGTGGTGTTGTGGTGTTGCATTGAATGGTTTCTTAGCGGTTCAGTTTAACTTTTGTCTACATATTTCTATTTTTAGTTTGTGATTATTCCATATTGGGCGAGGAAGGAAGGGGAATGGGAGGGTGTATCTCTGTTCTGTGTGTATGAAAAGAACATAGTGGGGGGGTCACGTGATGAGGCTTAGCTGAGCGGAGGCTTCCAGCCCGAGCTCCGTTCCTTTCCAGCCCTTCCAGCCTTTTTAAAAGTGCTTACCTCGTGGCCGGGTTTCTATTTTGGTCTCCGGGACCAGCTGAGACCTCGTAGCGCACGGCGGTAGCGCGAACTTGCCTCGGGGATAGCGTCGGGTCCTGGGTCATGCCCTCGAAGACTCCGCGGCCCGGTAAACTGAGACAGACCACGCTCCCCACAAATATGGCGGCCGCCAGCGCGTCTCCAAAAACCACCGTCGCGCTGCAGGAGGAGACCATCAGGGAGCTGACTCGGCATTTGTCGGCCCTAATCGATGATAAATTCGCTCGTTTCCAAGCGGCGGTGGATGAGATGAAGGACTGTGTTGAACGCCAGGGGTCCCAGATCACCCAACTAGAGCACCGGGTTTCGGCCCGGGAAGACGAGGCGGGGCTGACTGAGACGCGGGTTCGAGATCTGGAGGCCACCTGCAAGTTGCTCCACTCCCGTCTGGAGGACCAGGAGAACAGGGGGCGGCGAAATAACCTGCGGCTCATTGGCCTCCCTGAGCGGGTCAAGGACGCGGAGCTGAGAGACCTCATGGAAAAATGGCTGCCTGAACAGGTGGGCTGGCACCCTGAAGCAGGAGGCTGTGTGATTGAGCGGGTGCACCGCATTGGGACGTCGAGAGGGGATGAGGCGCGCCCTAGACCGGTGATTGCCCGATACCTGAATGCAGCTGTTAAGGACCGTATTTTGGCGATGTTCCGCAGATCTGGGACTTTGGCCTACGAAGGGGCGAAGCTTCTGCTCTTCAATGACTACTCGGCTGAGGTGGCGGGAAGACGGAAGGCCTTGGCTCCATACTGCACGGAGCTCCGGAACCGTGGTATGAAATTTGCTGTCCTCTTTCCAGCCAGGGTCCGGATTCATACATCTGATGGGACTCGTCTGTGCGAGAACAAGGAGGAACTGCAGGCCTTTTTGGCGGAGCGTCGAGGAGAGGCTGCGTCCTAAGCTGCCTGGTCCTGCCACATCAGGTCCTTGCTGCCCCTGACTCCCCAGGGCTCATATGGGTTCCTTGTGTGGACTGGGGGAGTGGGGGGGGGCCATTTGTGACTCTTGGTGCAGAGGGGTGGCCCCTAGGGGGGCTCCCTTGGCCTCTGACTGACTGCCATGTCCCGGTACATTTTGGGCCTGGCGTTCTCTGGTGCCTGGACCATGTTCTCCCCCAGAAATGAATGGCGGACTTTGTGTCGCCCGCAATGCTGGTTTATACTGTTGTCCGGGGGGGGGGAGCTCTGTTTGTATATTTGTTTGTCTGTTTATTTGCCTGCACAGGTTGGGGATATTAATGATTCTATACGCATGCCTGACTTTGGAGTGGAGGCACCTCATTTGAGGGCTGCTCACCTTCCTGGGAGTGCTGGAGTCCTGATCTGACTTGGGCTGTTATTGTGGTTGTTCTCTGAAGGTTCTGGGATTTACACTGCATTTCTTATGTTTTTTGCACTGTTCATTATTTCTCTGTTCTTTGTGGATGGGCTGGAGGGGGGCGGGGGAGGGCTATATGGGGATGTTTTTTACCTTTTGGTTATGGGGGTTGTGGGTGATGGGAGGGAGGGCGAGCCTGTCGGGGGGTAGGGGATGGGAGGGTTGCATTGTTGTAGTGAAGGGGGAGGGAAACAGGGTGCGGGCTATGCGGCTGGGGGGGTTTGAGTGGGGGTTGCTTGTGTGTTGGTTGTGGGGACTGTTTGTGGGGTGTGGTTGGCAGGGAGGGGGGAGGGGGTGGCGGGGTTGTGAGTACTCTTTTCTCCATGGGATCCTCCGGACTTGGCAGGGGAGGGTTGTGGGGGTCCGTTGGGGGATCTGGAGGGCTTCCCTGCTGCACTCCCCGGGCTTTTCCATGGTGGGGAGGTGGGGGGTGGGTAGAAGTGGATGGGTGGGGGTTGCATTCTGGGGGGGCTGGGGGTTGGTCTGCCCTTGGAGGGGGTGGGTTGGGTTAGGGGGTGGGTATCCCCTGGCGACGGGGAGTCTTTCTCTTCTTTCCTTTTTCCCGGAGGGCTGTGCTGGGAGGCTCTTTGGGAATATGAGACCCTATGTATTTCTTTCTTGTTTCTAGGTAGCTCCCCTGGATATGGCTGATCTGACTTATATAACTCTTAATGTGGATGGTCTCCACTCTCCCATCAAACGTAAGAAGGTGCTGTCTTTCCTGAAGAGGGAAAGGGTGTCAGTGGCTTTCCTCCAGGAGACCCACCTTACATCTAGTGAACACTCCAAGTTGGTCAGGGATTGGGTGGGAGAGGCGGTGTACTCTTCTTATAACTCCAGACAGCGTGGGGTCGCGATCCTTATCAATAAAGCGGTGGTGGCAGTTACGCATAAGACCATTGTGGATCCCCAGGGCCGTTTTGTTCTTTGGGCTGGCACCCTACAGGACCGCTCGGTGCTCTTGTGCAACGTTTATGGCCCTAATGTGTATGATCACTCTTTCTTTTCCGCTGTGCTTGCTCATATTTTGGCCTTGCCTAATTACGAGCTCATCCTGGCGGGGGATTTCAACATCACTAGCGATCCCACCCTAGACTGCAGACCTCCGAGGGCGGTGCGGGGAGACAACGAGCGCATTGGCGTAAATTTTTTGATGAGCGAGCTGGGACTGGTGGATGTATGGAGAACTCTCCATCCTGGGGAAGCGGATTTTACGTTTTACTCCGCAGTGCATCATACCCACTCCAGGTTGGATTACATCTTGATGCCGTCACAGGCCATTGGTAGGGTGGTACGTACTCACATCCTCGATGTTCCCTTCAGCGATCACGCGGCGGTCTCCCTTACCTTGCACTGGCAGGGCCCTGCCCATGACCGTATATGGCGCTTGAACCCTTCACTTTATTTAGATAAAACATTTCATGCATATCTTGAAACGGAATGGGATTTTTACTGTCAAACCAATGGTGGAGGAGAGGTCTCTGATACCATCTTCTGGGAAGCTGCTAAGGCCTTTCTTCGGGGTCGAATTATCGCCTCTACGGTGGCACAACGTCGGAAACGCGACGCAGTTTTAGTGTCTCTCACTTGTCAATTACGTTTGTGTAGGAGTGCCTTGCATGCTGCACCTTCGGAGGCCGGTAGGGCGGAATATTTGAGCCTGCGTAAACAAATTGATGTCATTTTTACTGAAAGAGCTATGTCCCATATTGACGTCTACAAGTTTCGGTTGTATCAATGGGGAAATAAGGCGGGCAAATTATTGGCCAATCTGGTGCGCCCTTTTCGTAAGGCTACTCGTATCTCTCGCATAAGGGCGAGCGCTAACATGGTTTACACAGGGGAGGCTGAGATTCAAGACCAATTTGTTCGTTTTTATCAGGATCTCTACGGCCCGGGCCCTTATGATCTGGATGCGCGTGACATTTTTTTTCGGGACCTTGTGTTACCTCGAGTATCGGACCAGCAGTTAAGTCTGCTGAATGCCCCTATTTCGTGTGATGAGATTACAACTGCGGTGGGGGCGTTGAAACTTGCGAAAGCTCCTGGACCGGATGGTATGGGGCCAGAATTCTATAAGATTCTGAAATTTAAGGTGGGACCGGCATTGGCGGCCATGTACGCTGACATGCAGAACACGGGACGGGTTCTCCCTGCTCAGAACCATGCCCATGTGGTGGTCCTACCGAAGCCTGGAAAGGATCCGGAACTGGTGGGCTCGTACCGGCCGATCTCCCTTTTGAACCAGGACATGAAACTCCTTACGGCAATTCTGGCGCGCCGATTGGCTCACGTGATTCCTCACTTAGTTCATGCTGACCAGGTGGGCTTTGTCCCGGGTCGCTTTGCCTCTGCCAATATCTTGCGGGCGATGGTAGCCCTTGGGGAGGGCAGGACTCGCACAGGGGATGATCTATTGGCTAGCTTGGATGCGGAAAAGGCCTTCGATAAGGTGACTTGGCCTTATCTTTTCTGGGTTGTGCAGCAATTCGGTATTTCTGGGGCCTTCCATCAGTGGATTACTTATCTCTATGCGTCTCCTACGGCCCAGTTGCTTATCAATAAGTGTCGTACGCAGTCCTTCTCGTTGTATAGGGGTACGCGGCAGGGCTGCCCACTGTCTCCGCTTTTGTTTATCCTATCTTTGGAGCCTCTGGCCCAAAAGATCAGGACCTGTTCAGATATTTCGGGCATCCGGGTGGGCGCTGAGGAGTGTAAGGTCTCTCTTTTCGCGGACGATATGTTGATCTTTGTGAGTAGGGCGCGGGAATCGATTCCCTGTCTGACTGCCCTTATTGGGCAGTTTGGGGCATTCTCGGGACTTTGCATTAATTTTAGTAAGTCAGAGGCCCTTCCAGTCTCCTCCCCGTGTGCCTCGCGTTCTGATCCTGGATTTCCATTCCGTTGGGCTGCGGGGGAACTCAAATACCTGGGTATTTTCCTCGGAGCAGACTGGTCCACGGTGTATCGCCGGAACATATCCGATCGATTGAAAACATTGCAAGACTCATGTGTGCGATGGGGTGAGCTGCCTCTCTCTTTGTGCGGCAGAATTGCTTTGGTGAAGATGGTGCTGCTCCCCAAACTTCTTTATCCTTTGCAGATGATCCCTATCTGGATTAAGGCGGTGGATGAACGTCTCTATCGATCTACTATTGGCTCCTTTATCTGGCACAATCGGAGGGCAAGAATTAGTTGGCGGAAGCTTACTCTGAGCAGGGAGGGGGGGGGGGCTGGCTTTACCAGATCTACGCTTGTACAATGTCGCCGCCCTGATGAGATGGGTCCATGAGCTTTTTACGGAGGTTCCTCGTTTTGCCCCAGGGGGGCTGTTCGATTCCTGGACGACACCTCACAGAGCTTTTGCTTGTTTGACTTGCCCTCGGTGGAGGCTCCCTCGCTTGGGTCTTGCTTCGGTCTGGTTCCTTCCCCTTTGTAGGGCACTGCGGTGGTGGAGGCATAGGATTGGTCAAGGACAGGGCAACTGGGCTCTTCAACTGATCAGCCACAATCCTGATTTTCCCCCGGGGGTGGGACCCACAGCGGGAGTGGAGACGCGATTCGGCCCCTGTTTCTGTCTGGGTCACGTGTCTGCGCTGAGCTCTGATCCCTTTGTTTTTCCCTCCTTTGACACCCTACGTATTAAGTGGGACTTGCCGCGCATGCCCTTTTTCGCTTACCTCCAGCTGCGGCATTTTTACATGGCTAGCCTTCGGCGCACTCCTGGGGGTGGCTCTTTTTTACGGGTGGACCTGATTTTCTTATCCGTACCTCCGGCCCACAATTCCTTATCCTTTTGGTATCGGACGGCAAGGGCGGAGAGGGCAAATACTTTGCTGCCTGACCTGGCTGCTCGATGGTCTGGAGACTTGGGGGAGGAGGTCACGTCGGGGGAGCTTCAAGCTTGCTTCTCCGGGGTTACTTCGGGGGCCCGCAGTGTACAGCTCCAGGAACTTCAGTTCAAATTGCTCCATCGTGTCTTTTTTACCCGGCTTCGGGGTCTGCAGGCGGGTTTGTGGGATTCAGCGGATTGCACGAAATGTGAGCGTGCGCCGGGGACACTGTTGCACATGATCATTGAATGTCCGTCCCTGGGTGTTTTCTGGAATGGGGTCTTGGACTTTCTTGTTCAGATCTTGGGGGTGCCAGTCCAATGGTCTTATCGGATTTTGGTTTTGGGCCATGGGGTGGAGTTCTTGGATCAGGGTTTCACTGCTGCTCAGTGGCGATTTGTCTATGTCGCTCTCCTGGTTGCCAAGCGGGGGGTCCTTAGCAAATGGATCGATGTGGAACCACCGGTATTAGTGGGGTGGCATCGGGCCTTGAGGGAGGTGGCTCATTGGGAGCTGAGGGGTACACGGGGACAGCCGGGGGGGCAGACCCTGTTGTATCAGTCTATCTGGGAGCGGGCTCTTGCTGAGCTTCCTGCGCTTACTGCTCCCGTTTGAGGCTGTTCCTCTTTTCCTTTCTTTCCTTTCCTCTCTTTTCTTTTCTTTCCTTTTTCTTCTTTCTGCCTTTTCTTACTACCTTTTTCATTTTTTTTTTTCTCCATTCTCCAGTCGCTGGGGGGGGGGGGGTAGCAGGGTGGTTTTTGGGCTGATTTGGGGGGGGCGGGGGGGATTCTTCTCTGGGAAAACGAAGGAGATATGCGGCCAGTCTGGTTCTTCTTACGGGTTGTTTGGTGGGTGTTGGGTCTTGCGGGTCCTGGCTGATATCGGGGAGTTTAGGGGGGGGGGGGCTTGCTGTTCATTTTGTGTGCCTGGATGACTCAGTCCCTCTCTCCTATATCCTTCCTTTCTTCCTGGCCCTTAGGCCTTTTGCATTTGTGTACCGTTTCTTTCTCCTATTGTATTTTATACTTTGTACCTGGCACCTCGTACCTGGTTATTGTTCGGTTGTATTTCCATTGCTTGATTGTTTGTCGGTATGCTCCTTCTTAATAAACACGTTTTAAACCAAAAAAAAAAGAAAAGAACATAGTTTACAGTTGGCATTGACTGCAGGATCAATTGACTGTGAAGGATCTGGCTTGTTTAGTTTTATAATACATAGTAACATAGTAGATGACGGCAGATAAAGACCCGAATGGTCCATCCAGTCTGCCCAACCTGATTCAATTTAAATTTTTTATTTTTTTTTCTTTTATGTATGTGTTGGTGCTCTAGTGCTCACTGTAGTGTTTAAGATGCTGCCTTTTCCTAGGTACACTCTTGTTGTGCAATATGTAGATTGTTACTAAAAATAATATTTTTTATATAGATAGGGGGGTGTCAAAAAATGATGGGCCCGGGTGTCACTTATGCTAGGTATGCCATTTTTCCACATTGTCCGTCGTGTCCTGATTTTGCAGCACCTCATAGACAAAATCTCCCATGTTCTGGAAGTTAGTTCCCTTAAAGTTAAGGACCTTTGTCGAAGTATTTGACCTAGTGTCTCCCTTCCTGAGATGAAACCACACCATGTTGTGGTCACTGGAGGCCAAAGCATTTCCTACCGAAACCTCTGTGACACTGTCTCCATTGGTGAGTAACAGGTCCAGAATCGCCTGATCCCTGGTGGGCTCCAATGCCATCTGTTTGAGGCATGCTCCCTGTATGGAGGCTAGTAGCCTGCTGCCGCTGGTCGTAGTGTTAAGTTTGTTCCAGTCTACATCAAGCATATTGAAGTCCCCCAACAGCACAGTGTCTCCACACAGAGTGATGGCCTCTATCAGTCAGGGCCATTTCCTATTAAGGACCTTCGTATAGAAGCAGTTTTTCACCACGTTAATACAGAGGGTATGTTTAATCTAATTTCCTGCATAGATCTCAACTCCCTTGAAGCTATGTATAAAGAAATCATATTGTGACAGTATTCTGACTGGAGTGGTGGTAGGAAATAAAACCATTACACAGGTAATATTTTGGGAAGACCATATTTTTCTGTTTTTATTCAGAAACAAATCAAAATTCAGGAATGTTTTTAAGATGATTCCTCACCTTCCATATCACAAATGTCTAGACATACATGGGCACAGTAAGCACAATCCATTCCAAACCAGCATGTCTGTCAAATCTGAAATCCCGACAGTACTGCAGAAAGAGGGGCATGGGAACTGGGACCTAAGCTAAACCTCAAGTAGCACATATATACCTACTGTAGATCATGTAACAGAGTCTTACTATGTGTGTATCGTTTCTGTGTATTTCCACCGGAGGTGATGATTTGAGTTTTTTTTTTTAAACAGCAGATGTTGTTGCATCTGGTTGGAATGTGTTTAATTGTGAGCATAGCTCTCCATGACAACACTAATTTATTCCCTGTTAGTGCTGCTAATCGAGGGAAGAAAGCCTTGCAGTGTCGGAGTTGTGCAGTTTCTTCCAGCATGTAATACATCAAATGTGTTGTTACTTTGCTGCCGTCTTTTATCTTTATTTCCTGAAGTTCCAATTAACGACTCAACATTCCACCATTCACTCGATAAAAACTCTTCATGCTCTAGGGATCAGACTGTGGCATACCCTTTAACATTTAGCAAACCCAACTGAGCAACTATAGCAAGTGATTTTGCCCGCCCTTCTTCCCTCCCACACATCCTTTCCTATTGCCCCACTAGCTCTGCACTCCCAAGAAGAAAAGCTAGAAACCAGTGAATAATTTTTTGTTATAAACAATCAGTGTGAGTGGTGTGATGAAGTTACGACTATCTTATTTTGATCACAGTGTTAGAAGAGAAAGATGTTTGGTATCCTTAAGAAGGGTATCACAACCAGGCGAAGGAAGTCATCCTGCCACTGTATCGTGCAATGGTGTGCCCGCACCTGGAGTACTGTGTCCAGTACTGGTCGCCGTACCTCAAGAAAGACATGGCGGTACTTGAGAAAGTCCAGAGAAGAGCAACTAAGCTAATAAAGGGTATGGGGGATCTCTCATATACTGACAGACTGAAAAAGCTGGGGCTTTTCTCCCTGGAAAAGCGATGACTTAGGGGAGACATGATAGAAACCTTCAAGATCATGAAGGGCATAGAAAAAGTGGACAGGGACAGATTTTTCAAACTAAGGGGAACCATAAGTACAAGGGGGCACTCGGAGAAATTGAAAGGGGAAAGGTTTAAAACAAACGCCAGGAAGTTCTTTTTCACCCAGAGGGTGGTGGATACATGGAACACGCTGCCGGAGGATGTGATAGGCAGAAGTATGCTACAGGGCTTCAAAGAAGGTCTGGACAGGTACCTAGAGGACAAAGGGATTGAGGGGTACAGATAGGAGTAGAGGTAAGGTTGTAGGGACAGGTTTAGAGGTAAATTATAAAATTAGTCAGAGCCCACTGTTCAGGCAGTGGGCCTGATGGGCCGCCGCGGGAGCGGACCGCTGGGCAGGATGGACCTCTGGTCTGCCCCAGCGGAGGCAACTTCTTATGTTCTTATGTTCGGGAAGATCGAAAGATCTAGGTGAAGAGGGCGACCTGCAGCTAGGTGGATGTACACATTAACTATTATGGGAACGGCACTAGATGACCTCATCAGACTTGCTCTTGACCGACTTCATTTTGGATCTACACTTCTCCCTCCGTATTCGCTGTGATAGGGGATTAACAGAACCGTAAATACAGAAAAACCACAAATAACTTTTTCATGTGTTATTTGCTGTTTTCTATTAAAAACCATCGTGAATATGGTGAAACCACAAATAACATGGGAGACCTGGCCTGTTCCTGAAGGGGAGGCAAAACACGGTGAAGAAAGTGCTGGGAATCAGCGATTTTCTCTGTAAACACTTGGAATCAGCGATTTCTCTAAGCAAGCTGATGTAATCTGGGGGCAGGAGCCAGCAAGCTAAAAACCGTGAATAATCGAAACCGCGAATATGGAGGGAGAAGTGTATATCTCATCAAATTGCTAAGACTCACACTCTAGTCGATGGCACCTATGCGAGTGGTATAGTTGCAAGAGCAGAAACACTTCGCTACTACACATGAATTTTAAAACTTAAAGTGAAATTTTTATATATTGAACACTCACGTAATCTTGTATTTGTTTTATTAAAATAAAACTTCTAAACTACACTCCAATAAAAATTTTCACTCCCCCCTCCAGCCCTCTGAATCCACATATTTCCTCACTGCATACTTGGCTTTGTTCCCTCATGTCACCCTTCCTTCTAGTCCAATATCTGCTACCCACTTTCCCAGCTCATCCTTCCAAAGCAGCCCAGAAAAGCCACAGGCGTTAATCCCGAGTAAAGTGAATATGGCAGTAAATTGTAAGTAGAAGAACTAAATCAAGGCACACCCAAAGGCTACAAAGTGGCTCTTCTTGCAACTGGATTCTGTATAGTAGGCAAAACCAGCGAGCATGTGCTTGTTCAGTTCCCGAGCTCACTTGCCACTTATTTACATCAGATAATGAAGATGACTGTAGAGGAAAACCTACTTCTCACAGTATTGAAATTCCACCACATTTACTATCAGTTTAATGCAGTAGTAACATTATCCTAAAGTTCTCTCCTTTAAAATGTTATGGTTTCACACATATGAGGGACATCAGAAAAGTTCTCAGCCCAACCAACAAATTTAGGGCAGTCTCCATCGAGGGCTGTAGACTTAGTCCAGTGATTTTACACTTTTTTGTTCTGTAGTGTTTCGAAAGAACAAAAAAAAAAAAGTGGAAAATCACTGTGAATAGCCCTTGATGGAGACTGCCCCAACTTTGTTGGTTGGGCCTTTTCAGTGGCCCCTTTCATGACCTGTCAGCATGCTAAAGGTTCAATTTCATTCATTTTTCATTAACTTATAGCAAATCTTAATGATAAGAGAAACATTATACTGTTTAGATCAGTGTCACGCAAACTTTTTTTTAGCTCCGGCACAATAATGGAGCAACGGCACACAAAGAAGAGGACACGTGACCCCGCCCTGATCCACACTCAGCCCCGCCCCCTCCACCCCCAGCCCTGCCCCAGGCAGGTCTCCGAGCATGCGCAGATGTCAGTGCAAGTGACGTCATGATGTTCGTGCATGCTTCGAGGCCCCATGTGGGGTCAGCCCTGAGCTTTCATGCTTGCAGAACATTTACGGAGGTATGCTGGGGGGTAGAAAGGAAGAGAGGCACCGGCGCAGGCAGTGACAGCCTCGCTACATGTCATTCCCTGGTGGCATGCTAAAAGTGATCACTTTTTTTTGTACATTGTGAAGCCATGTTAGAACATCAATCGCTCTGCTAGTTTACATGGCATTTCAATATTAATGAGCTTATTTGCATGGCTGGAACAGAAAATGGACGATCGAGGGGAAAATGTGGTGAGCCGTTTTGTACATTGGGTTTGCAAATGCGATCGTCACCAAAGCAGTCAAAACTGGTTTAGCGACAATCACTGACTTTAGTGCATCTCGATCTAACTTCCTAAATTTTGAGCTGTTATTTTGCCATTGTAGCTGAAAAGAGTGTTATCAGGTATATTAGATAGACTGTGAGCCCATCGGGACAGATAGGGAAAATGCTTGAAGTACCTGTGTGTATACAAAAAGGTGGTATACAAGTTCCAATCCCTTTAACCCTTATTTCGTTAAATGCCAATTTGCAGAAATGAAATTCTATGTTTTTCACATTGTTTCAGATCATTGACTGAGCCATATCCACATCATTCTCTTCTTGGTTGGGCTAAGAATTTTTCAGCACCCCTTCCTACTCATCCCTTACAATCTGGAATTTAATCAGACCAATAATAGCCAACTATTACCCCACCATTCCTATGACTAGATGAAGACCAGTTAAAAACACTCAGGACTTACTACTAGTTTTAAACATCAATCATGTCATAGGAGCAAATTAGTGCTATTACATCATCAAAATCATGACATCACAAAAGGACTTTGAACTGAGGCATACAATACATTTCAGTCCTGCTGTACTGAAAATCCCTTGATATCAGTCATGGCGACTTTTAAGTAGCAGCTATGCCCATAGATTCATAACTGTCACATGAAGTTTTTATTTTAACGAGACATTAAATCAAAGATGACAGAAACATGAAAGGGGAAAAAGAGGGACAGGGAGAGATTCAAAAGCTTGAAGGATAATGTAAGGAGGAAGGAAACAAAGGAAAAGAATAGAAAATAAAAATAAAAGGAGAATAAATGAGCAATTTTTCAACAGAGAGGAAGCAGGGAGATGAGTTGTACAGTGAGAGGAAAAATGAAGGAGGAGCAGCTAAGCAATTGAGATATCCCAAACGCCACTTCAGTGTCGTCACCGGTGATGAGGAAAAAAAAAAAAAAAAGAAGATGGGAGCCATTTATTCTAAACTAATCTGACTGTGAAAGTGGTTAACAGGACCTGACTTGCACACTCCTGTGCATTAATCAGCTGCTGGCCTGGAACCAAACAGCGGCAGGGTGGACTCAGGGAGGGGGGTGGGGGGAGCACGCATACTGCCACAGCTCATCCAGCAGCCCTACCAACCCCTACCATCAATTGGCCACCGACAGCATACACAGTTAAAGCAGGATTCCCCAGCAAAGTGGAATCATTTATCTCTGTCAGAGATGCTGGGCGCAACAGAAGTGAGACAGAGAAACAGCGAGGGAAGGGGGAGGGGGGGGGAGGTTAGCACAAATCCAGTGTCAGTGGAGTATGGCATTGGCTGGCTTTCACTGTCTATGAAAACATTAAAGCTTGATCGCTCCCATTCTCTCTGCACCTCTTTTCTTTCTAATCACAGTCAGGTCATGGGTGGCCTGCTCTTTATAGCAGCAGCACAGCACAATAAACTCAAGTGAATTTCTAGTCTTTGCTTCCAGCATAATTCAAGATTACTACCTATCTATCCATCAGCTTAACTCCCAATCTGTAGGGCATTCACCTACCATCTTTATCTATAATATTGGCAGTATTTATCACTCTCCCACTACCTCTTTCATCCATGACTATCATTTGTTACCTCTAGAGTAGGTATTCAATATCCGTCTTTTTTTGTATCTGATTCTCTTTCTGCCTAACAGTATCCTTCACATTAATCTCTGAATTGTCTTATCTTTTTTCTGTGTATTTAGAAGTGTGTGGCGCAGTGGTTGGAGCTACAGCCTCAGCACCCAGGGGTTGTGGGTTCAAACCCCGCGCTGCTCCTTGTGACCTGGGCAAGTCACTCAGTTCTCCATAGCCCCAGGTACGTTAGATAGATTGTGAGCCCACCGGAACAGATAGGGAAAATGCTTGAGTACCTAATTGTAAAACCGCTTAGATAACCTTGATAGGAGGTATGTAAAAACCTAATAAACTTGAAACTTGATCTTTTCGAGATCTAGCCATGTGTTGTTGTTTTTTTCCCCAGCCCTGCCGCATGATCATTGCCCCATATACAGAGTAGCGTATCTGCAGAATTAATGTCAGTTGAGCATGGTGGAAGATTTATTGCCTAAGCAGTTGAGAAGCAGCAGCTCCATCCGCGGCACACATTAATCTCACTAAAGTGTATTAAACGCAAAGGACGTCAGGGCACATTTGAGAAGTCTTTCATAAGGAAACAGCGAGGCACAACTGCAGTGTGACCTTTCAGAATTATAGATCCGCTCCTTATCGCCAGGGGAAGAGTTATTAACAACTCAGAAGGATCAGAAATATATCTCTCTATTTATTATTTTTTTTTTTTTTTACATATCTGGCTGCTTTCGCCACAAGATGACAGCTGATTCTCTATCCTCCGCTCTTGTGCTTCTCATTTTCAACTCTTCACTCTTTTCTCCGTCCCGTTGTAATCAAGTTCTGCTTTTCAGCTGTGAAGAGTCGTTTTGGGGTGGTGCAGTGTATCAGTCCTCTAGCTAAAGTCCCTCTGTGTTTAATGGGGAGAAACAATAGCTTTGGGTCCCACAGGGTTATAATAAAATCTCTACACAGAAGAAAAAAAAAAATTTGTGGTCCACACCAGCAAGTGTTATAACACTATTAAAGAATTTTACTTAAATATTTGACAGGTGCTGCTGACAGGTGCAAAAAAAAAAATAAAAATTCTTTTGGGTTACATCCAGAAGAGAAATTCAAATTTTCACAAAATTGATAAACATATAAGCAGTATGGGAAGGGTTTCCCCCTTTGCCGGCAAGTGCAGTAAGTCCTTGAAATAGAGGGAAATCTGAAAGATTTAATACTACAGCCCAAGGGTAGTTTCTTATCAGTGGCTGACTATGGGGCTCATTTTCAAAAAAGAAAAACATTCAAAACATGGCATAAAGGGGCAGATGGATGTTTTTCTCACCAAATCCTTCCAATTCACTATTTTCAAAACCCATGCTCTCTAGACGATTTCTTTGGTGGTTGTTTGCAGTGTGTTAAAGACATGGTTTGGGCAGGACTAGGACAGGTTTATGATTTGAATGTTTTTCTGCCATAATCAATCATCTTAGAAAACGTCCAGAGCACAATTTGGATGTTTGGGGCTATACCTGTTTTAACGATGATAAGTGCCAAAAAGGTGCCCAAACTGATCAGAGATGACCACTGGAGGGATGAAGGCATGTCCCCTCTATACGCTTCCAGTGGTCACTGACCCCTCCCACTCCCAAATATGTGAATTAAACAGTACATACCTGCCTGTATGATAGCTTCAGATGGTATGGCCAATCCTAGACTAGCAGCAAGCAGGAGTAGCCTAGTGGGCAGTGTACTCAATCATAATCAGGCCTATGATCCACTTTAACTTTTTAAATATTTATTTTTCATTTGTAAAAGCAGTACAAAAATACAGCAAGGTGATAACAACTCTCAACCATCAAGAACAAAATTATAAAGGAGTCTACTGTGTGGTTTCTTCGCCGAGACAACAAGAACCCAACAATGGCAACCACAATTAACCAAATTCCACCCCCTCCTCCCCTCTCCATACGATCCACTGTAAATACTACACTTATGGTGAAATATTTGAGCCTTCCAAAATCCACCCAAATCCCACTCTATCTATATATAGGTGGCATCTGCAGGCATAAGGGCTATTGGTGTGTTGTATGGTTGAGTCCAGTAGGTTTTGGCTGGGGTTGTGTACCTGGGCCTTTTTATGTGAAGTTCACTGCAGTGCCCACTGATGTGCCCCATTGCTCTGCTGGAATGTCCGTGTAGCCAGTCTACTAAAAATACTTGTCCCCCTCCTACATTCCAGTGGCTAGTTTTGTGCGTTTTTCATTTGGCCATGTTTTTTCCCTACAATGGTTCAAAAAGACATCTGAGAAATGGCCATTTTCAAAACACAAAGACAGATTTTTTTCTGTTTCGAAAATGGTCATGTTCACTACTGGATTTTTGTGCATGTTCCACAGAACGTCCCAACTTGGACTGGGATGTCATATTGAAAATGTCCCTCCATGCCACACTTTTGCTGTCAGTATTACACTGAGCAACAATCATTACAGGAGCATCCATCGCCTACTCTTCACAAATTTTTATGCCCAACTGTTTTACTCAATATGGTTCTTGGTATGTGAAACAACAGATATCTTGGACCCCTAAGGAATGAGTGTTTTTTGAAACATGGACCTTATCGGGATCTGGTTTCCACCCAATGAGAACCATTCTTTGGAAAGCAACATTTCATTGTCTTCAGTAAAGTTCCTGAATCTGGTACATCATCTCTGCAGTTTTCCTTTTGGTTTTGTTGTTTTCCTCCATGTCACCTACCACCACACGCTCTTCTGTTTTATTTGATTAAGGGCCTCTTTTACAAAGCCTCAGTAGCAATGCTGCCACGGTAAATGAACTGAAGCCCATTCAATTCTTGTGGGCCCTTAATCAACCAAAGCAGAAAAGTGTGTGGTAGCAGGTGGTAGGAAGTCTATCAAATTATTTATTTACTAGTCTTTAAGCCTGTTACATTAACAGGTGCTAGAATAGATGTGTCTGTCTGTCTTTCTTTCTGTCTCTCTCTCTCCTTAGCCGCTGTCTGTCTTTCTTTCTTTCTGTATCTCTCTCTCCTTGGCCGCTTTCTGTCTGTCTTTCTTTCTATCTCTCTCTCCTTGGCCACTGGCTGTCTGTCTTTTTTTCTTTGTCTCTCTCTCTTTGGCTGCTGTCTGTCTGTCTATCTTTCTGTCCCCCTGTCTGTCTGATCAAACCAAGATTGCTGCCTGCCCCCCAGCACACCCCTCCCCCCA
The DNA here is from genome assembly GCF_902459505.1 of Geotrypetes seraphini. Taxonomy (NCBI): domain Eukaryota; kingdom Metazoa; phylum Chordata; class Amphibia; order Gymnophiona; family Dermophiidae; genus Geotrypetes; species Geotrypetes seraphini. Next base: position 301,979,753 of record NC_047084.1, on the reverse strand, counting down.
AAGCAGCTCCTTTTCACTCTCCCCCCTCCACTTCTTTCTGTCTGTCTCTCTGTTTCTCTCCCTGGCCCCCTGCCTATCTCTCTCTGGCCCCCCAAGCAAACCAAGATTGCTGCCTGCCCCCCAGCATACCCCTCCCACCAAAGCAGCCCTGTTTCTCTCTCCCCCCTCTACTTCCCAGTGCAGCAGTAGCAGCCGGACACATCGCAGCACCTCGAAGGACACCCTCCTGCCGTTGCTCTCACCGCTGTATGCGCCATGCGCCACCGCACACTGCAAATCAAACACGGCCATGGAGTCACATATCACACTGTCAGGGATCACGGTGTTGTAAGTGCGCATGCGCGCTTAGGGCTTAGTTTGGGTAACTTAGGCCAAGTTACCCAAACCAACACACCAACAATCAACAACCCATTACGGTTATCCGGAGAAGAAGATCAACACCCCCGAAAACAAAACCTCAAACAACTACCACAACACTCATATACCCGGAAACAACTTACATCCCACAGACCAACACGACCTCCCTCACATGTGCCTATGTCAACATCAGATCTCTAGGACCCAAAACAGAAAACATAAAAAACTGGATAACAACAGAAAAACTTGACTGCTTATTCCTCACTGAAACCTGGCTAACCTCAGACACAGATCCTAGAATAAAAGAAGTATGCCCGCCGGGATACAAAATAACAGTAACCTGCAGAGAGAAAAAAAGAGGAGGAGGTCTAGCAATAATATTCAAGAACACCATAACTCTAAACATACTCGAGAAAGTATCCACTCCACAATTGGATTTCCTAGCGTGCCAACTCACAAACACAACACTAAAAAACCCTCTAAACTGCCTACTCTGCTACATAACACCAGGAAACTGGACCACAGTGAAGCCCGAATTTGAAAACTTCATCTACCAAAACTCACTAACAGCTGACTACAACCTCATACTAGGAGACCTAAACCTACACCTAGAAGATCAAACCTCCACACCAGCAAACAACTGTTTATCCTTCCTCAATGCATTATCCTTCAAGATCCTAAACCCACAAACCACTCATGAAAAAGGTCATCAACTGGACATTGCAGCATTCATGACTCACCAACCAACCAATCAAGAAATCCAAACTACTAACGGAACATGGTCCCCATCCCTATGGTCAGACCACTACATCTTCAACTTCAACATCAACTGGACCAAAACCAAACACACACCTCAAACAAAAAAAACCACATATACCTCACGCAAACATATCGACCCAACCATCTTCTGGTCAAAGGTAGACGAAACCATCCAAGACTGCGACCCAAAAAATTTCATCGACCACTGGAAAAATGTATCCACCAACATACTTGATAATCTGGCACCCCTACAAACCAAAACCAGAATCAGAAGGAAATCAGACCAATGGTTTGATAACGAATTACTCCAACTCAAAAGACAGTGTAGAAGATTAGAAAGAAAATGGAGAAAAAAGAATCAAGAACAAACAAAAACCGACTGGAAAAAAATCAACAAACAATACAAAAATCTACTAAAAGACAAGAGGAAAAGTTACTATACCAAGCTCATAGGCACAGAAACACAAGATTCCAAAAAAATTTTCCAAATACTAAAAGAATTAACAGACACCAAACCATACACTACCACCACCAACACACCTCCACCATCACCCACCATCTTAGCAGAACATTTCAAGAATAAAATCACCAACACCAGAGCCACACTCATACTCAACCCATCCAACCAAAATCCAATCACAATCCACCCCACAGGAAAAGAGGCAATCGCAGCAGACAGAACTTGGTCTCAATTCCCAAACATAAAATGGCCAGAATTTAACAAATTATACAAAAAATACAGCCATGCCTCCTGTGACCTCAACCATTGCCCCTCATATCTCCTTACCACCTCTAGTATAAAGTTCCGCACCATAATTCTACAATGGATCCAATTCACGCTCACAGAGGGCACATTCCCTGACAACCTCAGCGAAATTGTCATCACCCCAATCCAAAAAGACCCAAAGGCACCACAAAACCTCCCTTCCAACTATAGACCTATAGCCTCAATTCCGCTATATGTCAAAATTACAGAAGGCCTAGTAGCCAAACTCCTCACCAATTACATAGAGGATCACAACCTACTACACCCCATGCAATCAGGATTCAGAACAAATTTCAGCACAGAGACACTACTAGGCTCCCTCATGGATACCGTCAGACAACAACTTAGTATAGGGAAAAAAATGCTACTCATACAACTGGACCTATCGGCAGCATTCGACCTAGTAGACCACAACATCCTTCTACAGATACTAGATGCAATAGGCATCTCAGACAAAGTATACTCCTGGTTCAAAGGATTCCTAAAACTCAGAACCTACAGAGTAAAATCAAACAAAGAAAAATCAGAATCCTGGTCAAACCCATGCGGCGTACCACAAGGATCTCCACTATCCCCCACCCTCTTCAATCTATACACTGCCTCTCTAGGAACCCATCTAAATAATCTAGGCCTAACATACTATAGCTACGCGGATGACATCACCATCCTCATCCCATACGATCATTCCAAACCTACCATGACAGAGGAACTTCACCAAACAATGGAAGCAGTCACAACCTGGATGGGAAATCACAAACTTAAACTCAACCAAGACAAAACCAAATTCATCCTCCTAGAAAACGACAAGATCCAAACCACATCCATCCTTGACATAAACGCAACCAAATATCCCATCCAAACAACCATAAAACTACTAGGCATGACCATAGACAGATGCTGCACAATGCAGCCACAAATAAACAAAACAACTCAAAAATCATTCGCAATCATGAGAAACCTGAGACAAGTCCGAAAATTCTTTGAAAGCACACAATTCCTACTTATAGTACAATCCCTGATACTAGGAATACTGGACTACTGTAACATTCTCTTCCTCCCATGTTCGGCAAATACGATAAGACAACTCCAAACAATCCAAAATACAGCCTTAAGACTCGTCTATTCATTGAAAAAACACGACCACATCACTGAAGCCTACATCAACTCACACTGGCTCCCAATCCAAGAAAGAATCCAATTTAAATTTTACTGCATATTATTTAAAACACTACACGGAGACAGTCCATCATACCTGAACAATCGCCTCATCCAAGCAACCAGCACCAGACACAGAAAAACGCACTCCCCATTCATACCCCCCCCATCCAAAGAAGTGAAAAGAACAAAACTACATGACGGCCTCCTGGCCACACAAGCTGCAAGACTAGATAACCAAATCTCCAACCTTCTGATGACCACCCCAGACTATAAGACGTTCAGAAAAGAAATAAAAACCACACTTTTCAAGAAATTCCTAAAACAGAAATAACAACACGACCACTAAAAGCCCTCAAGATCTTCATATTACCTCTCTAGCTATTCTCTACAATTCATATAATTCTGTTATTCTGTAACTCTGTAATTCTTTATTCATTGTAATTCTGTTCTTAAACTAACCTTTTGTAATCCGCCTTGAACCGCAAGGTAATGGCGGAATAGAAATCCCTAATGTAATGTAATGTAATGTAATGTAATATTATAGAGGATTTAAAAAAATTCTAACCTACTTAGACCTAAGTGGTTTACGAAACTACAAACATGGAGGGGCATAATCAAAACATAAGTCTAAATCTGATTTGGATGCCCAAAGTCGGCAGTGGGAAAATACCCATTTTTGAAAGACAAATCACCATGGGGTTCATAATCAAAACTTTAAAACGTCCAAAACCCAGCCTAAGTCGGCACTTGGACATCCTAATAGCAGGGATGTCCAAGTGCCGATAATCAAAACCAACTTTCTAGATGTACAGCAACACTTCTAAGCTGCTGTGCATCCAGAGATCAAAGGGATGTGTTGGGAGGTATGTTATGGGCGGGAATTGGATGGGTTTTAATCTGGACATACTGCAGCCATAATCAAAGTTTTCCTAGAGGGAACTTAGATGCTGGCAGTTGTACCTGTTTGAGTTGCGTCTAAGTTCCTCAAAGGTGCCCAAACTGACCCCAACTGTCAGGGGGATGTCGGGGAAGGTCCAGGGATGACAGGAGGATGTCAGGGGAAGAGGTATGGGCTCCGTGGCTCAGATGATCCTGGCATGGGGAATCCCCATCAGCTGAGCTGCCAGGAATCCCTAAAAATGGCTCCGCTGATGGGGATTCCTTCTGCTCTGATCAGGCAAGGTAGCTGGTAGGTACATCTACAAAACCTGCTTTTCTACATTTTTCACATGTATGTTTTTATTTTTGAAAATGGGTAAAAAAGGTAGATGTCCTAAGGACCAAAATTTATACCTAGCTCATATTCAAAAATAAAAGATAGACGTTTGGCAGCTTTGAAAATGGACATTTTTCCTACTTGGTTTGTGGACATCTTGCATAACATGTCCAACCTCAGACTTAGGCACACTTTCGATTATGCCCCTCCATATATCTAGAATATATATATTGAAAATTGTCTATCTGGACGTCCAGGCCATTATGTCAACCAAATTTTGTCCAAGTCCCAAATGTCCAGAACAAGACCATTTGGACATGGGGCGGGCCAATCTTGTAATGGACTGGCCACCCAGCCAGGGCAGCAGAGCAGTGAGGCACCTTGGAGGGCACTGCTGAGAACTTCACATAAAAGGTGCTACATAAACATCTCACCAGAACTCCCTTATAGGTTATGGTGAGCCCCCCCAAACACCCCCAACCCACTATTCCCACCTGTCTACAACCCTAATAGCCCTTATGGCTACTGGTGACACCTACAGTATATAGCAGTAGAGTAGGGTTTTGGTGGCCTCATATGTTCCACCATAAATATAGTTGTTAAAGTGGCTTATGGGACTTGGCTACTCATCTCTATGGTTCACTAGCCCACCCCCCAGGATATTTAAGACGCCTGTGTGCAGCTCTACTAGGCTTTCCTATTACAGGTGCTAATGTTCTGAAGACAGGTAAGTACTTTTTTATTCTGATCTTTGTGGGGAAGTTTGGGGGTCAGTGAACACTGGGGGGAGTGTGTGAGTGGTCTTTACTTTGTCTCTGCAGTGGATATACGGTCACTTTGAATACCTTTTGGCACTTATACCTGTTTTCACATCATCTAACTCATAACATATAAGTTTCGTCCAGGATTTCTAGTAAAACATTTGATTATCCCTGCAGGACATCTAAGTCTAAGTTGGCTCACATCCCGCCCAAATACTGCCCTGGCCATTTCTCCAGCTATGCCCCTTTCAGCTCTGGGCACAAAGCGGCACTCAAAGGCATAAAACGTCCCGCTACACATTCAGAAAGTCGGTTTGATTATCAACACTTGGACGTCCTCTCTAAGTGCTGACTTAGGCGGGTTTTTAGGCGTTTTAAAATTTTGATCATCATACGAATAAGTAAACAAGCATATCTAAAACATCTTCAATCAAGACCCTAGATCAATCATAAGAACATAAGAATAGCCTTACAGGGTCAGACCAATTGTCCATCAAGCCCAGTAGCCCATTCTCACAGTGGCCAATCCAGGTCATTAGTATCTGGCAAAAACCCACAGAGTAGCAAAATTTCATGGTATTGATCCAGGGCAAGCAAAGGCATCCTCCATGTCTTTCTCAATAACAGTCTATGGACTTTTCCTGCTCTTACCACAACTTCTGGCAATGAGTTCCAGTGCTTAATTATTCTCTGAGTGAAAAAAAATATTTCCTCTTATTGGTTTTAAAAGTATTTCCCTGTAACTTCATCGAGTGTCCCCCCTAGTCTTTGTAATTTTTGACAGAGTGAAAAATTGATCCACTTGTACCTGTTGTTCTCCATGCAGGATTCTGAAGACTTCAATCATATCTCCCCTAAGCCATCTCTTTTCCAAGCTGAAGAGCCCTAACCTTTAAAGTCTTTCCTCGTATGAGAGGAGTTCCATCCCCTTTATTATCTTGGTTGCTCTTCTTTGAACCTTTTCTAGTGCTGCTATATCTTTTTGGGGATAATGAGACCAGAATTGAATGTAATACTCCAGGTAATACTCCAGGTGAGGTCACACCATGGAACAATACAGAGGCATTATAACTTTCTTAGTCTTGTTAACCATCCATTTTTTAATAATTCCTAGCATCTTGTTTGCATTTTTGCTGCAGCCGCACATTGGGTGGAAGGTTTCATCATATTGTCCGCGATGATACCCAGATCCTTTTCTTGGATGCTAACCCCCAAGGTGGACCCTAATAACTGGTAACTGTGATTTGGGTTATTCTTCTCAATGTGCATCACTTTGCATTTGTCCACATTAAATTTCATCTGCCACTTGGACACCCAGTCTTCCAATTTGCTAAGATCTGCCTGCAATTTTTCACAAGCTAGACATGTATTTTAACAACTTTAAACAGTTTAGTGTCAGCTGCAAATTTAATCATCTCACTCGTCGTTCCAATTCCCAGATAATTTATAAATAAGTTAAATAGTACTGGTTCCAGTACAGATCCCTGCAGCACTCTACTGTTTACTCTCCAACATTGACAAAAATGACCATTTAACCCTATCTTCTGTTTTCTATCCGATAACCAAGTCTTAATCCACAACTTAACTTTGCCACCTTTCTCATGACTCTCTAATTTTCTCAGGAGCATCTCATGAGGAACTTTGTCAAAAGCTTTCTGAAAATCTAGATACTCTACATCAGGGGTGTCAAAGTCCCTCCTCGAGGGCCTCAATCCAGTCGGGTTTTCAGGATTTCCCCAATGAATATACATGACATCTCTTAGCATACAATGAAAGCAATGCATGCAAATAGATTGTATCCATATTCATTGGGGAAATCCTGAAAACCTGACTGGATTGCAGCCCTCAAGGAGGGACTTTGACACCCTGCTCTACATCAATCAGCTCTCTTTTATCCACATGTTTATTCACACCTTCAAAGAAGTCAAGCAAATTGGTCAGGCAAAATTTCCTTTCGCAGAACCTTTGCTGACTCTGTCTCATTAAATCATGTTCCACAATTTTATTTTTTATAATTGTTTCCACCATTTTGGCCAGGACTGAAGTCAGGCTTACCAGTCTGTAATTTTCCAAATCTCCCCTGGAACCCTTTTTAAAAATCAGCGTAAAAATTCCACCCTTGAATCTTCAGGTAGTACAGACAATTTTAGTGACAGGTTAGAGATCACTATCATTGGGTCAGCAATTTCATGTTTGAGTTCTTTTAACACTCTGAGATGAATATCATCTAGTCCAGGTGTGGGAGAGTAGGGGGACAGAGCAGGGGGGGGGGGGGCAGAGAGGCGGATGAATGTTGTTGCCCCCCACTAAGATGGCGCTCTTGGTGGACCATTCCCCCCACACACACTCCCCCGCTTATTACACCACTGAATGATAGCATATTTTACCCATTGTAATCTTTCAGGATATCCACAATGAATATGCATGAGAGAGAGATTTGCATACCAAGAAAGCAGTGCAGGCAAATCTCTCTCATGCATATTCATTGTGGATATCCTGAAAACCTGGCCTGCCAGTAGATCTTGAGGACCGGACTTGGGCAGCCCTGCTCTACACCTGTGGATATCATCCCCGGGTATAGAGCATTGCAATAATCCAATTTCTATAGTATATACTTTGAACTACAATTCTGAAGTCATATATGGATAGCATTGGTTTCAATCTGCTTAAGAGTTACATTTGAAAAAAAAAAAGAGGATTTAACTATGGGTAAAACCTGATCTTTCATAGATAAAGAAGTGTCTAACCAAACATCTAGGAACTTAATTTTTCCTTCTCATTGGAATGTTCATATCATCCATTTCAATTTCTTCTGACCATAAAGGATCCTCTACTCTCCCTACTAGTGCTGCCCGATTCAGGAAAAAAATTTTTGATTCGATTCGATTCAGCCTATTGAATCGATTTTTCGATTCGATTCGATTCTATTTTCCTGCCCAATTGGGTGGTTTTTTCCAAACATCCTAATGGGTTTATTTTAAAGCCTCTTCACCCTCTTTGCCCTCTCCTACCCACACTGGTCCTGTGGTATAAACAAAATAAACAAACAAAAAATACTTTTCCTCTCTCTATTAAATCCTAGCTCACGTTTGCAGTCCAACACCAGCTCTGGAAGGATACACATTTCAAATCTGACATATTGTAATCACAAAACAGAAAATAAAATTATTTTTCCTACCTTTTGCTGTCTGGTCATTTTTAAAATTTTGTTGGTCCCATGTTGGTCTGGTTGTCTTCTGATCAGGCTCTCCTTCTTTCTTCTTTCTCCGTGCTAACCATCCATCTTCCATCTCTGTCCTCCCCTTCTGTTTCCCTTTCCTCCCCGGAGGTCTGGCATCTTTCCTTTTTTTCATTTCCATTCCCCCGCAGCTGCAGCGATGGACCCCACCATCCTCAGATCCACCATCTCTCCTTTTCTCATCTACCCTTTCATCCAGCATCTCTCTTCTGTGTCCCTGTTCCTATGCTCCCTCCATGCCCAGCATCTTATCTCTCCCCATATCCAGCTTCTTCTTTCTCTCTTCCTTACCTTCTGTATCCTCTTCCCCAGGTACAGGCTTTCTCCTACTATCACTCCTGCCATCCTGCACCTTGCCCACCTACTTTGGAGCAGTATCTGTCCCTCTTGTACTCTTCCCCTTGTGGTCTTGCATTTCTCTCTCCCTCTCCCTCTCTCTCTCTCCATTAGTCCAGCACCTCTCCTCTGCTTTCCTCCCCCTCTTTTTGGTCTCTCTCTTCCCTTCACTTCACCCCAGGTCTGGCATTTCCCCTCCCCTCTCTTACTCCTTCCTCTTCCCTCTGCACAGGCCTGCCTCCCCACCGCCAAAGGAGCTCTTCCTCCTGCTCCCTATGCACAGGCCTGCCTCACTGCCCTGAAGGCCTGCTCCCCGCCAAGAAGACCTGCTCCCCCCAGGAAGGCACTTTCTCTCTTCCTCCCTGCGCGAAGGCCTGCTCCCTCCACGAGGCCTGATCCCCCACCCCCCACCACCGTGAAGGCACATAAGAACATAAGAAACGCCTTCACCAGATCAGACTCTAGGTCCATCTAGTCCGGCGACCCGCACACGCGGAGGCCAAGCTAGGTGCTCCTTGATGGAGACCTTGACTACCCGTATCCCTCAATGTGATTTGCAAGAAGGTGTGAATCCAACTTGCGCTTGAATCCTAGAATGGTAGTCTCCGTCACAACCTCCTCCGGGAGAGCATTCCAAGCGTCCACCACTCGCTGTGCGAAACAGAACTTCCTGACATTTGTTCTGAGCCTGCTGCCCCTCATTTTCAGTCCATGACCTCTTGTCCGTGTCACATTTGAGAAAGTGAATAACGATATTTCTTGGTCTATTTTGTTCAATCCTTTTAATATTTTAAAAGTCTCTATCATATCACCTCGCAGCCTCCTCTTTTCGAGGGTGAACAGTCCCAATTTTTCTAGGCGTTCTTTGTAGCTCAAATTTTCCATACCTTTTACTAGTTTTCTCCTCCTCCTTGCTACGAAGGCCTGCTCCCGCTGCGAAGGCCTGCTCCCCCCGCAAACGAAGGCCTGCTCCCCCCCCACCACAAAGGCACATTTTCTCCTACCCCCTCGTCGCGAACAAACGCCTGCTCCCCCCGCAGCCTGCACCTTCTTGCTCTTACCTCCTTTATGCTAATAGGGCAGCTTGCAGGCTCACTGGTGTTATAACGATCCCTGTAGCTGCCCATGGTCCTCAGCTCTGACGTCAGGGGCAGGATCTTGGCAGAGAGAACGTGCTGCTAAGGACCACGGGCAGCTGCAGGGATCACTATAACACCAGGGAGCCAGCAAGCTGTCCTATTAGTCTAAAGAGGTAAGAGCGGGGAAGCTGGGGGAGGCCTTTCTGACCGACCCTCCCCCTCAAGCAGGAGCAGCAGCGGATGGCCAGCAAAAAGCAGCGCTGCAGCTCCTGCTTTAGAAATGCATGGGGGAAGGGTCGGCCATTGAATTGAAAGGGCGATTTTTAAAAAAATTGAATCAATTCGAATCGTGAATCGGGCAGCAGTACTCTCTACCATTAATAACTCTGTTTTTAGATAAATTCAGAACTAATATTTTTTTAAGTTCAAAAAGTTTCATTGATTTTAACATATAAATAAAGAATAGAGAAAATATTTGGAGTGTCACATGGGACTCTTTCAAAGCTTACATTCGAGGGGTGATAATTTCCTTCAGTGCCAGGATTAAAAAGAAAAATGCTTTGGAACTTCTTAACCTGGAGAATATAATTAAAGCAAAAGAATTAGAACATCAAAATTACATCACCAACATTACTATTGTTCGAGAACTGCAAAAATTCAGATTCCAATATAACACCATTCTGAGAAAATCCGCTGTTCATTCTGTGTTTGTCCAAGCTGCCCACTACTATTCTAAGAACTAATTTTTGATGCTGCATCCACACATTCACAGTTCTTAAACGAGGTGTCAATTTATCATGCAATTCATTCTGCCAATCAAATGTGGAGAAAAAATTTACCCATGTTGTATGAAAGGGAAAGAAGAAAGACAAAGGAAATGAGACAGGAAAAGAATGCGAGGAAAAAACAGAATAAGAACTGTTACTGAAAGAAAGGAAAAAAGAATTATATATATATATCTATAATAATAAAATGTTAAGCGCACATGCGCACTCGCGCCACGTGTTCCCTGATCTGTCGTGGCGGCATGAGTGCGCATGCGCTAGATGGCGCGGAGTGAGGGGCCAGACTTAGGGGAAGGAGAGCAGGCCAATTCGGCCCCGGCCAGGCAAGAGTAAGACCCCCCCTTCCCTGCCGCACCCAGGCCCCGGCGGTCCCTGCCGTCAGAAGCAGAAAGACAGCGGTCGCTGGCTGTGCCAGCGTGTTTTCAGCCAGGTAACAGCTGTGACTTCCCCCCTCCCACCGCCAACCCTAGGTTATACCACTAACACGCTGCGACTCCCCCCCACGACGACCCTACCCAGCACAACTGAAAACCCCGTTGACCCTCCCACCGCTACAAGGCTGACAAACCCGGCAGGAGCAGCAGCGTCCCAGGCACACTAAATGCTGCTTTGGGTCTTCTACTGGCCTAATTTCCTCTGCCGCTTCCCTTATGATGTCATCAGGGACGCGGCAGAGGAAATTAGGCCAGTAGAAGACCCGAAGCAGCGTTTAGTGTGCCTGGGACGCTGCTGCAGCTGCCGGGTTTGTCAGCCATGTTGCGGTGGGAGGGTCAACGGGGGTTTCTGTTGTGCCGGATAAGGTCGGCCGGGGGGGGGGGGGTCATCGCGTGTTAGTGGTGTGCCTAAGGTTGGGGAGAAGGGGGAGTCGCGGCATGTTAGTGGTGTTCCTAGGGTCGGCGCGGGGGGGGGGGGGGTAAAAACATGCTGCTCAGGGGGATGGGAGGCAGGCAAGCAGACAGGCATCGGGGGGGGTTCAGTGAAAGGGGAATGGGAGGCAGACAAGCTGGCATTGGAGAGGGGTGGGGGGTTCAATGGAAGGCAGACAGGCAGAATGGCATCGGGGGGGGTTCCATGGAAACATGCTGCTCAGGGGACTGGCATCGGGGGGGTTTCGGTGGAAGGGGGATGGGAGGCAGGCAGGCTGGCATTGGAGGGGGTGTGGGGGTTCAATGGAAGGCAGGCACGCAGGATGGCATCGGGGGTGGTTTCCATGGAAATATGCTGCTCAGGGGGATGGGAGGCAGGCAGGCTGGCATGGGGGGTTTCAATGGAAGGGGGATGGGAGGCAACAGAGGGGGTGGGGGGTTTCAATGGAAGGCAGGCTGGCATCGGAAGGGGGGAGGAAGGAGGCACTGGGGGCACTAAGGACATAGAAAGGGGCACTGGGGGCACTATGGACATAGGAAGGGGCACTAAGGACATAGGAAGGAGGCACAGGGAGATTCACAGACAGAAAAAATGACAGACAGGCAGCATGCAAGGAGAGAGAGACAAAGAAAAAAAATACCCTGACAGACAGACATCTACTCTAGCACCCGTTAATGTAACGAGCTTAAAGGAATGGAAAGTATTAAACAAATAAGAAAGGAAATATATAGAAAAATGATAAACTAAAGATGAAAATGTATGGAAAGCATAATAAAGAAATAATGCATGGGGAAAAAGAAGCAAATAAATAAGAGAAACAAAGGAAGAGGGAGAAGGTAATTAAAAGGAAAGAGCATGTTGAGAGAGTGACAGCAATGAGAAGTCTTTGCCTTCAGCTCTGACAGAAGCACCATGGGAGTGAACAAGACTTCCAGACTTTCATTTGCGAGACATAGCAGGTCCCTAGGAACCCATCAAGGAGTCATTCATAATCATCCAGCTTTTTCATGATGGTCCTGGAAGTGCATAGTCCCCATGTAGCCAAGAAAGCAAGACAAAGGTTTCTCACTTGGACCACCTCTTGCAGCTCAAATTTAAAGATTTGGCGTCCCCCTTTCCCCTTCCACTTTCTCCCCATCAGCATTAATAGAATTCCTTCCATCTACCTTTAGACTCCTCCATCCTTTCTGAGGAAAATAACAAGTGAAAAAGAAAAGGAAAAAAAAAAAATCAGATGACGGTGGCATACGGTTGTCATCTGGAAAACGAGATGTCATGTCAGTGCAGGAAAATTACACAATAACGAGACACACTTGAGATTAGCCTAATGAGAAAATCAAAACACAATTTAATTCCTGTCAGGACTGAATTGTCTTTAAATTACTTCTTGCTGCATGCTGATTACAAAAAAATCTGCTGCCACGGCTGTTTCTCTCCTATAAATAGCCTGAAGGCCCAGAGACCTCGTCATCTCTTCATACAGCACATCCATGCTGCAAGCTGCCTCTGCCTCACTTCTGTCTTCTTTCTTTCTCTTTGTATGTCCTTCTCTCTCTGGTTATCTCTTTCCTCTGCTTTCTCTTTCTACTGTTTCCATGCTGTATGTCTTTGACTTTCATCCCTTTTCACTTCACTTTGCATGCTGGCTAAAGCATATGGGGGGGGGGAGGGGAAGGGCAGTTTTTCAACAGGTCATTTATGTTTGGAGGTCAAAGGTGCCTATATTTCACCCATTTTACAAAGACACATATTTTAGGCATCTATGTGGCTTTATAAAATACTAGGGGTGAATCATCAGTAAATGTGGCTAGATTGAAGCTGAAGCAATTTAATAATAATAATTTTATTCTTATATACTGTTTACAAGAAATACTGGACAAGCAGTAGAAAGATACATATCATACAAAATACAATATTAAAATAAAAATGAGTTAAAAAGTTAAAATAATAAACCTTCAAATTATAAATCGGTCAAACAGCTGGGTTTTAGACTTGTACAATGCACATAAATCGTGACTGTCACAAGTATCTGACAGAAATCCAGATAGAAGCAACATTTCATTGTACCAATCCCAGAGCAAACAGTGGCTTGTTTCAATAGCAGATTATGGACCTTTCCTCCAGGAACTTGTCCAAATCTTTTTTAAACCCTTTACACTACCCTCCTCGAGGGCCGCAATCCAGTCGGGTTTTCAGGATTTCCCCAATGAATATGCATGAGATCTATTAGCATACAATGAAAGTACTGCATGCAAATAGATCTCATGCATATTCATTGGGGAAATCCTGAAAACCCAACTGGATTGCAGCCCTCGAGGAGGGACATTGACACCCCTGCTCTACACAAACTGCAGTTACTACATCCTTTTGTAACGAGTTTCAGAGCTCGACTAGTCATCGTGTGAAAAAAAATATTTCCTCCTCTTTCTTTTAAAAGTATTTCCATTGAGTGTTCTTTATTGGACCAATATAAGAATGATCTAAGACAGTGATTCCCAACCCTATCCTGGAGGACCACCGGGCCAATCGGGTTTTCAGGCTAGCCCTAATGAATATACATGAGAGAGATTTGCATATAATGGAAGTGACAAGCATGCAAATCTGCTCCATGCATATTCATTAGGGCTAGCCTGAAAACCCGATTGGCCTGGTGGTCCTCTAGGACAGGGTTGGGAACCACTGAATTCTAAGTCTCTTCTTCACGTGAGCCTGTTTCTTGTCAGCCTAAAGATCATTTTTCTCTCGTTTCCTTCCCCTTACTGTCTCAGGCCTGTGAAAGGTTTACATTACTGTCCGTTTCCAAATTCACAAATTCAGTTCTTAGAAAGCAATCAGAATTGCAGAGCAAACAGTATGAAGGATTATAGGTGAGAGGCGATGAAAGAACTGCAGGAACCATTAGTAGGAAATCAGACGGCAATGAGTTGCAAACAGTTTATTACACTGACAGAACATGCTGGTGATGCATTGCTAATGAGTCCATAAGACAAATACACTGAAATCCATTAGGATGCTAACACACAGACATGTATTTCTGATCATTAATAGGTGTTTTTGTTATGCTGACTTCACATATAGTATCCGTATGCTGATAAATAAGAAGAGAAACCATGGAGGCGAGAAATATTTGAACTTTGTCAAAGGTTTCAATCAATTGCCTGATCCTATTTTGTCATTCTAGTGATATTCTTGGAAGGGTTTTGACCTACAATCCTTTGACTAATTTACAGTCAAGCAAGTTTTTAGTTTGTTTGCTTCCAGGTCCACTGGCCACATAGATCATGATCTGAAATGTCTTGATTCTATTTTCTTCTGGCCCCCCAGAGATATCATGTTATACTTAGGCTTCATAGGCTTGGTGATTGTAATGTATCAATTAATCACATCTCTTTACTTCTTTCATTCATTGTTGAAAGGGGATTTTCTGCTAGGTCATGCCAGGTCAATAACCCGGAAGCTTTGGTCACTGACCTGGAACATTTTTGCAGCTGAAGTACAAGGTGGAACCTGGCCTGCTCCTGTCTGTTCTCCCCCCCCCCCCACCCCTCCCCCCATAGAAAATTACTCCTGTCATCCTAGGCTGTATGATAACCTATCACTGACTATAATGAGCAAACTACTCTTTTTCTTTACATAGCAACAAATGATATTTATTTATTTACAAATTTATAAACCTTATATATCCTATACGGTTTACATAATAGCAATCATAAATAACAGACAGTACATACATGCTCATACATAAAAAAAACTTTGCTATAAGGTCCAGAAAAGCTATCAAAAAGGCAGTTGCAGGTAATTGCAACACACAATATCTCATCATAAGAAAGCATTTAAAAACAATTGCGTTTTCAACATTTTCTTGAAACCCAACCTAACTGTGCATAAGCGCAGAACCCCTGGCAAGGCATTCCAAAGCTTTACCCCCCCCCCCCCCCATAGAGTCACCAATCCTGGATTGAGAACTTGTCATCCGGCCACCCAAACATAAATTCATACTATTTTCCGATCTTAAACTCCTTCTGGGTTGATAGATCTCAAGAAATCCTTGCAGAACAGCAGGAGATGCATGGTACAATATCAGATGTACTAGTGGCAACATTTTAACTCTCTCGTACCAAGCTGGTAGATGGACAAACTGCCTGACCACCCTCATCTCATCTGCCCCATCTTACTCATCCTTCAGGAAATCTCTCAAATCTTTCCTCTATGACAAATTTCTCGAACCCCCCCCCCCCATCACCAAATAATCAAACACTACCATCCTGTAATTGATACTGATTGCTTTTCTTGACATTCACCACCCTGCATTGGTTTTGTACACTGCTTTGTTCTTGATTGTAATGAAAGGAACTGTAGGACTTAGGGATATGTAACAATCATTGCATAGTAAACCGCTTCACCACATTATTCTGCCCCTGGCATTGCATTTTGCTCTATATGTCTCTCGCACTGCTTTCTCCACTATATAAATATCTCTGCTGTATATGTACAGTCTCCTGCATGGTAAATCTACATTGTTCTTCGCTGTATAAACACCTTTACTGAATATGTACAGTCCTCATTGTATCTTCGCTGTAAATGTACAGTCTCTTACACTGTAAACCGCTCTGAACTGTTTGTGGTACTGCGGTATATAAAATAAAGTTATTATTGTTATTATTATTAAACTGCACTCTTTGTTTGATTGGCAACCAGTGCAACTTTTTTAACACTGGTATTATGTGTGTCATCCTGGGGGTACCTGTGATCACCCTTGCTGCAGAGTTAATCAACACCTGCAGTGCCCTCATCTTCACTTTTGCAACTCCCAAATACAATGCATTTTCAATAATCTACCCTGCTCAAAATCAGCGTCTGAACCACAGTTCGAAAATCATAATTTGACAACATTGGTTTCAGTCTATATAACATCCTGCCTGAATTGTCTTCAATATTTGTTTTCCCATAGTAAGGCGGCTATCTCAACACACTACATTCATCTCCTTTTTAATCACCAGTCACTCTCCCATCACAGTCACACTTTCTATCAAGACTATTCCATTGATTTTTTTTTACAACCATCACCTCCGTCTTATTCGCATTTAGTTTAAGATCATGATTGTCCATCCATTCCACAATCTTTTCCATATCTGTCATTTGCGCATCATCACATACTGGGAAAAAAACCCAAAATGTCACCAGCATACAACCTGTACTGCAGTGATTCCCAACCCTGTCCTGGAGGAACACCAGGCCAATCGGGTTTTCAGGCTAGCCCTAATGAATATGCATGAGAGAGATTTGCATATGATGGAAGTGATAGGCATGCAAATTTGCTTCATGCATATTCATTAGGGCTAGCCTGAAAACCCAATTGGCCTGGTGTTCCTCCAGGACAGGGTTGGGAACCACTGCTGTACTGTACCCCCAACTGTTGAAACACAATTCCCAATGTAGACATGTAGACATTGAAGAGTATCACATCCACTAATCCCAAGTATTATAGTAGATTTTCTCTCTACAATCACTCTTAGTTAGTACCTTTTAACATACTATATTTTTTCCAAATAACACTTTAACCACGACCTCAGAAACACAAGTCGCTGCTCAAAGTGTAATCATAGCAGCTAGCTTAACGTGTTGCTTCCTCGCTGGTCTTTTTTTACTTTTTTTCTTAACTCTTTTTCTTTAAAGTGATTCATATATAAAGTGCTATAGCCTTAAAGTGCATAAGAGTGCTTCAAAGTGTGTGTGGGGGGGGGGGGGGGGGGGGGGAGGAGCCTAGCTAAGATGGCATCCTGAATGATCTCAGCGGAATGCTGCTGAACCTTTTCCTAATCTGATGGTCAAAAGGAAATCAAAGACACGGGTTTTTCCTTCTGAACCTGGGCAAATACCTCTTCAATCAGGTCCAATGGATGCTTTCATTGAGAGGCAGCCTAGAGTGGAACCGGATGAGAAAAAGTCCTTGGCTCGTGATGAGAGTCGGTCGGAGGCTCCCAGGCTTTCTGTGAGGCAGTCAGCCTCTCTCCGGAGGAGCGAGCAGTGCCAGTGCAGCCACACCCCCAGCCGTTGGCGTTCAGCACAGCAAGTGAGGAAAGTGGGACAGCGATATAGACAGACAGCAGAGAGGGTGAAGAGCTTGCTCCACAACGAGCAGCTGTTTTCCAACTTTCACCGTATGAACTCCTGGAATCGGCAGAGGAACGGCAGAACTTATCTTCAATAATTTCCTCAGCAGGTACTGTGAACTCTAAATTGACTGCGGTAAATTTTGCAATAGCTCCTTTAAAGAAACCCCCAGTAGTAGACCTGAATTCTATCTGGGAAGCGATTTCTGAGCTACAATCCTCATTGGGAACTCAGATGAAGAATTTAATTACTTACTGTTCTGGAATACAATCAGAATCATTGAATACTCAGCAAAGAGTTGAAAAATTTGAAATAAATTTAGCTGGAAAAAAAACAAAAAGTGGAATCTATGGGGATACAGAATCAATTTGATGAAAGACAGTGGAAATATTAACTTTAAATTAGAAATGTTGGAGAACACATCAAGAAGAAATAATTTGAGACTAATTAACTTTCCAAAATTAATTACTACATCTGCTCTTGATATGTTAAAGAGGTATCTTACAGAGAACTTGAAGATTCCTCAAAATGCGTGTCCCCCAGTTAAAAAAAATTACTATCTCCCAGAAAGGAAGAAGAAAACACCTGAAGATCAACAAGCAACAGAAATGGACATGTTGAATTTAACAAATATTTTGGAGAGCTCAAATTCCGACCAGATGAGAGTTGCTCTACTCTTTGACCAGTTAGCACTGGATTCGGACAGAAATTGGCTTTTGAAAATTTTCTTCAAATATAAAGATAAATTATTCCTAGATCAGATAGTTAGAATGTATCCGGATGTTTTTAGAGTTACTCCAAAAAAAGAGGAAACAATTTCTCCTTTTAAGGCCTCAAGTCTTAAAACTTGGGGGTACTTTTATACTTAGGTTTCCATGTAAATGTTGTGTTAAGTTCCAAGGAGTTAAATATATCATTTTTGAGCCATCACAGCTTTCAAGGTTTATAATGGGTAAAGATGTGATTTCTGCAAGTACCCTCGCTAAGTCTCAGGAGGAAGGCTCGTAACTTTAGAACTAGGTTAGTTATCAGGAACGCTATTCAGTTTTCTTATGAAGATTTGATAATGATTATGATTTATCTCATCTACATATTGTGGACTAACAATTGAGCAATGTAAAATATTCTGTTTGTTTGGAACTTCTCTTCCTTTTTGTAAAGATTTAAGATATTGCTTATTTGGAATGATGTTTGTGAACATATAAACAATTGAAATGCAATAAAGATAAAAGTAAAAAAAAAATAGAGTGCTTCAAAGTGCAAGTTGCATTATAATTTTTAAATTTCAACTTACAGCCCACTCAAATATTAGGTTTATTAGTACTTATCTTAAATTTCATGTTCGGGGAAGTGCTAGTGAATGTGTTATAACAAGTTTATGTGGACCCAAGTTTGAATATTAAGAATTGATCCATCCGATTGGGACTCGTTACATTGAAGAGTATGGCAGAAAGTGCCAAGCCCTGAGGCACACCTTGGTTAACTTCCACCACAAGTGAAACATCTCCTTCACTTGTTACTCTGAATGATCTGCAGAAACCTCCTCAACTACTACTTCACTTCACACATACGAGGGGCCGCTGAGAAGATCTCAGCCCAATCGAGAAGAGAATGATGTAGAGCCATGAAACTTACAAATTATTCCACACTTTTCTGAACACTTTTTCAATTCGATGATATGAAATGAAATGAAAAGTGTCCAGAAAAGTATGAAATAACTTGTAAGTTTCATGGCTCCACGTCATTCTCTTCTCAGCTGGGCTGAGAACTATTGTCTATGTATTGTTCTCCATCCACTTCTACAGCTAAAATACCTGAAAGCTGGGACTGAAATCAAATACTGTAAAACCTTGGATTGCAAGTAACTTGGTTTGCAAGTGTTTTGCAAGACAAGCAAAATATTTTATTAAATTTTAATTTGATATACAAGAAAGTACATACAGTATACACACATCGCAACTGAGCTGATGGTTCTTCTCTCTCTGATGCTGCAGGAGTGTAAAGACTGTTCTAAATGAGCGAGGTCTTGCAATGAGCAGAAGTCTTGCATATTTTGTATATGTCTATAGTATTTTGTGTTAAAGTTTTTGGGTCTAAATTACTGGTTCATTTTAGAGGTAATCATATTTTATCTTCAATGAGGTCAGTTTGGGGAAATTTTATCAAATTATGGAGATATAACCAGGACCTGTGCAGTAATCCTCTATCTATACCCTTCTATCCCCTTTTTCAGCAGGAAATTGTCCAATCCTTTCTTAAACCCTGGTACCGTACTCTGCCCTATTATATCCTCTGGAAGCGCATTCCAGGTGTCCACCACACGTTGGGTAAACAAATGCTAGGAAGTTCTTCTTTACCCAACAATTTCCTGCTGAAAAAGGGGATAGAAGGGTATAGATAGAGGATTACTGCACAGGTCCTGGGCCTGTTGGGCCACCGCGTGAGCGGGCTGCTGGGCACGATGGACCCCAGGTCTGACCCAGCGGAGGCATTGCTTATGTTCTTATGTTCTTATGTATAACAGATTTGTTACCTATTCAGGGTAATGGAGATTTTCAACCTGGTATGACATCTAGGATTTTTAGAATTTGGGGGTTTAAAGGTATTTATTATTTATGACAAGTATTGGATGAAACTGGGAAGATTAAAAGTTTTTCTGACCTTTCTACTGTAGTGGGAGGGGGTCCTGGGTCATTATATGCGTATATGCAAATGGCAAATTATATTAATAAATTGAAGAGACTGAATCTTTCTTATGGAGTTCATGATAGAATTATTTTTTTTAATTAATGTGAAGATGTGCCTATTTCAGTTTCTTTATTATATAAGTGGTGGTAGAATATATTACCTACTCGTACATATGGTAATACTCTACAAAATTGGAATGAGGAGTTGGGAATTCAGATTTCTCTTCTTGATTTTACTCAATCTATTAATAGACTACCAAAAGTTATAAAAGGGTATGTTTGGAGAGAATGTACTTATAGAATTTAACATAGGGCTTATTTTTCCCAAATTAAAGTTTTATATGCGAATTTAATTGATACCCCAATTTGTATTAAATGTAATAAAGATCCTGGCACATTATCTCATGCTCTTTGGTTGTGTCTAATCAATTCATTTTGGCCTGCCGTCTAATTATTTTGGGGTTCTTTATGGGGTAATTTGATAGTGGGTTGTCCTCATTGGAATAATTTTTGATAAAGCAGCAGCTTGTGGAGTTTTTGGCCAATTTGAAATGTCTTTTATTTCAGAAAGCCTGTATGATTGGGCATAAATGTATTATGCAATTTTGGTTGCAGAAAGAATCTCCAAGTTTCTGGCATTGGAGGAATCAATCGCATCACTTATTTTTGTTTGAGAGTTGGGAGGTTCGAGGTTCGCCTAAAAAAACTTGTCTTTTTATGAAGGTTTGGGATCCTTATATTCAGAATCTTTCACAAAAAATACGAAGTTTGGTTATCAATGATTTATTATGAAAATTATGTTTAATAATTACATTCCAGTTACTTTAATTCTTTATTTTTGTCAACTTTCATCCAGGGTGAGGGATTTCATTTAGGGGGAAAGATAGGGGGTAGGGGATGGAATTAAGGGGGGTATAGGTATGATTGAATTAGTTCATTTATATATTTAATTTGAAAGAATGATATAAATTTGTATGAAATATTATTATTATGATTCTTATTATATTGAATGTATTTTTGTATTATCCTATTGTATTGATTATTTGATTCTTTCAATAAAAAAATTGTTATATTGTAAAGTTTTGGGGTTGTGGAATGAATCATCTGAGTTTCCATTATTTCCTCTGGGGAAATTCGCTTTGATATACAAGTGCTTTGGATTACACGCATGCTTCCGGAACGAATTATGCTCGCAAACCAAGGTTAGTACCACAGCTGCTATTTAAAGCACCCCAGAGCAGCAGAATATAGGGCTACTTTTACTAAGCTGCGTTAGCAGTTTTAGTGAACGCAGCATTTTAGCACACGCTAAACCCACGCTACTCGGCTAGAACTAATGCCAGCTCTCTGAGATCACTGGTGCCCAATCGCATACCGATGAATAAGCACTGACATTCATAGTACTACAATACCACTGACCCTGTTATTCAATGTTTCTCTTACCTCTCTGCCTTTCTCCCCTTGCTCTATATTATAGCTTCCTCGCCCTGATTCTTATTCATCAACTGTTTCAGTTAGTTCTTTTTTTTATTTATTTATTTATTATTTTAACAATTTAAACAAGAGAATAAATTTCTTGTACAGAAAATGAATAAGATATAGATTCCAATATTGCAACAATAAATTTTTAAAAGTAAAATTATCAACTTAATCAATCTTTAAAGTCCCATATTGGAGCGATCCAAGATTCAAATGAGTGAATCAATAAAGAAAAAAAAGGGAAATAACATATCCTATTTGAAGAAAAGCAGACAACTATAAGTGAATACAGGAAAAAAATGTTCTTATTCAATTGCTGTTGTTATCACATTTCCCCCCTCAAGACGTTTCATGGTTAGAAATCCTGACAGCTGAGAGGGTTCAAAGAATATATAGTTAGAAGACTTATATTTTACTAAACATTTGCATGGATATCGTAAAAGAAAGATTGCACCCATTGCAGTTACTCCTGGCTTTAACAACAGAAATTGTTTTCTTCGTTTCTGAGTTTCTTTTGTCACATCCGGAAACATTTGAATTTTTTGACCTAGAAATTCCTTATGTCTATTCTTAAAGAATAATTTCAATATCCAATTTTTATCTGGCAGCAATACTACATTGACCAACAATGTGGCTGATCTAACTAGTTCTTTCAATGAGGTATCCAGCATAGTTGTTAAGTCCATCTGTTGCTCCTGATCCTGACCTTGTTGTTGCCTAGATTGTTGCCTTTCTTGATTTTCCATTGGAAGATAATAGATTTTTGAAAATGGAGGAAAAATTTCTTCCGAGACATCAAGTATATCCTGAAAATATTTTTTAACATTTCTTTAGCTGAGATTGAGGATATTTTGGGAAAATTTAAAATTCTAAGATTATTAGATCTGCTATTATTCTCCAAAATTTCCATCTTCCTTCTCAGATTCAGATTGTCTCTGATTATAGTAGACTGAATCTTATTAACTTCCAAAAGATCATTTTTAATTTTTTCGATTTTTGTATTTATTACATTAGTATCCTGTTTCAAAGTTTTTATATCCTCATTTTGTTCCTGGAACTTCTGTTCTAGCACTTTAATTTGGGGTGACAAAGTTTGACCCAGAGTCACAACTAAATCCCATAGCGAATCCAGGGTAACATTAGTGGGTTTGGTAATTATGAACATACTTGCAGACTTTGACTCCTGTCCAGCTGTTCCGAGTTCTTCCTGAGCGCCTTGTTTCTCTTGCTCCGTCGATGGCTTCCCCGCAGACAAGCTCCCATCCAGTGCCAAATTCGAGATAGCCTCCCGGGAGATAGAGTTCACCACTTCGGGCAGACTGTCCTCCCGTGGAGAGCTGGCACTCTGCGGTTGTGGAGGCGGGGTCCTAGCGTCTGGGCTTAGCGTGGATTCAAGCCCAGGGAGACACACAGCGGCTTCACTCAGTGCCTGTGGCTCCAGCGGGCAACTCCCAGATGCAAAAGGTTCCTGTTGAAGGCGCCTCAAAAAATCATCAATCGTTGCCTGTGAGGGAGTCTCCAAGTGCCGCGAGGCTCCAGCAGTGCTTTTCCCTCTCCTCTTTGGCATCACTGCGAACTCCGGTATGCAAACACGATTCTCTGAGAGCGTCTCTCTCACTAACTGTTGTCCGCAGCCATCTTGGATCGACCGAAAAGGCAGCATCTTAAACACTGCCTTTTCAGTTAGTTCTTAATAGATATTCTAAAATCCCCTCTCAGCTGTGGCCCACTGGCTGAGCTGCTGTCTCTCTACCCAGAGGTTAGTGAGATCAAATCCCCGTGCTGCTCCTTGTGACCCTGGGTAAGTCACTTAATCCTTCAGTGCCCACTGCTTGAAATGCTAAAAACAACCCCTCCCTCATTACCCCAAGCTTCCTCGCCCTCTCCTCCCCTGAGAATTTCTCTGGGAAGGATTTCAGAAGCGGGAGAACATTGGCAGCTGGATCAGGTTTTTCTTCATTGGTATCCGTGTGATAATTAACTGTAAGTTGTTTAATGGCAGGGGGAGTTTACGTACAATTCCCCAGTAAACCGATGGCATATGGCACCAGCCATTACATTTTCTTAAGTGCCCTAGCATATTCCTCAGCTCCAACATTGTGCTGGAAGAGCAAATTCAGGGAAAAGTTATTAATCTAACAAAAAGGCAAAGTTCCTGTATTTCCTACCCACTAAGAGGTGGTTAATAAATCATTCTAAATAGTCATGTTACAGGAGATAGTATCATAGTTCATCAAGCACTGAAAAAATTACCCCGCCCCCATTTACGAAGCTGCATTAGGCTTTTCTATCACTGGCCGTGGCGGGATTAGCTCCGACGCTCATAGGAACGCTGCCTACTTTGTGCGCCTAGGGCAGGGGTGGGCAACTCTGGTCCTCAAGGGCCGGAATCCAGTCGGGTTTTCAGGATTTCCCCAATGAATATGCATTGAAAGCAGTGCATGCAAATTGATCTAATGCATATTCATTGGAGAAATCCTGAAAACCCAACTGGATTCCGGCCCTCAAGGACCGGAGTTGCCCACCTCTGGCCTAAGGCCTTAGGCCAAAAGGGGACTTAGACGTTGGTTTTGATTATGCCCCTCCACGTGTCTTTTTTTTTTTTTTTTTTTTAATATTCTTTATTGATTTTCCAAATGATCAACAGTGCAATAAAACAATGATATGTACATAAAATATTTCAAGAAAAGCATAATCATCTTTCAGTAATACATGAACAATCATTTTTTAACCCCCTCCCACCCACCCACCAATTGATTGCTGAAGAAAAACATGAAATATATATATATATAGATTCCTTCAATAACCTTTCCCAAATTTAGCATCTGTAAAAATTTAAGATATTCCTAAACCTCCCATCCCCCCTTTGGATGTGTAAGTTATATCCATCTTACTACCATATATTCTCAATAATAGTTTGAAGATATCTCAATACAAAAATATTCACAGGAGGAGGAGGTACCGTGGGGCAAATGAAGAGTTATTCCCTTCAAACATTACTGTTTGTAGGGCTGTCTGATACCCCTTCCGGACCTCATTAAGAACTCATCTTACACGGGTGAATTCTTCACTGGACTCTGTGAATATTTTTGTATTGAGATAAGTTATATCCAGTCATAAATTAATATACCAGTCAATTATTCTTAGTAAAATTAGGCAACGGACCCCAGGTCAGTTGAAATGATTTATTATTACCCCTTTGATCGGAAAACATTTTCTCAAATCTATAACACGTACATAATGTAAGCCACCAAAAAGTAAAATTTAGCTAATCAAAGTTTTTCAATTTTTTGTGATCATTTGGTTAGCTATCCCAGTCATGATGCCTAACAATCTATTTTTGTGTCTATCGATTAGTGGCTTAGGGGATAATAATGTCCCACAAATTAATGTATCATAAGATAGTGGAATCATAGTCTCTAGAACAGATTAATATGACCCCAAATAGAACACCAGAAGGTCAGTATTAGCGGACAATAAAAGGGCAGATGATACAGTGTCCCAATATTGAGGTGACAGGGGTCCAAAAACTTCTATGTAACAAAAAAACCCCAAGTTTGTCTCATAGATGCTGATGCTGTACATCTCATCCTACAAGACCAAATTCATGGCCATTGAGTAGCACAAATCTGTTGCTTAATCTCAATGCTCCAAATATCCTGAAGGCTCGTTTTTGGTTTCTTATTCAAAAATTCAGATATTAATTTGCACCACTTGGCTGCCAGATGTCCTAGGAAATCTGTCTAGAAGCATAGGACCGGCAAGCTATACTGAGTTTTTAAGTTTCGCCATTCAGGGAACCCTTCTGGATGGCCTGCTTCAACTGCAACCATTTATATATTTGAGACTCTGAAATACCGAATGTTTGTTGCAGTCGTGAAAAATCAAGCAGCTTCCCATTTGATAATACATCATCCAGAGTATGTATGCCCGCCTGCAGTCAATGCTACCAGAGGATCTTAGACTTGTCAATTTGAATCCTGGAGTTCAACCACATAGATTGACACGTGGATTTCCCTACTGGAATATCTGTTAAATTGTTAATAAATTGAAGAGTGTTCCATGTAGCTAGCAAAATACTGTTGTCCTTATATATTCTGGGTAGTTTGATACTGACTAGATGACTCAAGTTCAATGGGGATATAAGCTGACATTCCAGAATAAGCCAATCTGGAAGATTTTCCATGAACTCAAGAAGGATCCAATACATACCCTGATGTAATATATAGGCCTGATGGTACCTATAAAAATTAGGAAAATTTACCCTACCCGCCGGAATTGGTTTGTGTAAAGATACTAAAGCAATTTGAGCAGTTTTAAATTTGGTAAGAATACTATTTAATTTCTTGTAAAGGGACCCCGGAAAAAATACTGGTAACATGCCCATTTGGTAGCAAACCATAGGAAAAATAATCATCTTAACAGTTTGCACTCTCCCCCACCAAGACAGATGTAATGGGTTCCATTGCTCACACATTTCTGTGACCTTCAACAATAAAGATTTTCCATTTACTTTCATCGTCTCTGGAATCCAAATATCTAAATATTTTATACCCTCTTCCTTCCAAAGAAAAGGGAATGTATCAAATAATCCTTTTGGACAGTGTACATTTAGCGGAAGAACTTCCCGCCATAGGAGGGGCCTTAGGTGCCTGGCCAATGAGGCCCTAGGATCCTGTGGGTTGGGCAGGGGATGGGCGGGCCTGCCTCATTTGGACGGAGGCGGGTCTATTGGCCGGATGGTGCAAGGACCCGTCTGACCAACTAGTGGGTAAGCCCGAGGGGGGGTTCTGGGGTGGGGGGTTTCATGGGGGGGATCCGGGGTCTGGCAGGAGGGGCTGGGTACCTTCCTGCCAGCGATCTTCAGGGGGGGTGGGGCCTACCGGCAGGAAGGGTTGAGTACCTTCCTGCTGATGATCGTGGGTTCTGTGGGCAGGAGGGGTTGGGCACCCTCCTGCTGCGATCATCGGGGGGAGGGGGAGAGGGGAGACTGGCAGCCGTAATCGCAACCACTATACTAATCGTGACAGGGAGATCCCTTGCCACGATTAAGTATAGCGGATGCATCTAAAGTAACCCAATTCTGTAACCGGCATCTGCAACATGGACGTCGGTTACAGAATCGGGTTTAGTTTGGGCGGGTGTAGGCTCTATTCTGTATAGGGAGACTACTTTATCTTCCAACAGGACAATGCCCTAGCACACCAGGCAAAGGATACCATAGAACTGCTATATCGGGAGACCCCCCTCCCCCGACTTCATTGGTCCAGACTTCTGGCCTACAAGTTCACCAGACCTAAACCTATCTGACTAATTTAATCTAATCTATTTCTGCATCGCACATACCTAGGCAGGCTCAAGACAAAGAGAAGAGAGAGGAATGGAGATGGAAGGGAAGAGAAAGGGGAGGAGAAAAAGGGGGAATATTTGGGTAAGGAGAGATCTGAGAAGTTCAAGTGTGAATGAGGTTGGTTTTCATTTTTTTCCAGAATTTGGTGTAGTTGGGTTCTGTTCTAGTCATTTCAGTGAGGTCATTCCAGATTTTTATTCCTAGGAAGTTAAGCATGGAGTGAAAGATTTGCTTGTATTGGAGATTCTTTGATGAGGGAAGGTTTAGTAGTATCCTGTTAAGGGTTCTGTGGGAGGTAGACCATACCTTTGAGAAGAGTTGGATGAGTGGAACTGCTGAGTTTCCATTAATTATTTGGTATAAGATGCATAAAGTTTTAAATTTTATTCGTGATGGAATGGGTAACCAGTGTAGTTGCCTAATGAAGGCTGATATCGAGTCGTATTTTTTCAGGTTGAAAGTTAGTCTTACAGCTGTGTTTTGTATGAGTTGCATTTTATGGATCAGTGCGCTGTTGATTCCCATGTAGGCGGAATTACAGTAGTCCAGCTGTGGTAGGATCATCGATTGCAAAATCAGAGCAAAGTGATGTTGATGAAAGTATGGTCTGATGAGTCTTAGTTGCTTCATGATGAAGAGGGACTTTTTCCGAATATTAGAGATTTGAGCTTCCATGGTTAGTGTGGAATCAAGAATGAAGCCTAGGACTACTGGATCTTGGGGCTGGTACAGGAACGCATCTACCAGTCAGCAATATCTGACATTAAATATCTTAAACAGTGCCTCATCTCTGTTTGGTCTGAGCTGTAGAGAGTGTCATTGACAAGTCTATAGATGAGTGGTGGTCAAGGCTGAAGGCGTGCCTTCATGCAAAGGGAATGTATTTCGAACATCTGCTTAATT
Source organism: Geotrypetes seraphini (assembly GCF_902459505.1). Taxonomy (NCBI): domain Eukaryota; kingdom Metazoa; phylum Chordata; class Amphibia; order Gymnophiona; family Dermophiidae; genus Geotrypetes; species Geotrypetes seraphini. The sequence continues at coordinate 301,951,898 of NC_047084.1, read as the reverse complement.
GAAACATTACTTAACATTTTTTATGTGTTTTTATTTAGTTCACAATTCGTTTTCACAAGATAGTGTTGTGGTGCAGTGGGAAATATTTACATTTTACATCAACTTCATTCAGGACGCGAAACACTAAGTTTCATAAGAATTGGCCAAGTTCTGTGGAAGATACGCCAAAAAACATTTTTTTGGGGGGGGAGTTGGGTTCACAGTGTATTTTTCATCTTAGGTTTGAGAATTTTATATCTCACTTATTTGTTTTCGACTGTTACCTTCTAATTTGAGAAGTGAAACTAAGTACTGTATACAAAATTCAAAGCAGCTCTGAAAACTTTTTTCCCCTTGTGCCTTTGTTTAATTTGGCTTCATTGATGCAGTTAGCAACTGCTTTATGGGACTTAACCTTCTGACATTCCCATTGATTGTAATAAATGATATAACATAATTGTATTAGTTCCTATATGTAATGCTCCTTTTGGTCTTATCCTTCATGAGTTTTGTCTTAGTTATGTTACCTTCACTGTTGTAAACTGCACTGGAAACCTAGGATGAAGGATGGTCATTCAAATAAATTAAACCTTAAATATATATCTTATGTGAGTTTTCTGTGCATCTGTGATCAGGAGAGTACAGAAGACAGAAGAGACAGTCTGAAATGAGCATTTCCCTAACTCTTAACCAAATATTTGCCTCCACTTTCATTTATTCAAACTTGATCTTTGAGAACATTTTAGCTCGACACAGTTCTGTGTTTCACCCAAAGGCGTTATCAGGAATTTAAGACTGAAACCGGCTCCACTTCATCACAGTTTCTACAATATACAATTCCAAAATTACCTTCACCCATAAACTTTACAATATACACTAAATAAAATTAAATCTATAATAAACCTTTAACCCCAATCATATAACATCATACCTGACATTTCATCATATACTGTTTGCTGGCCTCAACCAGGACTGAGAACTCCAAATCAGGATCTTACTTCAGCACAAACGCTGAGCTAAAATGTTCGCAAAGATCAAGATTGATTAAATGAAGGCGGAGGCAAATCTAGTAAACAACGGCATGCAGAAGATAATTGAGAACTGATACAGATAAGAAGATCAGGCACTGAATATACGGCCTCTTTTACAAAGCCGTGCGGCAACAGCCCTGAAGACCTTTAAATCTCTATGGACTTCGGGGCCGTTAGCGCAGCGCAGCCTCTAGCTTGCCTTTGTAAAAGAGGCAGGTGGTGTTTTATTGAAAGAATGAACTTTTCATGAATTTTAACTTTGATAGATTGGGGGGAGGGCTTCACTGTTTGGGAGAATAATTGTGTGTATGTTTAGTATGAAATAATGTTATAATAATATGTTTTAAAGGTTTTGATGGTGCTATATTATTATAATAAATGATGAATTATTTAAAATCATAAGAAGCAGTGTGAAACATAGCTCTTATCTGGGTATTTTGTTTAGGTATACATGTAAGGGGCATTTCTATAACTTGGTACCTTAATTTAGGCACCATGACGGTGTATACAGAATACCAGTTCTATAACAACATCTGGACACACCTAAGCCATTCTAGAATTCCACTGTAAAGCCATACTGGCGAGCTGAACTTCAGGCACAGCCACTTACTCCAGGTCAATAGCTGGCATATGTAAGCTGCTGTGCCTAGGTGCACAATGCAACCCACTTCACCGACATGAGGAAAGACTAAAACAGTTAGGGCTCTTCAGCTTGGAAAAGAGACGGTTGAGGGGAGATATGATTGAAGTCTACATGATCCTGAGTGGAGTAGAACGGGTACAAGTGGATGGATTTTTCACTCTGTCAAAAATTACAAAGACTAGGGGACACTTGATGAAGTTACAGGGAAATACTTTTAAAACCAATAGGAGGAAATATTTTTTCACTCAGAGAATAGTTAAGCTCTGGAACGCGTTGCTAGAGGTTGTGGTAAAAGCGGATAGCATAGCTGGTTTTAAGAAGGGTTTGGACAATTTCCTGTAGGAAAAGGCCATAATTTGTTATTAAGAAAGACATGGGGAAGTCACAGTTTGCCCTGGATCGGTAGCATGGAATATTGCTACTCCTTGGGTTTTGACCAGATACTAGTGTCTTGGATTGGCCACCGTGAGAACGGGCTACTGGGCTTGATGGACTATTGGTCTGACCCAGTAAGGCTATTCTTATGTTCTTATGTAAGTTGTGCACATCTCTGGTGACACCCATGGCCCACCCATGTTGCACCCCTGTGTACGCCGCTTACACTTACATGCTATAGAACTAATGCACTATCATACAAAAGTTAATAAATAAAGCTATTCCACTTATACAATGTAAGAGCACTATCCCCAACGGAAGAAAAAGCCTCAGGTAATATTATGGCAGAGCATGTAAATGCTCAAACCTTCTCCACCCACATCATTGGCAAAAAACTTCCGAGGGGAATGTGCAATGTCCACTACCCTGTTTATGCAGGACAAAATGCGTAAGCTGCCTTCAAAAATTGTGAAGTTATGAGTGATGCAGTTTATAGGCCGACGTTTCAAGGCATATAGCCGTTTCTTCAGGGCTTATTCTCTCCTCCACTCGCATTCATCTGTCAATATAAGCATAAATATTCATCTTTTGTCTCATTCTAAAATCTAGAACAGTCTACAGAAAAAGACCCGCTGTCATACTCACTTCATGAATTGCTTCTCTGCTCTTACCAATGTCCTGTCATGGTAGTGGTGCCTTACTACATTTTAACATGAGCTACGCCAATCAATCTACTCCACGTCGCTTACGTGGGGGACGTCGGCTGCTCTTTTCTGAAGAGCACAGTACAGAGGAGTGCAAACCTGCTCCCAGAAATAGAGCAAGAGGGAGTGGTCATTAATTTAACACAAAGACCCCTGACTAACATTGAACAAAGAAGGGTCTCACTTTTGTTAAGACTTATAAACATGATCCTTTTCAGACTAGAGTTGACATCGAAAAATTTATCCGCCTGTTGCATTGAAATGCTTTTTACACAATGCAGATGACACACATGAAATGAGAACGCATTTCAGATCTCACTCCACGTGGTTTCCGCTCACTCCTTTAAACCCTCTATTAAAAGCATTTAAAGAACTAGTATTAGACGATATCAGAAAAATGGAGAAGTGGCCGGTGAGAATAACACACAATTTAAGTAGGGAAGAACAGAAAGCCTTAGAACACTTAAAAAGGGATCCTGAAATAATTATCAGGAAAGCAGATAAAGGTGGGGCCATTGTTTTACAAACTAGACAAGACTACATTATTGAGGTACAAAATCAATTGACTAAAGGAAATGATTATCTATTATTGTTGGAAGATCCCACTGTTGAACTAATGAAGAGGATTGAAAATTTGACTAAAGAAGGTTTAGAAAAACGATACTTGACGAAAACAGAGTCTAAGTATTTAAATTAAAAAACCCCAAAATGTCCGGCTCTGTATATGCTGCCTAAGGTACATAAGCATTTAAAACAATCACTAGGCAGACCTATAGTCTCGAGTTGGGGTTCGTTATTGGAACCATTGTCCAATTTCATAGATTATTTCCTGCAACCATATGTAAAGGATTCTTTTTCCTATATTCAGGATTCTGCTAATTTTCTCAAAAAAATTTCTAATTTACAGTTTACTGACAGGGATGTGATCTGGTTAGTCACCCTAGATGTACAGTCACTTTATACAGTCATCCCCCAGCAAGAAGCATTACAAGTGATACGCACCTTTTTAGGTCAAAGAGATGACAGTCAGAAGATTCCTACGGACTTTTTAATAAAAATAGCTGAGATAGCCATGTGTGAAAACTTTTTCATCTTTGAAGAAAATTACTATAAACAATAGATGGGGAGTGACCATGGGGCCACAATGGCGCCATCTATTGCTAATTTATTTATGTCCGATTTCTAAACAAGATGGGTACAGATAAATCCTTTTGTAGAGAAGTACTCACATTGGTATAGATTCATAAGAACATAAGAACATAAGACTTGCCTCTGTCGGGTCAGACCGGAGGTCCATCGTGCCCAGCAGTCCGCTCACGCGGCGGCCCCTCAGGTCCAGGACCTGATAGTGCTCCTACCCTAAAACTCAGATATGCTTTTCGCTTTTGTCCTGTAGTGTAACCTTCTATCTATACCCTGTAATCCCCTTCTCTTTCAGGAAGTCATCCAGTCCCTTTTTGAAACCCAGTATTGTACTCTGTCCTATTACCTCCTTTGGAAGCGTGTTCCAGGTGTCCACCACCCTCTGAGTGAAGAAAAACTTCCTTGCATTCGTTTTGAATCTGTCCCCTCTCAGTTTTTCTGAGTGACCTCTTGTTTTTGTTGTCCCCGCTAGTCTGAAGAATCTGTCCCTATCCACCCTCTCTATGCCTTTCATGATTTTATATGTCTGTATCATGTCTCCTCTCAGTCTCCGCTTTTCCAGGGTAAAGAGCCCCAGTTTGTCCAACCTTTCGGCATATGAAAGGTTCTCCATTCCCTTTATCATCCTAGTTGCTCTCCTCTGGACCCTCTCAAGTATCGCCATGTCTTTCCTAAGGTACAGCGACCAGTATTGGACACAGTATTCCAGATGTGGTCGCACCATTGCTCGATACAATGGCAGGATGACCTCCTTCGTTCTGGTAGTGATACCTTTTTTGATAATGCCCAGATGTGTTTCTGGTGTGGAGAGGTGAACGGGTACACCTAGAAGATTTTTTTACATGGCTGAATAATTGCCATCCGAACATCAAGTTTGTCATTAAGATCACAAGACAGGCTAATGAAATATTTACTACAATACATAGAAAAGAAACGGACAGGAACACGTTTTTACATTATGAAAGTTTCCATCCGCAGCATCTGAAGAACAATCTACCTATCTCGCAATTTTTGAGATATAGAAGAGTATGTAGTACGGTAATAGAGTATAAAGCTCAATCTAAGATTTTGAAGACTACGTAGATTACAACAATGGGGATATCCACACACTGTTGTTCATAAAGCACATAAGAGAGCATTATATGCAAACAGAGATTTAATGTTTATGGACAAAGGGCCACAGGCCAGAGAGGACACAATGACGTGCACTATTAAATTTGATCAATAATCATATCAAATTGGCATGATCTTACATAAACATTGGCCCCTAATACAAATGTTGCCACCATTTAAGGATCACACTTTAAGGTTGACTTATAGAAGGGGGGAAAATTTAAAGGAAGAATTAAGCCCTGCGGTATTAAGAAATGAGAACAGCAGAACGAGAACACAGCCAAGAGGACACTCAGCGTGTGGCAATTATAAGAACTGTGCCATTATGGTCATTTCTACTGAGTTTATCAATCCTTTAAATCAGAGAAAGTACACATTGAGATTTGAGACAACTTATATAACTAATTTTGTAGTATATTGCCTAGTATGCCCATGCTCTAAGGTTATGTGGGCCAAACAAGTAAACAGTTGAAGCTCCGGTTAAATGAACACTGAAGTGCTCCGATAGTACAGCATTGCCTGGATTACCATCATGATTTTTTTCAACTCCAGTGTTATGTTCTTGATCATGTGAAGAATGACAAACGGGGAGGGAATAGATAGTTGTTTCTTCAACGGAAGGAGCAACGCTGGATTTACGAGTTGGATTCTTTAATACCTAAAGGCTTAAACACATGCATAGACTGGTATTATTTCTACTAAATTTGTTGTTTTATAACATATTGTTTCAAGATTGTGATTAAATGCACCGCGTTTCTGGATGACCAATCCACATGAGCCTGGGTTGGGTTGACCAATCAGAAAAGAGCAGCCGACTTCCCCCACGTAAGCGACATGGAGTAGATTGATTGGCGTAGCTCATGTTAAAATGTAGTAAGGCACCACTACCATGACAGGACATTGGTAAGAGCAAAGAAGCAATTCACGCAGTGAGTATGACAGCGGGTCTTTTTCTGTAGACCGTTCTAGATTTTAGAATGAGACAAAAGATGAATATTTATGCTTGTGTTGACAGATGAATGCGAGTGGAGGAGTGAATAAGCCCTGAAGAAACAGCTATATGCCGTGAAATGTTGGCCTATAAACTGCATCACTCATAACTTCACAATTTTTGAAGGCAGCTTACGCATTTTGTCCTGCATAAACAGGGTAGTGGACATTGCACATTCCCCTCGGAAGTTTTTTGCCAATGATGTGGGTGGAGGAGGTTTGAGCATTTACATGCTCTGCCATAATATTACCTGAGGCTTTTTCTTCCATTGGGGATAGTGCTCTTACATTGTATAAGCGGAATAGCTTTATTTATTAATATTTATTTAATTCGCTTCCACCATTCTAGTGGTAGACTATCATACAAAAGAACACATATAAGTATCAATTAAGCATGACTTATGCATGTAAGACATGCAATTGCATGCTCCCAGTTAAAGGATTGTCTGCCCAACTGTAAGTCCCCTGGGAACAGGTAAGTGCCTAACATACCTGAATATAATTCACATTGAACTACTGCTGATAAGGCATGAACTAAGTATAAATTTTCCTTAGAAAATTTCTTTCCAGCATCTGTTGAGTTGGAAAGAAAAAAAAAATGCCCAAAAAACACAAGTCTAAAAATAAATCTAAATGCCAAATCTTTGACCTTTGAAGTGATCCATTTGACAGATTTAAATTTATACTTGCTTATTGCCCATTTACCCCCAGATCTATATAGGTCAACCAAAGCTACGTGAAACTAATTACCGTAGTCAACTGGGTGCTAACAAATCAATTATTGATGTTAATCAGAGTTTGACATTAATTTAGATTTACTTCTGCATCTGCCCATGCACTATTTCAATAATGCTACGTACCCAAAATGCCTCGTGTGTAAGCCAAAAGGGTATGGGTATGGGTATGGGAACGGCATGGGCAGGTCAGAGGCATTTCAATTATTTCGGTGCAGGGTTATAGAATAAGGGGTTTATGCATCCAACTTGTTCGTCAGGATTTATTTATTTATTTATTTATTCAGTTTTCTATACAAGTTGTTCCCAACCCTGTCCTGGAGGACCACCAGCCAGTCGGGTTTTTGGGATAGCCCTAATAAATATGAATGAAAGAGATTTGCATATCATGGAAGTGACAGGCATACAAATCTGCTCCATGCATATTCATTAGGGATATCCTGGGTTGGGAACCACTGTTCTATACTGTTCTCCCAGGGGAGCTCAGAACGGTTTACATCAGGGGTGTCAAACTCAATCACATAAGGGGTTGAAATCTGGAAAAAAAAGGCTAAGTCATGGGCCAAACTTTTAATTAAGATATTTACGGGGCCTTTTATTAAGGAACACTAACCGATTTAGTGCATGCTAAATGTGCACCTTAATAAAAGGACTCCTAAGTGACTAAGGCTTAGTCTTAATAGAAGTATAGGGTTACAACATCTCCAACCCCACGCCGGCTCTCTGGTATAAAGAAAATAAATGAAAAAGATTTTTCCTCTCTCTGTTAGGTCCTAGTTCACGCTCGCTGTCTAACACCAGCTCTGGCAGGATACACATTTCAAATACAACATTGTAATCACAAAACAGAAAATAAAATTATTTTTTCTACCTTTTCTTGGTCCCAGGCTCTGGTTGTCTTCTGATAATTCACTTGCCAGGGTCTCCTGCCCATTTGTCATTTTCTTCTTTCTCTGTGCTAACCATCCATCTTCCATCTCTGTCTTCCCCTTCCATTTCCCTTCCTCTCCCGGACCTCTGGCAACTAAAATTCAATGCAAAGAAATGCAGAGTAATGCATTTGGGGATTAATAATAGGAAGGAACCGTATATGCTGGGAGGAGAGAAGCTGATATGCACGGACGGGGAGAGGGACCTTGGGGTGATAGTGTCCGAAGATCTAAAGGAGAAAAAACAGTGTGACAAGGCAGTGGCTGCTGTCAGAAGGATTCTGGGCTGTATAAAGAGAGGTGTAGTCAGTAGAAGGAAGAAGGTGTTGATGCCCCTGTACAGGTCATTGGTGAGGCCCCACTTGGAGTATTGTGTTCAGTTTTGGAGACCGTATCTGGCGAAAGACGTAAGAAGACTTGAGGCGGTCCAGAGGAGGGCGACGAAAATGATAGGAGGCTTGCGCCAGAAGACGTATGAGGAGAGACTGGAAGCCCTGAATATGTATACCCTAGAGGAAAGGAGAGACAGGGGAGATATGATTCAGACGTTCAAATACTTAAAGGGTATTAACGTAGAACAAAATCTTTTCCAGAGAAAGGAAAATGGTAAAACCAGAGGACATAATTTGAGGTTGAGGGGTGGTAGATTCAGGGGCAATGTTAGGAAATTCTACTTTACGGAGAGGGTAGTGGATGCCTGGAATGCGCTCCCGAGAGAGGTGGTGGAGAGTAAAACTGTGACTGAGTTCAAAGAAGCGTGGGATGAACACAGAAGATTTAGAATCAGAAAATAAGATTAAATATTGAACTAAGGCCAGTTACTGGGCAGACTTGCACGATCTGTGTCTGTGTATGGCCGTTTGGTGGAGGATGGGCAGGGGAGGGCTTCAATGGCTGGGAGGGTGTAGATGGGCTGGAGTAAGTCTTAACAGAGATTTCGGAAGGTGGAACCCAAGCATAGTACCGGGTAAAGCTTTGGATTCTTGCCCAGAAATAGCTAAGAAGAAAAAAAAAAAAAAAAAAAAAAATTTTTTTAAATTGAATCAGGTTGGGCAGACTGGATGGACCATTCGGGTCTTTATCTGCCGTCATCTACTATGTTACTATGTTTTCTCCCTTCTTCTTCCCGGTATCACTTTCAGATTGGACCCGCCATTCTTATCCTCCCTCCATTCCGGCTTCCTGGTCTCCTCTTCAAAGCAGCCTGCTAAGGATCGCTGGCCAGCTGTAGCGATCCTTGCAGACCATTGTCGCTTTCAGTAGCACGTTCCCTCTGCCAAGGTCCCGCCCCTCCTCTGACATACGGGATCGTGTCAGAGGGAATGTGCTACCGAGGTCGACGCAGCCTGCGAGGTTCACTACAACTAGCCGGTGATTCTCACAGGCTGCTTTGAAGAGGAAGAGGAGACCAGGCGAAGGCAGACACTCGTGAAGAGCAACAGCAGCAGCGGTTTGTGCCGGTGGACCAGATTAAAGTAAAAAAAGGTAAATGTCTGGCGGGCCAACTTTTAATACACCGTGGACCAGATTTGGCCCACGGGCCAGAGTTTGACATGTCTGGTTTACATGAATTTATTCAGGTACTCAAGCATTTACACCAGGTTTCAGCCGTCTAAAGTCCAAGCACCTTCAGTTGGGGGTGGGAATGTGCTGCAACCGTTGCTCAGCCTAGAGCATCCTTGATAGAATTGAGCTTAGCGTGGACTTTCTCTGGCACCGATATCTGAGCATCATATACTGAACCTGGCCCTTAATGATATTTCAATAAATTTTTAGACAAAATATAAAAATGATAAGGAAACCTATAAAGACAGTTTCTGACTTACTGTGGTGCCCTATAAGCAAGGGCTTGATATGAATAACTTAAGAGCATTACTGACTTTAAAGATTATTGTCTACTGTATAGTATAAAATGGAGCAACATAATCTCCTCTGAGTAATGAGGAGTGAGAAAAATGTTGGATCAAATTGATAATACACATCCAATACATACAAAGAGCTACAATATACAGTAGAATTATAACATGCATTTACTATTCTCCTGAGAAATTACTGTATACAGGTATGAAATAGATGATGTGTTGGAGAAAAAGATACCCCCACACACATCTTCTTTGAATGCCTTGTAATTAAACCATTCTGGTCCATGAATCATAGTCTGATAACAGACATGACAGTCTACTTTATTCTGGATGCTGTAAGAGCCCTTTTTGTCAGAGACCTGGAGAGCATCCAGCAGTCAAACATGACAGCTTGAATTCATTTCTTTAGCGTCTGCTAGGAAGGATTGCAATCATCATCCTGTGGAAAGTCTATGCCCATCGCTCTTTGATGACTCCACTCAGTACAATATCCCACTGCAAAACAAGGTTAAACTTACATGTGTAAACTTGAATATATATTTAGAGTGTGCTCAGAATTCATATCCTCTCAAGGGTCATTTACCACTCCAAAAAAGATCTGTTTCGCATTCAGGTTTTTAAGTCATTGCACTCTCTCAACTTTGTTTAAAATTTTTACTTTTTTTTTTCTTTTCCATACCCACAGGCACCACTTCCCTAAATGCCACCTAAAAATTAGTGGCACTTAGAATGGACTTAGGTGCCCCTATTTATGCCAAGGTTTCTTGGCCTATATATTATCACCTAAGTTAGGTGCCTATTGGCGCTAAGTCCATTTTAGGCACCTACACAGAAAACATGCACAAGATTTACAAAAACTAGGGGACACTCGAAGTTACAGAGTAATACTTTTAAAACCAATAAGAGGAAATATTTTTTTTGTCACACAGAGAATAGTTAAGCTCTGAAATGCGTTGCCAGAGGATGTGGTAAGAGCGGTTAATGCAGCTAGTTTAAAAAAAAGTTTAGATAAGTTCCTAGAGGAAGTCGATAGTTTGCTGTTGAGACAGACATGAGGGAAGTCATTGCTTGCCCTGGATCGGTGGCATAGAATGCAGCTACTATTTGGGCTTTTGCCAGGTACTTGTGACTTGAATTGGCCTCCGTGTAGACGGGATACTGGGCTAGATGGACCATTAAGTCTGACCATTGGTCTGACCCATTAAGGCTATTCTTATGTTCCTATGTTCTTATCTGCCCTTAATCATGCCCACTTTCTGATAGGTGCCTACACAAAATCGGTAGGCACCTACTGAGTTAGGCACCTACCACCCAATTAATTTTAATTTAAGGTAACTATCAAGCTAATTAAGCTTGTTATCAGTGTTGATTAAGCCTATTACATAATTAAGGCCTTCTTTTACAAAGCTGCGGTAGAGGTTTCTACCGTGGCCTGGGGCGCTAAATGCTCCGAAGCTCATACCATGACTTAGGCGCACAGATCTAAGCACTTAACTTCAGGCACCATTTATAGAATATAGGCCACAGTGCTTAAAATAACTCAATCCAAACACATTAGTCCAACTCCAAATCAAAAAAATAAAAAATATAATCCCCTTGTTTTCCGTTTCTGTGGATAACACTCTCATCCTTCCTGTTTTGTCTGCTCGAAATCTCAGGGTCATCTTTGACTCCTCTTTCTCCTTCACCACCCAGATACAACATATTGCTAAAACCTGCCGCTTCTTCCTCTATAATATTACCAAAATCCTACCTTTCCTCTCTGAGCACAGTACCAAAACACTATCCATGCCCTCATCACTTTGCGCTTAGACTACTGCAACTCGCTTCTCTCAGGCCTTCTGATTAACCATCTCGCTCCCCTCCAATTCATTCAGAATTCAGCTGCATGACTGATATTCCAGGAGAGCCGCCTTACTATGTTACTCCTCTCCTAAAGTCACTTCAATGGCTTCCCATCCATTTCCAAGTACAATTCAAACTCCTCCTACTGACTTACAAATGCACTCACTCAGCTGCCCCTCACTATCTCTCTTCACTTATCTCCCCCTATGATTCCTCCCCCCCCATGAGCTCCACTCAGCTGGTAAGTGCCAACTCTCCGTGCCCTTCTCTTCAACTGCCAACTCCAGACTCCGTCCCTTCTGCCTTACTGTACCATATGCTTGGAACAAGCTGCCCAAATCCCTATAGTGGACTCTGTCTCTGGCAGTGTTCATGGCCCACCTCTTTGAGAATACGTTCAACTCCTAACACTTCTCACCTTGGGTCCTGCATCCCCAACTCTTGTCTGTCCAAGTTAGATTATAAGCTCTTCCAAGCAGGGACCATCTATAAATATCAAAATGTACAGTGCTTGTATGCCTTTCAGTGCTATATAAGTGATAAGTAGTAGTAGTAAGACTAATATATTTGGATTGAGTTATTGTAAGAACTGTGGGTGTAGAAAAGAGAAAAGTAAAAATGGTCAACAAAGTTGAGACTGCAATGACTTAAAAACTTGGATGTCAAGCAGATCTTTTCTTTTTACTGTTGATGACCCTTGAAAGGTTATGAATTCTGAGCACACTAAATATATATTCAAATTTACATGTGCAAGCTTAGGGCCTCTTCTACTAAATCGTGCCACTCAATACAATATCCCACAACAAAACAAAATTAACACCCTCTTCTACTAAACTGTGCTAGCGTTTTTAGTGCGGGGAGTCGCGCTGAATGACCCACACTGCTCCCAACACTCATAAGAACTCTATGAGTGTCAGGAGCAGCACGGACCATTCAGCGCGGCTCCTCGCACTAAAAATGCTAGCGCAGTTTAGTAGAAGAGGGGGTTAATTTTGTTTTGTTGTGGGATATTGTATTGAGTGGTTATATGTTCTTCCTCCAGCTTTTTTTGTGGTCACATTGAGTTCCCATTAATTTGGGGGTTCCTATTATTCTTTGATGAGCAGATCCAAATTTTATGGCATATACACTGTGGGGATGATCCTATAAAGGGTGCCTAACTTAATTGGCAAAATATCCTTAATAGGCTCAAAAATTGCTAAAAAAATAATTTAATTGGGCGATAGGCACCTATCCTATAAAAGATAGGTGCCTATCGCATGGCACTTAGGGCTCCTTTTACTAAGCTATGGTAGCGTTTTTAGCGCGTGCTGCAGATTAGCGGGCACTGCCCCCGTGCTAAGTGGAAAAACTAATGTCAGCTCAATGGAGGCGTTAGCATCTAGTGCGCGTGGCTTTGCAGTGCACGCTAAGCACATGCTAAAACCGCTAGCGCAGATTAGTAAAAGGACCCCTTAGTGGCGCCTAACGTCTAAATGGATGTTTCTATGGGTGGAGCTTGACTTAGGCGTCACTAAGCGCAATTCTCCAAAAACATAGGTGCCTGAAATATAGGCCTTTAAAACCTGGCCAGAGCCATTTATTTAGGTGTCAGCCTCTATATGACAAAATGGACCTTTTTTTTCTGATCATCACCTCTCTATGATGGGATTTTTTTTTTTTCCCTACCTATTATTTGATTGTAAATCATCATGTTGCGTTATGGAATGTGAATGGCAGTATATCAAGCAGATGTGAATAAATAAAAATAAATAGACTCACAAAAAAGCAGCAGGTAAAGGTTCTCAGAGATGTAGAGGAGATATTTGTTTCATGTCACTGTACAGCTAGTGTTCACACCAGAACAGAAAAAGGTGCAATTAATTGTCACCTGAGCTGCAATTGATTAAAGTGATTGATAAATAGCCAGAGGAATACAGATGCTCAGTGTTAATTAGATGTTAGTAAAAGCCTCTTGTAATGGAGGTTTATGCTGAATAATGTTAGACATGTTTTGTTGTTTTGCATAGATAGAAAGACCTGTACACAGTTAAATAATTAAGGGACAAATTTCATGTAGACATGTACATACTAAGTTTAAAATGAGGGTCCCTTAGAGCAATATTTCAGATTTCTCTAAACACAGGTATTTATGGGTTGAAAAAGGGACACAAGAAGTCTTTCAAATGAATGGGTGCTGAGAGCTGTATGTTAAAAGCAGACCTCCAGCCCAGAGTTACATCCTCCTGAGGATGATGTAAATATATTTAGGTGTGAGAACTATGAGAAGTGAATAATAGTGATCTAGTCCTTGAAGACAGGTCAAAGTCAGAGGGAAAGATCTCCACAGAGCATCTGAGGTGTTCGCTCTTCCTGAACAGCCTAAATATCCTTTTCCTATTGAGTTATAAAATATTGTCAGGCAAATGTTGGATAAATTATCCCTATTTATAACCATTGATTTTTATCAGTTTTCTGTTATTTGACCTCTAGAGACCAAAAGTATTTTGGATGACTTGAGCCTTCCATGAATAAATAATTGTAATACAAAGTGTGATGGGGTGTACATGCAAGCAGCAGGCTTTCATCTATAGGTGAGCTCGAAGGGAAACATCTTCAAAGAGGAGATTCCCAACACACAAAAGATCTTCATGGGTGTTGCTTTGGGAAACACGAGAAGAGGAATGATGATTCAATTACAGCTTTGAAATTCAGAGCTCATTTTACTAAGCTGCTGCACGCGCTAGATGTTAACACCTCCATTGAGCTGGCGTTAGTTTTGGGAGCGTAGCCCGGGGTTAGCATGCGCGGCAATGTTGCGCATATTAGTAAAAGGAGCCCTCAAAGATACACTATAGTGGAATGGGCCACTGGTTTGAGATTCTAACTCTGCTGCTGTCCAGCTGCTGATGCTCTTTCTCTTCCTCCCTCATCTGTTTAAATTGTGCAGACTCCATGAAGAATATAAAGAAGTTCATTGAAATATACGGAAGAAAGAGGATAGATTACATTACATTACATTACATTTGTGATTTCTATTCCGCCTGTGCCTTGCAGTTCTAAGCGGATTACAGTTAAAAGAGATCAGGACATTACCGAGAGAATTACATTACAACGATTTAAGTAAATTACATGTTGTGGTATAGAAATACAAGTATAAGATATCTGGATTTATCGATAGAATAACTTGACAGGGTTCAAGTAGTTACAAGGTTCAGTGGGGAAAACAATATAGGCAACTGAAGAAAGATACCTAACTTTGAAGGAATCAGTTAAGTGGATACCTAAGGGAGATGCTTATTTAGGAGAAGGTTAAATGGATACCTAAGGGAGATGCTTATTTAGGAGTTTGGATATTTTTCGTAAATGAGGTTCAAGGGGATGACTAGTGTGTTATTTGCTGGGAAGAGTGCATGTGCGATTGGGGAGGGGAATATTAAGTAAGGACGTGTTTTTTGAAAAGAAATGTTTTGATTTCTTTCCGAAACACTTTGATGTCTGTTGTTTTGATCATCAGTTTGGTGATGGTGGGGTCAATTTTCGCTGCCTGAGTTGCTAGAAGGCTGTCGTAAAGTTTCTTACGTCGGGTACCATTGTGAGGGGGGAAGGTGAAAAGATTCTGAGTTCTTCTTGATCTGGGTAGTCGGTAGCGGCAAAGACGGTTGTTCAGGTAATTGGGGGTCATACCATGGGTTACTTTGAAAAGTAAGCAGTAGAGTTTGAATTGAGTTCTTGCTTTTATCGGAAGCCAGTGAGAGTCTACATAGGCGGGTGTGACGTGGTCGAATTTGCTGAGCGAGTAGATGAGTCTGATAGCTGTGTTCTGAACGGTCTGTAATTGTTTTATCATAGTATTTGGGCAAGATAGGTAGAGGCTGTTGCAGTAATCTAAGGAGCTGAGTATGAGGGATTGTACAATGATCTTGAAGTGTTCTTTGGAAAATAATTTTCTTATTTTTCTTAGGTTTCGCATGGTGAAGAATGCTTTTTTTATGGTATTGTGTATTTGTGTTTGCATTGTGCAGCCTCTGTCTAGGTGTGTTCCCAGAATTTTGAGAGTATTCTGTATTGGATATTTGATTGTGTTTACATCTAGTTCTGTTAGGGATGGTTTTTGTTCCTTCTCTAGTAGTAGGAATTTGGTTTTCTCCGCATTCAGTTTTAACTTGTGGTTCGTCATCCATTTTTCTACAGTTTCCAATGTTGTTTTCAGGCGTCCGTTGGAGGTGGGGTCAGTGACTCAGTGCCAGATTTAGACTTGGTGAGGCCCTAAGCTATATAAAGCTTGGAGACCCCTCGTAAGTTATACCGTATTGTATACCCTAGAAAGAATAAGTAAATGGAAATTTGTAAATAATTTTAGTATACATTGATATGTTACATATATATTATAAATTATTTATATACTGCCTATCAAGGTTATCTAAGTAGTTTACAATCAGGTAGGTATTCACAATCTATCTAATGTACCTGAGGCAATGGAGGACTGAGTGACTTGCCCAGGGTCACAAGGATCAATGTGGGACTTGAACCCACATCCTCAGGGTGCTGAAGCTGTAGCTCCAACCACTAGGCCACTCCTTACTCCTTTATATATCACTCTGACAAAATTAGTAATCTATATGCCTGAAATGTGTTGTTTTAGTTTAGTATCTGTAGTGTCTGATTTCAAGAAAGCCTGGGATAAGCACATGGGATCGACTTAGAGAGAGGACGAAATAATGGTTTCTGCAGATGGGTAGACTGGATGGACTATTTGGCCTTTATCTGCCATCATGTTTCTATGTTTATGTCTGTTTAATTGCTCCCAGCTTTGGATAAGGGCGGGTTCCAAATAGTACATTAAGGCCCTCTTTTGCTAAGGTGCACTAACTGATTAGCGCACGCTAAAGCTAACGCTTGCATGTTGGTCTATGGATGCGTTAGCGCTTAGTGCATGCTAATTTGATCAGCGCGCACTAATCGGTTAGTGCACCTTAGTAAAAGAGGGCTATAACTAATAAACTAAACTATAACTTTTATTGTATAATTAAATATATGAATGTTATATGATATGTTCCTTTAAATTAATTGAGAAGGGGTGGGTGGGAAGGGATTTAAGTTTTTTATCTATGTATGATGATAAGAGAAAGTATTTTCAAGTGTTTCTGTAAATGTTTGTTAAGGAAGTAATCTTGTACACTTGTGTAAGTTTTAAAAATGAGTAAAGAAGTTAAAAATATATATATAAGTAATAATGAACTTGTTTGCAAAATCAGAGAACTGATAAGCCCGAAAACAGAAAAAGGATACTTAAAATACATTATCTAACTTCATTATGTACGAAGCCAATGTAAAAGTACAGATGAAAGTAATTCCACCTCTAGAACATTTAGATCCCCTTTTATAAAGGCGATTATTGTGGCAGACCAAAGTAATTGCTCTGACGCCTATAGGAAATCAAAGGGTGTTGGAGTATTTGCCGAACAGCAGCTGCTACTATGCCTTTGTAAAAGGGGGTGGGGGAGGTGATTAAATAAGTTTGATAAAAAGCCACATCAAATTTTCAGAGCCCCCCCCCCAAAAAAAAAAAAAAAAAAGAAGAAGAATTCTGAACTTTTGTAAGGCCCCTGCAGATTGTGAGGCCCTAAGCTAAAGCTTATTTAGATTGTAGTTAAATCTGGCTCTGCAGTGATTGGATAACATCCCTCCTAGAATCAGACTGCTGGAACCTTCTCAGAGTAAAAGGGGGGGGGGTGTTGAGAGAATGAAGGAGAAAGTGAAAGGCAGAAACTTAAGGTGAGTGAGTGGAAGAAAACAAAAACTCACAATTGGGAAGGATGGCCAGGATGGGAGTTTAAGGACATGTGAGGGGAGTTAAAGTGAGGACTCTGAGAAAAGTTGGAACTCAGACTTATTGGGGCTTAGGATGGTTCAGTCTGAGATTTGATTTCTGCTTATGTTTTTCTTTGCTATGACTTGGAATCTTTTCTGACTTGGATGATTTTGGTGTTCATTTTCATCGGTTTTTAAATTGATAATGATTTTTACATTTTATTATTGTACACCATTCTGCTATATTGGGTATTAAGAGGCTTCTGCGATGAGTGTAGGTGTGGATAGAGTTGTGTTAGATGAGCTGGGAGATTATTGGGAGGAAAAGATTTTAAATGGAGCAACGGATAAGAAATGGGTGTAAAAGAAGGGAGACTGAAAGGAAGGGGAAGTGTTTTAGAGAAAAAGACCTGGAGGCCTAGAGGAAAAAAGGAATAGAAAGGGCGGGAGAGGCCTGGAAAGAGTTTAGAGGTAGCTGAAATAGCCAGAAGGGCCGAGAAGGGGATAAAAGGCAGTGACATTAGACAGAAATGTGAAGGGGGTAAGAGGAAATGGAAATTGAGCTAAGAAAGCAATAAAAGAGAAGCAAGCACACACCCTTATTTATCAATCTGATCCTAACAGCAGTATCATGAGACTGCTACTGGGGTTCAACGGTTCCATTTTATGAAGGCAAACCCTGATTCCCAGTAGCCATAGAACCCCTTGGGGTGAATCAGAGTGTCACAAGGATGTTTATTAAAAACTTTATATACCGCATAGCAGCCTAAAAAGGATCCAAACGGTTTACATTATTTCACATTCATTAGGAAAAGAACTCCATTTAAAAATCGAAAAGGAAAGAATAAGAGCCGGGAAGTCAGGGAGTTGGGAAGTGTGGGGCAGGCCTTTACTTTGGGAAGGGGTGGGGCTTTGAGAACAGATGGAGCTTTGGGGAAGAGGGCTTTTAAAACTTTGTAGTCTCACATCTGAGCATGGGGATGGGGGCATCAGGCCTAGGGACCTGAGATCACCCCAAGGTAGGACATCTGGGAAGAGGCTTCTATGAAGGCTGTCTAATCTTGGCAGGCCAGCACTGTGTAAACATATTTTTTTAATTGACTAGGGACACATGAAAAAAATAGCTCTAGCTCTTGAGCCTTTTACATGTTATTTTTTCTGTATTAATGAGCTGCTTTTCATGATCTTGCATTGCCGGAGCTCATTAATACACAATTTGCAGAAAATGTGCTTTTGTAGGAAATTGTACTTTTGAAATTAACTCTGCAAAATAGCAAAAATGCCTGCTCTTTGGTGATTCTGCATATTTCCAGGTGCTCTGTGCTATTTTGCACATGAAGTGCACTTTTCTGATCATTTTACATTTCAGTACAAAAGGCCCTAGTTTAGAAAAAGCATCGCATTTTCAGCTTAGAGACTGGAATATGGAAGCATTGGGAGTACATCTCTTGTATCTTTGCATTTCGCTCGGTACAGAAGGAAATGCATTTTTCTCAGTCCTCTATAGTAGACATGTTAAACTCTGACCCGAGGGCCAAATCTGGACCCCGGTGTAATAAAATTTGTCCCGCCAAACAATTCCACATTTTTACTTAAGCTGGTCCACCGACAGGTACAAGCGCCAACATCTTGCTCATATCATTTAGAAAAAGAGCGCAATGTGACAACGCTTTGTATTCTGCGATTTATCTCGCAGTCGTAGTCTCACGAGAAAAGCGTCAGTGCAGGTATCCGTGCGTGGTGGGTCTTTGCTTTATGCTGTTTGGGAAAATGCAATGGAAAGCGACTGAAAAGTTGGTCGGGCTGGGGCCTGTGTGGGTCAACCTGACGCGCTCAAGTTCTTGCTAGTTGGAGACAGCGATATTGGAGAGATCCTGGAGAGCCTTCAGGACGGCACAGTCCCCCTATGCCAGTAACGGTAAGAAAATTTAAGCGAGAAGGGGAAGTGACAATCCTAAAGGCTGGTAAGGTTAAGGTTATTTTTAGGGAATAAGTGATTTGTCTCATGGGGATAGAACTCTGCCTGAGCACTGGCAATAGGGTTTAGATACAGCATAAACTATTTTTCATTCTGTTCTCTGGTGTTTCTTTTCTAAATGCCAGTATTTCCTCTCATCTAAGATTGGTTTTAATGTATTAGCCAACAAAGCATACAAAAATACAGAAGACAACCAGAGCCTGGGACCACAACATGTTTTGAATAATGACCAGACAACAAAAGAAAAAATAATTTTATTTTCTGTTTTGTGATTACAATATGTCAGATTTGAAATGTGTATCATGCCAGAGCTGGTGTTAGACAGCAGGCGTGAACTAGGACCTAAAAGACAGAGGAAAAGTCTTTTTTATTTATTTTGTTTACATCACAGAGTCGGCATGGGGTTGGAGTGGTTGTAACCCTATACTTCTTTTTTTTTTGTAAATAATTTTTATTGATAAAGCAGCACTAAGGGGTCCTTTTATTAAGGTGCGCATTTACCGCACCTTAATAAAAGGACCCCTTAAGTATCTTAATAAAAATTTGGCCCATGACTTAGCCTATATTTTAGATTTTAGCCCCTTATATGATTGAGTTTGACACCTCTGCTCTACAGAATCTCATGTTTTGGGGCTACCAGTTCAATTTTTGTCTGCACAATCATATTAATATTTCTAATTTATGATTTCTGAAAGGTCAATATTTAGTTGTCTCAATGCATCTAAAAACAGCTAAGACTGCCACAGCATCAGCAGCCATTTTCCATCTCCCTGGATTCATCTCCATGCACCAACTTTGTGGTGTTACCAGTACTGACTGGATTTGATAATCAGGGCTTAAATTTGGATCTGGAACACTATAGTCTCAGCCAGGATGTCAGCCTTCAGTTTTTCATACCTAGCATATGTGGCACCCGGGGCCCATCATTTTTTGACACCCCCCCATCTGTATGAAAAACATGATTTTTAGTAACAATCCACACGTTACACAAGAGTGTACCTAGGAAAAGGTAGCATCTTACATACTGCAGTGAGCAGTACGTCAATAAACCCATTGTAAAACTAAACAAGCCAGACTAGTACAGAACAATCCTACACAGTCAATCCTAACAAAACCATGTCTTTTCGAACACACAGAACACAGAAAACACCTTCACCTAGTATGTAATCACAAACTAACCCCTCCCCCTTTTACAAAACTGTAGTGTGGTTTTTAGCCCTAGTGGTAACAGCTCAGATGCCAACGCTTTACAGTTTTGTAAATGGAAAGATAGAATAAAAATACGTAGACAAAGATTAAACTGAAGCACCAAGAAGCTGGACTCTGCATACAATGCAACACCACAGAAACAGCAATGCATCTCCCCTAAAGCAAAAAAAATATAAATAAATATAATTTTTTTCTACTTTGTCTTCTCTGGTTTCTGCTTTCCTCATCTTCTTCTCAGTCTCTTCCTTTCATCCACTATCTACCCTCTCTCTGACCCTTCTATATGGCATCTTCTCTCCTATTCACCTTCCAGAAACTTTATGTCTCCCCCTTCCATCTCTCCCACACTCCCATGGTCTTGCATTTCACTCTCTCCTCTCCCTTCTCCCCACTTCCATCAGCATCTACCCCCTTTCTCATCCTTCACCACGCTTCCATACCACCCTGACCCCCTTTCTCACCCTTTACCATGCTTCCATATCACCCTGACCCCATTTCTCACCTTTCACTATGCTTCCAAACCACCCTGACCCCCTTTCTCACCCTTCACACTTCCATACCACCCTGACCCCCTTTCTCACCCTCAACACCCTTCCATACCACCCTGACCCCCTTTCTCACCCTTCACCACGCTTCCATACCACCCTGACCCCTCTCACCCTCTACACCCTTCCTTACCACCCTGACCCCCTTTCTCACCCTTTACCACGCTTCCATACCACCCTGACCCCTCTCACCCTCTACACCCTTCCTTACCACCCTGACCCCCTTTCTCACCCTTCACCACGCTTCCATACCACCCCGACCCCCTTTCTCACCCTTCACCACACTTCCATACCACCCTGACCCCCTTTCTCGCCCTTCACCACGCTTCCATACCACCCTGACCCCCTTTATCTCCTTCCACCACCCTACTTTGCTTCTTTCGCTCTCCATCGAGATCAGCAAGGTTCTGCAATGACGACTACTGCTGCCTCTGCTCCAGAAGAGGTAAGTGACGTCGGAGGGGGGCTGGGCCGGCAGACGCAGGGAGTTGTAGCAAGGTCCTATGATGACTGTGACTGCTGGTCCACCCCCCTCCGACGTCACTTATCTCTTCCGAAGCAGTGGCAGCAGTAGTCATCATCACGAGACTTTCATGCACTTCAGTGCGGCTGCTGTATTTATGCTCTGGAATAAATATGGCAGCTGCGCTGAGGTGCTGTTTTTAGCAGCGAGCTTCGGGACCCCCTTGTAGCGTGCACCCTGCGTGGATTGCCCCCCCTTGGTACGCCACTGTTCTTACCACATCCTCTGGCAATGTGTTGCAGAGCATAACTATTCTCTGAGTGAAAAAAATATTTTCTCTTATTGGTAAAAAAATTGATCCACTTGTACCTGTTCTACACCACTCAGGATTTTGTAGACTTCAATCATATCTTCTTTCAGCTATCTGTTTTCCAAGCTGAAGAGCCCAGAGGAGTTCCATCTTGGTCGCTCTTCTTTGAATCTTTACTAGGAGACCAGAACTGAACACAATACTCAAGGTGAGGTCGCACCATTGAGCGATACAGAGGCATTATAACATTCTTAGTCTTGTTTACCATCACTTTTCTAATAATTCCTAGCATCTTGTTTGCTTTCTTGGCCATTGCTGCACATTGGGCAGAAGGTTTCAGCGCATTGTCTACAATAAAACCCAGATCTTTTCTTGAGCGCTGACCCCCAAGGTGGATCCTAGCATCTCAGAGTGCACCAGGGAAGGAAAAGCCCACCATTTTGATGAGGCGGGCCTGCTGGCAGGAGAGAGTGGGCATCCCTCCTAATGATTTTTTATCAAACTTAAAAAGGGGGAGGGGGGTATGGTGATGGTGGGGGAGAGAGAGAGGGAGAGGGAGGGGACAGGGAGGGCTCTTTCCTTGGAGGGGTACTGTGAGGGACCAGTCGGTGAGTGGGTGTGAGGGAGGAAGAGACAGAAAGGAATCGGGGATCTCCCTGCCATCAGCTGATTGTGGCAGGGGAATCCCTGATCATTTGAATAAGCAGGATTCCCAAAGCCGCAGTTTCTGCTGGTTCAACTGATGCTTGAGGAAGATGCTTGAGGTGTAATTCTCTAACCGGTGCTATCATGTGACTGACATGTGGTCGGCGGCTGCTTTTAAAGTGGCCACCAACATGGGCGCCGAATCCAGGGGTAAGTGACTAGAAGACTGATGTACTAGCATAGCCCATGAAAACCTTTGGCAGTTTAGTAACTGTGTCTGCAATATTTAGCTATAGTTTATCTATATCCCATAGCTAAATATTGGAAAAAAAAAGATTACATGTTGCTATGACTGGAAGCTTCATGCATTCCTGGCGATGGGAATGTTTGAAAATTAATATTAGACAATGCTCTTTTACATAATGGTGGCTTGATATCATAGGTAACCCCAGAACTATGACATGGGCACATAAAACCCTTTCCTCAGCTCATTCTGGGATTCTCTTTTTAATTTTGTATTTATTGATTTTAAATTACACTTATGGCAGAACAGCTAAGATTAAATGATAATAAAGAAATTAAGAAAAAACAATAAGCTTCATACATTAGAGTAATATAAATAAACAAGTAATATAAATAAACAATTATCAAGGAGATGCATCAGTACCTATCATATGGACATAATAATCTACGATACTTATGAAAAAAGAAACTAGGATGCAGAGACCAAAATTACATTATGGGGCTCATAATCGAAAGAGAAAAACGTCCAAAAACCAGCCTAAGTCGGCACTTGGATGATCATCAGTTAAAAACGTCCAAGTGCCGATAATAAAACCGGGTTTTGGACATATTTATAAACGACCTAGGCCTTCATAGTGCCGCTGAACAACCATAGCTAAACAGGGCATGTCAGGAGGAGTGTCGAAGGCCCATTTAAAACATGGTCTAAGTCACAAAAATCCACCTAAAATGACCAGATAAGTACTGCAAACACATAATACAGACCCCCCCCCACTACCCCAGTGATCACTGACACCCCCCACACCCTCATAAAAATATTAATCACAACTTGAAAATTGTGCCTCCAGAACATCATCACCTGACAGCCTGGCATAGGAAAGCCTAGTCGTGCTGCACAGAGGCATCTTAAGCTGTCTTGGGGTGGGTTAGGGACCCATGGAGAGGAGGACACATGCCCATAAGCCACTGTAATCGCTGAATTGATATTGAAACATGTGTACTCCCCTATATACCCCCAAAACCCTTTTTTACTAGCATATAAGTGGCTCCTGCAGCCATAAGGGCTATTGGGGTGGTAGATAAGTGAGTCTAGGGGATTCTGGAGAGAGCTGTAGTGAGATGAAGAAATGGCACCCTTTTTGTGAAGTTCACAGCAGTGCCCTGTAAGGTACCCCACTATTTAGGTGCCATGTCTGGGTGTTCAGTCCATCACTTTGCAGACCCCTCCCACATCCAACAGGGCTTGTTCTAGGCGTTTTTGACTTGGATGAAAAGTTGGACGAAAATGTGGTACAAAAATGGACGATTTAGCAACTTGGACCAGATCGGCAGGACGTATACTTGGACGATTTTTGAAATGAAAAAATATTTGGATGTATTTTTCAAAAATGTGTCCTAAGCTGTTTTTTACTTTGGACGACTTGTGACTTGGACGAAAACAGATTTAGACGTTCCTTTCTATTATGTCCCTCCACGGAACCCTATTTTTTTTAACCAAAACTTGATGAAATAAATCAAATACCTAGTTATTAATCTGCTCTTCCTCTAGCAAAAACTTTTATAATTGAGAAGGGTCTCCAAAAACATATTCATTACCAGTATAATTAACCAAATATTTGCAAGGAAACTTTAAGAAGAAGGTACACCCCACAGCTAGAGTTCTAGATCTCAGCTGCAGGAAAGCCTTCCTCCTTTTCTAAGTTGGTTTAGATACATCAGGAAACATAGATATCATTTAGCCACAAAAAGGAACTTGCTTCATTATAAAATACATCTTCATTTTCTGATCACCTGAATGGAAAGAGACAAACAGAGTGGCTCCTTCTAATTTACCAACAGCTGCTTCAGCTGTGGCTAATCTTTGTTCTTGCTCTGCAACCTTCACAGCTGAATCCTCCGTGAAGTTGCAGAGCTGAGATAATACTGTCTAAAAGTTAACACTTTTTCCATATGACTGACTACTATCAGTTCGTCCTTCAGGAAGGGTTCAGTATCACTCAAAGCAATATTTGATAGTTCAGAGGGGCCTTTAACAAGATTAGGTAAAGTTATAATGCCCTCATAAGCTGATTAGAGGGTTTAGGAGAAGCTTCGTCAGCAGAGTTATTGTTGGCGATTAAAGACCCTGAACATTGGTCCCTAGCATCTCCATTAAAACTGTAGGTTAAGGGGGTAAGGTACACTCACCCGAAGTGATTGAGTCTTCAGGGGTGGAATTTAAATTCATACTCACAATCTGAGATGTCACCGCGTGTTGGTTCATCGGTACACAAATCCTCAATGATTGTTGAGCCAATATTCTCTTAGCTCCTTTGCATTTTGGCTTGATGAAAAAAAGGGAGAAAGAACTCCACTGCTCCCAGCTCCTCGGTAGACTGTGAAGGGGCTACAAAAGGGTGGGACCTTGTCCCTTTGGTCATGCCCCTTTGGGTACACATCCGTGGTCGTGCAACCACAGCCATGTTTTGTAGTAGGGTTCTGATTTTATAGGCAAAGGATCCTTGCAGTTGATGACAATACCTAAGTTGCTCCTGCAAATGCCTGCTCCCAATGGAATTCACAAACTGATACTGTGCTTTCCTGCCCAAAACCTCACATCAATAGCTGAAATTACTAGCTAGACGCATTTAGAGATTTGTATAGTCTAATTCAGCTGCTTAGAACCTAACAACATAAGAATTGCTATACTTGGGACAGACCGAAGGTCCATCAAGCCCAGTATCTTGTCTTCAATAGTGGCCAACCCACATCACAAGTACCTGGCAAGATCCCACACAGAAAAACAGTTTTTATGCTGCTTATCCTAGAAATAAACAGTGGATTTTCCCAAGACCATCTTAATAATAGCTTATGGTCTTTTAGGAAATTATCCAAGTTGAGTGAAGAAATATTTTCTCCAATTTGTTCTAAATCTATATATATAAAATCGGAGGTATGTATGTGTGTATGTGTGTATGTGCCGCGATCACGCAAAAACGGCTTGACCGATTTGAACGAAACTTGGTATGCAGATTCCTCACTACCTGGGATGATATGTTCTGGGGGTCTCGCGGCCCACCTGCACACGTGGGCGGAGCTACAAACAGAAATTCAGATTTCACCCATTCATGTCAATGGAAAAAATGTTAAAAGCTGCCAACGCAAAAACAACTTGCCCGATTTGAACGAAACTTGGTATGCAGATCCCTCACTACCTGGGGTGATATGTTCTGGGGGTCTCACGGCCCACCTGCACACGTGGGCGGAGCTACAAACAGAAAATCTGATTTCACCCATTCAAGTCAATGGAAAAAATGTAAAAAGCTGTGGGACCGATTTGAACGAAACTTGGTATGCAGATCCCTCACTACCTGGGGTGATATGTTCTGGGGGTCTCGCGGCCCACCTGCACACGTGGGTGGAGCTACAAACAGAAAATCAGATTTCACCCATTCATGTCAATGGAAAAAATGTAAAAAGCTGCCATTCTCACAGTAATTCAAAAACGGCTTGCCCGATTTGAATGAAACTTGGTATGCAGATCCCTCACTACCTGGGGTGATATGTTCTGGGGGTCTCGCGGCCCACCTGCACACATGGGCGGAGCTACAAACAGAAAATCAGATTTCACCCATTCATGTCAATGGAAAGGATGTAAAAAGCTGCCATTCTCACCGTAATTCCAACTATAAAACACTTTCTATGACACTATAACCACTAGGGACATCGTTTCTATTCTACCACGGACACCATACATATAGAGTTTGTATGTTCTAACTGTGTTTGTAACTGTTTCCTTCATGCACCCCAGTTCATAATGTTATTACATTACATGAGTACTCACATATCCTGAACTAGGAACACAGGTTCCATTCTGAACCGGGAACAAACTGCATGGAGTTTCTTTTCAACCTGAGTTTCCACATATTGTGTTGTTTAAATCAATACTGAAACTTTTGGATGCCACTTATTCCAACAGATCTTCCTTTTCAGTTTAAGAGATTGCAAATTCCAGTGAGTCTTGCATTCTCTATCACAATCAACAAATCACAGGGACAGACTATTACATACTGTGGAGTGGATTTAAGATCCCCCTGTTTTTCCCATGGACAACTCTATGTTGCTTGCTCAAGGGTGGGTTCACCCAAGAATGTATATGTTCTTGCTCCTGGAGGTGAAACTAAAAATGTTGTTTATAATCAAGTTTTGTGTTAGTTGTATTGTATTCATTTTGTCAAATATTTCACATTATAATTTGAATATTGTACTTTTTATAAAGCTGTAAAAAAATATTTTCATTCACCACTATAAAGTATCTTTATTTGAATCCATTTACAGTGTTATTGCTATAATTAAATACCCGTGCAACGCCGGGGCATCAGCTAGTTTACTATATAATAGCTTCATTATGTGCTCCCTAGTCCTTGTATTTTTTGGAAAGAGTACACAAGTGATTCATGTCTACCTGTTCCACTCCACTCAGTATTTTATAGATCTCCATCATATTTTCCCTCAACTTTCTCTTTACCAAACTGAAGATCCCTAGCCATTTTAGGCTTTCCTCATAGGAAAGTCATCCCATCCCCTTTATCATTTTTATCACCCATTTCTGTATATTTTCCAATTTCAGAATATCTTTTTTTGAGCTGACGTGACTAACATTGCACACAATATTCAAGGTGCGGTCGCACCAGGATTCAAAGTCATTATAATGTTCCCATTTTTGTTTTCCATTCCTATTCTAAGAATCCCTAATGTTCTATTTGTTTTCTTAGCTGCAGCTGCAAACTGAGTAGAGGGTTTCAATGTAGCACTGAGCAGCATGAATTACCTTCAATTTCAAATGCTCAGACTGCTGTTTAGAGGTGTCCATGGTTACTAAAAGTAGACAGAAGAACAATCACAAACTGAGAAGTTAGAAGAGTCAAGGTGAGAGTATCTTCATCTAATTAAATGAAGGCCAAAAAGTCACTAAGGTGGCAATTTTATAACTTGGCACCTTATTAGGTACTTCAGTACAATGTGCTGAACACTAATTCATTTACAGCATCTTAGTGCCAAAAATTTCATTATAGAATACTAGCGTAAGTCAGCATTGATGCATTCACGTTTGTTCTAACTTTTTCATTGTAATATATGTATACAGTAGACTCTCAGCAAACCGGCACCCATGGGGATTGCTAGATACCGGATAAATGTAGTTTCTGGTTGCTTGAGAGTTACTATTAAAACCAGGCCTAACTAATACTATATTCCATACTGTGCCATACCATAAACTGTTTCAGACAAACTATCGGACAAGTGGTAAGCAAAGCGTGGGTGTACTAAGGTGTGGCGTGCCAAGCTTACACTTAAATTTCTGCCAGAAATTGATTTTATTTTTATTTAAAGTATTACAGTATTTCTTTGATTTTTTTTTTTTTTTGCTAGTTCCTTGACAGTTCTGGTTGCTTGAGTTCCGGTTAACAGAGAGTCTACTGTATATAAATAAATATATATAGACACTTATCTGTCATATGTTGTTATATGTTGTAAAAATCCAAATAAACAAGAAAAGGATGTCCAAAAAATCAATAACCAAAAAAACACCCTCAAAAGCACAGGTCTACATATCAAATTATATCCAAAAAGGAGAAAAGACCTCAGTGTCCAATAGGGGCTCTAAAAAGCTACCCACATAGACAAGCTGGTTTCAAACATAATTTGAGACCAGCAGACACATCCTTGGTCAAAAACTCCCAAATACGTGAGATGTGATAGTGTATAAATCTTTTTCAAAAAAAGACACTCTTTCAAATTTTTTCAAAATTGAAAAAACTAAAAAAGTATATTGGAAAGTGAAAGTGACTTTTATTGAAAAAATTTGAAAGAGAGTGTGTTTTTTGAAAAAGACTTATACACTATCACATCTCATGTATTTGGGAGTTTTTGACCAAGGATGTGTCTGCTGGTCTCAAATTATGTTTGAAACCAGCATGTCTATGTGGGTAGCTTTTTAGAGCCCCTATTGGACACTGAGGTCTTTTCTCCTTTTTGGATATAATTTGATATGTAGACCTGTGCTTTTGAGGGTGTTATATGTTGTAATACACACACACACACACACACACACACACACACACGCATATATATATATATATATATATATATATATATATATATATATATATAAATATCTGTCATATATATGGCCAGTATATAATTCATTGATAAAAAGTCACTCCATTGTGAACTGTCACTGCCTTCTCAAAATGTTTAGTCATAACGAGCCTCAGACACACAGGCTGGATCAGCAGTTCCAAGCCAAATACTTTAAGCCAGCAGGCTACAGGTCATTAATCACAGGCTCCTTATGCAGGTCGGGAGTGAAAAAAAAACTTAGGCAAGAAGCCTGAGAAAAAACTTGAACCTCACCCGACCGCAGAGTAATCTATACAGTGTACAGTCACAAAGCAGTGTGCTACAAAGTTAAGCAAAAAAACACACAAAAACAAAAGACAAAAAAGCAAAAAGCCAAGAACTTAGCTGGGAAAAAAAAGCGGTTGAAAATCCCAACGGGCTGTTTCCAGGCTCTGCAGTAGCACCAAGCATTCACACACAGGCAATCTCTCTTCAAGCTTCACACAGCCGTCTTAAGTTGTCACGTCTAAGTGTGCCATGTGGTATGCACAACTTAGAGTATGGTATACTGTGGGCTCCTTTTACTAAGGTGGGCTAGCTTTTTTTAGCGCACGCAGGATTTTAGCGCGCGCTAAACCTGTGCTACGCTTCTAGAACTAACGCTAGCTCAATGCTGGCGTTAAGGTCTAGCACGCGCGGTAATTTAACACACGCTATTCCGCGCGTTAAGGCCCTAACGCACCTTTGTAAAAGGAGCCCTGTAATGTGGACCTGTAAGTAACAGACATGTTCATGTCCCTCCCGAGCTCAATCCATGCTAAACCCCCCTGCAGTTACGTTATAACACTTAAGTACTTCCTTATAGAATAATGCTTAGTTAGACTTACAGAGTAACATGGTAGATGACGGCAGATAAAGACCCAACCTGATTCAATTTAAATTTTTTTTTTTAATTTTTTCATCGTAGCTATTTCTGGGCAAGAATCCAAAGCTCTACCCGGTACTGTGCTTGGGTTCCAACTGCCGAAATCTCCGTTAAAACCTACTCCAGCCCATCTAAACCCTCCCAGCCATTGAAGCCCTCTCCAGCAAATCCTCCCCCAAGCGGCCATATACAGACATATTTGCATGTGTAATTGCCAGTTAAGGTCCCACATATGTGCATAAAGTGGCCCTGATTCTATAAATGATACCTAAAGTTAAGTGCCTAGATCAGCGCATCTAACTGATCTATCTGCCCAACTTAATTTTCTTAATTGGTTTAATCGGCTCTGATAATTTAAAGCGGAGACTCAGAGGAGACATGATAGAGACTTACAAGATCACGAAGGGCATAGAGAAGGTGGAAAGGGACAGATTCTTCAGCCTATTGGGAACTACAAGAACAAGGGGGCACTCGGAGAAATATAAAGGGGACAAGTTTAGAACCAATGCTAGGAAATTTTTCTTCACTCAGAAGGTGGTGGACACCTGGAATGCGCTTCCGGAGGATGTGATAGGACAGAGTACATTAAGTGAATTCAAAGAGGGATTGGACAAGTTCCTGAAGGATACGGGGATTGAGGGATATAGATAGAGGTAGAGACAGGATTATGAAAGGGTATAGATAGAAGAATAATGGGGATTGAAAGGTTTTAGACAAAGGATCACTTACAGGTCATGGACCTGATGGGCCGCCGCGGGAGCAGACTGCTGGGTATGATGGACCCCTGGTCTGACCCAGCAGAGGCAACTTCTTATGTTCTTAATTAGCTGGTAGGCACCTAACTCAATAGGCGCCTATCACTTCAAGGTAGGCATCTACACTGAAGTGCCTTCTAGCAAGTACGCAGGGTTAGGGGCAGATTCAGGGTGGACTTGGGGTGGATTTGGGGCATGGTTGGACTTAGGCGCCTACCTTAGGCTCCCTCATTTACTCCCCATTTTACTAAGGTGCGCTAACCGATTAGCGCGCGCTAAACGCTAATGCGTCCATAGACTAACATGCACGTGTTAGCGTTTAGCGCGCACTAATCGGTTAGTGCATGAGAAACCCAAGCCTAACCTCCTGTTTTACTAAGGTGCGCTAACTAATTAGCGTGCGCTAAACGCTAATGCGTCCATAGACTAACATGCGCATGTTAGCGTTGAGCATGCACTAAATTGATTAGTGTGCGCTAATCGGTTAGCTCACCTTATTAAAACAGGGCCCAAATGGGGTGTGGCTAGTCTTAGTTAGGGCACTGGTCTTTGACCTAAGGGCTGCTGCGTGAGCGGACTGTTGGGCACAATGGACCACTGGTCTCACCCAGCAGCGGTAATTCTTATGTTCTTATGTTCTTAATGCCTGCTGGTATCTAAGACCGCTTAGGTGGCACTAGGCATGCTTCTTTAAATGGCAGCTAGCGGATAATTGACAATCATAGTAACATAGTAAATGACAACACATAAAGACCTGAATGGTCCATCCAATCTGCCCATTAGTTATTCTCATTAAAAAAGCATGATTAAATAAACTTATCTCTTCTTTGAAATTTCTGGGTCATAGACTGTAAAGTCCAGCTGGTATTGTCCTAGGTTCCAAATGCTGAAGTTGCCATCCAAGCTCACTCCAGCCTATCCAACCATCCCGTTGTTTGCAGGACATCTACCGTAAAGTCTGGCCAGTAACATCCTCATGTTCCAAGTTAGTGGAGTTCCCATTGATGCCCACCCCAGCCCATCCTACACCAAATCACCAAAAATAGGATACAGACGGTGCAATTCTGTCCAGTATCAGCCTTAGTTCTTTAATTTACATCCTTCATTTTCTAATTAGAGATCCTCTATGTTTAGGTTTATAAAATAAGGCCCAGTGTGCACTTTTGGATCTACAAAACTTTAAGAAAGTATTGAAAACCACTTTATTGGTGGAAGCATTTAAATGATTGATTACTGGAAATTTTTGATGCTATTGACATTGATATATGTAGATGTTTATGAGAAGTAATTGTTCCTTTGGAGAAATTATTGTATGTGCTTGTCTGTGTGTCTTCATACTATGATTGCGTTTTGTAAGCCGCCTAGTTATAGGCGGGTAAGAAATTTAAAAAAAAATGTGTGCACCCAGTTATAAAAATGCCCTTTAAATCTTTAGGGCCTCATTAAAAATGTTAAAAGGCAGTGATGAATGAACTGGAAAGGTGTCCAAACCTTCATCTGTCATATTCACTTTCTGTATTATTTCAATTTGTTAAATCAACAAATAAATATTAATTATGCATTAAAATTTGCAGAATGATGTCATGTTTAACTTTGCACAATGCAGAGCACTTGTCGCTTTCTTTTTGCTTAGCAATTTATGAAACTTACAATTTGCATTTTAGGGTTGGATTTATCTCCTGCCTTTTCGGTAGTAGTTAAGGAAAAGTTACCTTCAGGAACAGCAGGAAATTCCTAGGGGGGGGGGCAACAATCTAAGGTGTTCTTTTCCTAAAACCTATCGCACGTTAAATGTATTGCATCCCACAGTAGTGCACTAATCTTTAGTAGAAAGGCCCCTAAGCTTGTGTCAGTGTGATTTGAATACTAACCTCCATGGCTCTCAGCCCACCGCCCTAACCACTAGACCACTTCATTGAAGGGGTAACTAAACCATTCCACACAATTTTAACTAGCCTCTGATGTTTCAGATTTTGCCTGCCTACATTTATCTCTCTTCACTACTTTTCCTCTCTTAAATACTTTTATGCCACTGTCGCTCTCATCCTTTTACTTTGTTATTTATATCTTGCACGCTGTCATTGTCTCTTCTGTGACCTGGCATGTCAGCATACAGGAAGGACAGACAGAAGCTCTAAGACAGAAAGTCGGGGAGGCAAACTCCTGGATTTGCTGCCAGCATCTCAGGAGCACAGCAGAGAACTCGCAGAAGGCTACAGGGATGCAGTATAGGCTCTGAGGAACACAGTGCAAAATCCATTCATGACCGGTGGGGTAACAGGGTCGTAGTCAAGGTCAAGTCTGGAGGAAATCCTAAGTGAATGAGAACCTATGAAACAGGAACTGGCTTTGGCTTCTTTAAATTTCACAAAGAAGCGCTAGCTGATGCTCAGAATCTCTCACTTGCATAGTTTCCTAGCTGTACTTGTCTATTTTGGCGGCATGTACTAATGGACAAAAAAAAAAAAAAAAAACCCACAAAAACCTGACATTCTTGCTCTGCTGCCATTCTACAGTTTCAATGATTGTCAGCCCTCCCACCACCCCTCACTGCGTTGTTCACAGTGATTCAACCTAGACCAAGCCACAGCAATACTTGATGTGAGCCTAACAAAAGGGCTGTGATTGACACAGAGGCGATTAAGTACAGCTTTGAAGCATGGTGTAAGTGTGTGTGTGCCACAACTGACCAAATATTGTGTGATAATGGAGTGAGACAATCCCGTGATCATGCAACAACTCAATTGCATTCACTTGATGGGATCTACTTTCATGATTCTAATTCCTATTCTTGCATGTAGCTTAATATATTGGCATTTGCAGGCCTGTGCAAGTATAAAGGGGGGGGGGAGAGGGTGTGGTGCAGTGGTTAGAGCTACAGCCTCAGCACCCTGAGGGTGTGGGTTCAAATACCACACTGCTCCTTGTGACCCTGGGCAAGTTACTTAATCCTCCATTGCCCCAGGTACATTAGATAGAGTGGGAGCCCACTGGGACAGATAGGGGAAAATGCTTGTGTACCTGAATGTAAACCACTTAGGTTATAAGGAGGAGGTGCCGTCACTAGAAAGAGGAAAGATTAGCTCAACAATGACTGAATACTTAAGGGCAAGTATCCTGTGCTTGCCAAAGTACACCAAAGGTCCATATCAGAAACTGGCAACAGGATCATTCATAACAAGAACTACAATATAAGGGAATAAGGTGGCAAAAGGTGTCGAGAAGAGAGAAAAAGAACATTAATATTTACAGAAAACAGTTTCTGACACTTTGGAATCTATGGGAATTAGCAGTTAATGCACATGTGTTTGCTAAATGTAATTTGCATTAACAGTCATGTTAAAAATATGCAATATACACCCAAACAGGAGATTCTACCTTCTCAAGGTAGAACATAGAAAAACAAAAGAGGCAATCTATGATGCTCAATCTTTTAATTCACTCAAGACCCAACACGTACGTGTTTCAGCCGTGAGACCTGCCTCACGGGTCTTATCCTCAATAGTGTAATAATCAAAAAAACCTGAATGGTGGTTCAAAAGGATGACTTGTGAAAGCCAAGCAGCAATGTGTGAGAACAATGCCATGTCTCCACTGAATCAATTGAGAATACAGTGCCCCGTATTGAGGATAAGACCTCTGAGGCAGGCCTCACAGCCGAAACACGTACGTGTTGGGTCTTGAATATGCAATAAACAAAACAATTAGAAGAATCATGCATCAGACTATAAAACTGTATTAAAAGTTTAATATGCATACTTTCAGACATGTAAGATTACCCTAGTACCTTAATTACATTGGTGTCGATATTCAAAAGGGTTAGCTGGGCAGGAGAGGATCCTGCCTGGTTAAACTCTGCTGAACTGGCTATCAATATTCAGTAGCGCTTAACTGGGTAATACCACTGCATATTTCCACTTACCAGCCATTCCCTAATCGCCTAGATTAGGGGCGATCCAGGGGCGGAGCCAGCACATAGAAATAGAACATTTTGCTATGCGGATTCCTTCCTTTGGAATTCATTACCCAATGAATTTCATAGTATTCTTAGTTATACTGCATTTCTTTTCATCTTTTCAAAATTTTTGATTGATTTTATGAACAGATTACAAGTGTCATAGAATCTAAAAGATAAAGTCTTGACAAGCACTTAAGTACCCCTCCCACCCACCACCCATCTAAATGACTCTTACTTATTAATTGTTAATATGATATCACCTATTACATAAATATAGAATCCATTAACAATATTTTTTTCCTTACCCCCAACCCATCTACCCAACCCCAAATGTGCATAACACAATAAAACTCCCTAGGAATTGAAATTTCTTTAACTCAATGACTATTTATAAGTTAAATATTTTTAACAAATGAGTCCATTGTACACCAAGGGCTCCTTTTACTAAGCTGCATTAGCGGTTTTAGCACATGCATTGCCATGCGCGCTAGACGCTAATGCCAGCATTGAGCTGACGTTAGTTCTTGGCGTGTAGCGCAGGGTTAGCGTGTGTATCAATGCAATACGTGCTAAAAATGCTATAGCATCTTCATAAAAGGAGCCCCAAATCCGTTTAAATTTTAGGGAATCGCCTTTTTGTTCTGCTAAAATTCTTTCATATCTGTAATAAAGGCGTGGTGTCTCCCACCAAAAAGGGAAATTTACACGGTCCCAATTCTTCCAATTTCTCATAATTAATTGCAAACCCACTCCTGACATTATAAGTAAAAGCCTATCTTTATGTTCATCAAGCAGATTTCCAGCCAAGAATGAAGTACCAAATAGAACAGTCCCATATGATAAAGGGACATTGACACCAAGAATTAACGTAATTTTACTCCATATACTTCTCCAAAAAACTTGAATCAACGGGCAATGCAACAGCATATGATCTAACGTACCCGGCTCTAACATACAATGCCAACATTTATTAGATTTAGTAATGTCCAATTTTTGCAACGTTACCGGGTTCCAGAAAATTCTATATAATAGAAAATACAAAGTCTGCCTCATAGCAGCAGACCCTGTACAATTCAGATGACGAGACCATATTCTAGGCCACCGTGCTACGGAGATCTTATGCTGTATTTCAGCATTCCAAACATCATAGAAACTTGTTTTAGGTTTTTTATGTATATACTCAGTAATTATTTTATACCATTTAGAAGCTTGATGCCCCTGAAAATCTACTTGAAAACACAAGAAAGGCAAGCTCCCCTGGTCAACCAGAGTACACCATTCTGGAATACCCTTTTGTAATAATTGCCTTAGTTGCAACAACTTAAAAGATTGGGTCTTTGAAAGATTATACGCTTGCTGCAAATGAACCAGGGAAGCAAACTTACTTTGAACAATTACCTCATTTAATGAGTAAATTCCTGCTTGCATCCATTGCTTCCAAAGAATTTTGGAATTTCCCACCATTATTTTTGAATTTAACCATAGAGATTGCGATTTTGTTTTTGCAGTAGGGACAGGCAACAAAGCATCTAAAAATTTCAAAGGTTGCCAGAAAAATCTTATTATTCTTGTAAATTCTTGGAAGTCGAATACTCAATAAATATCAAAGGTGAAGTGGAGCCATTAGCTTTTCCTCAAGAAGAAGCCATTCAGGCAGATTATCCAAAAACTCAGGAGGACCCAATACATCTCTTGACGCAAAATATATGCCTGATGGTACCTGTAGAGATTTGGAAAAGTAATCCCACCCATGGTTTATGGTTTTTGCAAGGTCGCTAAGGAAATTCTTAAATTGTCAGAGAGAGTATAACAGTTTAGAGCAATTTAAAAATGTACCTGGAGCAGTTTTAGAGCAGCATTATCGCCACCATGCATGCCAGATAAGTATCAGTTTTTCCAACTAATTGAAAATTTATGCAGTAATTTTGCATTTTATGTTGGGATAGAATGAAGGTTCTATGACAGCAGGTAGCAGAGACGGTGAACATGCTATGATGGTCTCTAATACAACTGAATCCGTGAAATATCACTAGAGTTTTGGTTGTGGGTCTGAGCGATCACTTTAAAGCATTTTGGAAAACTTTTTTGTATGTTTTTTATTATTCTAATTTTTTTCTTGTTCTGTGGTGATTAGTGACAGAGATATTTGTATATCACTGCAGGTAATTAGATTTCCCTTAGTGTTGATAACTTGTAAGTGTACATTATGTTTAATCTGTAACCTGTACTAAACTCTTTGGGGAAAACAGGACCGAAAACGAATTCAATAAATAAATAAAGTTTCATGGCTCCACATCATTCTCTTCTTGGTTGGTCTGAGAACTTTTCAGTGGCCCCTCTAATATCCGTTAGACTGTGGGGCTCCTTAGTTTACCCTCAGGCAGATGGACAGACACTTTCCACCCATTATATACAATTCTTTCCAACTTCCACTGGATTGGAAATATTAAAAACTATACTGACATTTAAGAATCCTGGAAGAAGTGAAGATAAAGATAGTGGACTGTAGTATGGCAGACAGAAAGTATAAAAAAACACACACACACAAAAAAAAGATTATTCTTGTCGTCTTTACCTGCCATTAGATTCTCTGTTTGTGCATTTATCTTTTCTGCTTCTTCAGATCTTCTTTTTTTAAAAAAAAAAAAATTTTGCAATGTAATTGACTTATGCATACATTATCACTAAATGTAACACGTTTTATCTTTTAAGAAAGCTAATTAAAGAAATATGTGGGGGAAAGTTGGACAACACAGCTAATGTACTGTATTGCTATCCTGCCTCACAGAACGCATGTGACTTGCAGCAAACAACTGCTGATACCGGTAGCACAGAATGACAGCACTTAAATGCTGGCAGCAAGGAAAGGCAGTGCTGACACGTCCTGCGGGAATTGCCCTTGCAAAGAAGCACTAAGCAAGAGTGGGCACCCAGATGGATGGTGCCAGAGAAAGATTTTTTTTTTTTTTTCTTCTTGAGCAGGCAGCTGTCCTTTTGATTTCAGATCACAGGATTGGTGGAATATCATTCAGCTGACCTGAGGAGGGGAGACGGGGAATGTGGAGTATGGTCCCTGTCTGGGACGTCATCCATCATTTGAATCAGCATGTGCTTTAATTACTGTGTCAGTAAAGCAGGGGGGGGGGGGATGTGCAAGCAAAACGCGAAAGAAAAATCTTTCATCATCTTTATAATCATCTCCCTCCTTGCACTGAAAGTTCCTCTAGTCATCTGTCGAGCATGGCTTTGCTTTCATCTAGTCTGTCACACTAAGATCAATATTAACCCATTATAGGCAAGAACTTTTGTGTGTTTTGAATGCTGATCATGAATGTTTCTCCTCTGGAGGCTTGGACAGGGCAAACTTAATCATGTGCTTGGATGTTATACAATTATACAATGGGGATAATATAATTGGGGTGATGTGCTGGCAATTTTGTCAGGAGTTCTCTGGAATATAAACTCATAATGTAGCGGGGTTGGCTGTTCCAGAAGAGTATGGAGAAACCTAGTGTAAGTTAACTAAAATTTTTAAAAATGTCACCATATTCTTTTTTTTTTTTTTTAATGTATTTATCATTTTATTACATCCCATTTACAAAGATGTTAAAGGAAATACAAAAATTATAATCTTACATAGTTAAAAACTAAGAAACAAAAATAAACAATGAAAACAATCATCAAATACAGTCCACAATTAGAGGAGAAGAGACAAAATTAAATAAAGCCCCTCGGGAAAGGGGAACATATACTCAAGAAAATCACAAATTAGGAAATAGAGCGGTGTAAGATGTTATCCTATCCATTAATTAATACCGCATTAATAACCTGTTTCATTTGGTCTGTTTAGAGATTCCTTTACCCTCCAGGAAAAAACCTAATTGGGCAGGTTCAAAGAAAATATATTTACTCCCTTGATAGGAGACAAAACATTTACAGGGAAATCTTAACTGGAACACTGCCCCCAAAGCAATCACCTTTGATCGATAAGTCAAAAATTTTTTCCCCCTAGATTGTGTCCATTTAGAGACATCCAGAAATATATATACCCTTTCACCTAAATAGGTGACCTGTTTCAAATTAAAATACAATTTCAACAACATTTCTTTATCTTGTAGGAATACCAATGAGACTAATAATGTTGCCCGCCCCTGAGTTTCAATATCAGATGATTGCAAAATGGCAGAAACATCCAATTGTGTTTTTTCAGTTTCCACTGCTTTTTCCTTTTGCATTTGTTTTAAATAATAAATTTTTTGTGTCGGGGGAAGACTTGCTTCTGCAATATTTAATACAGTCAGCATGAAATTCTTAAACAGTTCTTGAGGCGGCATAAATTTAGCAACTGGAAAATTAAGGATTCTCAAATTCAGATTTTTTAGTTGGTTTTCTAAGTTTTCAATCTTCCTCAAGATCATCATTTTATCTGTCATTTGTTTAGTAAGCAAATTCTTAGTCTCAATTGTTACTTTCTCTAAATTTTTAAGATCCACTTGATGTTGTTGAATAGAAGTCTCTAAGGAACTTATCCTAGTGGTAGAATTCAAGGTAATAGAAACAAAGTTAGTGCATACCAAATGTAGATTCTCTATTGCAGTCCAGATGGAATCCAGTGTTACTGCCTGTGGTCTCACCAACGGCTTGAGGGAGGAGATAGCAGCCAGGTTTTCTGTAGTTTCTGCCCCACGAGAAAGACTCTGGGCTCCTACAACCTCACTACCGCTCACTGCCAAAGGCTCCACATTCCCTGGACGCTGCACCTCCGACACCGGGGTCAGCGTAGTTGTAACTGCTTCCAGGTTTATCGCGGCAAACGAACATGCCTCTCTCCATGCACCGGGGGAGCCCTCCTGCATGTTCTGCTCCGCCGACGTTTCCCTGGGTTTGGGAGGGGTATGCGGTCCTCGCGGGCTCAGCAAGAGAGACATCTCGCTGTCCAGGCTGTGAGCTTCCCGGCTCGCAGCAGGAGAATCGCCCGAAGTGGAAGGTTGGACTGTAAAAGCAGTAATTACAGTCTGCCTCGGCGTCGAGGATTCTGAGGTAGGTGGAGGGACCTCTGTTTCCCCCTTCTCTTCGGCATGGAAACAAGTTACTTAAAAAAAAAAAAAAATTTTAGAGGAAAAATACACCTTTGAGATGGGAGTGCTCCTCACAGCGTCCTGCTCCAAACGCCATCTTGTCCCTGAAAAAAAAAAATGTCACCATATTCAAGTGCTTCCTCTGCTTTGCCCCTATTTTTAAGGTAAAAGGAGGTTTAGTTTGAAGATAGAGTTTGCACAGTGGTGATCCCTTGGCATGACCTACTGCGTATTCCTGTGATAAACATCATATTTGTTTTACTCTTTTGGGATCGTTCTAGGTATGTGTGACCTGGATTTGGAAATCCAGACCTTTGGTCTGTCCCAGGATGGCAATGCTCAGTGGCGCCCCTCCCCTGCCCTCTTCTCTGCTCCCCCCCCAGCTGCACACATGCGTGCACCCCTCCCCCATACCTTTTCAACTTCAGCACGAGCAGCCACCAACTTACTGCCCGCGTTAGCTTCGGCACTCTCTCTGATGTCACTTCCTAGATGTGAGTCCAGGAAGTGACATCAGAGAGAGTGCCAAAGCTGCCATGGGCAGCAAGTTGGTAGCTGTTTGCGCCGGTTATAAAGATACGGGGGAAGGGAAGGGACATGCGTGGCAGGGGGAGGAGCAGAAAGGGGGGCCGGAGAGGAGGAGGGGTGCCGACACCCCGAGCAAGATGGCGCTTGGGATGCACCGCCCCTTACTACGCTACTGGCAATGCTTAAGTACTTATGTATTGATCAAGCATATACATTACAAAATGGGTATCTATACAGAAGATGCCTAAGTGATCATGGTGGTTTACAAATAAAAATATTCTGACTGTTGCAAATGAGACCCTACAATGGGTCTTTCCACTGAGTTCCACTTCCCTCTCAAAACCCATGGGCTACCCTGCTTTTCTGGTCTCAGAGTGTGCCCTTCTTCAGTTGCACTTTCACTAAATGCATGAAAAACTGGATTGCAAACAAGTTTTACCCCCTCTTTTACAAAGGTGCGCTAAGCTTTTTAGCGCACGCTAAACACGTGCTAAATGCTAATGCATGCATGTTATCCTATGGACGTGTTAGCGGTTAGCGCACGCATTGATTTAGCACATGCTAAATCCACGCTAAAACGCTTAGCGCGCCTTTGTAAAAGAGGACCTTAGTGTATTCAATGCAGTATGAAAACAAACTAAGGGGGTGGTTCAGATCTGTCGGAACGTAAAGCCGTACATGCAGGGTTTTCATTTTTTTTTAAAGAAATCTTTATTCGTTTTTAAACTTTCAACAAGTACATAATAATACCATCATAATCACTTTAATATAACTTATTAATCTTACATATATAAATCATAATACTATTTCTCCCTCCCTCCCTCCCTACATTATATTCTTATAATTTTGAATAATTTAAAATTAATCCCAACCTCCCCCCACCCTATGCTTCAATACATAAAGGGGGAGAAATAAATGATTAATTATAAACAATCCTTACAATAATTTGTTAATGGCTCCCAAACATCAATGAATTTTTTATAACGTCCCTGCTGAATAGCTAATATCCTCTCCATTTTGAAAATATGACATAGTGAATTCCAACCAAAAACTGTAACTTAATCTATCATAATTTTTCCAATTTCTTGCTCTACATGCAGGGTTTTCAAACAAAAGGAAAATATTTATTGTTCTGAGTTACATGTATTACTTTCCATGCTCTCTTCCTTGAGCTGGCTCTTTCCTACCTTCACCTTCTTCCCACATAAAGATTCTAGAGTCACACTGCTTTCCTGATCCTCTTCTCAGGTACTATGGCTCAGCTTCAATTGGAGTTCTCTTCCCTCAGGACCTCCCTTCTGGAAACCTCTTGCCTCCTGGGAGGCCTCTTGGAACCACTCAGCACCAGGGTTTTTAAACCCCTCCCTGCCTGAGCCCTCCCCCACTGACCTGATCTGGTAGTTTAGTACCACCTGCTGTCAGGCAGCTAAACTGTGCCCTCTGTGAAGAAGTGCTCATCACTATTCCACCAACTTCCTCCTTTTTGTTTTCAAGTTTACCTCCTTTAGGCCCCCTTATATCAAACTGCATAACGGTTTTTTTTATCGCAGACCACTGTGGTGAAATCTCTGATGTTCATAGGAATTCTATGAGTGTCGGAGCTTTTACTGCAGCGGTCTGTGATACGTAACTTAATAAAAGGGGGCCTTATTGAATTTATGTTTTTGTTATGCTGTTAACAAAACTGTAAGTTTTATGTTAAACTGTACCTGCTGGACACCACCTTGGGTAAATCTCATCATAAAAGTGATTAATAAATCCCAATAAATAATTATTTGCTGGAATAGACAATTTGCATCATAAGGAAATGAATTCAACTTCAAACAGAGGAAGGTATTGCTTTCTCCATGTTATTTGGGCAAAACCTGAGGCGACCCTTCATTTCACAAGTCACAAGTCACAAGTCAGTTTTCCTATGAATTGAGGACAAATCTTTGCTGGATATAGATACCAAACTGCTGCAAGATTGATGCCAAAATCTGTAGGTTAGTGCAGGATTTATTTAAATCAGTAGACATGTTCTTGTCTATCTCTTACTTGGAAGACTAGGCCAAATCTAACCATCCCATAACATTCTGATTTTAATATGAGTTAGACATGGTTTGAAAAATAGATCTGGCATGGGCCTGCCTAATTCAAATGTCTAAGCTGGGTTCCAGCTGATTTTACTACCTCTAATTCCCATGTATATAAAGTTCAAATAGGGGCTATTTCACGGTTTGAATAGTACCTCATCAGCGATGAATCATTGCTACTGTATGGATATCATAAAATGGATTAATATGCATTATAGAGAAGCTCTGTGGAGAAAGGGTTAAGAGTCTGTGGAGAAAGTGTGTCTGACTGTATATAGGCCGTATTAATAACATTTCTCTAATTTGATAGCCGAGTGGAGCAGGGCCTGGTCCTCACAGGGTGGGCAACAGAATCATTTTGTTCCGTTTGATGAGATGGCCATGGGGGACAGTGACACTACTGACAGCACTTCACCAGGCGGAGGGGGGGGGAGGGGGCGGAGATAGGGAATGGTAGCTTTGCTTGCTCAGCCCCAGATGCTGAGCTCTCCTTAATTGAGCTGTTTACTCAGCACAAAGAAGCAGGATTGAATTTTGCACAGCTGTCGCTTGCAATGCCCTTTTGGTTTCCTTCATTTGAAGAGGAACACCTGGTGTGAGGACATTTGCAACAATATTGTCTGTCCCATGGTTGTCCTGTTGGAAGCAGAACACGGGGAGGAGAGGTGGTGAAACAGGGAGAGTTGAAGCCATTGAGATGCAGAAATGCCTTCCTAATGTACTGGCAGACAGTGACCTTCAACCTTCAAGACAAGTGTACCTGTCAATAAAGATGAGCCCAGTGAATGGATATGGTTTATAAAGAGAGACAGGCACTTTGTGACCTTCAGCTTCTCTCTCTATTCTTTTAATTTTTTTCTTTCTGTCTCCTCCCATATTGTTTTATTTTCTCATGTTTCCTTTTCAGTACTCTTTAACAATTCAAGCTAAAGTAGTAGTGTTTGCTCAGTTTTTGTCAAATATCTATGACCTCTTGGATATGTAAATCTAGCCAGTATTTTAACACTGCCATTTGTTAGTAAAATCAAACTTTTGAGACCCCAGTGAAACTGCAAAAAATTGATAAAATGCAGTCTAACAGGTGCTGACATTGTCATTTGGAGGCGGGTACCTTAGATCACCTTTTATTTCCAATGTCCCTTAATACTAACTTTCTGGAAGTCAATATGGAGTAAGATAATTTCTATTCTTGAGGTCCCCATTTCGTTATCTTATAAAAAATATACTGTTTGGAACCTCAATCATGAATAAGAGTCCACTTAAAAAACATAAAGATCAGCTTCTCCTTATTATGACTGGAGTTGTTTTACAAATGATTATGAGGAATTGGAAACAATGGGATCGATTAAATTTACCTTTCTGGTGGGAGACTCTTTGTTTGTACTATCGATATAAGAAAATATTAGCAGAGGAACTAAGTGATTCCAGGAAATTTAAGGAAATTTGGGGACCATTGGAACTTTACATTACAGATCTTTAAATAAGGTTTATATGATCCTGTCAACTTTCAAATTCCGAAAGCGTATCCAGTGTAAAAATGAGAGGGTGGAATTGGGAACAACCTTACCTCCCCTCTTCGGAACTTGAGCTCTCTCCAAGTTTTCCGCAAACATCTGAAAACCTGGCTTTTCTCAAAAACTGTAAGTCTCCCTCCAACTTAGGAATCAAGGAAACTCTTATATCTTGGCATCCCAAGTCCTTTAAATTTTCTTCACACTTCTACCTCTAACCCTCTGTTGTAGTTCCTTCCTATTTCTCCTACTGTAAACCGCGTCGAGCTTTACGAACGTGGAGATGATGCGGTATACAAACCTAAGGATTAGATTAGATTATGCATGTTCTAAAACTATGATGTTATAAAACTAATAAAGTTGAAACTGAAACTTTTGAGTATCATTTTTTGAGTTCCGATTCTAGTGTAGCTACCAGTGCAATAGTGTGATTTTGCAGTTTGGGAGCATCCTGCTGCTTCTGCGTCATGGAAGATGGGGTCTTGGGAAGGCAGAGTGAAGGCTCCTGGTGATGGGATTTTAGAAGTGCACTGGGTAGAAATGGGAAAGCAGCAAGGCAGTCCCACAATTTTAGCTATGCCATGCTACAACACAATGCCACTTTAACTGCACATGTACTGAATATTTTCAAAGGTCTAGTCGGCATTTACCAGGGCAAATTTAGGGATTACTGAAGTCAGGTAACTGAATTTGTCTATGTGGATTTTCAGTTAACTGAATGTGTGTGTATGTGCATATTTTCACAATGTGAGCACTTCCAGCCCTAAAAATATGCATCCTTGGGGGTGTAAAACTAATATCTGCTAGTTGTAATACAGTTAAACATGGTGGCTGGAATAATCTTTACATTTTAGGCATTAAACAAACCGGATCCAGTTTGTTGGCATGCGCCACTGTCACCACTGGAGCTTCAGCTTGGAACTGGTTACTTGCTTTTTAGATAAGAAAGGAAAACACTGCTTTAATTTGGGACAAAAAAAAAATCTATTTTTAGGCAGCTTCTGATATAAAGCCCACTGCAATTGCTATTGCTCTTGAGTCAGCCTTTGATAAAATTATCTTTGTTACTCAGATCCCACCCACCAATCCCATCACTTTCTCTCTGATTTACCAACTATATAGACTGATCTTTGTCTTCATAAGAACATAAGAATTGCCGCTGCTGAGTCAGACCAGTGGTCCATCGTGCCTAGCAGTCCGCTCACGCAGCGGCTCTTTGGTCAAAGACCAGTGTTCTAAATGAGTCCAGTTTAGCAGGAACTTGTCCAACTTTGTCTTGAATCCCTGGAGGGTGTTTTCCCTTATAACAGACTCCAGAAGAGCGTTCCAGTTTTCTACCACTCTCTGGGTGAAAAAGAACTTCCTTACGTTTGTA
This sequence comes from Geotrypetes seraphini, assembly GCF_902459505.1. Lineage (NCBI taxonomy): Eukaryota > Metazoa > Chordata > Amphibia > Gymnophiona > Dermophiidae > Geotrypetes > Geotrypetes seraphini. Next base: position 301,907,060 of record NC_047084.1, on the reverse strand, counting down.
CAGAATCTATCCCATTTTAACTTTAGAGAGTGCCCTCTTGTTCTCCCTACCTTAGAGAGGGTGAACAACCTGTCTTTATCTACTAAGTCTATTCCGTTCAGTATTTTGAATGTTTCGATCATGTCCCCTCTCAGTCTCCTCTTTTCAAGGGAGAAGAGGCCCAGTTTCTCCAATCTTTCACTGTACGGCAACTCGTCCAGCTCCTTAACCATTTTAGTCGCTCTTCGCTGGACCCTTTTGAGTAGTACCTTGTCCTTCTTCATGTATGGCAACCAGAGCTGGACGCAGTACTCCAGGTGAGGGCGCACCATGGCCCGGTACAGCGGCATGATAACCTTCTCCGATCTGTTCATGATGCCCTTCTTAATTATTCCTAGATTCTGTTTGCCCTTTTCGCTGCCGCCGCGCATTGCACAGACGGCTTAATTGACTTGTTAATCAGAACTCCCAAGTCTCTTTCCTGGGAGGTCTCTCCAAGTACCGCCCCGGACATCCTGTATTCGTGCATGAGATTTTTGTTACCGACATGCATCACTTTACAATTATCCACGTTGAACCTCATTTGCCATATCGCTGTCCATTTCTTGAGCTTAATTATGTCACGTTGCAGATCTTCACAATTCTGCTGTGTCTTCACTATTCTGAATAACTTCATATCGTCCACATATATAATCACCTCCCTCATCGTACCAATGTCAAAATCATTTATAAAGATGTTGAAGAACATGGGTCCAAGCACCAAGCCCTGCAATACCCCACTGGTGACACACTTCCAGTCCGAGTATTGTCCATTTACCCCCACTCTCTCTTTCCTATCCTCCAGCCAGTTTTTAATCCATGTGAGTATTTCACCCTCATTTTCTTGGCTCGCAATTTTCCAAAGTAGTCGTTCATGCGGAACCTTGTCGAACGTCTTCTGCAAATCCAGATACACAATGTTGACCGGGTCACCCTAGTCTATCTGCCTGTTTATTCACTCAAAGAAGTGCAGCAAGTTCGTCAAGCAAGATCTTCCTTTACTGAAGCCGTTCTGGCTGGTCCTCATAAGATTGTGTCCATCAAGGTGATCAATAATGCGGCCCTTTATCAGCGCCTCTACCATCTTTCCCGGTACTGAGATCAGACTCTCTGGTCTGTAAGTTCCCTTAGGCTTAGTGGAGATGGGCAGACCTGCTATGCCTACGGCCTGATTGGTCCAGGCTTCTAGAGATTTGTGATCCTACTTCGGGCACATAACAACAGTGAGGTTGACATTGCTAAAATACTTTTGAGAAAGGAACAGAAATTCATATATGAATGGAACAGGTTCACCCAAAGAGACTTAATAGAGAAGATGAGTAATATTACATCAACTGATGTTTTATGCCCAACATCAGCATGTACAGTGTGCAGTGAGTGGCTTTATAGCCGCACCGTGCAGGCACTGGAATTTTTTACAAGCTGTGAATCACTGTTTAGGACTGGAGAAGAATTCTCTCAATCGCCAATATTAGAGCATAAAAGTAAGATCACGGACAGATTTATAAATCACATTTTAGTGCTCAGGTATTTAGCAAAAACAAAAAGTTATTGCAATGAAAGTTTGATTTTAAGCATTTATCTGCTTGTCCGTTCTAAACTGATCTCCTGAGGAAGTACGGCTGTGAAACATAGAACACTATGCTGAGATCAAAAGAAGATGGTATTTCACCCCCACTCCCACCGCCTTTTTACAAAACCGTAGCGTGGTTTTTTAGCACCAGCCACGGTGGTATCAGCTCTGCCGCTCATAGGAATTGTACAAGTGTCGGAGCTGTTACTGCCGCAGCTGGTGCTAAAAACCACGTTACGATTTTGTAAAAGGGAAGGGGGGTAAATGAGGTCCATGAAAAAGAAGTTTTTTTAGAAGCACATTTGGATACCTTTATTTATAAAGACATGTAAAAGGAATTGTTTTATCCCATGAAATTATATGGAGCAGTTATCGACCAGAGAAGCATTCAGCCCTTTATATTAAGATATGTGATTTTTTTAAAATATTTTTTTATTTCATGGATCATGTACTGTATATTGGCTCTTAGAGGGATATTATAGCTGATAACAAAGGGGCTGATACAATGATAGTACTACCCGTTTCATCAAGTGGTTAAAACAATCCTTGGTTCTGAGCACCATTTTTCATTTTATAACAATTGTTATGATTATAGTTTATCTTACCATGTCTACCACAAATCTTGCTGTATTATTTTCCACATGGAAACACAGGGTTGCTACAATTCTGGATGATGTTGCACCTCTTTGATCCAGACTACTGACAGCTGCCAAATCTTCTCAGTGGTTTACAGAGGATTTAAGGGAATAAAAATAGGCTTGCAGACACCTGGAATGATCTTGGCAATAAAATAACTCTCTTCATTCCATCTAAAAATAATTGGAAACAAGCTGTAAGACAATATAAGCTCCATGTTGCTGAAACAAATAAGAACTATTTTACTCAAGAAATAACTAAAATAAATTTTGCTTAAAAAAAAAAATCAAAAAATCTGTTTCACCTTGTACATGATTTGACAGCTCCTCCTGTTTCTGATCTTTCCGTGTTGAGTTCTCAACCTTCTGCCCAAGATATGACAGATTTCTTTTCTGACAGGATAAAGGAAAATTCATATTGACTTTGCTAACACCTCAACTATCTCTCAACCCATTTACCAATCAAGCTGAATTTTTAAAATGTATGCCAGCAAGCTAATACACATATTTTCACTATCATTATAGATAGTATAATTGTATATGTATATGATTTGCCACAGAAGAAGAAAATATTCAAACACAACAGGACCTGATATGAGTATACAGTTTCCTTATTTTGTTAGAATGGAAAATGAGTAACATAAAGGCTCCATTGTAAGTTAGCACCCTATCAGGCTCATAATCAAAAAACATAGATGTCCAGAAAGCATCCCAAATTGGCACTTGGACATCCTAATTGTCAAGACGTCCATGTACCGATTATCAAAAGATAATGTACCGAGATATTCCAGCCTCTACATCCAGAGCACAAGATAGGCATGGTGGAGGCGTGTTATGGCTAGGCTTTGAATGGTTTCAAGGGCAGGTTAGACATGGATAGAACTTATACGTTTGGAACTAGACCTATTTTAGAAGTGTCTAAGGGCTAGATTCGCTAATGGCACAGATTGGATCTGATCCGTGAGGGATCTGATCCGATCCGTGTCCGGGGGGCTGATTCACAAATCGCCCTCATGCAAACGAGGGTGATCGGAATCATGCCCCTAACCGAGCGCCCGGATCGCTCTGTAGCGATCCTGATACATGCGCATGCGCATGCGTCAAAGAGCAGCGACTTTTTAAAAAACTCTAGTCCAGCAAGCCCATGGTTTTAACCTGCTTTAAACCCGTGGGTTAAAACCACGAGCTTAAACTGCGGGGCAGAGCAGGCCAGCAGGATAAAATCGCAGCAGAGAGCAGGAGAGTCAGGGGAAGAGCAGGTCGGCAGGAGCAAATTGGCAGAGAGTCGGGGCAGGGAGCAGGAGAGGAGATTCGGGGCAGAGCAGGCCAGCAGGATAAAATTGCAGCAGAGAGCAGAAGAGTCGGGGGCAGAGAGCAGGAGAAGGCAGTCGGAAAGCAGTGAACGACTGGTCCCCAGCAGTCGCTTGTTTGTGATCAGCCAGCCTAGTCGGTGTTGCAGGGTTTTGGTTAGTGAATCACTGCCTGCCTACATTTCAATGCTGTTCCCCCCTCATTTGCATGCGCGGATCGGAGGATGATCGGGACAGAGGTTAGTGAATCAGACTGGAGGGAAATTGGGTCGCAGAGGGGTCGCAAAACAATCGGTACACAATCAGTTTGCTTAGTGAATCTATCCCTAAGTGTCACAAAGGTGCCCAAACTGACCAGATGACCACTGCATGCATCAAGGTAAGACACCCCCTACACTCCCCCAGTGCTGACTGAACCCCCATCCACCACACAAAAATGAGAACAAAAGGTACATACTAGTCTCTAAAACAGCAGCCTCTGATATGGGGAAGCCTAGTAGAGCTGCAAACAGTATGTTTATTTATATCAGGTCATCGGCATCTTATCATCTCTTGTAAATTGCTGAAAACATTTCAAGTTGAAAGATGGGTCTCTCAAACCTTTTGATAATTTTTGGCTTAGACAGATTTTAGGGGGGGGTTCTGCTTTGTTGTTAGAGTTCTGTCTTGCTGTAATCTGCAGAATATAAGGCAATTTTAGTATAGCAGAGCATAACATACTAAAAGATCTACTCGGAGACTTCGATCCGGGTTTCGTGTGCATCACAGAATCATGGATCAAAAAAGATGATTTATTCACACAAAACAAACTCTGTCTCCCTGGCTACTTTGGCCTCTTCTCTCCCAGAATCAACCAGAAAGGAGGAGGCCTAGCTCTGCTTTACAAATCATTCTTCGATGTCCAGCTCCTTGAAAAAAGCAGCCATACCTCTTTAGAATTCATGTTAGCTTCAGTCAAAGATTGAACTTCATCCCTACCCAAGAGGTATCCCTGGAACAAATCCTCCAAACTCGTTCTCGAGACCATAACAAAGAAGCTGGATGTTGGGGAGCCCCTGGACATTGTGTACTTGGACTTCAGCAAAGCTTTCGATAGCGTACCACATCGCAGGCTGTTGAGCAAAATGAGTTCTATAGGATTGGGTGACACTTTGACAAAATGGGTTGAGAACTGGCTTGGGGGCAGGCGTCAGCGGGTGGTGGTGAATGGCACCCCCTCTGAAATGACGGAGGTGATCAGTGGAGTGCCGCAGGGCTCGGTCTTGGGCCCGATCCTGTTCAATATCTTTATAAGAGACTTGGCAGAAGGGCTTCGAGGTAAAATAACGTTATTCGCAGATGACGCCAAACTATGCAATGTAGTAGAAAGGAGTGCAACGGTCAAAAACTCAATGTCCGACAATATGAAGCACGACCTACTCCTATTGGAGCGCTGGTCTAGGATCTGGCAACTAGGTTTCAATGCCAAAAAATGCAAAGTCATGCACCTTGGCAGCCAAAATCCATGCAAAACTTACACCCTTAATGGCGAGATCCTAGCAAGGACTGTAGCAGAACGGGACTTAGGGGTGATCATCAGTGAGGATATGAAGACTGCCAATCAAGTGGAACAGGCTTCATCTAAGGCTAGACAAATCATAGGGTGTATACGTAGGGGTTTCGTCAATCATAAGCCTGAAGTCATTATGCCATTGTATAGATCCATGGTGAGACCCCATCTGGAATACTGTGTACAATTCTGGAGGCCTCATTACCGCAAAGATGTGCTGAGACTGGAGTCGGTCCAGCGAATGGCCACCCGGATGGTCTCAGGACTCAAGGACCTCCCGTACGAGGAACGGCTGGATAGGTTGCGGCTATACTCTCTCGAGGAACGCAGAGAGAGGGGAGACATGATCGAGACGTTCAAATATCTCACGGGCCGTATCGAGGTGGAAGAAGATATCTTCTTTTTCAAAGGTCCCACGGCTACAAGAGGGCATCCATGGAAACTCAGGGGAGGTAAGCTGCATGGTGACACCAGAAAGTACTTTTTCACCGAGAGAGTGGTGGATCGCTGGAATCACTTCAGGTGATTGAGGCCAGCAGCGTGCCCGATTTTAAGACAAAATGGGATCGACATGTGGGTTCTCTTCACAGAGAAAGGTAGGGGAGGGTCATTGAGGTGGGCAGACTGGATGGGCCGTGGCCCTTATCTGCCGTCTATTTCTATGTTTCTATGTTTCTATGTTAAGGGCCTTCCTAAAATTCCAGAGACTACTGATCATTGGTGATATTAACCTCCACCTAGATGATAACACCAACAAGGATGCAACTGAATTCAAAGACTTCCTCACCTCCCTAGGCTTCACCACTCCTTCGCCCACCCCTACCCACGATAAGGGGCATATACTTGACATCATCAGTTTCCTCGACCTGACCGAGCACAAAACTTCTGCTGAAGAGGCCCACTGGGAACATGTCCCCTGGTCTGATCACCTTCTAGGCTCTTTCTGCCTTCCCATTTTCATGTCTCACCTTGGCATTCCAACCCGAGCCACAAACTCGATCACCTAAGGCAAAAACATCACAAGTGAACTGTTCTGGTCCCAATTTCTCAACCTACTTCCCCCTCTCCCTAAACATGCTGACCCAGATTCCAACTGGCACAACTGGGTAATCCTTTCCGGGACCACTTACTGTGCTCTTGCCCCTTTATCTACTAAACCTATCTCCTATTCCCGCAAGGCTCCCTGGTATCTTCCATACCACAGAGAATTAAAGCAGAAATGTCAAGCCCTGGAGCGTAAATGGAAAAAATCGAAATCCCCTTCAAACAGACAATCCTGGAGAGACAACATCAAGTTCTATAACACTGTACTAAAAAAAGCAAGGAAGAATTTCTATGGAGATAAAATTACCAGATCAAAAAACCAAACTAGTACATTGTTCAACATCTGGCACAACCTAACCTCAAAAAACGACTCCACCTTTCCCCCTTCCCCCCATCTGCAAATGACCTAGCCAATTTTTTCAATGAAAAGATTACTACCATAAGAAGTTCTTTCCCCCCAGCAGTCTCTTACAATTCTCTGCCTCCCAATGTCTCCAACCCTATCCCTGCTGATAGATCCTGGACTGCTTTCGAACTCGTATCCGAACCCCAGATCTCTAAACTTTGTCTCAAACTGAAATCCTGCAAATGCATCCTGGATCCTTTCCCTTCCTACCTTTACAAAAACATTCCTGCGCAGGCCATCTCCTCCCTCACCAGGCTTATAAATTCTGCTTTAATATCGGGCCTGTTCTCCACAGAAATGGGACACATTGCCTTGTCCCCTCTTCTGAAAAAAGTCAATCTCGACCCTTCCTTACCATCAAACTACTGCCCCATTGCAAATATCCCTCTCCTAACTAAACTTCTAGAGGCCATAGTCGCTACCCAGCTCTCTGCTTACCTAGAGAGATTCTCCATTCTCCATCCCTATCAATACGGCTTCAGACCCAGCTTCAGCACCGAATCCCTTCTATTTTCCCTAATTTCAAAGGTGCAACAACTACATTCTCGTAACAAGTTCGCTGTTCTTTTACAATTCGATCTCTCCGCAGCTTTCGATGTCGTCCACCACGACATACTACTTTATTAACTTTCTGAGATAGGAATTGACTCCACCGTTCTAAAGTGGTTCTCAAACTTCTTTCGCTCTCGCTCCTACACTGTCAACTCAAATGGCACCATGTCCATTCCTTGGACACCATCTTGCAGTGTCCCTAGGGATCACCCCATCCCCTATTCTCTTTAACATCTATATGTCCTCCCTGAAGCTCCTCCAACTATCCCCCTTGAAACAATCTACACATACGCTGATGACATCCTTGTCCTCCTTGAGACAGACCAGAACCTCACCAAACTCCACGAGAACATTACATCTTGCATAATGAGACTCCACTCCTGGTCCCTCTCGGTACAGATGAAATTGAATGAATCAAAAATGAAATTACTCTGGCTCGGCCCAAAATTAGAACACCTGCCCATCCTCTTCGCACCACCCACAGGTGCTGCACTGCAACTTGAGTTCTCAAGCAAGGTCCTTGGCATCATTATTGATTCTTCTCTTTCCCTCAATGACCACCTCAACTCCTTAGCAAAATCTTGCTTTTTCAGCCTCCACATGCTGAGGAAAGTAAGATCTTACTTTCACCAAAAACATTTTGCCGTCTTTGTCCAATCCATCATCTTCTCCAAACTTGACTACTGTAATGCCATTTACTTAAGCCTAACAAAAAAAGTCTTCAAAGACTCCAGTTAATCCAGAATACTGCAGCCATGTTGATCTTTGCAAAACGCAAATCTGATCATGTCTCCCCACTCCTGGCCAATCTTCACTGGCTCCCAGTAATTTCCAGAATCCATTTCAAATGCTCCTGCCTGACTTTTAAGATCATTCATGGCATCCTTCCTCCCCTTATCCCACTATCCTATAACTCCTCGAGTCCTGACTCCACCAGACCCGCCCAAAGATATAAACTATCCTTCTCCTCTCTTCACAGTATTCTCTATGCAGGTAAACTGGGAAAATCCCTTCTCTTCAAAATCACAGGTCTTTGGAACAACCTGACTATCCCGCTGCATAACCTGGGCTCCCTCCAATTATTCGGCAAGCAATTGAAAACTTGGCTTTTCTCTAAAATGTAACTCTATCTTCCCCCTTGCTCTTCCCTTCTATATTTAAGCTCATGTAAACCTTTCCCTTCTCTTATATTTTAAGTTCTTGTAAACCATGTCGAGCTCCACTTCCGTGGAGATGATGCAGTATATAAACTTAATGTTTAGTTTAGTAACATAGCATGTATTGATTGGACCTCGTTATTCTGAGCTGGATGTCCTTTCTAAAATACCGTTTGATGTCTAATATTGCGATTTGAACTTGATAAAGTGATGCCTACACACAGCACTAGGAACAAGCTAGAAGTTTTGGAGCATTCAAGTATAATGACAAATTGACTTTAGTATATTATTATAATTTATTCATTTATTAAGCCCGTTCTACCCAAAGAGCCCAGAACGAGTTACAGGAGTATATACAGTAAACAGTATGGTCGAGACACATACGGACAGGACATATTTGGGAAGCTAGTAGTCCAATGACCGAGCTATAGTAGACAGAGAACACCTGAGATATATTAAGTAACTATACATGCTATAGCAGGTATGAAAAGCTGAGCAAGTGCGAAGTGATGCATGTGGGAAAGTGGAACTGGAACTAGAGCTACGTGGAGCAAGGTTCCACATCTAGAAGTCAAAGTGCTACGAAAAAGATTCCAAGAACGAGGCTATCCAGCCAAAGCAATACATAGGGCATATGTAAGAGCAAAATATGCTCATAGAGATCTACTATTGTAAAACAAACAGAATAGAGAAGAAACACAAAGAATGGTATGTATCCTCCCATTTTCTAATACATCTAAGTTACTAACAAAATCAATCAGAAATCAATGGCATGTAATACAATTAACCTACTATATTTAGGGAGTTCCCTATAATAACATTTACTAGGGTAAAAACATAGGTGAAACAATAGCAAAATACAGATATAATCTAAAAGAGGAGAACCATATATATAAAATACAAATTGTGGCTTCGGCCAATGGTGTAAGAGGGTGACTAATGGGTAGTGCCAAACAGAAATAGAGTATTAAAATCTAAGAAGGACACTACATATAAAAGCAAACAGGTCATTTATGCCATAATATGCCCTTGTGACTTAATACTGTATATATAGGATGGTAAAAACTCTGACACTCATGCGAATTATGTGAGCCTTGGAGTTTTTACCACTGCGGCCAGTGATTAAAAAGAAAAAAGGCCTAATGCGGCGTCATACAGCTCATACCCCTGAAATGAAATAATGAAAAATCATTGAGAATGTGGGGAAATGCTTCTGATGATTCTTTCACTCTCTTAAATCCTAGATTTTATGATTTATAAGTCATCAAAAAACACTGATTCTGTTCTCTCTTTTTTATTTTCAGCCTCTTTTACAAAGCCGCGCTAGTGGCTGCCACGCGGCAACAGCCCCGAGGCCCTTTAAATCTCTATGGGCTTCGGGGCCATTAGCGCGGCTTTGTAAAAGAGGCCGTTTATGTAAACTTAAGGACACATTGTTTCTTGTCATTTGTGTGGAGAATGAATGAATACAGAGTAATCTGATGCCAACAATGTTTGCACTAGGAAATATGATGCTATTCCACTTGGGAACTGTTCATGCCACGTCATGGCAGTAGTTTAAAGAAATAATTAAGAAAAAAAAATAAAACAATGGTAGAACAATTCAGTCCCAGGGTCCATATTGGTGGTGATGGCTGGTGAGAATAAAGCAATTCCTCATGTAGACATCCTGCCCCTAATTCCTCTCAGGTGACTGTTCTCTGTGAGAATTCTTGTTGGCTGCCTTATTTTCCTTGAATTACTCATTTCTTTGGGAAGGAGGCACTTCCTTCTCAGCCTGACCTTTGTCTTTCTTTTGAATTAAAACTTTTACTTTCCCTGTAACAAAACGGGTTCTTTAGAATTGCTGAGCTTCCCACCCCTGCTTCCCATCCTTCCTAAAGTCTGATTCTGAAAAGTTTTATTGGCATGGTAATTTTGCAAGTAATCCTAGGGTGCCTCTGGAACTGAAATCAGGGTAACCCACATTCAAGACCCTACCTTACTCATGGTAGTGAAAGCCTGCATGTCTCTAAAGAATTGATTAAGAAGCCATCCTCCCAAACTTTCTTTTTGGCAATTTTTAATATATTTTTTAAAATTTAATAATATTCACACAAATATATATTGTTCAATAAATATTTAACTGCCTTATGATATTGAAAATGATTAAAAATAAACATTAACCCCCCCCCTTTTTTTTTTTTACTAAGCTGCGGTAGAGATTTCTACTGTGGTCCAGAGCACTAAATGCTCCGACGCTTATAGAATTCCTATGAGCGTCGGAGCATGTAGAGCCCTGGGCTGCGGTAGAAACCTCAATCGCAGCTTAGTAAAACAGGGCCTAAATAAGTAACAAATTCCTAAGCCTAATAACATGAGACCACAACCTTATGGAGGGTGAAAAAGGTAATATTGAAGATAAAAAGTTTTTAAATAATTAGTATAAAGACCGCAGGCCTGATTTCCTTCCCAGGTACTATCCAATATCCAGTGCTTCAGTCATTACAGTAGCTGGAAAAACAGGAATGCAATTGTTATAGGTAAAAAATAGAAAATATATATCTTAATCCTAAATAAATTTACTAAGCATTTATTTTATTTTCTAGCCCATCCTCCCTAGGAACACAGAATGTGTTACAAATGGACATCTACAGTAAGATTGAAGACATTAGACAGCATTAGGCCCTCTTTTACTAAGGTGTGCTAACTGATTAGTGTGCACTAATTTTTTATTTTTTTTTTCCCATGATAGTTTATTAATTTTTCAATAAACACAGGAACAAGAAAAAGAAAAACATATGATATACAACAAAAAGGCATATGGCATTTACAGTACTAATTGATTTAGCATGCGCTAAACGTTAATGCATACATGTTAGTCTATGGATGCGTTAGCATTTAGCGTGTGCTAATCAGTTAGCGCACCATGGAGCTCCTTTTACTAAGCTGCATTAGGGCATTAATGCATGGAATAGCACGGGTTTAGCGCATGCTAAAATCCTGCGTGCGCTAAAAACGCTAGCGAACCTTAGTAAAAGGAGCCCTTAGTAAAAGAGGGGCTTAGACAGGAAGGCAAGTGGCAGCATGTAGGTTATGAGTCCAAAAAGAGACTCGATTGGGATGGGTGTGGAATATAATAGAAAGGGGGACTTTTCTTGAAAAAATCACGAGGCGAAACATGTTGAACTGACAGGTCCCTTCCCGATATGGATGAATTACTGGCGGATAAATTACTGGCATAAAGAAAAAAGATAAGTTTTTAGCTATAAGTTATACTCACTAAAAACGCATAGCGCATGAAAAAGGCAAAGAATAATAAGCAAAGCAGGTCTGATGACAATGCCAGTGCCAATATCATTGCTTAGCCATATAAAAAAACGTGGCTAACAACTGGCACTTCTGAAGATTTTGCAAAATGATCTATAAACAAACTTTTTCTGAATATGTTATATGATACTGTTAGCTTATGTGAGATACATTTTTAATGAACACTGTTGGAGAATTATTAGCTACATAAGTATCACTCTTTGGTTATGAGTCCACAACATCTTATGCAGCAGGGTCCTCCATGACTAGGACTGTTAGGATTCTAGATCTGAGGTATTTGTTGGTTGGTGAATAAGATAGTTTTCACTGCCTTTCAGAAGGGTAGTGAGCTGTTTATTGCTCTGATGGGAGGAGGGATCTGATTCCATAGTTTGGTCAAATTGTGGGAGAATGATCATCTCCGGGCCATTGCCAGATGGAGACCATTCCCATGTAACCTGCACAGCCTTGATGGATGGTAAATGGGGAGTTTTCCAGTCATATAGTGGGGAGTCATGCCATGGAATTGCTTGAAGGCTATCACCAACATTGTGAAGATGGCTTGCTTCTTTAACGGAAGCCAATACATTCACTCTGGAGAACAAAGAAACAAAGTTGCTTCAAAGGGCCAGGATCTCCTGGCAAATGGATAGCAACAATTTCAAACTTTCCTGAGGAGGGTGAACTACAATATGTCCAGATAATCCATATTCTTTGACTCAAGCAAACAGGGTGGATCTGTGCTGAACCTCTTCCATAGAAGATTCCAGTATAGCTGAAATGTCCAATGCCTCATTTCCTCTTACACTTGATGTTCCTCTCATTGGTATAAAATAAAACTTACTAAACAGTGGCATAAATGTAGGAGATATTCCCAAAGGTTCTACTAGATATTTTTTTCATATGCCAGAGGAGTTTGTCTCAGCACCTTTGGCAAATTTAGGACTCTCAGATTCAAATATCTAGCATGATTTTCCATCTGTTCCAACTTCCCATGAATAAATTTTAATTGACTATACAGGTGGATGTTCCTATAGTAGTCTTATTCTCTTTACTTTCTTGTTCCAAAACATCAGTCTTATCTAGAAAAGTTGTCCCAGAAATATCCTGATTATGGGCCAATGTTTGCACAGTTTGTACAGGGAACTTAAATCAGTTATAGAAATGTCCATTATAACCAGCATTCTAGTGCAATCAAGTTTCAAGTTTATTTAAAATTTGATGGATCGCTTAATCAGACTTCAAATCGATGTACATAGCTAAAATTCATACAACTTTGGGGGGGACAAAACATGCCACATTTAACCACAAGCAAGACTTACGCATAGTGAGGCAAGGAGGAAAGAAATACAATATTTTATAGAAAATAAGACAAAAAGGGAATGGACAAAAGGGAGGGTAACAATAAATAAGGTCGCAACGCAGACCCTAAGGAATGAATCAAGACAAGAGTACTGGCAGTTGAAGGCATCTTTAAAAAGAAAGCTTTTCAATTTACTCTTGAATCGGTCTAACATGCGCTCTTCCCTTAGATGAATGGGGAGAGAATTCCACAGTTGTGGAACCGTTACAGAGAAGATGTATTGTCGACATGTATTGATAACCTTAAGAGAAGGAACTGAATGTAAATACTGATCATTAGACTTAAGAATTCTTGTAGGGGCATAAGGAATTAAAAGCCTATCGATAAAAGCCGAGGTTTTATGAAGAAGGCATTTAAAGGTTAATAAACATATTTTATAAGATATTCTGTAAGAAACTGGAAGCCAGTGTGCTTTTTTTTGAGAAGTGGTGAGACATGATCAAATTTTTTTTACTTTCATGATGTTTTATTGAGACGTTTAGAATAATTTGAAGATGTTTTATTTCCTACCACAATGGCTTGTAGTTGAGATTAGATGAATGTATCTGATGTACCTTTGCCTGCAGATGAAAAACAGCAAAGTCCACCACTTATGAGAGCTGTTAGAATGAGTGAAGGTAGGATTTGAACCAGTGAACTGAAGAGGATAAACAAGATGCAACAAAGCACTTTAACGTGGTGAGCCACAAATGGCTTATTTCAGTCAGTGGAGCGGTTTCTTACCATGTGAGCTTAGGATGCCCTAGCCATGGCAAGATATAAATAAATGTGCCTGCAAATTGCACAATGCTGTTGAAAAACAGCAAAGTCCACCATATATGAGAGCTTAGGAAGCTGTTAAAATGAGTGAAGGTGGGATTTAAACCAGTGAGCTTGAGAAGATGGACAAGGTGCAACAAGGTGCATTAACTTGGTAAGCCAGAAATGCTTTCTTTGTGGTGACTGTGATATTATTCCTAAGCAGATGATACATAGGCAGGTCAGTAAGCTATGATATGACAGGGGAGCCAGAGAAACTGGCGTGGAAGGTGGTATAGTTCAATATGTACAGAGGTTGTGAGTTCAACTTCCAGCCTGTCTTTTACTTGTGGCATTCTACCTTGCAGGTGCACCTTGATGATCTCACAATGAGGTCAGCTTTGTGCAGCTGAACAGCTCCATTTTGCAATGAGGGAAAATGCATGTTAAGGTCTCTGTCTGGTTTTTCTATTTTTAAGCTTTGAGAAATGAAGTAATGTGTGCAATATTTATATCTTTTTCATGTTCTTTCTTTGCTCTCATGAAAGAGCTGATTGTAGCACTGTTAGATGAGAAAAAGGGGGTTGTTTTTAAGCAGGAAAGCCAAAGGTGCTGTAATTAGTAAATCATATTGCTGTTTGGGCAGAAAAGTACTATGTTTTGCATGCAATATGTTTGTATTGATATGCCCTATTGATATGGTGGCTTATTAAATCTATTAGGGGGGAAAAAGAAGAAAAAAACTATTCCTGAAGTCTATGTAGAATATATCATTTCGGAAGCCCAAAGCACGTCTATGTTCCGCCCATAGAAACTCACATTCAGCCCAAGCAGAAACCACACTTAGACCAGCTTTTCATTCGCCTACAATTTCTGCAATGTTTAGACACGTTCTGCCACCCAACTAGCGTCTATCTGATGCCTATTCTTAACCATGTCCAGGTTACGCCCATGTCTACATAGTTGGATGTGATTTCCTAATAACTCACGTCTACCTCGCGTCTATATTCTGACAATGCCTACCTGATGCCTAACTCTGTCTAAGTCCCAATTAATGCTTGATAAGACCCTTAAATCGCTTGTTAACCACTTAAATCAGACGCCTAAACCATGCCTAAAGTTTACAGAATTGGGGCCTCAGTATCCAGAGGTTTCTATTTGTTGGGACCTGTGCCTGGGAGAAGATGTAGACTTGTGCCACGGAAGTCTGCTGTTAGCAAGATCAGCCTGCTGGTTTTTTTTTTTTGGTTTTTTTTTAAATAGCTCAGGGGCCATCCACGCCATCCAAGTGCGTAGCTGCTTGCTTGCGTCTCTTATTTAGTCAGGAGTTTGAGTGTAGGCTGTTTGGGCTCCTTTTCAAATCGGCTGAGATTAATAGTGGGCCAGCTGTGTGGTCCTCTCCCCCTTCATGATGAAGTTTTCCAGGGGTTGAGGCTCAGTTTGACCTTGGTCCAACTGGCAGCCTGAATACCAGGTTTGTCCAGCGAATATGTGAGGCAGAATTCTTCATTTGTTCCAGCTGAATTCCTATGCTGAAGCAGGCAAAGCACCACATAGCACAGTGAGTAAGGCTATTATAGCCTATGTGGTAGGATTATCATATGGCTCCAGAAAACGAGGATGCATTGATACATCCAGATTTTACTTCCATTTCTTTCAATGGAAGTAAAACCCAGATATCTCTAGCTGTTTTTACATCCATTGCTTCAAATGGAAGTAAAACCCGAATATCTCAATCCGCCCTTTCTTTTCTGGAGCCATATTGTAACCCTACTATGGGGAAAATCAGGGATGGGGGGTCTTCAGCAGTTCGTTTTGAAGGTTTCTGCAACCAGAGCCTCGGTCCCTCTGCTCTAAAACTCCTTTCCTGTGTTTTTTTGTCCACCAGAGAGGTCTTCATGGGCCGCTTTTGGTGTAATTTTCCTGGTAGCAGCCATCATAGATTTTAAACAGTCTTGTTTTCTAAAGCCTCCATCTGCCTCAAAATCCCTTAATTATGCTTAAAATTGGCAGGGATGACCCCTCAGACCTCTTTACTCCTATATCATGAAAAGTTTGCGATGGATGGTCGGCCAAGGAGCGTTCATGTTCTGTGTGCAATGGTGAATGCATGGAAGAGGCAGAAGCCTCAGGCTCCACCTCATCTGAGTCCTTCAGAGCTGGGGATCCACAGGAGGTGCATTTACAAAGCCCTATTTGTGCTACATTTTGCCATGCGCATTGTCTCTTGCACTACAGCTGTCTGAGCATTCTGCCCTCACTAACAGCAGCGCTAATCACCTTTAACACTGATGTTAGGTTTTGAGCATCTCCTCATCAGTTAATGCTTGACTACCTGAATAATTTGTAATCCGCATAGAATTGTAGGATATGCAGAATATAAATTTATATTCTTTATTTTTAAATTTATATTCTCTCCTCTGGTATCCCGACTCTTAGGAAGGGAAAACCAGGCTCCTTCTTTGAGCTTCAGCTTTTATACTTTCCTCCAAAACGTCAAGCTTCAATGGTATTGGACCACTCTCCATGAATAGTCCACTCCCTAATTGTTTGACACTTTTCAAAGCAGGACCCCAGAATATTCTTCCCGTACTTGCAAAAGAAATCACCTTTTGCCAATAAAATTACACCTGCCTTGTGGTACTTGTAGCAACAGCTTTTGGAAGGTAATTTTTAAAAGATACATAGTTGTATGTTGCCTTTATAAAATAAATACATTTACTCTTTCGAAGGAGTAAATGGGCAGATAGACAAGGGTGACCTGATCGACATTGTATATGTAATTGTAAGAAGGCATTCGACAAGGTTCTGCATGAACGTCTACTTCAAAAAATTGTAAGTCATGGAATCGAGGATGATATACTCACGTGGATTAAAAACTGGTTGGCAGATAGGAATCAAAGAGTGGAGATGAATGGACAATACTCAGACTGGAAAAGCATCACGAGGGTTCAGTGTTCGGACCAGTGCTCTTCAACATATTTATAAACAACCTAGAAATTGGCACGACGAGTGAGATGATTAAATTTGCAGACGATACAAAGTTATTCAGAGTAGTGAGGACACAGAAGGATTACAAAGACCTACAAAGAGACATAAATACACTCAAGGAATAGGCCGCGGAATGGCAAAATGAGGTTCAATTTGGATAAGTGCAAGGTGATGCATGTCGGTAACAAAAATCATATGTACGAATACAGGATGTCTGGTGCTATACTTGGAGAGAGCCCCCAGGAAAGAGACTTGGGAGTACTTGTAGACAAGTCAATGAACCCATCTGCGCAATGCGTGGTGGCAGCAAAAAAGGCAAACAGAATGCTAGGAATGATAAAGAAGGGGACCACAAGTAGATCTGGGCCATGGTAAGCCCCCCCCTGGAATACTGCGTCCAACATTGGTCGCCGTACATGATAAAGGACATAGTACTACTTGAAAGGGTCCAGAAAAGAGCGATAAAAATGGTTAAGGGACTGGGGGAGTTGCCATACAATGAGAGGCTAGAGAAACTGGGCCTCTTCTCGCTTGAAAGAGAAGACTGAGAGGGTACATGATCGAAACATTCAAGATATTGAAGGGAATTGACTTAGTAGAGAAATAGAGATTGTTCACCCTCTCCAAGGTGAAGAGAACAAGAGGGCACTCACTAAAGTTAGAAGGGAAAAGATTCCGTACAAACTTGAGGAAGTTCTTCTTCACCCAGAGAATGGTAGAAATCTGGAATGCTCTTCTGGAGGCTGTTATAGGGGAAAGCATCTTTCAGGGATTCAAGACAAGGTTGGATAAGTTCCTACTAGAACAGAACATACGCAAGTAAGGCTAGACTCAAATAGGGCATTGGTCTTTGACCTAAGGGACGCTGCATGAGCGGACTGCTGGGCACGAAGGACCACTGTTCTGACCCAGAAGCGGCAAATTTTATGTTCTTATGTCCTTATGTTCCTTTACAAGCCAAGGTAAACGGTATAATATGACTCACCCTATGTAGACCCCTAAGATTCTTTCTTGCTTAAATGGTAGAGACCTCTAGAAACCCTGTGAGAGTGATGTAATGTGATCTTTTTATGTCACTCATAATTTCTAGAACAATAGAGGATTCTCTGCCAGTGAACTCATAATAATGGAAGCAGATTCCATTTGGAGAAATGTTTGAATTAGTATAAATATCTAAGTGCAAAGACAGCTCTCTGTCTTTAATTATAACAGCTATCATACTACAATGGAGGAGTAATGGTCTCTGCCTAACCTAGCTTTTGAACCAGTACTACAGGTAGTGATGAGGGAAGCTTAGACCACTGCTTTAAAATACTGCTTAAGAGAATTTAACCTATTGCTTGACCAAGGAGAATCTCTGAATAACAAGAAGGAAAAGGATGTAATTGATCTAGGAAGAAAATATGAGAATTCAGCAGACGACTCTTACAGTTGAACAAGGAGGGCCAGGTTCTATAGGAATGCAGAGCCTACAATTACATCTGAATCTAGACTCCAGCTCCTTGAGATATTTGTGGGAAAGAGAAATAAAAAGGATACAAGATACAAGGGAAGAAAAGAGAAAGACACAAGATAAAGAAAAAGGATACAAGGGAGAGTCCCTGAAGTGAAATCAATGCACCTGCAATATTTTTTTTACACCCTCCTGATTGATTTGATTCTTGACTTGCCTATTACTTAAATCATTTAAGAACAATTCTGGAGACTGCACCTTCAAAAATATATTAAAAGGATGGAGTCAATCTAAAGGGTGGATACTAAAAGGATGGAGTCAATCTAAAGGGTGGATACTAAAATGGTCAATAGTCATTGTCATAAAGCATATGGGAACAGACTTAAAGATCTCAATCTATATACCTTGGAAGAAAGGTGGGAGAGGAGAGATATGAAAGAGATATTTAAATATCTCTATTGCATAAATGCATAGGAGGCAAGTCTCCTTCAACTGAAAGGAAACTCTGAAATGCAGGGGCATAGGAAGGGGATAGATTCATAAGTAACCCAAGGAAACACTTCACAGAAAGGGTAGTGAATTCATAGAACAATCTCCCAGTGGAAGTGGTGTAAATAAAGACTATATCGGAATTCAGGAAAGCTTGGGTCAAGTACAAAGGATTAGGGGAGAGGAATGGATAGAAGATGGATGGGTATCCTGGATAAGTCATATGATCTTTATGTGCCTTCGTTTTTCTAGGTTTCTATGTAAGTAAATTTGTGGTTCAGAACATATACTGGACTGAAACACTCTTGGTTTATGGAGCTGGGTAGGAGTGCTAGAGAGAGAAGGTCTAGAATACCAATGGCCTTCCAACTAAACTAGTCATAACCTAGGATCCAGTATCCTAGTGAGGTAAACCTCAGAAAGGACAGTGTTAGCTTCCTGAAGATGTATATTCTAGTAACTTGCACAGCAAAAATAAGAGGCAGTAAAGGACCCTACATTGTGAGGGACTGCATCTGTATGAGGAGGAGTTGGTAATGTAGTGAAATTCCATCATCCCTAGGCATTGCATCATTTGCCTATGAAATGTACATTTACTTTTTCCTGTTAATGTTTTCTCTTGTTGCTTAAGTAGTCCATTGAACTTGAATAACATCAACAAAACCTCTTTCAGTACTATCTGTATTTTATTGTCTTAGGCAAAGATAAAATGATTGAAACTAGGAAAGACAAGGAAACTGTACAAATGTCAGAACAAAAAAATAAAATAAAGTATATATTGGGGGTTGAGACAAGAGGAGAAAACAAAATATAGCTTTTTGTCAGTATAAAAGTATATGTGTTCTTGCCCTCTCTGAATCCCCAAGCAAGCACTGTGAACCAGGTTGGAGTGTCTTACAGAAAGAAGTAAATGGAAAAAACATTGCCATTGTTTAAGATACAGATCCATTTGAAGTTATATAAGACTTCCTGTCTGGGTACTTTGATGGGATGACCTGTTTGATCTGTTTGTTTCTCTTGGAGTTTAAGTCACTCAACATTTTAAATGCCACTTCTCTGGAGCCTTTGGGGACTTGACCCAATCTAGAGAATTTCCCCTGGAATGAATTTAGCATTTCATTTAAAGACTGGTCATTTTTCCACTGCGCCCAAGCAAAACATGACCCTGTCCAATGCATTTCAAGCTTATGCCTTGTAAGATGGCTGTCATTCACAAAACATGTCCCAAAATATCCTTCAAAATCATTTTTGAAAATTATCCAAATTTTCCTCTTTTCTTACCCAACTTCTAGTACTTCCAATATTTTCAGCCACTAGGTTCTATATTTTCCTGCAATTGTTGAATTGGTTGGCATGTGAGAGACCTTATAAGTCCAGAAAAGTCAACAGACATATTTCAAAATTCCTTAAAATGGCTAGGGTCAATGGGATCTACATTCAGTAGACCAATATTCTATTAAGTTGGACCTCTGAATATATTCAACTACAGGCAACTGGATAAACTTATCCAGGGGTCCTTTTACTATTTATTTAGATTTATTTACTGTCTTAAAAAAAATTACTCAAGGCAGTATACAGCAAGAATAAGTCAAACAAAAACAACAGAAAATTAAAGAAATAGAAATATTCAAATAATAATATAAGGCAGGGGTGCCCAACGCGTCGATCGCGATCGACAGGTCGCTCGCTCAGGCGACCCCAGTCGATCGCAGAACGGGTTCCCTTCTTCCCTTCTCTTTTTTCCCCTCCTGACTGGCCCGCTCCTGAATTCTGCTGCTGCCTCCGCTGCTCAACATTTAAAAAAAAAAACAAAAAAAGGCTTGGAGAACTTATGCTCCGGGGGCTAACATGTGCTTGTACCGGCTTCCCTTCGCTTCCCTCTGAAACCGGAAGTTATGTCCGGGGAGGGGGAGGGGGTAAGAAGGGAAGCCGGCACGCACATGTTAGAGCCCTGTTCGTGGGCTAAAGCGGGAGACAGGTCAGTGAAGCTTGCGATTTGCTCTTCTTGCTGCCAGGTCCTGCCTACTTTCTGTTTCCTCAAAGGCAGGACCCGGCAGCATTTTTCCCAAAATGTCGATCTTGGGCCGATCAGCCTTCCTCTTCCCGACCTCAATTGTGCCGTCGGAGAGGAAGTTCTGGCCAGCGGAACTTCCTCTCTGACGGCAAAATTGACGTCGGGGAGAGGAATGCTGGTGGGCCCGAAGCAAGGAGAGCTTGGCCGGCGGCGGGCGGCTTTGGGGGCCTGTTATCCGATGGCAGCGGCAGAAGCAGTGGCTTGTGGGTGGGCAGGGAGGGAGAAAGAGGGCAGGCAGGGAGACAGAAGGAAAGAAGAGAAACAGAAAAAAAGAATGGGGGCATGAAGAGAGAAAGAAAGAGAGGGCAAGGAGAGAAGAAGAAAACATTGGGGGGGGGGGAATGAGGTCAGGAAGAGAGGAAGCATACAGGCTAAAAGAAGGGAAGAAAGATTGGATGCACAGTCAGAAGAAGAAAGTGCAACCAGAGACTCATGAAATCACCAGACAAGGTAGAAAAAATGATTTTATTTTAAATTTAGTGATCAAAATGTGTCTGAATTTATATCTGCTCTCTATATTTTACAATATGGTCCCCTTTTACTAAACCGCAATAGAGGTTTTTAGCGCAGGGAGCCTATGAGCGTCGAGAGCAGCGCTGGGCATTCAGCACAGCTCCCTGCGCTAAAAACTGCTATCGTGGTTTAGTAAAAAGGGAGGGGGTGGGTATTTGTCTATTTTTGTATGGTTGTTACTGAGGTGACAGTGCATAGAGTCATCTCCTTTGACCTCTTTGAAAAAACCCCAGAATAGGAATGATAATTAACAATTGTATGCGTACAGTGTGCGTTGTGTTTTTTTTTTTAAATTTTATTGTTGGTAGATCATTTTGACTTGGTCATTTTAAAAATAGCTCGCAACGCAAGCCCAAAAAGTGTGGGCACCCCTGATATAAGGTATGGCATAAAATGCTGCATTGCAGTGTTAATACAATGTGTAATAAAACATTTTAATAGACAGCACAGGGTATAAGCAAAGATGGATCATATAGGCCTCCTTTTATCAAGCTTTGTTAAGGATTTTTTTATCATCAGCTGCTGTGGTAAAAGCTCCGACACTCATAGGAATTCTATGAGTGTCAGAGCTTTTACCACAGCGGCTGGCAATAAAAACCCTAATGCGACTTGATAAAAGGGGGCCATAGATAGATAAGATAGAGTAAAAGAGTTAGAAAATAAGGGGACTAATTTAAAGAAAGATGCAAGTGATGTCAGAAAGGTGTTTGGTAGGAGTGGATAGACATGTCCTGCTAGAGTATGTGCAGCCTCTGTCACTCCTTGTATCTGTGTGACTAGCAAGTTAGTTATTTCTTCCATGAAAGGCCCGAATAAAGAGCCAAGCTTTCACCTGCTTCCTGGAATAGAGACTAGTCTTGTGTTATACAAAGCCTTTCAGAGAATTCATTCCAGATTGTGGGAGCTACTCCAGAGGCTCGCTGGTAGATATCACATTGTGTGATATCCTTTGGAGAGGGTGTGGTTGGAGATACTTCTTAGAAAGACCTTAATGACCAAGCTACTACTACTATTGATCATTTCTATAGGTGAAAGCAGTGCTATACACATTATATGCAGGTGCTATCTCTATCCCTAGTGGGCTGACAATCTAAGCTTTGTACCAAGTGACTTGCCCAGGGTCACAAGAAGACTACAGTGGGTTCTGGGGCTTGATGTACCAACTCAAGTTAGTCTGTTCCAAGTGTATAGTACAATAAGAGAGAAGGAAGGTAGTCTGGAGTTAGCAGTGGAGGAGTAGGGCACAGATAAGAGAGACTTGCACAATGATTGAAGTTCCTGGAAAGGAGTATAGGGAAAGATAAGGGAGGAGAGATATTGAAGAGCTACAGAGTAAATGCACTTATAGGTCAATAAGAGGAGTTTACACTATATGCAGAAATGGATAGGGAGCCAATGAAGTGACTTGAGGAGAGAGGTGATGTGAGAATAGCGACTCTGGAAGAATATAAATTGTACAGCAGCATTTTGAATGGATTGAAGGGGAAAGGTATGGTTTAACGAGAGACCAGTAAGAAGCATTTTGCAGTAGTCTAGGCAAGAGATGGTAAAGGTTTTGGTGGTGTGCTTAGAGAGAAAGGGTCATATTTTGGCAATATTATGGAGAAAGAAGCAGTAGGTTTTGGTGGTCTGGTGAATTTGTACAGAGAAGGAGAAAAAGGAGTCAAAGATGATTCCGAGGTTGCAAGCTGATGAGACAGGAAGGATAATTGTGTTATCCACTGAGATAGAGAGCATGGGAAGAAGAGAGGCAGGTTTGGACGGAAGGTTAAGTAGCTCAGTCTTGGCCATGTTCAGTTCTAAGTGGCAGCTAGACATTCAGACAGCAATAATGGACAAGCAGGCTGAGACACAGGTTTGTATTCCCACAGAGATTTCTAGTATGGAGAAGTAGATTTGGGAGTCGTCAGCATAGAAGTGATATTGAAAGCCATGGGAAGAGATCAGAGCACCAAGGGAATGGGTATAGATGAAGAAAAGAAGTGGTTCTAAGACAGAGTCCTTTGGAACCCCAGCTGATAGCAGTGGAGGAGGATCTAACACTGTATACACTAAAGGTGCGATGTGAGAAATAAGAAGAGAACCAAGAATGAACAGGGCCCTGAAATCCAAGTGAGAACAGCATATCAAGGAGAAGGCAATGGTCTACACAGGGTCAAAAGCAGTGAATATATCAAGAAGGATGTGGACAGAATAGAAGCCTTTGGATTTGGCCAGGAAGGTAATTGGAGTTCAAGGAGTGAAAGTCTGATTGGAGCAGGTCAAGAATAGCTAGGGATGGCAAAAAGTCTAGGCAATGGTGGTGAACAGCACATTCAAGTAGCTTAGATAAGAAGGGGAGGAGGGAGATGGTTGGAAGGGCAGGCGGGGTCCAGTGAGGGTTTTTTTTAAGGAGAGGTGTAACTATGGCATGTTTGAAGGCATCAGAATGGTTGCTGTGGAAAGCGATAAACTGAACATATAACAGTCAACAGTTATAACAACCGGGGAGATAGCATTAAGTAGATGGGTAGGAATAGGATAAGAGGAGCACACTGTGGCTTTGGAGGAGGAAAGAAACTGAACAGTTTCCTCTTCAGTGATAACAGAGAAGGAAGAAAAGGCAGGATGGTCAGCAGGACGGTCAGCAGGACGGACTGGGTGAGAGGGAGGTGGAGGTGATTCGGTTAAAAACGTAAGGTTACTCTTGTGGACCTTGTCACGGAAGTACTCAGCCATCATCTGGAGCAAAGTGAGTGGGGTTGGAGGTGAGGACACCTTGAGTAAAGAGTTCAGTGTGGTAAAGAAACGTCAGGGGTTGGATCCAAGAGGAGTAGTCAGATGGGTGTAGTAGTCTTGTTTTGCAAGAGAGAGAGCTGACTGGAAGGAGGTCAGATGGAATTTGAAGTGTATAAAGTCAGCATGAGAGTGGGATTTAATCTAGAGATGTTCAGCAGATCTGGCACGGGAATGTAAGAAGTTGTAAGGGGTCAGCTAGGGTTGGGGTTTGGTGTGCTTTACAGACTGTAAGATGAGAGGGATGAGCGTATTTAGGTGAGATGAGAGAGTAGTATAATAATAATAATAACTTTATTCTTCTATACCGCCATAGTCGAGAGACTTCTAGGTGGTTTACATTCGAAGAAGGCTGGACAATCAGCGAATTACAGGAGGCAAGAATGAAGGTTACATAAGAAATAGAAAGAGGATATTAAATTGCATTGTGAAAGATAGGGAATATATCCTTGAGAGTGGAGAGGCTTCTGTTTAGGAGATGAATTTGTCAAACAGAGTGGTTTTAATTGATTTTCGGAGTGTGCCGTAAGTCAGATTGGTTTTATTTATGTAGTTATTCAGCCAGGATTGCTATCTGCTTGCTTGGAACTTGAAGGTTCTGTCCAAAAAGGATTTGTATTTGCAGTCTGAGATCTTTGTGTATGAAAAGATGTTTTGATTTCTGGTTGGTCTTGTGGGGTTGTGTAAGATGAAGTGAGGTTGTAGGTAGGAAGGTGCAAGATCCCAGGCCTGCTTGAAACAAATGCAGGCAAATTTGAACAGAATTCGTGCCTCCATTGGTAACCAGTGCAAATTTTTGTAGTAAGGGCTAATGTGGTCATTTTTTCTCAGTCTGAAGATTAGATGGACTGCCGTGTTTTGCACTATTCTTAATTTTTGTACTGTTATTTTTGGGATAGCTAGATAAACGATGTTGCAGTAGTCCAGTGTTGATAGGATCAGAGACTGTACCAGTAGTCTAAAGGATGTAGCGTCAAAGTATTTTTTGATGGTCCTTAGTTTCCAGAGTGTACAAAAACATTTCTTCATCACTAGGTTCGTGTGGTCTGCCATGGTTAGGTGTGTGTCCAGTGTGATACCTAGTATTTTTATGGTTTTGGAGATTTGGTAATTGTGGCCGTTTAATTGTATTGTTGTGCTGGAGATTTTGTCTTTGGAGCTTGCCAAGAAGACTTTTGTCTTTTCTGTGTTTAGTTTCGGTTTGAAGTTGGTTGTCCATTTTTCGATTTCGGTCATTATGTGAGAAAGGTTATCAATTATTTTGCTTGTTATGTCATTTAAGGGGATTAGGATAGATATGTCATCTGCATAAATATAATGGTTTAGGCTTAACTTTTTTAATAGGTGGCCTAGAGACGAGATGTAGATGTTGAATAGTGTGGGTGATAGTGGGGAGCCTTGTGGAACTCCTGAGGGTTTTTTTCATGGTTTAGAGTAGTTCCCTTTGCTGGCTACTCGGTATGATCTATTTGTTAGGAATTCCTGGAACCATTTCTTTACCTTTCCCGAGAGTCCCATTGCATCTAAGCATAGTAGCATAATTTTGTGGTCTACTAGATCGAACGCACTACTGAGGTCAAGTTGTAAAATCAGTGCACTTTTTCCCTTGCTGAAAAGATTGTATAGGTGGTTTAGGATATAAGCTATAACTGTTTCCGTGCTGTATCCTTTTCTGAATCCTGATTGATGCTCACTAAGGATGTCAAATTTGTCTAGGTAGTTCACTAGTTCCAAGTTTACCAGTCCTTCTTGAAGCTTAGTGAATAGGGGGATGTTTGCTATGGGCCTGTAATTGGATGTCTGGGATATTGCGTTATAGGAAGAGACAGCTTCATTGACAGACTTAGATTGGTACACCCTACAGTCTTAGATTATAATGTTAGACTTGTGAGGCAATGGTGACCCAGGAGTGTTCTGTGTAGTCAAATTATTTGGGAGGTAGTATCATAGTATCATAGAATAAGGGTGAGAAGAAGCTAGTAGAAGCAGACCTACTGGGAGGGTTTGTAATGTATAGAGGGCGATCCTGTTCAATAAGTACTCTGAGCCATTTTCTTTAAGATCAGACATAAGGCTCCTTTTACAAAACCATGCTAGTGATTCCCATTTGGCAAATGCAACGATGCCCGTAGGAATTGAATGGGTTTTGTCACATTTTCTGTGTGGGAATCGCCAGCACAGCTTTGTAAAAGAAGCCCTTAGAGTTTTAAATTTAGCTCTGTATTGGTAGCTATTATGGTCTGAATTAATCAGCTATAAAACAGATATTCCAGCTCTATCTGGCTAAAGTCTAACTCTGCCAAATCTAAAATAAATGAAGAAAGTGAAATTAAATTGGATAAAATTTGTCCAGCTATCAAGATGACAGAACTAGATTCCATCAGTAGGAATGCAAGCCTATGATTTGTCTGAGATAACCCCCAAAGTTACCTAGTGCAATTTTTTTTAATGTTTATTTTCCACTCTTGAGTTTTTTCTCTGTCCTTATCTGTCTTCCAAAGCCAGGTTAGAAAAGAGAAATGTTTAATTTTTGTTTGTAAACTGCTTAGATATTGCTGATTGGCCGTACATAATAATAAAGTTGAATCTTGAGAAATAACATCTTATTATTTCTTTAGCTGTGAGATAGCAGGTGTGTTCTGGATTGAAATTTCTTACCCAGGAAGAATACTCTAGTAAACCAGAAATCTTGTATTGAAGATGGTGAAGAAATTTTCACCATTCCAGCTCAGTCATAACAAGTAAACCACAGACCTTTTTGTGAAAGTGGGGGATAATTTTTTTTTGTACAATCTTATCCTCCATACTTCTAAAACACTTGACAACTTTTCCTGAGGAAATAAAACAAGGATTTTCCTATCTTGCAGGAAGCCATAATTATATAGGTAATTAGTATAAAAAAATGTGCATATCTCTTGCCTAATGTAAGTTAAATGGTACGCAAAGTTCTCGCCAAAGCGAGACAGTTACCAGGAAGAGAAGCTTGTTCAACTCCAGCAGGATCAGCAAGACTTATAACAATTTGAAAGAGGCGTTTGTTAAAATAATGTAAAATTAAAACAACCAAACAAAGAGCAAGCTCTGAGAACTGGGAACTTGAGCTTTTACCTTCCTTACTGAAATGTATAACCGAGTGCAAGCAATTCATAGTCAGATTTCAAGCTCTTTGAGAAAAATTTAATATTGAAGTACGAAGACAGCATATAATCTTACAGATTAAATATAGAAACAGACTGGAAGGAAAAGACCAGTTTTACAGAGGGAAGCTTCTCCTATCAAGAGAACTGAGACACATCCTCTTCTGCCAGACATGCCTCAGCTTTTTCAAGACGCCAACTCCCCTTCTCCTAGCGTCCTGGTCAAAGAGAATGGAGAATAGTAAAGAAAGCCAAATGTTCAAAGAACCAATGTCTCAAGAAACACGATGCCCACGACCCTTGTGATTCCCAACCAGCTGTAAAATAGGAAGAGAGAGGAAGAGCTGGCAACAAGGGATCCAACAGAGGAAGTCTTCTTCCAGACAGTCTGTCCTTTCCCCCAGCAGGGACTTTGCACAGCTATTCTTAGTTCAGATCTGTTATGCTTCCTTTTGGAGCAAGAAGGTTTACCTCCCCTGAGTGCGCTAAAAAGCACTGAATAGGTTTCCGATATACCATTCCAGTTTATTTCTGTAAATCCTGCAGGCTTGTCCCGGATACTGTAAGGAAGTAACTCTGCAAAGGCATCAGTTCTCTGTTAGATACAGGCAGCAACAAGGCAATACAGTACAATTTTGCATGACTTCTTTCTTGCAAAGTGTCCTACAAACGTCAACAGCTCTGCAATATTTGTAGAAAAGCAGAACTGCTGTATAAAATAATCCTGGAATAATGAATAGTTCTATACAGGTAAGTCTTTGTTCCCTATTGATATAAAGAATGCCTCTTCCTCTTATGTGATGTTCCTAGTTGCAACAATAGAAAGGACAGCAAAAAAATACTGAGCTGGACCTGGTTTTGTTTTATTTTATTATAATCTCAGGAACCTTATGAACATAAGATAAAACATGAAACATTTTGGGCTCCATTTTTGAAGGTGTGCTACAATGCTGCACGCACTAGATGCTAACGCCTCCATAGAGCTGGCATTAGTATTTTCCATGTAGCGCAGGGTTTGCGCGCGGCAGTATAGCGTGCGCTAAAAACGCTAGCACACCTTTGTAAAAGGAGCCCTTAGATCAGAAGTGCTAAGCATTCCATTCTGTGTCTTATAAATTTGCTGGAGCCATGGCCTTCTTTCTGGACAATTAGCACTCACTGAAACTTTGTTGTGCTTTCTCTGTTCTGAGTAGGGAGGTGAGGTGAGTCTGAATTCCATCTCTGTCAATTTCCTGCCTTTGAGTAACATCAGACTCATATGTCCTTCTCTTTTAGACTTCCAATTATTGTAATATTTAATTCCTCCTGTTTTCTCCTTACTGTTCTATTCATAACTTGTCTTTACATTATTATTATTCTAGGTGGGATTTTAGCATAGGTATCCCTTTGTACCATTACCCTCTATGAGTCTTCCCTCCTTTGATTTTAGAGGAAGTGGAAGAAATAAAATGAATGAGCCGCAGACAAATCTAATGCCATGTAAGCTGATCCTACTCTGAGCAAACCATTTTTTTCTGCACACATCCCTTAATCAACTGATTGTACTGCAATCAATTAACGGTATAAATTATAGGTGGCAAAAAAATTGAAACTATCATGCAGAGAAAATGTTGGCAGAAGGTACCACTTTTTTCCACCTAGTCTATCTGCCTAATGTCTTATTTTGGTCCCACCTTCAAAAGAGAAAGACTTCATACTTGGGAAAATCAAAAGAACTAGGCAAAGAAGATGGCCTGCAATCGGATGGCTGGACATTTTGGCCAAGATTCTATATAGGACGCCTGTGTGGGGCATCCTATACAGAATCAGGCCTACACTAACCCCAATTCTGTAACTGACATCCATGTTACAGATGCCAGTTACAGAATTGGGTTAAAGTAGACACAGCCGCTACACTTATTGCGGCAAGGGATCTCTCTGCCGCAATAGGTATAGCGGCAGTGGCCGCCTACCCCCCCCCCCCCCCCCCCGATGATCGCCAGCAGGAGGGTGCCCAACCCCTCCTGCTGGAAGGATACCCACCCGCACGACCACTGGCAGGAGGGTGCCCCCTGTCTGGACCCCCCCCACCCTATAATTAAAAAAACCCCTCCAGACATCCCCTAACCTTCCACTCCCCAGATAACCTCTCATTGTTGGCCGGCCGGCCAGGTCTTGCTACCGGATAGCCGGACAGCTTGCCTCGTCAAAATGAGGTGGGCCTGCCCCTTTCCAGCCCATCCCCGCTACATTTAAGGCCTGAGTGGAGATTTAAGTGGGGATTGGCGGTCCTGATAAGCCTAAGGCCTGATTGGCCCAGGCTCCTAGAGCCTAGAGCCTAGAGCCTGGGCCAATCAGGCCTTAGGCTTAGCAGGGATGGTCCAGAAAGGATATAATGGACACGTTAGCGTATGTTAGCATTTAGCGTGCATTAAAACGGCTAGCGCACCTTAGTAAAAGGACACGTTAATTCGTTTTCTATCCCATTTTCCCCAAGGAGCTCAGAACGGGTTACAGGTTAAACATACATAAAATACAGTTAACAGGTTACAATATGACAGTTAGAGAACAATTTTTACAATATAAGGTTGTGTCCTAAATCCACAGTATATCCCACTAGGGGTCTAATACCAATAAACATAAAATAGAGTTCAGAGGTTAAAGTTTGCCATTGTAATCTTCAACAGTGGAAGTTTTTCAATACAAGTTTTCTATCCTAACTAGACACACATTAGGGATCTAATACCAATATATATAATGAACAGTTAGTTACAGGTTGAATTTGCCATAGTTAAGGTATATATATACACACATATGCACATAGGTGCCATAATCTAGTCATTTACGCACATTTTTGGCATTTAAATGCTCAAGCTCTTCTTAAAGAATTACTCTCCAACTACCACAGTCAGTAGAATAAGGCCGTATCATCAGAAACCCTCGGCACTCAAGAGCATTAGAAATAATGCACCATCCCTCTTCTCCCTCCCTTTCTCCACAGAAATGTTAAACTAGTTGTGTATGTTTGAGAGGAGGGGGGGGGGGGATTTGTCCAAAATAAAGCATGACAGATTTGATCCATCTCTATTTCCTACTTTTAGCATCATGAACTGACTCCAACCTGCTCATGTCGATTACTCCATTATTTATGGTGAAAAGAAATCTCCCCAGGCTAATTAAACAACTAGTTGGTGAATTAAATCAATCCCACTCTCTGCAGCTGAATTCCCCAGTGGACAGCTACGCATCCTGCCTACAGCACAGTAGCAGCAGAGCAATCATTCATTAACCTTTGACCTGGTAACACTTGCTGCTGCTGCATCCCATCAGTGGCTCTACTATTGTGTCTCCCTAACTCCCAGCTGGGTGCTGGGGCTGGCTGACAGATCTCTTAATGACATTACAATGAATTGACTCCCGTTTCAGTACACAGATTTTTCAATTAGGATATAAATAATGGACTGTGGGACCTGAACTCCATTATTCTAGCGAGTGGACCGCAGCATCTCTTGCTCCCCAGCCCCTCCCATTCAGCTCTTTCATCTTGGGCTCACCTATGCAGAGAAAAATAAAAAAAGATCAAATTGGAAGGGATTTTGTTTAGACTTTCAGTGCAAAGGACAAATGTTTCTGCTATACCTTCTGCTTCTCAGTTAGGCTTTTCTAATGCCATGCGGCCATTTTTATTCATTCTCATTTTTGGTTTATGCAATAAAGTAATTCCATCTTATACAGTACTTAGTAGCCATAAAGTGCCATGAAAATGTAGGGAAACATGCAGTCATACTGGCTGATGTAGGGAAGGCAGGAATTGCTTTCCTTATGGAACTTAACATTTAAGGGAAGAAGAAGTTTGACAAAGGATGCTCGTAAACGGGGGATTTCAGTGACTGTGATGAAGGGAGGATAAGAGAGATCTCTGACATTGCAATAATGCGCTTTAAACATTAGAAGGCGCACACGTATGGATGGGCAATAATGACAAATTCTTGCTTCTTTATTTTTTACTTCCATGTTATAATGCTGGAATAACAGTATCTCATAATGTTATTATTTCTGTTGCCTATAGTGGAATCACGGGATAATAGCAAGTCATAATTGATTCTGCATTCGCAGTGCCTGAGGTACAGCACTGAGGTAATGATCTGTCTGCAGTTCTCCTTCTCTTCCTTGTGATTTAGAATTTTGAACAGAAAAGGTGTCTTCTCCCTAAAGATTAAACAGCCCCTCCAGCAGGATAACATTTCAATAAAGTAACATTTTTTCAAGAATAAAGATCAATTCTTAATTGATTACAAAGATTCCATGAAATATTTGATTCAACTCCTAATTAACCAGGAACCAATATTCAAAGGATCTTCAGGAGTCAGCAGCCTAGATCTGCTTAAATGGATTTTTCACTGCTGCATACCCTGATTTGAAGTCCCATTTTGCATTGGGCTTCTAGGAAAGAATTGGGATATATACGTGGAGAGATTCATAATTCCCCAAGTACATTATTCGAAAGGTTTGTTTGATGGGCAAGGCAGAAAATTCTACATAAACTTGGAAAGTTGGATGTGTATGCAAAAGTGTAGTCAGGTTTTGACTTCAGGGGGAGTAGACATTTTGTAAAATAGGTGCCTGTAAAAGACTGAAGGGTCATTCTGCATAGGTGCCATCTCATTCAAAATCTGCTTGGGGGAACAGGTGCACCTCACCTGTGTATGCCATTTTCACATATATATATATATATATATATATATATATATATATGAGGGGTGTTCAACAATTTATCTACCTGAGTATGAAAGTAACAAGCATGTTGTGACGTATTTCAAGGTTGCTCATGCACATTTGTGGCTCAGTGCAAGACTAACATTCCAAGAGACAGGATGTCAGGAGAGTCCTTATGTGAATCAAGTAAGAAACTGCTAGATTTGGAGCACCGTTCAATGATAAAATTTCTCAGAAAAGAAGGGAAAAAGGAGATACATGAATGCATGACTGCAATTTATGGTGAGTCTGCCCTATTATCCCACAAAGTAAAATTTTGGAGCAAGCAGTTTAAGGGGGATACAGAATCCATTGAAGATGACCCTCACACTAAAAGCAACTTTCACAGAAATGTGCGAGAAAGTCGAGGATTTAATTTTCTTAGACTGATGAATTAAGGTTTCCTGAATAGCTGAAGAAATGGGAATCGCAGCAAAAACATTTTGGAAAATAATTCATGAAAGTTGGACATGTCCAAGGTTAGTGCAAGATGGGTTCCAAGAATGCTCATGCCATGTCAGAAATCCACGAGGCTTCAGGCTGTCAGGAGAACTTGGAGATGCTCCATGAAGACCAAGTGAATTTTTTTCATCATTTGGTGACTGGAGATGAGACTTGGGTCAATCACAGAGATCCTGAATTCAAAATGGAGTCAATGCAGTGGAAACACAACTCATCCCTCAACGCAAAAAAATTCAAGAGAAAAATCTGCAGGCAAAGTCATAGCAAATGACTTCTGGGATGGACTTTTACTTCTGAAGTTCATGCCACACAAGACAACCATAACCGGGGATAGTTATGCCAATGCAATGATAGCTTTGCAGGAGTCAATCAAAGAGAAAAGATGAGGAAACTACAACAGGTGTGCTGCTTCTTCACAACAAGGCACCGATGCACATGTCATCACATTCACAGGCTGCCATCCAAGAATGTGGATTTCAGCAGCTGAACCATCCACCTCACAATTCTAACCTGTCACCTTGGTTTATATCTTGTTTCGAGTTTTGAAGAAATCTCTCCATGGACAGTGGTTTTTAAGTGATGAAGATGTCAAGGAAGCTGTGATGTCAAAGAGAAGAATTCTTTTCAAAGGGGTTAAAGTCATTGCAGGAAAAGTGGATGAAGTGTATGGAGCTATCAGGAGACTATGAAAAATAAAATAAAAAATTTTTGAAAACTCTTTTCTTTTCTACTGAGGTAGATAAATTATTGAACGCTCCCTTGTACGTTGCTATTTATATGTAGATACAGCAGGATTGTCCAGTCTTATATGGGGGGGCCACATTTTATGCTTTATAACATTCAGAGGGCCAAGACATGCTTCTGCGCATGTGTGCATATTCACTCTCTCTCTCTTTTTTTCTCACACATATACACACATTTACGTACTTCCTCAACTTTCTTCTTCTCTTTCCCACGTACCCCGCAACATAGCCTTTACCCAGTCTCTCTCTCCCATGTACTCCCCCCACAGCCTTTTTCCAGTCTTTCTCTCTCTCATATGCCCCCCAAAACTTTCACCCATTCTCTCTCTCTCTCTCTCTCCTCCCCAACCTACACACACACACACACACACACACACAGAGCCATCACCTAGTTTTTTTTACCTGGCTTCAGCCATGTGTTCTGGAAGTTTGGGTTGGTCTTGAGAGACTTGAAGCTGCGAGACCAACCCAAACTTCCAGCACTTCACAACTCAAGCTTGTAGTGAGCTGAGTTGTGATGGTGAAGATTCTGAGAATTGATGAGCTTCTAAAGACCACGAAGGATCACTTGGTAGGTCGGGTTCTGGTCTACGGGCTATAAGTTGGACAAGCCTGGTATATTGTACAGTTGTTATCACATATCCATTTAAAATTACATCTTTAGACATTTATTTTCAGTAGGGTCTTCATTTTAGGCAACTGAAAAGTATCAGAGGTCAGGGGATGCAAGCTGGAAGCCTAACTCTGATTGACAGTCCCAGATATCTTATACAGATTCTTCAAAGCAGATAAATAATAGTAGGCCTAAATAAAAATGATGCACATAGAAAAATATTTATTCTTAAAAACATAATGAAAAAAACCAACAACCTTCATTCACCTAAGAAACTATAGGAAATAACTTAGGGGGGATGCTATCATCCTGGGTTACAGTTAAGATGTGTTATGAGGGGCCGCTGAAAAGTTCTCAGCCCAACCAAGAAGAGAATGATGTGGAGCCATGAAACTTACAAGTTATTCCACACTTTTCCTGACACTTTTCCTTTCAATGAGGCAAATGCATCTAGCAAATGGGCACAAGTACCACAAGTACAGGGAAACCAAGCCATTGTGACATCACCAATGAGGCTGGCTCTTAGGTACTGGTGGAATGAGGCATTATGACATCACAATACGAGGGGCCACTGAAAAGTTCTCAGCCCAACCAAGAAGAGAATGATGTGGAACCATGAAACTTACAAGTTATTCCACACTTTTCATGACAATTTTTGATTCAATGAGATTTACAGTGGAAACTATGAAGCCACCAAAACCCACCAAAAAAGGGCTACTGGGGTGATAGACAGGTGGGTCTAGTAGGTTTGAGGGGTTGTAAGGGGGTTATGGTGAGATGTACTTCTGGAACCCTTTATGTGAAGTTCACAGCAGTGCCCTCTAAGGTGTCCCGCTGTTCTGCTGGCATCTCTGTATGGTCAGTCCATTACAATGATGGCCATTCCCAAATTCAAATGCAGTTCTGTAGTCGAAAATGGGGTATAAATTTAGGCATCCTAACAGCTGGACATCCTGTTGGCCTAGATGTCCAACTAGGCAATTAAAAAAAAACAACAAATTGGGTGTTTAGCAGTTTGGCTTTCAAAATGGGTATTTCTGTGTTTCCGACTTTGGATATTTAGCGGGAAACATCCAAGTCAGACTTAGACATCCTTTTCAAAAGTGGCCCTCAAATCTTCTTATTCTCACTCTTGGGCAGGAAAGGCCATCCTATTAAAAGGTTTAAAGATTCACATATGTTCATTCATCAGGTGATAAAGATCCATACGTTAATCATCTGATCCTATATGAAAGGCCAAATATGTTTTTCAGACTTTTCAAATGCAATTCAAAAGTCACTTAGGCCCGGATTCTGTAATCGGCGCCCAAGTCAATGGCCACTTTAAAAGTGGCCACTGATCAGTCCAGGGCACCAGTTACAGAATCCCTCCAAGATAGGTAGCTGAATTATAGGCCAGGGCTACATTTCAGCTACTTATCTTTGCCACTAGTCCGCAACTGATCATGGCAGGGGGATTCCCCAAAGCCACAATTCTGTAACTGGCATCCAAGTTCTGGGCGCCGGTTACAGATTCACAGCTTTAGGGATTCTCTGCCACTCAGTTGATATTGGAAGGGGAAATTCCCCCACCACGATCGGCTGAGAGCGGCCGCAGCAAAGAACCCCCATACCCAACCTGAAATCGGTTGGCAGGAGAGGTACCCACTCTCTCTTGCTGGCACCCCCACTTCTAACATCCCTGGCAGGAGGGATGCCCAATCCCTCATGTTGGCAGCGCCCCCCCCCCCCCCCCCAACATCCCTGGCAGTCAATATTTACTCTGCTAAGTATCCCTTTTGTACAAGAGAGTTACAGCTCTAGAAACAGGCTCCAAACTCTTCATAAACACTGGAACAGAGGCTGCCCTACAAACCCTGTGTTTACCTCAAAATAGTGAGAAAGACTCCAGAGACTTCCTACTGAAATGAATACAAGATTCATGGAAAAAAAAAATAAAAAATCAAACCGACCTTCATCAGAAATGCTGATTCGTAGTAATATTAAACTTGAGACCAGCTGTGTCATTAAATCAACCCCTCCTCTGCATTCACCCACTAATACATCCATCACAGACTGAGCAGATATGATATTTTCTCACAAAACCCCAGTCCTCCCTTTTTTAAACTCTCATCTCCTTTCCTTTGTCTGCACTGAGTATAAAGCCATGTCAGCCATGAAGTCATCTCATATTCATTTTGTTTCAGAGAATTACCATGGATCGCATAAGCAAAGAGAACTAATAAATTACTCTGTATGTAGTATTCCCCCAAGGACACTGTTTCACTGGCAAACTCTGGGAAATACTTTGCTAGAAATGGTTGATTCCAAGATGAAAACAGTCCTCTAAATGCTGCAGAAGAGGGCATGAGGGCCATGATGTTATTAACCATATGTTTTGCTGCCATGCATGGAAATGACCAGAGTTAGGAAACTTGAGAAATGCCATGGTGACATGAGGCTTTTAAACTCATTCTAACATTACTAGGCCAAAAGTATACCAGTAGAGAGATGAATACTTTATTATTGTGGTATAAGCCACTGAAAAATATGATGATTGGTCATAGTTTGAAAATCCACACAAAAGAGGCAAGTAAGAAGTCTAAGTCCAACCAATGATGCTACATTTATTAGTCCATAACAAAGTCCAATAAAGAGAAGCATTCTCTACAGTTTCACTTGGAACGCTTTTGTCGCAAACACGGTGTATTTTCTCTAGAGTATACGCTTAATCTGTACCTCACTATTTATTTTTTTAAATTTTATATACCGTTGAAATCTAAACGGTTTATATAACTATACATACATAATTCTATAAAATAAGTAAAATCAGACTAGTCCCCTGAGGAAAGCGTTTGCCGAAACTGGGATCTTAGTTGGGACAACAACCGAGGAGAGCGCTTCTCTTTATTGGACTTTGTTATAGACTAATAAATGTAGCTTCTTGGTTGCATTTAAACATCTCACTTGCCTCTTTTGTATGTGTAGGTTTTTTTGCCATTATGGCTCGAGGCAAGATCTGTGCTTTTCTCGTTTCTATTGTCTATAGTTTGAAAATCCAGCATCTTGGCTTCTGAGGACAGGGATAAGAATAGTGCTGTATTTCTGGGGGACTTTTGCATCTGAATGTTCTTTGCCTCTGTGTCTAGGGTTACCATTTATTCTTCTGCAAAACCCCAGACACATAACCCTGCCCTGTTCCGCCTCCAGCCCCGCCCTTTTCCACCCCAGTCCCGCCCTATTTGTCCCAGCCCCGCCTAGTTCTGCCCCCACAGAGCCTCCTCTCTTCCCCAATGGGCTCCAGCCACGTCTGGAGGGCCTAGAGCGTGCCCAGATGTGTGCGACATCATCTGCGCATGCTCAGAAGCCCTCCAGATGCTGCCAGAGCTCGTTGGGGCCTTCCAAAACCTGGACAAATGCTGGGTTTCAGAAAGTCTGTCCAGGAGCCTGGACTGTCCTCTAAAAAGAAGACATGTCTGGGTTTTCACGGATGTCTGGTAACCCTATCCATGTCTGCCCTGTTTGCTTCTGGTTCCTACAGTGAACTACCCCCTGAGTACATCTTTTTGGAATTAGGGATCCAGGAAATTATTCATGGGTCATTATCAAAGGGGCTAACCAAAAGACCCTATTCTGTTGTGTGTGAGCTTTTGACTGTTAGATCACTTTAGTTAAGACCTACATCTTATTTTAGATACTTGTTTTTTTTAGCTCATCTGAAGATCTCTGATTTCTTCTAACCCCTCCTTTTGTTGCTTTCCCTAATTATCTTATTTACTATCAACTATTGTATTTCTATCCCTGCCTTTCCTAGTCGTTCCGTCAGTCCCGTAAGTCTAGTCAGTAACATTTGTATTTTCCCTTATATGTTGTAAATAATTTTAGTATTGTACATCGCCTTAAAGTTATGATTAGGCGATTAATCAAATTTTTAAATAAACTTGTCTGTGTGTTTGTTTTACTCTTGCATTTGGAGGCTTAGTTTGTTTTAGGGGCTGTTGTTAGAGCTGCTCAGGTTTTATAGTTAAGACATTTTAATTTGCTTGTTAGTCATTTGGGGCTGTAATGTTATATCTTTATTCAGTTAATTTGCCTCATTCAGTTATCAGCATAAAGAGGCATATTTTCAGAGCACCTAGACTTACAAATTTACATTATAGGGGCCTTTTCAAAACACCAAGGGCTCCTTTTATGAAGCCGCATTAGTGGCTTTATCGCACACACCTTTTTAGCACACGCTAACCCCCGCGCTAGCCCAAAAACTACCGCCTGCTGAAGAGGAAGTGGTAGCAGCGTGGCCGGCAAATTAGCATGCGCTATTACGCACGTTAAACCACTAACACGGCTTCGTAAAAGGAGCCCCAAGACATTCAAAAAATGGCATAAGTCAGCACTAGGATGTCACCAGGATGTAAAAATACTGATTTTCAAAACCATTTTTCTGGACATTTTGTGAGACATCCTTGCTTCTGTGCATCCAAAACTAAAGGGGACATGTTGGGGGCGTGTTCTGGGCAGACTTTGGGCATGCTTAGACTTGGACATCTTGCAGTAATAAATCAAACCTTAATTATAATTTTTAAATAGTTTATAAATACGTCTTATATTCATCAAATAAATGACATAGCTTTTTGATGCAGCACACCCCTCCTGATGCGATCCTGTTTGAAACTTCTTCTTCAGGGTCGCGGTGGTTATAAATCCATAAGCTAGAAAGGACAGGTGCCGTGCTCCAACGAAGATGGCACCCTGTTCTATACCACTTAGAATTTTGTAGACCTCAATCATATTCCCCCCACCCCCTCAGCAGTCTCTTTTCCAAGATGAAGAGCCACAACCTCTTTAGTCTTTCCTCATATGAGAAGAGTTCCACCCCCCACCTCCTTTATCATTTTGGTTGCTCTTCTTTGAACCTTTTCTAACAGTGACCAGAACTCCCAGATGAGGACACACTTTGGAACAATACAGAGGCATTCTAATATTCTTGGTCTTATTTTCCATTCCTTTCCTAATAATTTCTAGTGTTCGGTTTGCTTTATTGACTGCCATCACACATTGGGCAAAAAACTTAAGCATATTGTCTACAATGACACCTAGATCTTTTTTCTTGGGTGCTGACTCTTAAGGTGGACTTTAGCTTCTGGTAACTATTATTTGGATAATTCTTCCCAATGTGCATCACTTTGCATTTGTCCACGTTAAATTTCATCTGCCATTTGGATGACCAGCCTTGAAATTGATGAGGACTTTTTCATTTTCTCAGAAGTCTCTTATGAGGAACTTTTTCAAAAGCTTTCTGAAAATCTAAATACAGTACATCAACTGGTTCATCTTTATCCACTTGTTTATTCACATCTTCAAAGAAATTAACAAATTGGTGATGTGGAATATCAAATAAACTTGAACTTAAAAACTGTACCATCATTGCTCCTCTGTGTCTCTCTCCTGTGTCCAGCATTCCTCTTCTGTGTCATTCACCCCCATCCAAGATTTATCCATGTCCTGTGTCCTTCCCCCCCCCCCCCCCCATACACACACATCTGGCAATGCCCCTCTGTATACCTCTCCCCCCTCATGGCCAACAATGCTTCTCTGTGTCCCTCTCCCCTCCCCATGTCAAGCAGGGTCTGTATCCCTAACCCTCCCCCTCCTCTATGTCCTTCTCCCCCTCCATGTTTATCTGTGTCCCTCTATGTCTCTTTATTCTCTTATCCAAGGTTGCTCTTTTAAGTTCCTATCACTCCAGCATTGCCCCCTGTGTCCCTATATTTCTCCTAAAGTCCATCATTGCCCTTCTATGTTCCTCTCCCACCCTAAGCTTAGCATTGCTCTATGTGTTTCACCCCCTCCCCTTATATCTAGAATTGCCTTAATTCCTGCACTATTACTGCTGGTGATCAACACAAGTTTAGAGGCTGGGGTGGGGAGATGTGGAGAGATGGAAAGATACTTGCACCTGGCTCAGGGTTAAATTTACTGGTGGACAACTGGTGGGTTTGGTCCCCTTTATGCAGTCTTTTGCCCACTGGTAAAAGATGTCCTGGTTGCACTGCAGCTGGGTGGGCCTGAGCTGAAAATGAATGGGCCCAGCCCCAATCATGGCTATCAGGGCCGCCATCAGGGCAGTACTACCAGTCCTGCATTCAGGGGCCCGGAGCTGACAGGGGGCCCGGGCTCCCCCAGGCAAAGTGAGTCGATCACCCAGGACTCACTTTGTCTTGGCGATCTAATCTATCGGGCCGATCAGTCTTCCTCTCCCCGACGTCAATTCTGCAGTCGGAGAGGAAGTTCGGGCCAGCCAATCGCTGCCTGGCTGGGCGGAACTTCCTCTCTGATGGCAGAATTGACGTCGGAGAGAGGAAGACTGATCGGCCCGAAGCAGGGAGAGCATGCGTCGGCGTCGGCGTCAGCTTTGGGGCCTGTTATCCATTAGTGGGTCCTGTTCCCTGATGGCAGCGGCAGTGGCAGTTGCTTGGGGAACGGCAGGGAGAAAGAAAGAAAGGGGGCAGGCAGGGAAACAGAAGGAAAGAAGAGAAACAGAAAAAAAGAAAGAAAGGTCAGGGAGAGAGGAAGAAAAAGTTGGGGGAGGGAATAAGGTGTGGAGGAGAGAAAGCATACAGGCTGATAGAAGGGAAGAAAGATTGGATGCACAGTCAGAAGAAGAAAGTGCAACCAGAGACTCATGAAATAACCAGACAAGGTAGGAAAAATGATTTTATTTTAAATTTAGCAAAGTGGAGGCAGTATTACCACAGTTTTCAAAGGAATTTGCCCCAATAACTTAATAGTTAACTGGGTAAATTCCCAGAGATGAAAACTTCTCTTCACTTACTATGCACAGTTCTGAATTTATATCTGCTGTCTATATTTTACAATATGGTCCCCTTTTACTAAACCACAATAGTGGTTTTTAGCGCAGGGAGCCTATGAGCGTCAAGAGCAGCGCTGGACATTCAGCGCAGCTCCCTGTGCTTAAAACTGCTATTGTGGTTTAATAAAAAGGATGGAGGGTATATTTGTCTATTTTTGTATGGTTGTTACTGAGGTGACAATGCATAGAGTCATCTGCCTTGACCTCTTTGAAAAAAACCCAGAATAGGAATGATAATTAACATTTTCTCAGCGTATAGTGTGCTTTGTGTTTTTTAATTTTATTGTTGGTAGATCATTTTGACTTGGTCATTTTAAAGTAGCTCACAAGCTCAAAAAGTTTGGACACCTCTGAGCTAGAGCGTTGAAACTGTGTATTTATATTTTATCCCCCCTTTTACAAAACTGTGGAGCGTTTTTTAGCGCCAGCCGTGGTGGTAGCAGCTCTGATGCTCAGAATTCTATGAGCGTCAGGGCTGTTACCACTGTGGCTAAAATCCACACTACAGTTTTGTAAAAGAGTGAGGGGTTAGTTTGTGATGACATATTCCATACTAGGCGAAGGTGTTTTCTATGTTCTGTGTGTTCAAAAGACATGGTTTTCTGTTAGGATTGACGGTGTAGGATTGATTGGTCTGGCTTGTTTAGTTTTACAATGGGTGTATTGATGTACTGCTCACTGCAATATGTAAGATGCTGCCTTTTCCTAGGTACTCATGTGTGACGTGTGGTTTGTTACTAAAAATCATGCTTTTCTTACAGATGAGGGGGTGCCAAAAAATGATGGGCCCCAGGTGTTATATATGCTACGTACGCCACTGTATGTAAAGATACCAGAAAGCTGGCGTAGCAAAAACTTTAAGTAAATTGTTATTCTTCTAAGTTTTGAGTATTTAACCCTCCCACAATCTCACAGGCACTCGTTTCAAGTTTCAAGTTTATTGAGATTTTGATTTAAACGCAATATCAAATATTTTCAATGCGTATAACAAAAATAAATTTGGGGAATTAAATAAAACCATTTGAACAATAAACATACAAACATATCCATAGATGATTAAAATTACATAAGGAGTACAAGGATAAACTACATTTGTTTAAAAATGCGTTCTCCGCGCCTGCTTATAAATTTGTTGACTGGAAGGATCCAGCAATGTGGCCAGATGCCATTCAGGACAAAGACAGAGAAAGAATTGTGCAATTTGGATTAATGATGGAAGATGATTTAAAGCAAATGGCACAGTCTATGAGTAAAGATCTTGACGGACGTTCTTTTTATGAATATCTCCTCTATGCCAAATCACCCAATGGACGTGAGAAGATTTTATGGGACTGGCTTAGGTGGAGCATTAGCAGAAAAGTATGTGTGTATTCGGCCCATGGAAGAAGGGGGGATGTCGGGGGGGGGGGGGGAAGGGGTGCGTGGGGGGCCCAATAGGATTGCTCAGTAAGGGGCCCAGAAATTTCTGATGGCGGCCCTGATGGCTATGCCCCTGGTCCAAACTGCCACCCCTTTTTAATCAGATAAAATTTAGGCAGGAAGAATATATTTAGTCAATGGAGAGGAAATTGTAAAACCAAGGTTGTCTAGACACCTCCTCAAATTGCTCATCTAAAGTGCATAATAATAATAATAATAATAATTTTATTCTTATATACCGCCATACCCGGAGAGTTCTAGGCGGTTTACATCAGTTACAGTAGTATCTGCGTTGACACGCAGATTTACAAACAGTTTGAACAATTTTAAACAATTTATCAGCAGTACACAATTTATCAGGTAGAAACAAATGTAAGAGCGGGGTTTACAGCATTTTATCATGTAAAGACAATTTATCCGATGTAAATAGTTTATTGGATATAAGCAGTGTTAATCGAACTTAACAGAGGATGACTGGCGGAGGGGAGATGGGGGAGAGGGGAGCAATTAAGGGGGGGAAGAGCGGGGGTGGGTGGGGGGGGTGTAGTAATGTAAGCGGGGGGGGGGGTTGTTAGGGGTCTTGTTTGCCGAATAGGTGGGTTTTGAGTGATTTTCTGAAGCCGAGGTAAGTGGGGGCCTCGAGTATCATTTGTGCAAGCCATGGGTTGAGCTTAGCTGCTTGGAAGGCGAAGGTTTTGTCTAGGAATCTTTTAAGGTGGCAGAGTTTTAGAGACGGGAAGGCGAACAGCTGAATTCTACGGGATTTCTTGTTTGTGTTGTAGAGGTTAAAGTGAGAATTAATGTAACTTGGTGCTGAACCATTTATCGATTTGTAGCAGAAGCATGCGAATTTAAAGAGGACTCTAGATTCAAATGGCAGCCAGTGAAGTTGGTGGTAGAAGGGGGTGATGTGTTCCCATTTCTTAAGGCCGAAGATGAGGCGCACCGCCTACTAGGGTCTGCCTACTAGAAACAGCTTGAAAGTGGCCTTGGTTACCTCTTTTAGTGTCAAGTGTGTGAACCTTTGACTTGGAAGGTTCTTGTTGTTCCCAGCCTGAGGAACAGTAGTAAGAAGAGAGATCCCTTTAGAGCAGAGGTTCTCAACCCAGTCCTCAGAATACACCTAGCTAGTCAACACATTTCATTTGTTCACAAAGCTAATTTTATTCCTTTATATAAAAATGAAAACAAATTTTAGGGGTCGCCCCCCACCTCGCTGTTTTTGTTAAACTACCACTAAGCTTAACAGTATATTGTATTTTTTGTGCACTCGACAAATAATCATA
This sequence comes from Geotrypetes seraphini, assembly GCF_902459505.1. Lineage (NCBI taxonomy): Eukaryota > Metazoa > Chordata > Amphibia > Gymnophiona > Dermophiidae > Geotrypetes > Geotrypetes seraphini. The sequence goes on along the minus strand of NC_047084.1, from coordinate 301,863,888 downwards.
GATCTATGACATAGATACAGAAGGAAACTTCTTTTGATGACTAGCCACTAGTCAAAGAAAAAATTGATTCTGACTTTCATCTTTTGTCAAATTATCATTGTATTTTTCAATGAGGCTTATCCCTCGTTCTGCTGCATTATTAACAGTCAGTTTGGATGCCTGATTCCAAAGTTCCTTGAAAACCGGATCATCGGTCTACTATGTGGGATGTTTCTTCAGGAATATTTTCTCTTTTGTTGATCGTCCTTCAATCAAGAGATCAAAAAACTACTGTGTTCTGTGTTACAAGACTTTTAAAGATCACAGGTTTCGTTTCATCTGAACGCATGAGATGTCTTGGAATGTCTGGCAATAGTGGACGCTGTAAGTTTTGCATCATTTGTAGCTTTGTTTCTGGTGCAATTCTGTCATCAAAAAAGGCAAGTGCTTGGACAGATACCATAGATATCTGGAAATAGCTGTGAGCAACAGTTTTATTCGGATATGTGTTGAGAGTAGAAAGCAGTTCAACGTCATTGTATGAGGCCCTAATTCCCATCGACATTTCATTCCACTGTCAAAAGTACACAAGCCAGTTACATTGCTGAGTTGCCGTGCTGTCCTCTAAAACTGTGCTCTGAATAGGAATAACTTCAGTGCGTAAATCCCAACTGACAGACTGACTTCCCAAAGAGCCAGTTTTCAGGTGCAGATAGCAAACGAGATGATGCCATACAAACTGATTAAGTCAAAACTACACAGGAGGAAAATAACTTCAAAAAGCGTGAAAAAATTCAAGAAAATAAACGAAAAACACGCTAGTGTAATTGCTGTAACTTCTTAAAAATATCAGTACTAACCAGTACTTTTAAGAAGTTTACAGGAATTACACTAGCGTGTTTTTTGTTTATTTTTTTTTATACAAACTGATTATGCACAATCACCTACATACACAATACATGCTGGGGTGACCTCTAAATATTGTCTAATCAAACTAAAAATTTGACATATGAGTAAGACATCCCTAATGAATGTGCATGAGATAAATTTGCATACAATGGAGGTAGTGAAAATCTGACTGGCTAGTTGTGTCCTGAGGACTGGCTTGATAACCCCTGCTTTCGATCAGATCTTCCCAATCTATGGGTCAGATCCCCAAATAGGATCTCAAAACCTGCATTTTGGGGTTCCTTCTTGGGTGGATTCTTCATAGATGCATCATTATTCCATACCTCTGGAAGGTCACACAATTTTGGGGGGCTGAAGTCCTGGGCTACAAAAAGATTGATAAGTACTGCTTTAGTGCAGTGGTTCCCAACCCTGTCCTGGATGACCACCAGGTCAATTGGGTTTTCAGGCTAGCCCTAATGAATATGCATGAGAGAGATTTGCATATAATGGAAGTGACAGATATGCAAATCCACTCCATGCATATTTATTAGGGCGATCCTGAAAACCCGATTGGCCTGGTGGTCCTCCAGGACAGGAACCACTGCTTTAGTGAGAAACCGAGAGACTATAAATACAGTGCTGATAGTCATGCTCAGTAACTTTGTTATCTTGATTCAGGGTTGGATGTGATGCTAATACAGCAGGACATGAGCTCTGCATTTGATATGGATGATCACTCTACTGTAAGCTTGCTTTCAGTAAACTGGTCTTAGAGGATTTACTGTTAACTGTTTTTGCCTCTATTTCTTTTTTTTTTTGCTCATTTCAGGTAGTGTATTTCCTTGCCACCAATAGCAGATGAATCCAGAAACATGTGGGATGTAGCAAAGATATCAATCCTCAAAAGGGCGAGACAACCAAGGAAAGACAGAGAAAGTAATGGTCCAAAGACAATATCACGCCAGTTGGCCCTCATAGATCAAACTTGAAAACCAAGAGACAGCCCAAGAAATGAACAACTGAACTACTCTATCCCATCTCCGAACCGAGTTGGATGAGAGATTCCAAGGAGCAGAGGCTAAGGCAGGTGGAAAGCAATACACTAAGATATCATAGACCCGCATGGCAGACAACCTCTCACCAGAAAAATATACACCCTAACATCACCAAAATATGGCCTGCAGACTAATTTAAGACTATGCTCCTGAGTCCCCAAAATCTTTACAGATTGTGCATTATTCAGAATGCAGCTATTCGATTGATTTTCAATCTGAAAAAGTTTGTTCAATTATGCCTTTTCTCCATGAACTGTATTGGCTGCCAGTCGAGGCCCATGTGAAGTTTAAGTTTGGTTGTTTTTGCTTCAAAGTATCATCTGGCCTTATACCTAATTATCTTGTGGATTCATTTATATTTAATTCAAAACGCTCTAGATATTCACATGCTCTATTTACTTTTCCATCAGTTAAAGGGGTGTAAATTTAAAAGATATCATCGTCTCTTGTCTTATCGAGTAGCATCTTGGGATAAGGATTTGAATTGTTTAGTTGCAACTTCCAGTTCTTATCAACAATTTAGACGACATTTAAAAACATATCTGTTTACTAGATTTTTAGGCAACTGAAGCATTTCATCTAATTGTAATTCATTTTACTTTTGTAAACTGCAAAGAACTTAAAGTACAGAAGTAAGTTTTTATGTTATGCTAGGAATTTGAGCTATAATTCCAGAGATGGAGGCGTGCTGTACAGATTTGTGGAGTGGACAGTGAAGAAAAGCTGCACTTTGCATCCAGAGATGGAGCTGTGCTATACAGACTGCCAGAGTTAATTGCCAATATCAGAATCTTATCTGATTTCTTGTGGGGTTCCTCAGATCTCCATCTTGGCCCCATTCTATTTAACATTTGTTTAGCTCCCCTTTCATTCAGGATCTTAACATCAGTCCTTTGATTTATGCTGATGAGATTCAATTTGTAATAGTACATTGCTAGTAGAATCCTGCTTTCCAATCTACAGTTAATAGCAATCTGTCGAGAAGTTCGTCGGAAAAATACGGAATGAAAAATGTGGAAAATCACTGGACTAAGGGCTAGATTCACTAACCTTACTAAAGCATTGCGATCTGTGGCCGATCTAATCCCGGGTGACTGATTCACAAAAAACTGTGCATGCAAATGCTCTAATCGCAAATACGTCCACACGCGATCCCACGGATCGCTGCAGAGTGATAATGACGCTTGTGCAGACCATCTTCTTTGCCTGTAGATGGTCTGCGCATGCGCTGACTCTCCTAACTTCCCTCACGCTCCCCGAGTGCAAACTGACCAACTAACTGCCACCTCTGTAGCCCAGAAGTAAAGAGAAGGGAAAGACAGATCCCTCTGTTTGGAAGGCTGAGCTCAGCTTCCATTCCAAAGCCTGACATTTGGAAACAGGCTTTCAGAGCACCGAGCGGAGGAAGTGGGGGGAGCGCGTGCAGGGCAGCAGAGAAGCAGTTCCTTTTTAAAAAAAGCTTCATTGTTGTGAGCCCATGGTTTTAACCTGCGGGTTTAAAGCAAGTTAAAACCACGGGCTTGCGACAAAAAGGAACTGGCTTATTCTGTTAAAACCACAGGCTCGCGAATATGGCTGCATACAAGAGCAGGGTGGCAGAGAGGCAGGGTGGCAGAGAACAGTGCAGTCGGAAAGGACGTCAGCAACTGGTCCCCAGCAGTCACTTCTTTGTTGATTGGCCAGCCCAGTTGGTGTTCCATATTATGGTTAGTGAATCGCTGCCTTCCTACTTTGCATGCCATTTCCCCTCATTTGCATGCATAGATTGGATCGGATCGGAGGATGATTGGCAGACAGGTTAGTGAATCGGGTCGGAGGAAAATCGGGTCAGTATATGATTACAAACACGATGGGCTTAGTGAATCTAGCCCTAAATATATAGCTCTTGATAGAGACTGCCCCAACTTTGTTGGTTGGGCTGAGAACTTTTCAGCGGCCCCTCATAGAGGTGTATTTCATTTTATATCATTTTCTATACCATTTATGGGATTTTCACAGGAGAAGCGAAGGGATGAGCATCAGGGCAAAAGAAGATACACAAACAAATCTTTTTGAATATCAATCTCTTTTGTTTTCAAAAATAATTTTATTGATTTTAAAAGAATAAAACACAATTACTAAGATCCACAATAAGTAAAAGATGTGTCCTTATTGTTATATTTTAATGCCAACATTGCAATTCTATGTTATATGATTTTTTTTGCTGTATTGATTTTGCCTCTGCTTTTAAACTGTATTTTTTCAATTTATTGTAAGTTGATTGCTCTGAGCGTTGTAGACTGACATGGCAGGATATGATTGTGAATAAAATGAAAGCAATAGCATCATGATTAGGTGCATTATCGAAGATGCACTCCAGAAGACCACTTATTCCTTTTCAAAATAATGTTATATCCATATGGGTTTAATATGCAAACATTATGCAATTAGCATTGTAGTAATTAGATAAAACATACTGGCAGCATGCATATTAATGTTATACTAGCAATATATTAAAGGCATGTTAATAACACATGTAAGAATTCCTTTGGGATCTTTATTATGCCAGTAAGCTCTAGGACTGTACCACTTTAGTGTAATGAAAAGTATAGAGAGTATAGACCATTTTGCTATAGCATCCCCATCTGAGAAGGCTGTAATGGTTCTGCCTAAACCTATATAAGCCGGAGACCTCTAGGTGGCAGTGTAGATTTTCTATGAATTTGCTTTGCTTTTGGCTGGGAGACAAGGTGCATTTGTGGTGCTCTGCCTTATGCTTTTATTTTAAGTCGTATGAAAAGCTTTCTTTGACTTTTTAGTGTCTGCCCTTCATGAAGTACATGTGAGTAGATAAAGGCCTGACTTGCCCTTCTACCTGAATGCAAAACAAAAATGTGAACTAGAAAGCTTGGCCTTCAAGCCCAAGAGGAAAGAGAGAAAGAAAGCACCAACTTAGAACTTGTCTAAAGGAGACAAGATAAAGTATGGGAAATTTCTGAATGGAGAGAGAGTCTGTATGTAGAAGAGAGGTTATTTAGACCTAGGTGAACAGAAGGAGAAGAAATAGTTCCACTCATTCTGGAAATAAAGAGGATTCAAAGGACAACCTTAGAGGCTGAGACAAAAGGGCCAGGATTGAGAAAAGTGAGTGCCTACAGCCATTTCTGAGTACAGTGTCCAGAAACTGCATAACATTAGACAGGAGTAGGGAACAAAGTTCTAAGAAGGAGCACCTGCAGTTTGAATCTGTAATTTGTCTCCAAAGTAGAAGGGGTAACAAGGTAAGAGGTGGAGAGTCCTATCATCGGATCAGAGCCCAGACTTGATCCTGGAGGCACCCCTACCATTCAGGTTTTCAGGATATCCACAATGAATATTCATGAGAGAGATTTGCATTCACTGTCTCCACGCTCTCTGTGACTGAACTTTTAAAGTAAAATTCCACATACTTGTCCCTTCTACTGTGGGATTTTCCTTCCTTTTGGACTGGTTCAATGACTAGGATAAATAAAGACCTCTTTTCTCATTTAATACAATGGCTGAGTTTAACAAAAACTCCTAACTCTTTTGGTACATTGGCTTAGATAGGAAATTGCCTTTGGGCCTGCTGCTTACACTATTTAGTTTCTCTCTAAATGTAAATCTCTTCCTACTATTACCTCACTGACAAGCAGACCTCTCCCAATTCTGGAAAGTACTGGATGGAATGAAAGAGTCACAATGCATTTAATAGAACCACTAGAAGTCTCTGCTATCTAAACTGGTAGAACCTTATAGGCTTTTACACCCTCTCCCTTGTTTTAAAAAAACTGATAAACAGCATAGTGGAATCATAGTTCCCTAACAGTTCACCTAAATCATTTATTGTAATCAGGAACACTATTAAGTGGCTAGTTTACAAAGTCTATTTTGGTAAAGAAACAAGTTAAAACAAAAGTCCTTCTCATTTGCTCAGAGGCTTCTTTTGTTTAGAAAATAAGGAAGCAGCTTATAACCGCAAGTGCAGATTACAGGGCCTATGATGCTGTGGTCACCCATAGGTGATGGCATAGAATTTTTATTTTTAAATGTTAACTGGCATCGATGTGAAAAAGGATACTCAACAATTTATGTATCTATCATTTAATTAATTATTTATCTAAGCCTGTGTGTGATGGAAACATGACTTGCCAAACACTGATGAGTGACTTTCTGTGGAGTATTGAAAAAAAATTTATTGATTGCAGGGCCATTGACCTTAACCCATTAATTAGAGCACTGGTTCCCAACCCTGTCCTGGAGGACCTCCAACCAGTCAGGTTTTGGGATAGTCCTAATGAATATGCATGGGAGAGATTTGCATATAATGGAGAATGAAAGTCATGCAAATCTGCCTCATGCATATTCATTAGGGTTATCCTGAAAACCTGACCGACTTGTGGTCCTCCGGGACAGGGTTGAGAATTACTGAACTAGAAAATACCTCTTACACTTACATTTGTTCCTGGCCTCCTAAGGCATGAATACAAGCCTATTATAACTTTAGGTGAAGTCACTATAGTGGGCATAATAGCAACATATGAGGGGGTATTGAAAAGTTCTCAGCCCAACCAACCAGCTTCCTAAATTCTGAGTGTTAGTTTGCCACTGGAGCTGAGAACATTTCAGCACCCCCCCCCTACCTCGTACCATTTAATAATAATTCTTTGAATTAAAATTACATGCCTATTTATCTTCAGTATATCTACAGGTGAGAGATCATACTGCATTTCATAAAATTTCAAAACTCTTATACCATTGGGGTAGCAACCTCACAATTCATTAAACTCAATATCATTTTTGGTTTTCCTGAAAAAGGGAAAGTGCTCTGGATAGATCTTCCTATCTGCTGCTGTTGATATTGGGTCTGAATAGATGCTCTCATCAATGGATGATCCTGGGGTAAAATGTATGTCATGCCATTCTTCATGTAATTAAAGATCTTGTTGCAATAGATCAGGGGTAGGGAACTCCGGTCCTCGAGAGCCGTATTCCAGTTGGGTTTTCAGGATTTCCCCAATGAATATGCATGAGATCTATTTGCATGCACTGCTTTCAATGCATCTTCATTGGGGAAATCCTGAAAACCCAACTGGAATACGGCTCTCGAGGACCGGAGTTCCCTACCCCTGCAATAGATGGTTATGTGACTTGCCCAGAGACACAAGAAGCTGCAGTATAAATCAAACCCTAGAAAAAGAAGATTTGAGGAGAAGAACATTTTCATAGAAATTCTCGAATAGGTTGTCACATGATTTTTATTATATAAAGGGAGATTTTTTTAAGACCATTGATATTGCTTGCACCATATGCCTAAGCCTATATTTTACTCCATACTGAAGTCTTTTTTTCTCCTTTGTTTCACGTTTGTTTATTAGTTTCTGCCATTTGTTTTCTTTATTTGATTTTCTTTTTTTTTTTTTTTTGTAAATCATGTTTATTGAGGTCAAACAAAGGAACAAAGGGCATACAAAGAAATACAAATGCAGCCGAGTGGTATCACCCATTTCTTGTCTGTTTTAGTTTTGTTTTTTTTTCGATTTTATATCATGCACTTTCTATGTCAGTATTAGGTTCTACGCTGGTGCGACTGCTTGTTATGTAATGTTTTTGTGCTAGTCCCAGCTGATTTATTTGATTTTCATTGAAAATTGGTGATGATTTTGGTGAAACTAGCACTGCAACTGCTTGCTTATACTGTTTCACTTTTGGGGATAAGTGGACAATTTTGCTTTCCACAGATATCAACTTGGCACTTTTCAGAAATTCTAAAGTCACTAGACAAAAATAAAAATAAAGCAGACTCCTGCTGGTGTTGAACAAAAACTGTAGGCTATAGAATCGCGAAGAATTGTCCTGGCCAACAGGTGAGAACCACCAATGTTGTTAGACTCAGCTATTTACTGTACATGTGTATCATGTTTGAACTTAAAGGACTGTAAGTCTGTCATGTCTAAGCAACTGAGGAAACGGAGAATCTGAAAACTGATTGTCTGTATGCATTTGTCATACTTATCAGCAAAGAGCTCACCCATTTGTCACGCTGTGTCTCAGGTTCCTCAACTGTATTTGGATAAAAACAAGGATAACCTTTCCCATGTCCTTGCACCTTCCCTTTGCTTCTCTCAAGTAGTAGAAACAACCTATTACACACCCTAGACCAAGCTGCAGGTATGCTTTTATAGTGGAAAAAGTATTTATAACAAAAACACACTTCATGAATTCAGATGATTATCAAGGTAATTTTATGACAGATCACCTAGGATGGGAGACTAAGTAGCAGCTGTGTGGTGGTAAATTTTTAACAATAAGCGCTCTCTCCAGGCGTAGCCAGCCCTGCAACTGATGTGGAGTCCAGAGGGGGGCTGGGGGGGGGAGAGGCAACACATTCCTCTCTCTCTCTCTCCCCCCTCCCCCGTGTAGGCACACTAGGCATACCTTTGCTGGCATGGGAGTCACGCAAGCCAAATAAATGAGCAATTGAAAAAAGGTTTTGTAATAGTTCCATAAATTGCTAGGCCTGTAGGCTCTTGGCTTTAAAATGGCACAGCTGACCTCTAGCAGTAGTCTCATAGTACTATCACTAAGGGTCAGTCTGCAAAACAAGCGCATGAGATCTGGCAAGCTGACCCTTAGTGGAAATACTGTGAGAATACCACTAGGAATCAGTTGGCATTGTTTTAAGAACATAAGAACATAAGAAGTTGCCTCCACTGGGTCAGACCAGAGGTCCATCCTGCCCAGCGGTCCGCTCCCGCGGCGGCCCATCAGGTCCGCGACCTGTGAAGTGGTTACTGACCATTTCTATAACCTACCTCAAGTTCTATCTGTACCCCTCTATCCCCTTATCCTCCAGGAACCTATCCAAACCTTTCTTGAACCCCTGTACAGAGTTCTGGCTTATCACCTCCTCCGGAAGCTTGTTCCATGTGTCCACCACCCTCTGGGTAAAAAAGAACTTCCTAGCATTTGTTCTAAACCTGTCCCCCTGTTTTGAAGCCACCTATGGGCCAACAGCAAATGGGGTTTGCTCCTACACTCATCGCCTGTCAGAACCCTTGGGGTGGGCCATAGGGCTGGGGGCACAAAGGGGGGGAATGGCCAGGCAGACTTCCAGTACTACATTATTAACAGGTAGGGCTTTCTGGAAGTGGGGGATTTAAACTTTTTAGCCCTGTTACAGCCCACTAGTCAAGCAAAGATGTGAAGGTTTTTTGCTCTCCTGCTTTCTGGTTCATCAAGTTCACCCACCAAGATACACGTCGCTCAAATCAGGGAGAATAAAAGCCATTTGTTCTATAATGGAAAGAAGTATTTGTCTCTTCCAATGGTTCATTCAGTGCACCTCAAAGAGGATTACAACAGCATCGAGACTTTACTAGGCACCTTGAAGTATGATGAGTATGGCTGGGAGGTCTTTGGAGACTTCAAAATGGTGGCATTCCTAATGGGTCTCCAAGATGGCACTCACTTTTACCATATTTCCCTACTATCTCTGTCTTTGGGACAGCAGGGATACAAAGGTGCACTATCAAAAACGGGACTGGCCAAAGCAGACCGTGTTCTCTGTGTGGAGAAACAATATCAAATGGAAACCACTGGTGGACACCCAGAAGGTGCTGATGCCACCATTGCACATGCAATTGGGCCTAATGAATCAGTTTGTCAGAGCCTTCAAGTGCCCTCAAGACATCTTCTGAGTCAAAGGTCAAAGCTGGTGTTGGGCTACAGATAAAGAAGATCCTGGAGTGCATGGAATTTCACAAGTAGCTATCTAAGAAGGAGAAAGCGGCATAGAACAGCTTTGTCGCAGTGGTTCAAGGCTTCCTCTGCAATCAAGAGGCCGAAAGCTATGTGGGGTTGGGTTGAGAATATAGCAAAGAATTACAGTAAAATGAGCTGTGAGATGTATCTCAAAGTCTATGTCCTTGATGCTCATCTTGAGACATTCAAAGAGAACATGGGAGCATATTCAGAGGAGCAAGGTGAGTACTTCCATAAGGATATACTAGACTTTGAACACTTCTACCAAGAGCAATATAATGAAAACATGATGGGAAACTACGGTACATCTGGGGACTCATTTGTGAAAGTGACTTACAATATAATTGCAAATATAATCGAAAAACTACTCACGTCTAAATCTTTTGTTGTCATCTTTGTATAAATTCAATATAAATACATGTTAATTGTGATTCACATGCTGCTTTATATGCATTATAATGTAACCCCCACCCTCTAGAGCGACAAGTCTCACAGCTTTGAGCCTTATAGTCGGCCTAAATTTGGATACCTTAATGAGAAATGTCCCTCAAGAGGAGAAGAGGTCACTGAAAAATATACAGTATACATAATTTCTCACCCTAACTTAGGGTTCCTTTTTCTAAGTTGCGTTAGGGGCATTAACATGCGGAATAGCGCGAGCTAGATGCTAACACCAGCATTGAGCTGGCATTAGTTCTAGCCACGTAGCATGGATTTAGCACGCGCTAAAATGCGTGCGCTAAAAACGCTAGTGCAGCTTAGTAAAAGGAGCCCTTAATTTTACTGGGTGAATACAAACAATACTTTGTGAGTAAACAACATGCTGTTTAAATTTATTAAAACACATTTAAATCTAACAAAAATTGTGTGTGCAAATTTCAAAATGCCTAACCATTAATTCTAGGCTTTTCTTTTCTTTACAGAAAATTTAAACACTTTCCCATTAGTCTTCTATAATATCAGATAAGTACTAGTTTTTATTATTTCATAAATGTAAACTAATCTTTTGTGTCAGGAAATTAGCAGTTCTTTAGGAATATGATTCTTTGAGTGTTTTTGTTGTTCTTATGGAAATCCTTTTAAGACGTCTTCAACTGGACTACTTTGGACTCTGAGAAAGCTCAAACAAGTAAGTATGCAGCAAATTGTTCTTCTGACTTCTGTTGCAGGATTTCGTTCGATACCAGCGTACTCATCATGATGACGATGAAGGTGATGTACCTATTACCTAACTGAAACAACTAAAAAAGGCAAAACCCTATCCTAAAGAGCTCTTATGAATGAAAAATAGTTTACTTAAAACTGGATATTAATAAATCAACATGTAATTATGCTTCCCTATACTTTATCCCTCTTTTTACTTCATCAATTCACCTAGTCACTTTCTATTTTTTTTTTTTTTACCAAACTTAAATTACTTTTAAACCTAACTACACTTTAAATCAAGCAGTAGTATATAATAAATACAGGAAGATTACCCAACTTAACCAGTACCAATTCAATTATTTTCTTTCTCATTACACCTTAAAAAAACTTCAAACCACAAGACAACTCTCTCTACACAGTTGTCTTTTTACCAAAACAACCCCAAAATGTCTCACTGGCAGTTTTAGAATCCTTCCTGAAAGAAAACTATGCTGTGCAGAATTCTAAAGGTGACAGTACAACGCAGAATTCTTACATAGCTGCAGAGATACATTTTTTTCTCTACTTTTAACTCCTGGTTACAATAAGAATAAAAAGTCAAAAATTTGGTGTTTTCACATTTTAAATAGGCAAATTGCAAAATTTGACTGTCCTGGTCACAAAGTTTTATGGAAATAGACATTTTCTATAATTTATAGGCAAGAGCAATTAGGAAATTATACTTACGGCCCAGGAACAAAAATCATGGTGGTACTTAGCTGGATGGGATCAGCTCCAAGATGGTTACGTACCATTTAGACAGCTATCTCCTGCTGAATATCCAGTTTGCCGGATTGGCTGGTGGCCAGCTCTGTTATGTAACATAGCTGGTCACCAACAATATTCATCAGCTGGCCTACTAAGGCACCTGGCAAGATAGACCTGCCTAAAAGACAGGTCTATCTTTGGCCACTAGGATTTAGCCGGTCAAGTCTGCGGAGGCAAACTTTTGCCTGGATATTCAATGTCAGTGACCAGATATGGCCCTGGCATTAAATATCTGGGATCGCTGGAGACTATAGGAGGCAGCCTGGCTGCCTCCCGCAGACTCAATATCGGGCCCATAGAATTTACTGACATTTACAATGTGGGGTGTGTCAGTCTTACATGGGATATCCTAATAAATCAAACAGTTTTTGTGTTGGAGTTTAATCATTTGATATACTGTTTTCAGGAAATAAAGCAATTTACATTAAAACCAAGTAAATTAGACAAAACTGCCCACAAGAAAAAAAAAAAAATTTACAAAATTAGCATTTTACAAAGGGTTAAAGTTGCAATTCCCAGAAAAACTATCAAAGGGCAAACATGAAAGGGTACAAGATAAGATATGGTTTCCATATAATTATCATCAGAATAATGCAGTTTACCATGGCACAATATTACATGTCAGCTCGCACTGCTTTGTAAATTGTAACATACCAAGCCTACAGCATTAGGGGAGTGATGTTAGCTTGCATTATATGAAATGCAGGCTATTATTATAAAGGAGCACTACTAATTTCATATCGGCTTCATATCACTGTGGTAAAACATGCCATGTATTGAGTCAAATTCACATCACCACCACAGGAGTAGCACGCTAGTTGTGCCAAGAGAAATGGCACAAATGCCCCCTAAAATATAACTTTCATAACTTGGTGAATATGCCTGTACCCTGCCCTTCCCTGTGTCAGACTGGTCGCAGAGGAAGCAGCTGGCTTGCCTCTGTCTGACCTCCAGATCCTAAATCCCTGTTCACTACAAGCCCCCAGCAGGGAAGCGGACAGCCGCCCATAAAACTTACCCCTAATGAAACGGCGATGACATGCAAACTTAACACGGAGACTCTGGGCAATGCCCTTCTGCTGGTGTGGTAAGGTACCATTATACTCTTTATTTTACATTTATCTAACAAATTCCTTCCTGGTATCTTCTGCGGCCTTCTGAACGAACCGCATATATGTATATTTAAGTATGGGTTGTCGAAGAAACAGAGCTCAATGATCTTGGAACGTGATCAGCTCTTTGCCAACAGGATTTAACTGTGTCTCGGGTTGCTCAAGGGGCTTTGCAGAGCAAAAGAAAAGCCACAGGGGTCCCTAAATTATAGCCAGGCCCATGTTTAAAATAGGACAAAAAAGGAAACAAGGCCGGAGTAAGGAAAGGAGATCAGATTAAGTGTTCTTGTTAGGAATCTTTGGCCTCCATATAAAATCAAAGCCCGCTGAGCACGTTATTTACGGCTTCAGGTCATAAAGAAATGAAACTGAGGCTGAACAGAAGAGTTCAGGGATAAGAGATGGAGAGAGAAAAATAAGAAGGAGAATTAGGTAGAAAAGAAAAGAGAAAGAGTGTGTGCATAAGACAGAGGGCTGTACACTTCTCCCTGCGTATTCGCTGTGATAGGGAATTAACAGAACCGCAAATACAGAAAAACCGCAATTAACTTTTTCATATGTTATTTGCTGTTTTCTATTAAAAACCATCGTGAATATGGTGAAACCGCGAATAACATGATGGGAGACCTGGCCTGTTCCTGAAGGACAGGCAAAACATGGTGAAGAAAGTGCTGGGAATCGGCGATTTTCTCTGTAAACGCTTGGAATCAGCGATTTCTCTATGCAAGCTGATGTAATTTGGGGGGAGGAGCCAGCAAGCTAAAATCCGTGAATAATCGAAACCGCGAATATAGAGGGAGAAGTGTATTATGCGTGCTTATCTGCTTCAACAGAGCAAACAGGACAATGCACTAGTCAAATACAGATATAAATAACATTAATCCAGCTATACAGTATTCTGTAATATATGCATAACTTCGATAGCACTTACCTTGCCGGTGAGCTAATTACATTTTTATTCTTTAATGAGTCGCTTTGCATGATTTTGATTTGCAAGAGCCCATTAATGCCAAATTTATATAATCTTTCAGGCAAGCAGACTTTGTGCAAATGTTTGCTACTGCAAAGTGTATTTTTGTAAAGTGACTTTAAAAAAAAGTGCACTTTGTTAAAGAAAAACTAGTGTTAAAACGTCTGATGCGTTTTAGCACTTTTCTACGCTTTTTATGTTATTTTGTAGCAAGAAATACATTTTTAGAAAATCACTTAATTTTTTTAAGTGCATGGGCCCCAAAGAAGGCAATGTTCAAAGCTTTTACGTGGGTAAAAAAAGCTTTTGATCAGCTTTCTGAAAATTGCCCTTCCTTAATGCATATACTGTAAAAGTCTCCAAGTTGTTTCTTAATGTGCACATTCTTACATGCATTAGGAGTGACATTCCTTGGAAGATATTTAAGTTAGTGGATGAAATATAATACCTGTAGATTAGATTTTCAACTCTATGTACAGTACTTTGATTTCAGCAAAAAAAAAAAAAAATAAGTTTCAGCCGGAAAAACAGCTGCAAATATCTGTGGGTCCTTTGTTGATGTGTGGCGAGTTTCAAAGCAGAAATACATGCAGCCTACTTTCAATTTGAAACTTAGTCAGTGGGTAGAAGTGTGCATCAACTTTCTCCAAAAACAGATGGTATGAAGTTTGCTATAAAACCAACTGCTTATAATATCCAACTGTCTCTGGTGTAACTTCTTTCCATTTATTTTCTGATTTATTGTTTTTTTAACTCACTTTCAAGGAAACTGCGGAACTGTTTTGTTTGTTTGTTTTGTTTTGTTTTATCCAGTTTAACTGAAGTGGAAAGAATTTTACAAAAGGAGTTTTGAATGTCTCTCTTTGATGCCAACATATCGAACAGGATCGACCCCAGGGACTCCACTACTCACCTTTCCTTCTTCCGAGTGAATTCCATTAACCCTTTCAGGACCAAGGGACATATTTGTCCCATAACTTTAAAATCCTATAAATTTTGATTGGGATAGTCTACAGTTCTAAATTTGATATGTACGGATTCCATATGATACTGCCTTTATGTAAACAAACTGGTTCCGACATTCATTCATTAGCGTCGTTGCTAGATTGACGAGAAGATTCACTTGCCACACTGTCCATAAGCCAGAAGTGTGATTTTTTTAAATAAAAATAATGATATTTCACAAAAAAAATCAATTTTTTGGCATCTGCAAGCCCTTTTTACCATAAAAATGTCGTCAAAACCACAAAAATTGGCCTACGATTCTTATGGTCCTGAAAGGGTTAACCGCCATCAACCAGTTTCTATTTCCGTTCACCACTTTAGGTCCTAACTTCAGCCCATCAGGTTTGTTCAAGAGCCTCCTATGAGGAACCATAGATTTGCTGAAATCTAAGTAAATTACATCTAGCATGACCGTGATCCAATTCTCTGGTCATGCAATCAAAAAATTCAATCAGATTCAATTGGCACGATTTACCTTTAGTAAAACCATGTTGCCTTGGATCCTGTAACTCAGGGGTGCCCAATACGTCGATCGCGATCGACCAGTAGATCGGGAAGGCGACCCCAGTCGATCGCAGAGCGGGTTCCCTTCTTCCCTTCTCTTTTTTCCCCTCCTGACTGGCCCGCCTCTTGAAGAACGCCGGCCAATCAGAGTGCTGGCATGGCGGGGTGAAAGTCGGTGGGGGATGGAGCTCAGCGCACCACAAGAAATAGAAGCGCCTGTTGATTGAGGTAAGAGCCGAGGCCTAGTGCTGCCCGATATACAATTTTAAAAACCCAAAAATCAGCCTCCCAATCAGTGGCGTACCTGGGAGGGGAGGGGGGGGCGGTCTGCCCTGGGTGCACGGCTTGGAGGGGTGTACAGCCTTCCGGGTCCTCCTGCCCTTCCTTTCCCCCGGTCCGCACTCGGGGCTCGCGCCTACCTGGTCCTGTCGGTTATCGCAAGACTCGCGGGAGTTGACGGCACCATTCGAGCGGCGCCGCGGGACCAGGCAGGCATGAGCCTCGAGCGCGGACCGGGGGAAAGGAAGGGCAGGATGACCCGGATCTGGCCGGCTGTGTACCCCTCCAAGCTGTGTGCCCGGGGCAGACCGCTGCCCCCTTCTAAATCCATTGTGCTTGTCTAAGTTCCACTAGAACTTTTTTCCTTTTGGCCCCCTTCCCTTTGAACTATGACCCATCATCCCCTCTACACTGAAGTATCTTTTATTCGGTTCCACTAATGAGCATTGTGACACATGGGGCAGTTCTTGGAGGTATGTCTCTTCTGTATTTCTTTGTTTTCCTGTGCCTAAGTATTCTATTAATTTAACTTCCTTGTTCCTGTGGGTATCTCCAAAGGGGACGAATGGGAGACGGCCGGTGGCAGGTGGTACTTTAGCAATTCTTGCAGGTTGCCATAGGCCTCAGGAGCTGTCTTCCCTCTGCCGTGGTCCTGCTCCTCCTCTGAATCAGAGACAGGATTGGGGCAGAGGGAAGACAGCTCCTGAGGCCTATGGCAACCTGCAAGGATTGCTAAAGTACCAGCGATCCTCTCTGCAGACTGCTCCCTGCTGGAATTAGGCCTTCGGGGGGGGAGGGTGCAGTCCTTCAAGGGATAGTGCAGGCCTTCAGGGGGGAGTCAACCTTCAGGGGGGGGGGGAATGTGCAGATCTTCAAGGGGGGTCAGGCCTTCGGGGGAAGGGGGCCCTGGTGTAGAAGTAGATTGAGGGAGGGAGAGAAGGGGGTTCAAAGAGACGTGCATATGCCGGACTTTGGGGAAAATAAATAATGGGTCTTAAAAACAGAGGAGAGGGAGAGAGATGGTGGACAATGGGATTTAGGGAGGGAAGGAACAGACAGGGAAGAAGTTGGACACAAGGGATGGTATGGAGGTGGGAATAGAGATACTGGATAGGAAGGTAATTGGGAAGAAAAAGGGAGAGATGGTGGACCCTGGGGGGTGGGGAAGGAGGGAGAGATGAAGGATGAAAGGATAGTTGAGAACAGGTGGATCTGTGGATGGTGATAAAAAAAAGGAAAGATGCCAGACTTGGGGGGAGGGAAGGGAAACAGAAGGGTTGGACAGAGATGGAAGATGGATGGCTAGCATGGTGAAAGAAGAAAACAACAAATGGGCAGGAGACCCTTAAGATAAAATATTCACAAGGAGACTACGACCAGTTTACCCCATAGCTCTTAAAAGTTTATTCAGCATTTTATTTTCATTTGAGCTGTACAGTCTGAAAGTTAGTATCTCTCCAGTTTCCTTTGGCTGGGAGTATCTTTGCATTTATCATGGGTTGCCAACGGTACTGTTAATCTTTTCAACGGGGGGTGTCCTGGGGGTTGGGTGGGTTGGTATGAGTAGGGAAGGTTGTCTTTTTCTCTGTGCTACTTGTGTTTGTTGGTTATTATTGGCTTTGTATTTTTGTATTCTGTATTTGCTGTATAATAAAAACAGATTTGAACATAAATACAAAGTACACTCGGTGTATGTATATATATATATATATATATATATATATAAATATAAGTTTAGCATTTTTATTGTTGGTAGATCATTTTGACTTGGTCATTTTAAAAGTAGCTCGCAAGACCAAAAAGTGTGGGCATCCCTGCTGTAACCCATTAGATTCTAGGAATTTCACTATCCTTTCGTTCAGCAATGCTTCCATTTTTTAAATAACTAAAGTAAGGCTTACCGGCAGTGGCGTACCAAAGGTGGCGCGGGAGGGGTGGTCTGCCCCAGGTTCACACTCTAAAGGGGTGCACTGAGTACGGAACCTCCCACCCTACTCTGCCCCTGCTGCTTTCCTGAACCAGCAACAACAGCAGCAGGGCAGGATTAATTCTTTAAGAGTCCCTAGGCACACAAGTACACTGGGCCCCCCTGGTTCTCCCCCACGCCCTGCCCATGCCCCCTGCCCCGTCACCGTTTCTCTGTTTTCTTATTTACTTCTTTATTTCCACTTGTATTTCTTTTCTTTTTTTAAAGAAGTCCACCAAAGAATCCAACATGAAACAGAAGAAGATCGGCAGAAAATAAGGAGATTCAAATCAGGTTTAATCAAGGCGCTCCCAAGAACCATGCCCAATGCAATTCGCCAAACAAGACTAGTCAACGCTAACAGAAAACCATATCTTTCATACACACAGAACATAGATACACCCTCACCCAGTATGGAATAAGTAATCACAAACTAAAAATAGAAATATGTAGATAAAGATTAAACTGAACCGCCAAGAAGCCAAACAGCATACAGTGAAACACCACAGAAACAATGACACATAGCCCCCTAATGCTCTGCAAAATATAAATATAGCAGATGTACATTTGAAGAAAATGACAATCACCACTTTACAAATTAGCAAATAGAAATGAAACAAAAATTGAAAATAAGCATGTACAATTTTATTGGACTAATCCATTTTTCAATTAACTTTCAGAGGCCATAGCCTTCTTCTTCAGGTCAATATAGTATACTGCTGTTACATTATACTGTCCTGACCTGAGAAGGGGAGGTTTTGGTCTCTAAAAGTTAGTATTAAAGTTAGTCCAATAAAAATATTACCTTATTTTCTGTTTATAAAAGTTTTATCAATACAACTACAATACTATTTTATTCTAAAGCAACAAAGCATCTGTTCTCTCTCTCTCTTCCATGCAACATCAGCCCCTTCCATCCACTGTTTGCCCTACCTCTGCCCCTTCCATCAACTGTCATCCTCTCCCCATTCCATATGGCATCTTCCCTCTTTCTTTGCTCCTTCCATAAACTGTCTATCCTGTGCTCCGTCTCTCCTTTGTACATGATTGATTTCAGCTCTGCCACCTCTCCATTTTTCTCTCTCGGTCACCACCCCTCCCCTATACTCTGGCATATTCTACCCTTCTCACCCCATGGACTGGCATCTCTGTCTCCTTCCCTTCCCTGATCCTTTCCTTTTCTTCCATCCATCCCTCCCCCTCCAAGCTCTGACATCTCCTCCTTCCTTTCCCCCTTCCTTTTCTCTTGGTCTAGCATACCTTTCTCCTTCCCTCCATGCCCTGGCATCACTTCCTCTCTCTCTCCCTCCCTCCCTCCCTCCCTTCCCTCCATGCCCTGGCATCTCCTTTCATTCCCTCCTTTCCCTTCCTCATATTCCTTCTCCCTCTCTTTCTCCCTCCAGTTGGGTGCAGCAATTCTCTCCCCCTCTGCTCCCTTTCCTCCTTCTATCACCTCGTCCCCGATTGGCAATGCAGCCCCTAAGTGAGTGCTCCAAGGCCAGGCATCATTATCTTCTTCGGGCAGCAGCAGCATTCGGAATTCACTGCTGTTGCCAGCTTTGGGCCTTCTTCTCTGTTG
Source organism: Geotrypetes seraphini (assembly GCF_902459505.1). NCBI lineage: Eukaryota > Metazoa > Chordata > Amphibia > Gymnophiona > Dermophiidae > Geotrypetes > Geotrypetes seraphini. Next base: position 301,844,834 of record NC_047084.1, on the reverse strand, counting down.
GAAACATGAAGTAGGCAGGACCCAGCACTTTTTTTTAGTGCATCAGGAAGCCAGGTTAGAGCATCAATTTCTCTACTAGTTTACATGGTATTTTAATATTAATTAGCTTATTTGCATGGTCAGATCGGGGAATGAGCGATCATGCAGAAATCCAGGCAGTGAGCTGTTTTGTGCATTGGATCTGCAAATACGATCGCCGCTAAAGCTGCTAAAACAGGTTTAGCGATGATCGCTGGCTTTAGTGCATCTGGGCTTTAGTGCAAAAAATAGGTAAAAAACATCCGAGCACTAAGACCTGAAAAAATAGCTGAAAAATGGGGGCGGAACTCAAAAAAATCAGGAACTGGAAAAATCACGAATTGTGCAAAAAAGCGCACCATTCAATTTCTCGGTTCAAACCAAAAGGCGCTACCATCTACCATCTAAAAATCCATTCTTGTTCTTTTTGCCATAAACAAACCATCAAATTACCCCTTCTTGGTAATGTAAGGAATTGTAAAACCATAAAACGTAAATCAGAGATGTCATGTTGTGAATCTACCCAATGCTAAACTATGGATACCTCCACCTCCCCTCTATGAATCCTGCTCAGATGTTCAACAATTCTGGTATGTACAACCCGAATAGTATAACCTATATAAAAGAAACAACAAGGACATTGGATCAAATAGATAACCTCAATACTTGAGCAATTGGTGGTATCCCTTAAATGATAACAAATTGTAATCGTGGGTATGAAATGATCGTAGTGACCATGGCTTATTGACAGATAGAACATTTCTCACAAATATTATGACTCCCAGGTCGCATGTCATGTGGCACACATCTGCTAGAAAATTGTGTTTTACTCAACAACTCCTTAAGATTTTTACTCCGCGAGATTGAAAAGGAGAATGTACTTGTAAAATATGCCAAAACTGATTGATAATCCTTTTAATGAAAAAAGCTTGATGTGTATATCGAAGAACACAAACTAAAAATGAAGATTCCTGGGAATGAGTTGGTAAAAGCAAATGATCCCAATGGGCATATAAGCTCTCTTGTATGCCTTCTTAATAACTTTGTTGGTATAACCCCTGTTTTTAAATATCTGCCTCATATCAACAGCACGTTCTTTAAAATCCATTGTGGTAGCGCATAATCTGTGCAACCTGAGGAATTAGCCTACAGATGTCTGGGGTGAAAGAAATCATATTGGAGCAAGTTGTTTCTGTCTGTTGGTTTCTGAAAAATTGAAGTCACAAATTTTGCCTCTTTCACAGTCACACAAAAGTCCAAAAATGAAATTGTAAGAGGTTGCGTCATAAAGGTGAACTGTAAGTTGGTATTTCTCGTGTTCAGCCACTGTACAAGGATCCCAAAGTTCTCACATGAGTCCATCCATACTACAAACACATCATCAATGAACTGTTTGCACATAAAAATATGTTTGCACCACTTTGATGGATACAAAAACTGTTCTTCAAACTCACTGACATATAAACAGACTACTGTGGAAGCCATCGTGGCACCCATGGCTATCCCTTTGGTTTGCATATAAAAGGTTTCATCCAACAAAAAATAATTTTTAGAAAGAGAAATATCAGCCAAAGTTAGCAAAAAGTCTACTCTATTTGAAGCAAGTGACATTGTTTGAAGATGAGGTATATTTGTATATAAAGCTGCAATATCCATGGTAGCCAACAATGAGTTTGCAGGGATGTTATCCACAGCTTCCAATGCAAGCAACATACCTGTCATATCTTTCACATAAGATTGTATCTTCACAACTTTTTTCTTCAAGTGAAAATCTATTAAATCTGACAAAGGTTCCAGGATAGAGCTGATTTCCAACATGATAGGATGACCAGGGGGTGCTGTAAGGCTCTTATGCATCTTTGGCAAAAAATATATCACTGGAATGCTAGGATGTTTCTGTAAAATAAATTAAAATTAATTCTCTGTAATTGTCCCAGTCTCATAAACTTGTAAGACCTCATGTGAAATCAAATCCATTAGATCATTTGTGGGGTCACTTGGAAGCACATGATAAAATTGTGTGTCTGAAAGTTGGTGAATAGCCTCCAAGACATATTTGAAATTGGCTAATCGATGCCCAGAAGAAGAAAGAGCGAAGCACACCGGGGACATTGACCTGAGACCGAAGCGAAAATTGAAGAAGGGAAAGTCAGCAATCCTAATGGGAGATTCGATCCAAAGGCATGTGGACAGCCACATAGCAGGAGGGAGAGAGGATCGACTGGTGACCTGCCTCCCAGGAGCAAGAACCAAGGACATCGTGGACAAAATTGAGAAGATCCTGGAAGGAGCGGAGACGGAAGAGACCGCAGTGATGATCCACATCGGGACGAATGATGTCAGCAGGAGAGACTACAGAAGGAGCACGCTGATAGAACAGTTCAAGATCCTGGGAATGAAGCTGAATATGAGGACCCAGAAGATAGCGTTCTCAGAGATCCTACCGGTACCGAGGGCAGATGTGAAAAGGCAGGAGGAACTACAATCAATAAATGCGTGGATGAGGAAATGGTGTGAGGAAGAAGGATTCCACTTCGTGAGGAACTGGACAACGTTCTGGGGCAAGAGCAAGCTCTACAGGAGAGATGGACTGCACCTGAGCACGGCGGGAACAAGACTTCTATCAAACAACGTCAAGAGAGGAATAGAACAGGCTTTAAACTAAGAGGAAGGGGAAAGCCGACAGTCGACCTAGCGTCGATGATTCGGAAGAAGGTATCACGTGATGATACTAAGGGAATGCAAGGCTCAGAAGAAACAAAGGACAAATTACAGGAGTCGACTAACCCAGAAGAAGTGGTTAGAAGGAGTGTACCAAAAGAGAAGACACTAAAGACCGAAACACAGGGAAAGGAAATGAAGACACTTAAATGCCAGGATCTAAACTGCATATATACTAATGCAAGGAGCCTAGGAAACAAATGGGGGAATTAGAAGCCGTGGCCAATGCAGAAGACTTAGACATCATTGGAATCTCTGAAACATGGTGGAATGAGGAAAGCAAATGGGATACAGCACTGCCGGGATTTAAGCTCTATCGCCAGGACAGATCAGGACAGAAAGGAGGTGGAATAGCCCTATACATAAAAGAAACCATACAATCGACAAGAATAGACACAGCGGAGACGACCAACAAGCTGGAATCGCTATGGGTTAAAATACCAGGAAGAAAGGGACATGAAATAAAAATGGGCCTATACTATCGCCCACCCGGGCAAACCGGAGATATCGATAAGGAAATGGAAGCCGAGATGAAACAAGAATGCAAAAATGGTTGCACAGTTATTATGGGAGATTTCAACTACCCCGGGATAGACTGGAGTCTTGGAAACTCAAAATGCGCTAGGGAAACAGAATTCCTGGAGGCTACACAAGATAGCTTCATGGAGCAGCTTGTTAGAGAACTGACGAGAGGAAATGCCACTTTGGATCTAATCCTAAATGGGTTAATGGGACCAGCAAAGGAAGTGGAAGTAGTGGGACCGTTGGGAAACAGTGACCATAACATGATCAAGTTCAAGGTTGAAGCAGGAATACCAAAAGGAAAGAGAACCATGGCGACAACTTTCAACTTCAGAAAAGGAAACTATGAAGCAATGAGGAAAATGGTAAGAAATAAACTTAGGAACACTTCCAAGAAATGGAGGATGGTAGAACAGGCCTGGTCTTTTTTCAAGGACATGGTGAGCGAGGCGCAAAATCTTTACATCCCCAGATTCAGAAAGGGGAGCAAAAAGAGTCGAATAAAGGACCCGATATGGATGACTAAAATAGTGAAGGAAGCAATAAGTAATAAGAAAAATTCATTCAGGAGATGGAAAAAGGACAAAACTGAAGGAAACTGGATAGAGCACAGGAAGTATCAAAAAGAATGTCACCGTGTGGTTCGAAAAGCTAAAAGAGTGTATGAAGAGAAGTTAGCCAGGGAGACTCGTAATTTCAAACCATTCTTCAGATATGTTAAAGGGAAACAGCCAGCTAGGGAGGAGGTGGGACCGCTGAATGATGGAGTCAGGAAGGGAGTAGTGAAGGAGGAGAAAAAAGTCGCGGAAAGACTGAACATGTTTTTTTCATCTGTATTTACAAACGAAGATACAACCAACATACCGGAACCTGAGCAATTCTTCAATGGAAATCAAGCAGAAAAATTAACATTCATGGAAGTGAGCCTTGAAGATGTGCGCAGGCAGATAAACTAAAAATAGACAAATCTCCAGGTCCGGACGGAATCCATCCAAGGGTTCTGAAGGAACTAAAGGAGGAGATAGCAGAACTACTGCAGCAAATATGCAATCTATCCCTGAAAACAGGCGTGATCCCGGAGGATTGGAAGACGGCCAACATCACGCCCATCTTTAAAAAGGGATCAAGAGGTGACCCGGGAAACTACAGACCAGTGAGTCTGACCTCGGTTCCCGGAAAAATGGCGGAAGCACTGATAAAAGAAAGCATTGATGATCACTTGGAAAGAAACAAACTTCTTATAACCAGCCAACATGGTTTCTGCAGGGGGAGATCGTGCCTAACCAACTTACTACACTTCTTCGAAGGAATTAACAAACAGATGGACAGAGGTGACCCCATAGACATCATATACCTTGATTTCCAAAAAGCCTTTGACAAGGTGCCCCATGAACGATTACTCCGGAAACTGAAGAACCATGGGGTGGATGGAGACGTACATAGATGGATCAGAAACTGGTTGGCAGGTAGGAAACAAAGGGTAGGGTTGAAGGGACACTACTCAGACTGGAGGAGGGTCACGAGTGGTGTTCCGCAGGGCTCGGTGCTCGGGCCGCTGTTATTTAATATATTCATAAATGATCTAGAAACAGGGACGAAGTGTGAGATAATAAAATTTGCAGATGACACCAAACTATTTAGGGAAGCTTGGACTAAAGAGGACTGTGAGGAATTGCAAAGGGACTTGAACAAACTAGGAGAATGGGCGACAAAATGGCAAATGAAGTTCAACGTTGAGAAATGTAAAGTATTGCATGTGGGAAGCAGAAACCCGAGGTACAACTATACGATGGGAGGGATGTCATTGAATGAGAGTACCCAAGAGAGGGACTTGGGGGTAATGGTGGACAGGTCAATGAAGCTGACTGCACAGTGCGCAGCGGCCGCTAAGAGAGCAAATAGAATGCTAGGTATAATCAATTACAGCCAGGACGAAAGAAGTTATCCTGCCACTGTATCGGGCGATGGTGCGCCCACACCTGGAATACTGTGTCCAGTTTTGGTCGCCATACCTTAAGAAGGATATGGCGTTACTCGAGAGAGTTCAGAGAAGAGCGACACGTCTGATAAAAGGTTTGGAAAACCTTTCATACGCTGAGAGATTGGAGAAACTGGGTCTCTTTTCCCTGGAGAAGAGGAGACTTAGAGGGGATATGATAGAGACTTATAAGATCATGAGGGACATAGAGAGAGTAGAGAGGGACAGATTCTTCAAACTTTCAAAAAATAAAAGAACAAGAGGCCATTCAGAAAAGTTGAAAGGGGACAGATTCAATACAAATGCCAGGAAGTTCTTCTTTACCCAACATGTGGTGGACACTTGGAATGCGCTTCCAGAGGACGTTATAGGGCAGAATACAGTACTGGGATTTAAGAGAGGATTGGACATTTTTCTGCTGGAAAAGGGAATAGAAGGGTATAAATAGAGGATTACTGCTCAGGTCCTGGACCTGTTGGGCCGCCGCGTGAGCGGACTGCTGGGCAAGATGGACCTCAGGTCTGACCCAGCAGAGGCATTGCTTATGTTCTTATGTTGAGTGTCAAGAATGACCAACCCCCCTCCCTTATCAGCTAGACAAATTCTAATGGACAGATATTCAGCTAAATCCTTAATTGCCTTCTGAGGATCTCTAGGTAAATTCCTATGAAGTCTTGGAATCTTTGCCTCCATATCACTGATGGCTTATTCAACCAGAGTTTGAAATACTTGAAGATGAGAATCCATGGTGCCAGGAGGGCACCACATAAAAGGTCTTGTTAACTCATGTGAAGAAACAGAGGGATCCTGTTGGTCCTTTAAGAATAAAGCCAGGTTGCACTTTCAAATAAATTTATACATATAGTTTGAAAAGGGTCATATTTCACACTGAATACAAATGACAGTCCTTTAGCCAACACCTTCAAATCAATATCTGTAAAAGTCCATCCTGATAAATTGAAAATGTTGGTTTGGTTGGAATTCATCACCATTGGCTCCATTTTTCTCTCACCGGTCTACCTTTGCCCCCTTTGCCGTGTGAAGTTAATTGAAAATTTGGGGCAACTATTTGGAGGGCATTGGAGGCATTTGGGGCATTGGAGGCATTTGGGGCATTGGAGGCCTGAGATTTCACACCTGAGCTACTACAAGTAGTCTCCACTGCTTTTATCTTCCTCCTGAGAACCACTGAAAGTCTGTGCATAAGTTTGTGCCTTAGTTTGCAATCTTGATGTACGAGATCTACGTGATTTATCCATCCATGGAAAAATAAATCCTTTGGCATAATCCCCCTCATCTTGGCACAATTTTCCAATTTTAATTTTAAGCTCATCATTTCTAAAATCCTCCATTTGCTTTTTAAATATCTCGAGCTTTCTTCTTTGCAATTGAGTAACATCCAGAAAAACTTATATTGTCTTACCATAAAAAAATGTCTGATTTTTTTCTTGAAGTATGATTTCAATACCATTGATTTGTCCACTTCACTGAGGAAGGTGACCAGCAAAGTAGATCTGGTGGGGATAATATCAGTAGAGTACTCCAGAAAAGATGTTAAATTAACATTGCCTGAGGGGCCTCTTCCACCAGTATATTCTCTGATCACTCTCCAAAATGTGTCTCTTAGGAATATAATAACATTTTACTAAGGTAATATATCATCAGAATTAGATAAGCCTACAACCTCCTTAAAATAATTCCAAATTAAAATTTCTTCAGATAATAAATGAGGAATAGGAAATGTTAAGAATCCAAGATTCTTCTTTCTAAGGGAATTTTCTAAAGTTTCTATCTTTAATTGCAATCATTCAGTCTTTGCTGTGAGGTGAAGCAAGATAGGGGTAACCTGGTTTGGTGTTTTCATTTGTGGTAGTGTGATGAGAGTTATGTAGTTTTTGTGAGACTGATAGGGGAGCCTGGACTTGTCGCAGCTCCTGAAGATGCGTAGATGTGAAACACAGTTCTGTGTTGGACTGGACTTCAACTTGACAGCTCCATTTGAACAGTTATGGATAAGAATGGACATTATGCTACAGGAAGATTATTGATCATCAGTACGCCTAATTGGTAGTTAAGAACATACAAATTAATAAATTGGTCCATGTGATGAAGAAAACTGATTGAGGAAACACTGGAATGGGTTAATTGTTGAACTGATGAATTGATGTGGGTTTGGGTTATTACTTAGGATTTTAAAATGTGATAAGATTTTGGATATTTACTGTTATAATAAAATAAAAATACATTGTTTATAATTTATTTTACTATTGTAATGGATGTGTGGGTTATAGCTCTCTAGTTAGAGTGTATAGAACATAATTGAGCTATATTGTGACTTTTTGAACCATGAATATAGCGTCTTAGATTATCTTTAATTGCAGAGAGATTAGTATTTTGAAAAGAAGACAATTTGCAAACTTCTGTGGATAATTGCTCGACTTTATAATCCATTAAAAAGTAGTGCTATTTGACCTTGGAGAAGTTCCTTTCCCACACCATCAGAACCCATCAACTAGAACGTGTTCATATAACCACAGAATTCACTCTCACCTCTCAGTTTAAGTCCATTCAAGGTATTATTATGTAGGGATTCCCCAGGGGGTTAGTAGGGAATCCTTATGGAATAAGACCTTGAATGGACTTGAGCTGCTCTTGCCTGTCCTTCAGATCTATCCCTGTCTACACAAACCACCTCAAATAGCAGAAAAAGAAAAAAACTTTTTGGAGCATAGATCCTCTTGGATAAGCAGTTTTGCAAAATCTTGTACCTACATATTTAAATGCAGATACTTACATATATATTAAAGGTGGGCTTTAAATTTAATAAATACTAATACTAATGGGATGTTTATCTGATTTGCATCTCCTTCATATGTTATGTTAAACAGCAAAACCAGTGTTAGAGCCAAATCAAAGAGCCAACAATGACTTACATGTACTTGTAACTATGCATTTGTAACTATGACCTTAGCTGCATTAATAGTTGTACTGATTAATTTATTTACCACCACCCCCCCCCCCCTCCTTTTACAAAACTGTAACATGATTTTTAGCGCCAGCCGAGAAGGTAAAGAGCTACAATGCTCATAGGAATTCTGTGAGCATCGGAGCTGTTACTACAGTGGCCGGCACTAAAAATCACACTATGGTTTTGTAAAAGGGGGGGATAGTTAGTTTTCTATTCCATCCTCCCCAAAGAGCTCAGAACGGGTCTACCTGTATAGCAATCCTATTGAATATTTGTGTCAAAATGTCCATTGTAACTTCCAGGAAACTGACCCAACCTCTTGTAATGTAATATGACCTTGAACTGAATAGGTAAAGAAGGAATAGAAAACTTGATTAACATAACATATATCTATATAGCAAAATCCAGCACTTATACATTCAAAGTCTCAAGTATTCCAATTTTATTTTGAGTAGTTTAGTGCAAAGCAGATGTTTCTGCTGGATATGCCACCAAATGCACATATTTTTTCCATAGCCTTATGCATGTTTTCCAAACGTCTCTACACTCAGTGAAACACGTGCACATTGTGAATATACTATCTTGGACATCCTGCTTCTAACCTTGATGACCTATGCAAAATTGGGCTTCACATCAGACAGTCTGATCAGGCTTAAAAAAAAATAATATTTATTCATTTTAAAACCTTTAATAAGTTGCAACATAACATAAAAACATTTTACACTTTAACAGCACTTAATATTCTATCAAAGTATATTTCATATCAAATATTTATATCCCTCCCCCAGTATATACCCAACAATTGTCCTCACCCATAAGTAAAAACAAAATATCCCCCCCCAGCTTGGACGTGTATATTCAAAGGGAAAAAGTAATAATCATTCCTTACAAAATTTTGTTAATGGCTCCCAAACATCCTTAAATTTCTTAAAATGCCCCTGCTGTATGGCTATCACACGCTCCATTTTAAAAATGTGGCATAAAGAATTCCATCAAAAATTATAATTCAACCGGTCCCAATTTTTCCAGTTCTTCATAATATCTTGTATGGCAACCCCTGTCATAATAAATAGAAGTTTATTATTATTAGAAGATATTTGGCTCTTAGCCCTCATTGACGGGCCAAATAACACGTTAATGTCACTGGATTTTCCAGTAAATTATTCACTTGACCCCAAATGGATCTCCAAAAGCTAAGTATCAAGGGATAATAGAATAGTAGATGATCCAATGTCCCTACTTCTAGATGATAGTGTCAGCATCTATTAGACTTTGAACTATCTAATTTCTGTAAACGAACTGGGGTCCAAAATGCTCTATGTAATAAGAAAAACCAAGTTAGTCTCATAGATGCAGATGATGTACATCTCATCCTCCAAGTCCAAAATCATGGCCATTGAGATCTGCTGCTTTATCTCAATGCTCCAAATTCGATTTCTTATTCAAAAATTCAGATATTAATTTGTACTACTGAGCAGCCTGGTGTCCCAGGAAATCCATCTGGAAGCAAAGGATAGGCAAGTTGTACTGATTTTTAAGATCTTGCCAATCAGGGAACTCCTTCTGAATGGCCTGCTTCAACTGCAACCACTTAAATACTTGAGACTTCACAATACCAAATGTTTGTTGCAGTCGTGAAAAGTCAAGCAGCTTTCCATCTGATAATACATCATCCAGAGTTTGTATGCGCGCCTTCAACCAATGCCTGCAGAGGATCTTAAACACGCCAATTTGAATCTTGGAGTTCAACCAAAGGGACTGACAGGTGGATTTATAAATCGGAATAGGTATTAAATTATTAATAAATTTTAGTGTCCTTATACAACCTAGGTAACTTGATACTGAGAACGTGACTCAATCTCAATGGAGACAGGAGTTGCCATTCCAACCATAGCCAGTCTGGTAGATTTTCCATGAGTTCAGGGAGGATCCAATACATACCCTGACGCATAATATAGGATTGATGGTACCTATACAAATTGGGAAAATTTACCCCTCCGGCTGCAATTGGTTTTTGTAAAGATACTAAAGCAATTCTCGCAGCTTTCCCCAGCCAAATAAGTTTAGTAAGAATACTATTTAATTTCTTGTAAAAGGACCCCTGAAAATAAACTAGTAACATACTCATTTGGTAGCAAACCATAGACAAAATCATCATTTTAACCATTTGAACTCTCCCCCACCAAGACAGATGTAAGGGGTTCCATTGCTCACACATTTCTGTGACCTTTAGCAATAAAGATTTTTAATTTACTTTCCTCGTCTCTTCCAGCATTTTATGAATCCAAATACCTAGATATTTTATATCCTCTTCCTTCCAAAGGAAGGGGAATGAATCAAATAATCCTTTTGGACAATGTACATTAAGCAGAAGAACCTCGATTTACTCCAATTTATTTTATATCCTGAAAATTTCCCAAATTTATCAATCAGATCCAGTAAATGTGGAATAGTAGTTTCTGGATTCCTCAAATGAAGCAAAATATCATCTGCATATACAGAGACCTTATATTCCTGACCTGTATAAGAATACCCTGAATCTCCTTTGTTTGTTGAATAGACAATAGCAAGGGTTCCAGTACAATGTCAAAAAGCAAAGGAGATAACGGACATCCTTGTCTAACTCCCCTCTCCAGATAAAAATGTTCTAAAAAAGTATTATTAATATATAATCTGGTCGAAGGGGAACTATACAAGGTTTGAATCATTTGTATAAATCCAGATCAGGCATTCTGATGAATAGTTTATAGGAAAGATTGCTTTTGTAAAGCTAATGTTTTTTTCTCTGTTTCATTGCTCCTAAGGAACATCCAGATATGTACCGTTCAGCAATAATGAAAAACTGTTATGTTTTTCATGAAGAAATAAAAACCCCCAACAAAGTACTGTTTTGACAAAGGAATTAAAAAAAAAATCCCATGTGCATACGTAATATATGAAGGTTGATGCAGAGGAATAAACAAGCTTAGAATTATGGGCTTATGAAAAATCACTAGCACCATGACCCATTAGTTTTATGAAGGAGCAGTTTTCAGTCAAATTGCCCAAAACAAATAAACATCCTTTGGTAACCTGTCATGTTTGAAGGTTTATATGTCTGTAATGTTATGGTCACTGAGGTAGAACAGTCTGCATTTTTTTCTTCCTGCTTCAGTCTTCTCAAGTTACCTTAAGGCCTGAGGCCTGCCCATTTTACCTACAATTAATCTTCTGCTTGTAACACTTTGTAATTTGCCATTGCAAAACCCATTAGACTCTTGTGGCTGATCCCATGCCTAACTAAGGACAAAGAGAAGCCATTGCTGCTAGTATACTGGAAGCTTCACAAGACCTCAGTCCTAATAAAAAAAAAGGTCTGCGCCAGAAGACAGGTACTTACAGACCTTACAATGGAGGTTAAAAGATCAAGCTAAAGAAAACAGATATGATTAATGAGGACACTCAGGGATTTTCTTTTATCTTGGAGAAGAGGACTCGGGCCTTCTGTGAGCAATTAAAGATAAGATGAGAGGAGGCCATCCACTGGTTGCTCACCATTAGCCTAAGTCAGAGATGAGATGCTAGTCTTGGGTTCAGTCCCATTCTTTGCCTCTTTCTTCTGTCCCTTTAATGACTTGGTTATAATGAGGAGAAATTGAATTCATTATTCTGAATTACTGATTTTCATACAGATTGGTATTTTTCAGAGTTGGAAATAGACCATTTAGAGAAGGTTCTATATTTTTCCAAAGGGAGCGGGGAAGATGCGGTCTCAGATCTTCTATATAGTTTAAAGTATAGGCATCTGAATATAGCTCACAGACTGGGATATAGAAAATTGTATACTTATTACAAAACACATGTGCTCTCTATTAGATGTCCAGATGCAGACTGGTTCATATGCATACAGCCGTAGATGTAACCTTGGTAACAGAACAACATATTGCGAGAAGGCCCTCCAGTATCCTCAAGGATCCTTTTTGGAGCCAGTGAGTTGACAGCATCAACCTGAGTAGCCAAAGACTAAAACATGACCTCTGCCCAAAATACTTGTCAGTGTTTCTAGACCAATGCTTCTCTATCTAATTTAGAGGAGACATTGAGCTGGATGAATTTTTAAGTTAGGTACAACTATGCATGAGGTAAATTTTTAGGCTCTGCCCACACTGTATGCAAATCTTCCATGTACATATTCATTCTAGCCAATATTCAGTGCTATTTAACCAGTCAAAAACAGCACTGACCAGTTAAATAGCATTTAACCAGTTAAATGCAAATATTCAGCATGAAATAACCAGTTATCTCTGCTGAATATTTGCAGTTAAATCCACTAAACTAACTATTTCACCACATTCTCAGGCAATGAATTCCAGAGTTTAATTACATGTTGTGTGAAGAAATATTTTCTCCAGTTTGTTTTAAATCTACTACTTAGTAACTTCATCACATGCCCCCTAGTTTTAGTATTTTTGGAAAGAGTAAACAAGCAAATCACATCTACCCTTTCCGCTCCACTCGGTATTTTATAGACCTCTATCATATCACCCCTGAGCTGTCTCTTCTCTAAGCTGAAGAGCCCTAGCCACTTTAGCCTTTCCTCATAGGGAAGTCATCCCATCCATTTTATTTTATCATACCTGTACCTTTTCTAATTCTGCTATATCTTTTTTGAGATATGGTGACCAGAGACTAGTGGACTGAGAACCTGGGGAACTGGGTTTGATTCAATCCCAAAATATATACCTGCTCTTTTCTTTTATCACAATGTAAATCGTAATTTCAAGTCCAATGCCAAGCATTTATATTTAAACAAGGAGGAAAAAGGCATCAGATCCCCGTCTTCAGTCAGAGTAAATCTTGCTGAAGGACTAGAAAGGGAAGATACCTCACCAGTTTCTAAAAAAAACAAACTTCCTCGTGCTTATTATATGCTTTAAGTCTCAATAATGATGGTAGTTAGACTTTAAATAGGGCACACTTCTGTACGTCATTAATTCAACTGTTATGAACAACTTAGGCAGCAGCTATTTATCTTTCAAGCTGGACACAATAGTTTTCTCTAATTCCAGAGTCAAGCTGCCAGTATAAGAATTGTGTAAGGCCGACTCTTCCTAATTATGACTGGGGTAGCTATGCAGATGATAACACGTAATTGGAAAAATTATGATCGCCTCAATTTTCCTTTTTGGTGGGCTAACATATGCTCCAGTTATAGGTATGATAAAATGAATGCTGAAATGCTGGGGCATAGTAAAGTATATAAACTGGTTTGGGGCCCGTTGACATCTTTTATTACTTCTCTGTAGTTGGTTTTGTCTCTAATTTCTGTGCAACTTCCATACACATCCAGGGTGGGAGGGAGGGGGAGTGTACTATTGTATTATTTTACATAAGTGGAGGTTATTGAAAGAGTATATACATTTGTGTTATTGATTAATCCATGGGTGGGTAGGATAAAATAATTGATTTTGAATGTCTGAATGTTGAATGCGCTTTTCTTGACTTGTTATATGTTCTTTTTTTTATTGAAATTTTTTAACGTATCCAAACAAGTATATAGGATATGGGAATTTATACACACAAAAAAAATGAGTCCGATGTCAGGGGCCTCGCTGATGGTATAGGTGCCTCTCTCAGTGCCTGCCTGATTTGCAGCACTGTTTGGACCTTTAAAACGCTGGGAAGACAGGGAAGCAGCAGGTAATAGGCAAAAAAAGCCCCTCTCTCCAACAGCAGACACCTCAAAAGTGCGCTCTCTCTCCCATCTAAGCCACTGAGGCTGCAGCGTTTTTGATCCGATGGCAGGTGCCTCGCTGATGTTGTTATATGTTCTTGTTCCTGTGTGTTGCACTGTTAATATTTGAAAATTAATAAAGATTTATTTAAAAAAAAAATATTGTCTAAGGCGTCCTAAGGAGAGTCAAGCTGCCAGTATGAGAACTGTGTAAGGCGTCCTAAGGCACTTAGGACGCCTTACACAGTTCTCATAATGGCAGCTTGACTCTATAATTAGAGAGAACTATCGTGTCCAGCTTGAAAGATAAGTAGCTGCTGCCTAAGTTGTTCATTACGGTTGAATTGATAAAGTATAGAACTGTGCCCTATTTAAAGTCTAACTACCATCATTATTGAGACTTAAAGCATATAATAAGCACGAGGAGGTTTTTTAGAAGCTGATGAGGTATCTACCCTTTCTAGTCCTTCAGCAAGATTTTCCTCCTTGTTTGGCATTGGACTTGAAATTACAATTTACATTGTGATAAAAGAAAAGAGCAGGTATATATTTTGGGATTGAATTGAAAGGAACCTACTCTCCCTGCATTTTTTGATAAGAGTTGAACTGGGTTTGATTCCCATTGTGACTGTATGTGGCAAGTCCCTTAACCCTCCACTGCCCCAGGCACAAAAACTTAAATTGTGAGCCCACTAGGAACAGTGAAAATACCTGCATGTAATAAATGTAAACTACTTTGGTCGTACCACAGAAAAGCAGTATGTGAAATGCATAATTCTTTCCCTCTAATCTAGCCAAAGCCTGATAAAGGAGTGGGCTGAACTTACATATGGATATAATAGTGATACTACAACAGATGGTATGGGGCTGTGCTTGAACAGAGACATAAAAATAAACAGTGCCCATGTGTGTTTATGTGTTTTCTCCCCTCCCACCTCCCCCTCCATAATGTTTGTTGTTGGACTCAACCTACCATCTCATTTATCCAATCTCACAGCTGACCCCTATTCTGCTTATGGACTGGCTGGATAGGCCACAGTAGGGACAATTCTCTATAGGGCACCACAATTCTGATACCCCAAAAGTGAATGCTAAGCCAATATTCTATAGTTGCCAAATTGCATGCTAAAGCCGTCTATTCCACATTATGAGAAGATATACCTGAATTACATGCTTAATTATATCTAAGGAAAAAATTAGAATCTATTTATTATAATTTTCATAATAATAAAATATATTAACCAAACAGATCCAGTAAATATAGTGACAAATTATTCTAACTCCTAAACAAAGTCAGCAATCACTTCTTTTGTTGTTCTTGTAAATCTAAAAATTGCTCTAATTGTACAGGATCCCAGAAAATAAATTTCTTCTCTTGAAATTTTATAAGGAAGCTTCAAATAAAAGGTAGCTTCTAAAGCCAATGCATGAGATTTCAATAAAATAAAAGCTTTTCTTCTAAACTGAGTAGCTTTAGTCACATCTGGAAAAATCAGTATTATATCACCACAAAACTTAACCTGCTTGTTCTTAAAATAAGTCTTCATGATCAAAGTCTCATCAATCTCTGTAGAACAAGTCACCAAAAGAGTGGCTTTTGTTAGCACCACATCTAGTGAATCCTCAAGAAATCCAGTTGAGTCAAACTCAGTTGGGGCCAATTAGTCTAAACTAAAACTAAACTAAAGCTTAACTGTATATACCGGGTTGTCAACCTAAGGAAGCTCAACTCGGTTTACAACAATTAGATAAAAACTAAAGAAAGTTTACAATGATTAAATAAAAACTAAAGAATGTAATAGCAAAACTTTCAAAGAGATTAGTTTTCAAAATGTTTGGCAAAAAGAAAAGTTTTTAGAAATTTACGGAAAGATTAGAAAGAACTGGGGCTCCTCAGAGTTAAGGGGCGTTCATTCCATAGTTGAGAAAGTTTAAAAGCCAGAGACTGACTGAAGATCTTAACTCCTTTAATTCCTTTTCTAGAAGGAAGGGAGAGTTTGAATTGTTGGACGCCTCTTGCAAAGGAAAATCTGTAAACATTCCATAATAAGGGAACGAGGGGAATAAAAATGCCATATAAAATTTTGAAAGAGATACAGGCACATTTGAATTGAATTCTAAAATAAACCGGGAGCCAATGAAGACTCAGGAGCAAAGGAGTCACATGGTCAAATTTACTTTTTCCAAAGATCAGCTTCGCAGCAGTATTCTGGATTAATTGTAATCTTTGGAGACAGATCATTGTGATGCCAAGATAGCATTACAGTAGTCCATTCCTTTATGATTCCAAGATAGATAGCGTTACAGTAGTCCACTCCTTGTTCTATAGAAATCTTTTTCTTTTGTGGGATTAGAGATAGATAAAGAATCTTTGTTTTGATAAACCCAATATCTCCTTAAAATATTTCCAAAGCAATATCTCTGGAGACAATAAATCTGTACGAAAAACATAATTTTTAGTAACAAGCCACATGTCACACATGAGTACCTAGGAAAAGGAAGCATCTTACATACTGCAGTGAGCAGTACAACATCAATACACCCATTGTAAAACTAAACAAGCCAGACTAGTACAGATCAATCCTGCAGTCAAGCCTAACAAAAAAACCATGTCTTTCAAACACACAGAACACAGAAAACACCTTCGCCTAGTATGGAATATGTAATCACAAACTAACCCCTCCCTCTTTTACAAAACTGTAGTGTGGATTTTAGCCACAGTGGTAACAGCTCTGATGCTCATAGAATTCTGAGCATCAGAGCTGCTACCACCACGACTGGTGCTAAAAAACGCTCCACAGTTTTGTAAAAGGGGAGATAAAATAGAAATACATAGACAGTAAGAAGCTGGACTCTGAATACAGTGCACCACAGAAACAGTGACACATGTCTCCTAAAGCAATAAATAAATAGAAAATTTTTTTCTACCTTTGTCTTCAGTGGTTTCTGCTTTCCTCATCTTCTTGTAACTCTCTTCCTTCCATCCACTGTCTACCATCTCTCTTTCCCTATATGGCATCTTCTCTCCTTCTATGTCCCTTCCAGAAACAGTATGCCTCCCCCTTCCATCTCTTCTTTCACCCCCGTTGGTCTGGCATCTCTCTCCTCTCCTTCCCTCTCCCACACCTTTCCTCTGCAATCCCTATCCCTTTTTTCCCTCATTTTCCTTTTCAATTTATTTTCTGCATCTGTCTAGATTACGTTCTTACTACCCTCTCATCAATGTCCTTTTTTACTGTCTATCTAAAGCTTGCCACCTCTTTCCCTCACCCCTCCAGTGTTTCCCTAACTCAATCTTTTTCTCCCCATCATGTGCCTTCCTTTTATTTATCCCCTCCTTCCATCATGTACCCTCTTTCTCCAACCCTTCCATCTAGTACCTTCTCCTCTGTCTGTCCACTTCCATCCAGTGTCTGCTCCCCTCTTTCTCTCCTCCCATTTCCTTCCTGCATTTACTCCCTTATCTCTCCCATCTGCACTTCCATCTAGCATAGGCTCCCCACTACCATCCAATGTCTGCCCTTTCTCTCGCCATCCATCCCTCTTCAATCAGCATCTGCCCCCTTTCTTTCCCTCCGATATCCTTCCCCCTTATGTCTCTCCCCTTTCTCTGTACATCAATTCTATCAGCACCATCCTTCTATACCACCCTGCCCCCTTTCTTTCCCTCCACCACTCTTCCATTCTAGCAATCCTGCACCTTTCTCTCCCTTCATGCAGCAAGGTCCCACGATGACTGTAGCTGCTGACTGCCAATCCACCCCACTCTGACATACTTGCTCTGGAGCGGACTCAGAAGCCGCATGCTGGAAGGTCCCGCAATGACTCGTCTGCTGGCTCTGCTCCGGCAGACGCAAGGAATTGTGGCAAAGTCTCGCAATGACTGCGTCTGCCGGGTCCACCCCTTCCAGCATAACTTATTTCTTCCAGAGCAGAGCCGGCAGACGAGTCATCGCGGAACCTTCCTGCACCTCAATGCGGCTGTTGACTCTGCTGCAGAGAAAGTAAGTCAGAGGTAACGTGACCATTTATTTTTTTCATCAAAAGGGGACATCTATTAATTGACTGTGTATCCTTTCTTTCATTTCTTTCTTTCTGCACTCAGGCCCAACAATTGTCCCTTTCTATTCCCTCCCTCCTTCCTTCCCATGTCCTTAGTGCCCCCAGTGCCTCCTTCCCATGTCCATGGTGCCCCTAGTGCCTCCTTCCTGTGTCCATAGTGCCCCCAGTGCCTCCTTCCTATGTTCATGGTGCCCCCAGTGCCTCCTTCCCGTGTCCATAGTGCCCCCAGTGCCTCCTTCCCATATCCATGGTGCCCCCTAGTGCCTCCTTCCCGTGTTCTTAGTGCTCCCAGTGCCTCCTTATGTCCCCCACACTGCCTTCCAGATTTTGTCCACCCCCAAAGCCAGCATGCCTCTCTGCCTACCTATCTCCCTCCCTCCCTGCTGTGCTAAAGCCAGCCAGCTTGCCTGCCTACATCCTGCCCTCCCTGCCGTGGAAAAAAGAAAAAAAAGAGTGCCTCTCCCCTTCCTTTCCCCCGGTCGGCGCCTGAAATCTTACCTCCCCCCGCTGACAAGAAGTCTTTCCGACGTCAATTCTGACGTCGGAGAGGACATTCCGGGCCAGCCAATCACTGCCTGGCTGGCCCGGAAAGTCCTCTCCGATGTCAGAATTGATGTCGGAAAGAATTCTTGTTGGCGAGGGGAGGTAAGATTGCAGTAGCGCGGGCCGGGGGATAGGAAGGGCAGGAGGACCCGGACCTGGCTGGTTGTGCACCCCCCAAAGCCGTGCACCCGGGATGACCGTCCCTTCCCGCCCCCTCCTTGGTACGCCACTGCTACTGACTTCAACAATCCCTCTACTCTAGAACTAATCAGCCATAGATCTTTTAAAGAAATATCCAGAGTGTCCTGGGTACCTAGTTCAACTGACCCCTCCTGTGATGGAATTATTTTAGGCATTTCTTTAAAGATTATTAAAGAGTATGTCTGAGAATCTAGGAGCTCCCCAGGAGAAACAGTAAGACCCTGCTCAGGACTCACTTCATTAGGAAGGTTAGGTGGAGGGGAGGAGTCCTTTCCAAGGGGCTAATTGATGCTCCAGATGACAATTCAGCATCTCTACCTGTTACCGGAGTCACATTTGGTAGCCTTAGATGTCGATCCATGGGGCCAACTGGAGCTGGTGTCGAGCTCTTAGATTTAACTTTCCTCTTTAGAAAGCAAAGAGAAAAAGTACAAAGTTTCACCTTAATAAAAGTCTAATAGCTCCTCGTGGCTCCATAGGCTCCCAAGGGGCTTTGGCCATGCCCTGCAGTCACAGCATCCTTTTCACTCGGGGAGAAAAAGACCCTAATGACATCCGCAGGAGTTTTTTCTGGTGCCTGCTGGCAAATCAGCACCACAAATCACCTTAAAGAATGAAAGGTTCACTCGACTGTGCTCTAAACAGGAAATAATCCTTTGTTTTATACTAAAGAATAGGTAACACCTCTCAGCTTCTAAGTGTTTATAATGTGTAGGTTTGAGTGTTTATTATCCACCTAATTAGGAGTTCTTTTTTACAAAGCTGCACTAATGGCTGCCGCTGCACTAACTTTCCTGAATCCCATAGGAATTTAAAGGACTTCGGGGCTTTTGCCACATGGCAGCCACTAGCGTGACTTTTAAAAAGAGGGGATTAATGTTTATCAATGTGGCTGTAGTTATTAGTGTTAACTTTTTAAAAAAATCTTTATTAAATTTTCAAGGCTAATACAAAGTGCATTAAATTATTCATACATTAATAATCAGAATCAGCACTTACAATCTATCAGTAACAATACAAAATGAATTATCCCCCCCCCCCCTTCCATCACATTCAATCAAGGAATAAAACAAAGGAGATAACCCCCCGCTCCCGGATATGTGTATAAATCTAAAGGAAATTAAAGATAAAAGACAACTATTTCGAAGTAACAAAAGTCGTTAATGGACCCCAAACTAAACTAAATAAATTATTATGCCCCAACATCAGCATTCATTTTCTCATACTTATAACACAAACATAAATTTGCCC
Organism: Geotrypetes seraphini; assembly: GCF_902459505.1. Classification (NCBI taxonomy): domain Eukaryota; kingdom Metazoa; phylum Chordata; class Amphibia; order Gymnophiona; family Dermophiidae; genus Geotrypetes; species Geotrypetes seraphini. The sequence goes on along the minus strand of NC_047084.1, from coordinate 301,824,857 downwards.
ACCAAAGAGTAAACTAAGTTGATCCCCATTTTTCCAATTGTGGGTAACCATTTGCATGGCAATCCCGGTCATGATAATGAAAAGCCAGCATTTATACAGTCCAAAGGGGTTTAATATGTAGTAGTGTGCCACAGATGACTACATCATAGGTTAATGGAATCGATGATTCCAATATGTTATTAATATGTCCCCATGTCGACTTCCAAAAATTGAGTATCAAAGGACAATAGAACAACAGATGATCCAATGTCCCTATTTCAAGATGACAGTGCCAGCATCTATTAGATTTAGAACAATCTAACTTTTGCAAACGAACTGGGGTCCAAAAAGATCTGTGTAACAACAACAAAAAAAAACAGGTTTGTCACTGTACATCTCATCCTCCAAGACCAAATCCATTGCCATTGAGTAGCAGAAATCGGCTGCTTTATCTCAATGCTCCAAATGTCTTTTGCTAGGGTATCAGGCAGCCAAGTGGTATAAATTAATATCTGAATATTAGTGTTAACTTGGTGCAGGTATTTGATATAACACCCTTAAGAAGTCTTTCAGAATGGTTTATTTATTTATTTAACATACTTCTATCCTGCCTAAAACCTAAGCAGGTTACAAAGTGCATACATAAAATATTAAACAATACTATTAGAGGAATATACATCCTATATTCCTATATATAGTCATCAAGAAGGAAAGGGAATACATAACCACTAGGACAGTGAAAGAGCAAAAGTTTCATAGAACTAATCTGAACCCCCCCCCCCCCCATCACTGAAAGAGACTATAGCAGGACCTGAAAACCAGCAGTGATTGCCAAACTGTGGGCCAGGACACCAAACGGGATCACAGGATATACTTTTGGGATCATGATCTAGGTAGGCTCTACATAGGTGCATCATTTTTTGGCAGATCCATGGTGTCACACAATTTTATATGGCTGCAATGGTAGAGTAGCAGCCACAAAAAAGATTGTCAGGCATCTTGGAGGAGAAAGTTCTTCAATCCCACTTTGAATGTTTCAAATAACTTCTCTGAACAGAGATGGGAGTGTTCATAAGAGCATAAGAATAGCCTTATTGGGTCAGACCAATGGTCCATCAAGCCCAGTAGCCCGTTCTCATGGTGGCCAAACCAGGTCACTAATACCTGGCCAAAACCCAAGGTGTAGCAATATTCCATGCTACCAATACAGGGCATGTTTCCAATACAGCAGGGAAATGTATCAAAAGAGTCAGAAAAGAAATTAAGCTGTAATTAAGAGACTGACTCAAGTCAATTAAACCACCAGAAGAGAGGGAACCACTATACAGTAACTCAGCTCAGAGACATAAAACTCTGAAGAGGGGGAGGTTACCCCCTCTTGGGACAAGAGTTTATCATCCAATCATAGCATAATTATTGATAAAAGCGGATCCAACTCAAAGGTGTTCAAGTAATTAATTTCTGTATATATATATATATATAGCTCTTAATGATAATGCTTTCAAAAATGCTTTCAAAAGGATTTCCAAAGAGTAATTGCACTCAGGTTGTCACTAGCAATATGAATAATAATAATAATAATAACTTTATTCTTGTATACCGCAATACCATGGAAGTTCAATGCGGTTAACAATAGAAGAGACTGTACATTTACAGCGATGATACATGTTATAGTGTTGTTACATTTACAGAGATGTTACATGAATAGCAGTAGTAAAAAGGCATATACTAAAGAGGAGGCTGTGCGTATACAGCGATGTTACATGTTATAGCGGTGATACATTTACGGTGATGTTAAATGAGAGGCAATGATAAGGCAGGGCAATTAGATAAAACAGAGATTGAGTAAGAGAGGCCATAGTGGCTTGGGAGGGGGGTGTAGTCGGAGGGCATGGAGGCATATCGAGGTCAGGAGGGTGCAGGGAAGGGGGGAAGGCAGCGTTAGCGGAATTTGTCGAAGAGGTAGGTTTTTAGTGACTTCCTGAACAGGTGGTAGGGCGGGGAGTTGGAAATGAGGGCAGTAAGGCAATTGTTCCATTTGCCCGCTTGGAATGCTAGGGTTCTATCAATGAATCTCTTGTAGAGGCAGCCTTTTAGGGAGGGAAAGGTGAATAGGTGGGCGTTTCGTGTGCGAGAGGGGCCTGCTATTTCAAGGTGCTCAGACAAGTAGATTGGGGAAGATCCTGTTAGAGTTTTGAAACAGAGGCAGACGAACTTAAAGATGATCCTTGCCTCTACTGGAAGCCAATGGAGTTTGGTGTAGTAGGGGCTAACATGGTCGTATTTTTTGAGATCATAGATGAGGCGGACGGCAGCATTTTGGACTGTTCTAAGACGTTTGATGGTATTTTTATAGGATCCCAGGTAAATAATGTTGCAGTAGTCTAATATGCTTAATACCAGAGATTGAACGAGTAGACGAAAGGCTTGGTGGTCGAAGTAACGTTTGATGGTGCGCAGTTTCCAGAGGGTACAGAAACATTTTTTCACCTGGGCACTGGTATGGTCATCGAAGGTTAGAGTGCGGTCCAGGATGACTCCAAGGATTTTTATGGTGGGTAGGATGGGGTAATCTAGCCCATTCAGTCTGAGGGAAGTGTTTGTTATTTTATGGTTGGGACTTGCTAGGAAGATTTTGGTTTTTTCAGAGTTCAACTTTAATTTGAGTTTTGAGGTCCACAGTTCTAACTTGGTGAGGATAGATGCGATGAGTTTTTCTGTTTCTAGAGTGAGTGAGGTAATGGGAACAATGATGGTGATGTCATCTGCATATATGAACGATTTTAGGTTTGAGTTTGCTAGGCTTCGTGCCAGAGGGGTCAAGTAAATAGGGAGGGGGATAGGAGAGAGCCTTGTGGGACTCCACAAGGGTTACGCCAGTGGTGGGAGAAGGCTCCATTACTGTGGACCTGGTAGGTACGGTTGGTTAGGAAGCCTGTGAACCAATCTATTACCTGTCCGGAGATGCCGATGGAGTCAAGGCAGTTGAGCATAATGTCGTGATCGACCAGGTCGAAGGCGCTGCTCAGATCGAATTGAAGTATCAGGGCGCTTTTACCCAGCGAGAACAGGTGGAGGAGGTAATTTGTCAGAGCAGCTAGGACGGTTTCGGTGCTGTGGTTTGGGCAGAAACCGGACTGGGAGTCATGAAGAATATTGAACTTGTCGAGGTAATTCGTAAGGTTATTGTTGACAAGACCTTCCATGAGTTTTTGGAAGAGTGGTATGTTGGCGATGGGTCTGTAGTTGGTGATGGAAGAGATTGGCTCCTTGGGTTGTTTAGGGATAGGGGAAATGAGGATGTGGCCAAGTTTGGACGGGAAGTGTCCAGTGGACAGGCATAGGGATACCCAATTGAAGAGTTCTGCTTTGAATGATGGGGGGGCGCATTTCATGATGGTGGGAGGACAAGTGTCTAATGGGCAGTTGGAATTGGCGTATTTAGAGTAAAGTTCGAGGAATAGATTCCAGTCAGGATTTTCAAAGGAGGTCCAGGACATGTCGGCTATTGAACCTTCTATATCTGCTGCATATAGGTTGGGTAGGGGTTCGGGGCTGTGAGCTGCAAGAGACAGTTTTAGAGTGTGGGTTTTGTTCGCGAAGTGGTCGGCTAGAGTGATTGCGGACGGAGGGAGTCTATGTCCAATTGCAATTCTCATCATGTAGTATACGCTATTTCATGCCCGTGCCAGCTCGTGTATGTGGGGTGCACCACTCGTAATTTGAAGCTCCGCATTGGGGAACACATAAGTCGCATACGGACAGGGGTACAGGAAGCCCCCCGGGTGCAACACTGGCAACATGCGGATCACACTTTGGAAGATTTTACATTTACAGTGTTGGACTGTTTATTTTGCTCCAGGGGTGGTGATATTGCCCGTATGCTGTGGAGGAGAGAACAAAAATGGATTTACAACCTCAGCACCCTCCACCCGAATGGTCTTAACAACGAGATCGAGTGGGCTGCATTCCTCTGATCACGTTTGGCTACTGTAGTAAGGATTTTTGTTGCTTCTGTTTGTGAATCTATGATGTCATCACGTTCTTACGCTCGGTTTTTCCCCCCCCACTCCGGTTTAAAAGTCAGAGCGGGTGTCGGCGTTCTCCGTTGCACGGAACTTTTCATTTTTTGACCGGTATGTATGTTTCAGTGTGCCTTTTCTCCGGAATGACAGCTATAAATATTTAATATGTAGCCCTTCGAGTCTCGGTGCACATTTCTGTTGCATTTTTCTTAAATTTACTGTTTTTGCATTTTAGATCACAGTTTTTGAACTTGTACATGGTATGACTTAGCAGCAGTTTTCAACTCTCAGTTGGCGGGGTCTCCTGAAGCAGACACCGAAACGGGGCCGCGTCGGGACCCTGATGAGCTGTTCTTTGCAAATAAGCTAAGTGAAGCTTTCATATTGCTAGTGACAACCTGAGTGCAATTACTCTTTGGAAATCCTTTTGAAAGCATTTTTGAAAGCATTATCATTAAGAGCTATATATATATATATATATATACAGAAATTAATTACTTGAACACCTTTGAGTTGGATCCGCTTTTATCAATAATTATGCTATGATTGGATGATAAACTCTTGTCCCAAGAGAGGGTAACCTCCCCCTCTTCAGAGTTTTATGTCTCTGAGCTGAGTTACTGTATAGTGGTTCCCTCTCTTCTGGTGGTTTAATTGACTTGAGTCAGTCTCTTAATTACAACCAATACAGGGCAAGCAGTGGCTTCCCCCATGTCTTTCTCAATAACAGACTATGGACTTTTCCTCCAGGAATTTGTGCAAACCTTTCTTAAAACCAGCTATACTATCTGCTCTTACCACATCCTCTGGTTCAAAAGGGAGGGACCATTCACACTTAAAATCCTATTTCTAACAAAATTAATGCATATATGACTGAAAGGGGGGGGATTACCAATTAATTGAACTGAGATGTGACAGAGAGTAGGGTATCAATAAATATGAAACATATAAGGGGATTCCTGAATGATGGATCTTATGTACTATGGTACGAATTTTGTAGGAATTCTTGTGGGAAATTAGTAGACAATGCTGTCTGCACAAAAGTGGAGTGACATGATCAAACTATGTATGAACATGTAGCTAAGGCGCTATCTGTGTGGAAATTGTACAAAAGCAGTGGAGAATCTAAAGCAGGCAAGGGGATGGATAAGAGTATAAGGGGACTGGTTTTCCTGTGTTTTCAAAGAAAAAAAAGATGTACAAACTGTGGTGCAGTGAAGATAAGAGTCACCGGGTGTGGTGGCGCCCCCGTGCCCTCCTCTCTTCCTCCCTGCTCTTCCGCATCCCCATGCCACACTTGCACCTTCTCTTATCCCCCCCATACCTCTTTAAATCTTCGCCAGCGTGAGCAACTTCTCTGGCCTGTTCGTGCTGGCGTTGGCTTTTCTTCTGACATCATTTCCTGGCCCCGCACCCTGGAAGTGATTTCAGAGGGTACCAGGGCGGCGCGAGCAGCGGGCCAGCATAGTTGCTCACACTGGCGAAGATTTTAAAAGGTACGGGGGAAGGGAGGGTGTGAGCACGGTGTGGGGGGATGGAGAGGCGCTGGAGCCCCCACCAAGATGGCACCAGGGAAGTCTGCCCTTCCCCCCTTTGCTTTGAAACTGCGTACAGATAGATATTGCACCAGAGATGCTTTATCTGTGAATTTTGGTTAAAACAGAAATTCAGACACCCCAGTTATAGATGTGCAATGCCATATTAGGTTGCCTCTGTTGTACTCTATTCAAATTAACCCCACTCCCACACACACCCTTCATTGAAATTACTGATGCTGTGAATTATAGGAATAATTGTATCTATCCAAAAAAGGGCAGGAAAGGGATAGGAATAGGTTGGGGAGGGAAAGTACATGAGATGCTTTCATTTTGAAAACCATGCATATTTTCCATGGCTACATTTGCACCTGCATCAAAAATTTGAAAATACAATTCATGTACTTTATTAGGTCTGTTCAAAAAGTTCCAGGACTGATTTTATAAAAATTTATTAAGCAATCTTACAACTTATTCCATTGGGCCCCCTTCAAAGTACTCCCCTTCCATACGTATACACTTTTCCCAACATTGTTTCCACTTCTGGAAACAGTCCTTAAACGCATCTTCAGGAATCGCCATAAATTGGTGTGTCAAATTTTGTTTTATGTCTTCCATGGTGTCGAATCATTTTCATTTCAGCATGGATTTAAGTTTAGGTAACAAGAGGAAGTCAGAAGGGGCCAAGTCAAGAGAGTAAGGTGGCTGGAGAAGAACTGTCATTGTGTTTTTGCGCAAAATTCACAAATTTTGATGCATTCAAAACACCTTCCATGACTCATGACACATTCCCCATAAGGCACTTTCAACATTTCATAAGTTTCTGTAGCGGTCTTAGCCAGGTTAAAGCAGAACTTCACGCTGTAGCGCTGCTCATTGAAGTCACACATAAAGAAAAATAGCCAATCATGAAAACACACTTTCACAAAAACTGCTGTACCTTGGAAACGAAAACAGATATCAACAAACGGGAAAAAGGAGGTTACTCGTGAGATTTTAAGCTACTCAGTGCCACCTAGCATGTCTGAAAAGAATTTCCCATGCACAGAATTCAAACTGTCCTGGAATTTTTTGAACAGACCTCGTATTTTCTGATCCTGGACCAAACACAATCCTGGAACAATTTACAATTCAGAGCGGTAAATCAAATTGAATAAATGAAATCAATTCAAGCCACATGTTTTCAACTGTGTTGAAGGATGGTAGCTTTCAGACAGGCATATGAACCTCTATTTAGCTTTGTAACTTGCTTTAAAATTTGGCCTTCCTATAATGAAATAAGGATGATACAAGTGACCAGTGGAATTCAGAGGCTTAGCCAATGAGTCTACACAAATGTGGCTGGCCATATAAACATGGTGGCCCAAGCTATGTACAACACAGGGGGTTAGGCAGCTTGGACACTCCTTTTTTTGCCTCATGCCCACCCAGGAGCAAGGTCCACCATTATAGAAGTCCCAAGTCCCTCCAGTTGAAGAAATATGGAGGCCACTGTCCGAAGTCAGGAAAATATGGTAGCCAGTTGGCAGCACTTTGAGCACCAATACCTGGGCTGTGGGCGTGCTGATTTCTCAAACATGCTCTGTTCATGTATGAGTACTGAGTATGTTCATTAGTGAGTATGAGTACTACTGAGCATGTTCATTAGTGGGTCAAAGTGCTGCCTCTGCCTGCCAAGCTTTTCCAATTTGGGACAGCAAACTCTAAATTTCTTCAGCTGGATCTCCACCAGCTAAGATATTTTTCATTTTAATTTTGGTCGGAGAGCAGGGGGAGAGAAGGGAGAGGAAATGGGTGCTCGCCCTTGTTAAGCACTGGCTCCCTCAAAAATGCCTTTCTGACTAAACTATTGGTGCAATGTCTTCACTCACTGCAATGTAGTGAATAATGCTAAATTTGAGACATCATTGTATGTCACAGAAGCATAAGATATTTCTGCAGGCCCAAGGACAATCTAATTGAATCTAAATGTTTTTCTTAAAATAAAGTAATATGCTATTGCCTGACCAGGTAACATTAGTGAATTTGGTAAAAACATGCCAAGACATAAAATATCATTACAGTTGCTTTCTGAAGGACCATGGAAACCAATGTTCTAATTCAGAAATCTCTTCAAAGATTAGACTGGGAAAAAAAAAAAAGATTGGCAGAGCTTATTCTCAGCAGTTAATTTGCTGCAAATAGATTCTGAAACTTGTGATAAGATAACTTGGGGCTCCTTTTACTAAGCTGCGTTAGGGCTTTAATGCGCGGAATAGCACGCGCTTCAATGCCACACACGCTAGGTGCTAACGCCGCATTGAGCTGGCGTTAGTTCTAGTCACATAGCACGGGGTTAGCGCATGCTAATCTGCTCCGTGTGCTAAAAACGCTAGCGCACCTTAGTAAAAGGAGCCCTTGGTCTTTTATATCTAGTCAAGAACATGGAATAAGCAAAACCTAAGACAGCAAAATATTACATTACAATATTATTTTACTGCTCTTGCTACCAGTATTCCAAATGGCAGTGTTGGTGCTCGGAAAGTCCAGTATTCAAGCCAGCAATGTCTTCAACACCACAGATCAGTTAAGGTCTCAGCTGGAGAGCTCGCAGATGGATGAGTTCTTTGGATTCAAAGCTGGACAAGCAATGCATCACCTTGAAAAAGGGGAGTATCAAAAGTTTAAGACAGAAGGATTAGAAGCGTATTCCACGGTCTTGGTCTAACTCAACAAATTGTTTGACTTTGATGAATCACCTTTTAAGAAGTTGGCCTGTCTCACTTCAGAAGGATTTGTCCCCTGTTGAAGATCTGTTCAGTTTAAGTGAACTAATTTGGCATGCAGGAACAACTTCAAATAGAAGGTTCACATAGGATTCTTTTTACTAGGCTGCTTAAAAGGGCTTATCATGGGACACGATGAGGTGTCCTGTGGTAAGTTCCGAAAGTGCTTGTGCATACCCATGCACAAAATAATTTTTATGAATTTTTATGGGGGGCGGACTTATCTAGGGATTTTTTGACAAAGGAAAACTCAGAAAAAAAAGACAAAAGATAAGTTGAAATTTTTTTTCTGATTGATTATATATAATAATAATAATAATTTATTGTTTATATACTGCCAAAGCCAAGGTAGTTCGAGGCGGTTTACAATAAAGAAGAGCTGGACATACAGCGAAAAAACAATGAAATCTTTGAGTACAATACAATGCAGTGCAGTATACAAGAGCTGGACATACAGCGAAAAAGAAATAATGAAGTCTTTGAGTACATGGCTGTTTGTATAGAGTAAGGTAACCTTGTAGGGACGGGTTTACAATAAGAGTAAGACAAAGGGGAGCAGGTCGTACAGAGGGGTAAGCAGTGAAGGTTTTGGGAGAACTAGGTCAATGGGAAGTAGATCGAGGAGATTTACGAAGAAGGGTAGGTCATACAGTGAGGGGAAGTAGTGAAGACTTTAGGCATTCCTGGTCACGAGTCGGTTGAAGAGGTCGGTTTTGATTAGTTTTCTGAAGTTGAGGTAGGATTGAAAGCATTAAAGCACTAAAGCACTTTATACAAAATAACGGGTCTAATGAAGAGACTAGTGCCATGTAGTATTCTAGCCACCCAAATCATTTGGCTAATACTGGCACCTCTGAAGACTAATGAATAAGCTAAAAATTATAAATAAATATGCATTGAAGTACTGTTTTTGGAGAGCACAAATTGGTTATCACAGCTGCATTGCCATACACTAACTTATTTGTATGGGATTATTATGCGAGTCCTTACTGCCTCCAAAATAGGTAGCAATAAAGGCTCGTGTGCTCATTTTTGGTATTGGCTGTGCACTAATGGCAACATTACCAAGTGAACAAACAAAAATAGTATCTCAACAAATGCTGCAAAAAGATACTTGAAAGATACGGAACCAAAAAGCAGCTAAGCCAAGAGACAAATTCCCCGGCACAAAAACAGTTGCCAAAAATTGTCCCACAAATAAAATAAACAATAATGAAAATAATAATAGGACATTTTTGTGTGATAGGTGCACTCAGTGTGAAGAAGTAAGCGAACAGAGAGAGCAAACAAATGCTCCTCATAGGCTTGAATCAAAGTTGTGTGAGGTGTAGAAGGGAGGGGCTTTGATTTACTACTAAGGTAACTGCATTATCTTTGGGACAGTGCTGTGAATAAGACTGCTCTGAAAACTTCTAAAAGATAAGTTACTCAGAATTTCATATTCTGCTCTTATCACTGATTTTCAGCATTATATCTGCTTAATTTCTCTTCTCCACCTCCCTGTTTCTTACATAAAAATAAATAAAAAAATAAACCCTTCTCTGTCCTCTGTTATATCTTATTTCATCTTCCTCCTCATAGGAAAAAGGGTAAGACTTATAGTCCCACCCACCCTCCCCTCACCCCACTCTTCCATCACCCAGGGATCACTGCTCATATATAAAGAACCAAATAATCAGGAGTACTCAAATCAATTCACTTTACAACCAATCAAGATTACCTTTATTCTATGCAATCACTGTGGTGCTTTAATTCCTAGACACACTATTTGGAGGCTTAAGGCTTGCCCCATCTGTCTTCAACTTGCTAGTATTAAGGAGGTGCTCTGCAAACTTAAACAGGAATTGAATACAATTAAAGCAGCTTCCATCACTCCACAAAATCATACCAACTTACCTCTACCTCTACCTCAAAGAGCCCAGGAATAAGTGGGTCACAGTAGGCTCAGGAAGACTGCGACTTGTAACACAGAAACATCCACCTTCACTAATATTACCTCTACAGAATTCCTTTGCTCCACTAGTGCACTGCGATACTCAAGAAAACAGAAGGGAGGTGGGACTGGAACTAATGAAGGTAACTCAAGAGAACAAGTGCACGCTAAGCACAAATAAAAAAGCCAAACGCAGAAAACTGTTGCTGTTGGGGGATTCCATCATCAGTGGCATTAACCTTGAAACACAAGGCGAGGAGACCAAAATAGTAAAATATCTTCCAGGATCATCAGCTACCAAGAGTTCCAGGCAAATACTTACTATAATTAAGGAAGAAACTAAGGATTTTAATGCCGATGTTGTTATCCATCTGGGAACAAATGAACTGGCCAACAACTCCACACTTGCAACGCAGAAAGCTTTTTGAGGGCTTGAAACCTTTTGTAAAGACTGTAGCTTTCTCTGAAGTACTGCCTGCATATGGAAAAGGAGAGCACAGAGTAAAAAACACAGAGGACTTTAATAGATGGCTCAAAGCCTGGTGTCATTAAGAAGGCTTCAGGGACATAGGAGGTTGGGGTAATACATGAAAGGACAAGAAGCTATATTGCACTGATGGGCTACATATTACTACAGGCAAAAAATGAAAGGAATTGACCCCAAAATATCCACAGAGAAGAAAATCCAGAGAAAACAAAAAAACTCTATGAAGTGACGATGTTCCAAAATAGACTTTATTTGAAAGTGTCAAAGTTCCAAAGGTACATTTAAATCATCCACATAAAATAAATTCATCCACATAAAAATAAATTCATCCACATAAAAGCCTTAAAGGACCTAGTCCGCTAGGGATACAGGACCCAACACGGTCTGCGTTTCAACAAAAAGTCTTCTTCAGGGGTCCCTGGGGGTCCTATAAAGGTGGATACTTGGGAAACAATTGTGTGGTGAACCGGAAGTGAGACACTGCTTGTGTTTGCAATAGAAAGGGCCCATGCCCATAAGCCCCTGTAATCACTACATTGATATTGAAACATGTGCACTGCCCTATACATCCCCAAAACCCTTTTTTACTGGCATATAAGTGGTTCCTGTAGCCATAAGGGCTATTGGGGTGGTAGATAAGTGGGTCTAGGGGATTCTGGAGGTAGTTTGGGGGGCTCACCGTGACCTATATGGGAGCTGTAGTGAGGAGAAACCATGGCACCCTTTTTGTGAAGTTCATAGCAGTGCCCTGTAAGGTACCCCACTATTTAGATGGCATGTCTGAGTGTTCAGTCCATCACTTTGCAGACCCCCTCCCATGCCCAACAGGACTTGTTCTAGGTGTTTTTGACTTGGACGAAAAGTTGGACGGAAATGTGGTATAAAGATGGATGATTTAGCGGCTTGGACGATCAGATCGGCAGGATGTATAATTAGACGATTTTCGAAACAAAAAAAATTTTTGATGTATTTTTTAAAAATGTGTCTTAGGCTGTTTTTTACTTTGGACGACTTACGAGTTGGACACAAATGGACTTAGACGTCCCTTTTGATTATGCCCATCTATGTTTCTAGGCATTTAAACTAGAAGGTGGGGGTGGTGTATCTATGAAGGACAATTATAGAGACCACCCCCGGCAAAAGAAAAGATGTGATGGTAGTAAAGATTGCATCGTAAACAATATCAGCAACTCACTTCATAGCATTGCAACGGAAAGTGAAACAAAACAAAAATCTATACTGCTGAAAAATAGCTGGAAAGCGATGACCACAAATGCTCGCAGTCTAAGCAACAAAGTTCATGATATGCAAGCCCTTATGTTAGAGGCAGATCTAGATATTGTCGCTATCACAGAGACATGGTTCAGTGAATCCCATGTACACATATTGGGATATAATCTTTTTAGGAAGGACAGAGATGGTCAAAAAGGTGGAGGAGTAGCTCTCTATGTAAAGATCGATATCCAAGTGACCAAAATGCAAGGGACCTGGGGAGAGGAAGAAGCGATATGGATTCCTCTGAAAAGAGATGATGGAATTTCTATCTACGTGGGTGTAGTCTATAGACCTCCGACTCAATCGCAGCAAATTGAAAAGGATCTGATTGTGGATATCCAAAAGTTTGGAAGAAAAGAGGAAGTGCTGCTGTTGGGAGGTTTTAACCTGCCGGATGCGGACTGGAATGTTCCATCTGCGGAATCGGAAAGAAGTAGGGAGATTGTGGATGCCTTTCAAGAGGCTCTGCTCAACAAATGGTGACAGAACCCATGAGGGAAAAAGCGATATTGGATCTGATGCTCACAAATGGAGAGAGTATTTGTAATGTTCAAGTGGGTGCTCACCTGGGAAGTAGTGATCATCAAACGGTTTGGTTTGATATAACGGCTAAAGTGGAGAGGGGCCACACAATACTTAAAGTCCTAGATTTCAAACATATGGATTTTAATAAAATGGTAGAGCTGTTAGGATGGGAGGACATAAGAGAAGTGGAAAAACAGTGGTCTAAGCTGAAAGGAGCGATAAAAATGGCTAGGAACCTTTATGTGAAGAAAATAAATAAAAACAAGAGAAAAAGGACACTGATATGGTTCTCCAAACTAGTAGTGGAGAAAATAAAGGCAAAGGAGTTGGCGTTCGTGAAATATATAGAAAAACCCAAGAAGAGGAGTGCGGAAAGGACTACCGGTGAAACTGAAAGAAGCCAAGAGAGAAATATGTTTGGTGAAAGTGCAGGCAGAAGAACAAATGGCTAAAAATGTAAAAAAGGGAGACAAATTTTTTCAGATATATTAGTGAAAGGAGGAAGATGAAAAATGGAATTGCTAAACTAAAAGATGCTGGAAACCAATATGTGGAGAGTGATGAGGAAAAAGTATACATGCTAAACAAATACTTCTGTTCTGTATTCACGGAATAAAATCCTGGAGAAGGACCGAGATTGTCTGGCAAACTAACGCGAGAAAATGGAGTAGATTCTACACTGTTCATAGAGGAGAGTGTTTATGAGCAACTTGAAAAACTGAAGGTGGAAAAAGCGATGGGACCAGACGGGATCCATCCCAGGATACTGAGGGAGCTTAGAGAGATTTTGGCGGGTCCTATTAAAGACTTGTTCAAGAAATCTCTGGAGATGGGAGTGGTTCCTGGGGATTAGAGGAGAGCAGATGTGGTCCCTATTCAAAGAAGTGGTCACGGAGATGAAGCGGGAAACTACAGGCCAGTAAGCCTCACTTTGGTTGTTAGAAAAATAATGGAAGTGTTGCTGAAAGAAAGAATAGTGTACTTCCTTGAATCTAATGGGTTACAGGATCTGAGGCAACATGGATTTACAAAAGGTAAATTGTTCCAAACGAACCTGATTGACTTTTTTGATTGGGTGGCAGATGAGCTGGATCAAGGACAGATGTTAGATGTAATTTACTTAAATTTCAGCAAAGACTTTGATATGGTTCCTCATAGGAGGCTCTTGAACAAACATGAAGAGCTGAAGTTAGGACCCAAAGTGGTGAACTGGGTTAGAAACTGGCTGTCGGACAGACGCCAGAGGGTGGTGGTTAATGGAAGTCGCTCGGAGGAAGGAAAGGTGAGTAGTGGAGTCCCTCAGGGTTCGGTGCTGGGTCCGATCCTGTTCTATATGTTTGTGAGTGACATTGCTGAAGGGTTAGAAGGAAAAGTTTGCCTTTTTGCGGATGATACCAAGATATGTAACAGAGTAGACACCGAAGAGGGAGTGGAAAATATGAAAAAGGATCTGCAAAATTTAGAGGAATGGTCTGTTTGGCAACTAAAATTCAGTGCAAAGAAATTCAGAGTAATGCATGTCCAAAGATCTAAAAGTGAAAAAACAGTGTGACAAGGTGGTGGCTGCTGCCAGAAGGATTCTGGGATGTATAAAGAGAGGCATAGCCAGTAGAAGGAAGAAGGTGTTGGGGGTGGTGGTGGGGGGTGTGTGGGGGGAAGGGGGTGGTGGTGATGGGTGGTGGTGGTGGGGGGGGTGTTACACTGTTTTTTCACCTTTAGATCTTTGGACACTATCACCCCAAGGTCCCTCTGCCCATCCGTGCATATCAACTTCTCACTCCCAGCATATATGGTTCCTTCCGATTAATAATCCCCAAATGCATTACTCTGAATTTCTTTGCACTGAATTTTAGTTGCCAAACAGACCATTCCTCTAAATTTTGCAGATCCTTTTTCATATTTTCCACTCCCTCTTCGGTGTCTATTCTGTTACATATCTTGGTATCATCCGCAAAAAGGGTGGTGGTGGTGGGGGGGTGTTAGGTTTTTTGAAAGGCTAAAAGGACTAACCTTGCCTTAGAGAGAGGGAACAGCAGTCAGTTAGTAAGAGCTGGACATGCAGGTTTTCTTTTCTCTTTTTGGTGCAGTGGAGAGGGGGAGTGTGACAGAGTAGAGTACCTGTCACTGGCCAGCGGTGGGAGCCTGAGCAGTGGAGCTCATGGAGCCTGAGAGGAGAGATGATTTGCATAAGAGCTGCTAGTGCTGCTGGGAGCTGTCCACTCACCCTGAGTGGTGCTGAAAAGAACAGCTCCCAGCACAGAGTGCTGGGCGACCCTTGGGAGGAGGAATGCTGGCTTCAGCCTAACTCCTGGTAAGCCCTGAAGGCCAGTGCTGACCGGCACATCTCACCATAAACCCCTTACATTATAACCCCAGTGGGGGTTTAGGTGGGCTCACAGTTTCCACCACAAATGTGCTAGTTAGGGTGGCATATATATAGGCCTGGGTCCCCTTCTCTGCAGGCTATTGCACTGCTCACAGGCTACTCCAGAGACCTGCTTACAGCTCTACTAGGAATGGCCATAGTATCTGCATCTGCCATAGAGACAGATATGTACTATTTAATTCAGATGTTTAGAGGGTGGAAGAGGGTTAGTGACCACTGGAGGAGTGTGTGGGGGCCATATTTTCATCCCTACAGTGGTCATCTGGTCAGTTTGGGTACCTTTTTGGCCCTCATTCATTTTAAAACAGAGAATGGTCAAGTTTCTGGAATTTTGTGGATTACAGGACTGGAGTCAACATGGATTCACTAGAGGTAGGTCTTATCAGACAAATCTGATCAATTTCTTTGACTGTGTGACCAGAGAATTGGATAGAGGATGTATGCTAGATGTGGTGTATTTAGATTTTAGCAAAGCCTTTGACAGTGTTCCACACAGACGTCTGATAAATAAACTGAGTGCCCTTGGGATGGGTCCCAAAGTGGTGGGCTGGGTCGGAACTGGTTGAGTGGAAGGCGACAGAGGGTAGTGATCAATGGAGATCACTCTGAGGAAAGGGTGGTGTGTCAGTGGTGTACTTCAAGGTTCTGTTCTTGGGCCTGTTCTTTTTAACATTTTTAAAAATGATATTGCTGAAGGGTTATCGGGTAAGATTTACCTCTTTGCGGATGATACCAAAATCTGCAATAGAGTATACATGCTGATGGTATGAATAACATGAAGAAAGACCTGGCGAAGCTTGAAGAATGCTCTGAAATTTGGCAGCTAAAATTTAATGCTAAGAAACGCAAGGTCATGCATTTGGGCTGCAAAAACCAGAGGGAACAATATAGTTTAGGGCAGGGGTGTCCAATGTCGGTCCTCGAGGGCCGCAGTCCAGTCGGGTTTTCAGGATTTCCCCAGTGAATATGCATGAGATCTATTAGCATACAATGAAAGCAGTGCATGCAAATAGACCTCATGTATATTCATTGGGGAAATCCTGAAAACCCGACTGGACTGCGGCCCTCAAGGACCGACATTGGACACCCCTGGTTTAGGGGGTGAAGAAGTGGGACTTGGGTGTGATTGTATGTGATGATCTTAAGGTGTCCAAACAGGTTGAAAAGTTGATGGTGAAAGCTAGAAGGATGCTAGGTTACATAGGGAGAGGTAAGACCAGTAGGAAAAAGGATATATTGATGTCTGATTTAGAATATTGTGTACAATTCTGGAGGCCGCACCTTCAAAAAGATATAAAAAGGATGGAGTTGGTCCAGAGGAAGGCTACTAAAATGGTATGTGAGAAGGCGAATGGGGACAGACTTAAAGATCTCAATCTGTATACTTTGGATGAAAGGCGGGAGAGGGGAGATATGATAGAGATATTTAAATACCTACGTAATAGAAATGTGGATGAGTTGATCTCTCATTTGAAAGGAAATTCTGCAATGAGAGGGCATAGGATGAGTGATAGGCTCAGGAGTAATCTGAGGAAATACATTTTTACGGAAAGGATGGTAGATGCATGGAACAGTCTCCTGGAAAAGGTGGTTCTGCATAATCCCAGTACTGAGGAGATTAAGAAGGCAGGGAATATAAGGAAAGATGCTTAAAAAGTACATTGTGCATTCTTGCATTATTGAAAAAGACTGTGTCTTCTTCGTGAATGCCATTCACATTTCCCATATTGTTTCAAATGAATGCACATTCCTAATATTCTGAAACTTTTGAATACTGAAAACATTAAAACAATCAAATTGATTTTTATGTAATGATATGGCATGGGTAGAATGGGTAAGGGTAAAAATAGGGTTTTAGATGCCACAGTCTCAGTCTGGAAAGTTGGCAGTTATTTTTAGTCACTGGGTTCAGCTGGAACGGCAGTAAATTTCCATTGTACAGCAATAATTTATCTCAACGTACTTTAAAAAGCATCTTTCCTTCTCTTCCCTGCCTTCTTACTCTCCTCAGTACAGGGATTGACTGATTCCCTGGGAGATCCACAATCTCACTGCAAATGACAACAGAGAAATAATCCTTCATTAACCTCTGATCAAATAATATCACCTTTAGAATCCTACAGGGAAAGGTCTCATCTGCTCACTCTCTTTTGTCTCTGTCTCTATTCCTCTATCCCTCTGTTCTTTCTTTCTTTTTTTTTCTTCTGGCAATCCCTTCTATCTCACCAAGGTATTCCTGCTGTAATTAAAAAAAAATAGTTGTCCAAAACATGGCATACTGGCACTTGGACGTCCAAGTGGGCATTTTCGAAACCACCTTTTTAGACATCTTTCTGCTTCTTTTGTCTCCAGTGCATCTAAATCTTAAGGGGGCATGCTAGAGGTGTGTTTTGGGTGGAATTAGGGTGGGCTTAGCACTTGGATGTTTTAGAGCAATGATTTTATAGTCAAACTGGATTTGAAGACTTGATGTTTATCAACCATTTTTTTTACTGAGCTAATACATCATATTTGAAAAGGCACAAATAAGCATCGTGAAAATTTAAAAAAACCCGAAGAACAGTTTATATCAAATATACTGTAACATGTTGGAATGAGCAGATCACAAACAGCAAGTAGGATGATAAATTCTTAGCGAAGTAGCAATGGCGTGTGGGGTATTTTCATTCAAAACTTTATGTATCAAACTTAGCACTTCAAATTTAACACACCATTGTACATGCAGTTATCACTATCTGGCTAACTTATATAGAAAACTGACTCCTAACGGTCATCATGACCATAGGCAGTGGGAGCCAGTCAAAAAAGCCGCTGAGCGCCGAGCAGGCAGCGGCAGAAGAAATCAGCTGCCACTGACCGGGTTAGCAGCGGGCAGGAGCGCGGAAAGCTCGCTCCTGCCCACTGCTCCCCTGGACCACCAGGGATCGAATTTTTGGGGAGGCCACGGCCCCTGTGCCCCCTGCCACACACCCCCCCCCACGGTCCGGCACCTATGATCATGACTGCCATTTTGTAAACCTGATGGAGGGGTTGGGAGCAGAGGGACCACTCTTGCCACATAGTAAGTAAGTCCCACCATTTCTGCTGTAAAGCTGTTTCTTTCATCTATCACTCTTTATGTAAAGAAATATTTCCTTAGATTATCTTCATTCAATGAATCATTGTTCTAGATCAGGGGTTGGCAAACATTTTTTTGTAAAGGGCCAAATAGTAAATATTTTTGTTTCTGCGGGCCAAGGGGCAAACTCAAGAATATTTTTGTAGATAGGCCTACTTAAATAACAAGCAAAAAACAAGTTTTTACAAATTTATTGAACAAAATATACTGTAATAATCAAAATAATAATAAAAATATAAGTAATAGATTTAAATAAATCAATTTTCTCTGGACACATTTCTTTGGCTGCGACAATAAAACATTTTTAAATTAACTCGCCATCAGTAAATTTACTTTAGTTGCAGTCTCATTTTCATTTTCGTGAAGAAATTGCATTGTGATGAAATATTGGATATGGATAAGCACTGGTCATAAAACAAGAACGATAAACGATACAGAGAACTATTACAGAATCAGGATAGCACAGCATGAGCGATACAGATAGCATTATAAACGCTGCCGAATTGTAACTGTGACTACATGGCGTAACAGCTGAGGCCACCAGGAGCGAGAGAATGAGAAGCTACAGGAACACCACATACGATCTTTCTCGCAACTCCGCAATTCGGCGTTCAGCCATTATAGCACATACTTTGAAATTTTAAAGAATTTGAAATTGTAAAATCCATTTTTAGCTCGCGGGCCATGCCAAAAGAGGCCGTGGGCTATTGTTTGCTGACCCCTGTTCTAGATGCCCAAATCCACATCTGATAGATCGCTATGACCTAGTTACAGCACTTCCCCTTTTATAGTATTTCTGTGAATGT
Source organism: Geotrypetes seraphini (assembly GCF_902459505.1). NCBI lineage: Eukaryota > Metazoa > Chordata > Amphibia > Gymnophiona > Dermophiidae > Geotrypetes > Geotrypetes seraphini. Next base: position 301,806,023 of record NC_047084.1, on the reverse strand, counting down.
CTTCCATTAAGACCCTCTTTTACTAAGGTGCGCTAATCAATTTAGCGCACGCTAAATGCTAACATGTGCATGTTAGTCTATGGACGCATTAGCGTTTAGCGCGTGCTAATTCCATTAGCGCGCGCTAATCAGCGCACCTTAGTAAAAGAGGGGATAAATCGGGAGGGGCATTCTAAAAATTTTAACAATGTTATTTATTGGAATAGATTACAGGGGTTATATGCCCAACTTCTATGCCAGGATTTATACCAGGTTTCAGCAGACGTAAGTCTTCATGCCCAAAATTGGGTAAGGAAATTCACACTAACCCCCTCTTCTATTAAACTGTGCTAGCAGTTTTTAGCGCACTGCTCCCTACGCTTATGGGAACTCTATGAGCATTGGGAGCAGCGCGGACCATTCAGCACGGTTCTCTGTGCTAAAAATTGCTAGTGTAGTTTAATAGAAGAGGGGGTAAGTGCTATTCTATAAAGGTCACTCAGCCTGGAACATCCTTTATAGAATAGTGCATATTTATTTATTCAGTTTTCTATAACATTCTCTCATGGGAGCTCAGGACAGTTTTACATGAATTTATTCAGGTACTCAAGCATTTTTCTCTGTCTGGCCTGGTGAGCTCACAATCTATCTAATGCACCTGGGGCAATGGGGGATTAAGTGATTTGCCCAGGGTCACAAGGAACAGCATGGATTTGAATCCACAACCTCAGAGTGCTGAGGCTATAACTTTAACCACTGCACCACACTACCTAATTTTGAGCACCAATTACTGAATCTGGCCCTTAAAGTTTTAACTGCCTGACCACCCGTCTATTTTACCCTTTCTCCCAGAAAAATGAAGTCAGTCACAAATTGATGTGATTTAAAAAAGTTCTGTGTGTTAAAAATTTCCTGAAAATAACAAAAAAGCCTACAAATTGTGAAAAGACAGAAAATCTAAAAATGAACTAAATTATCTTGCCTGTGTACATTTGTACTAGAATTGGCATACCAAAATAGGCATCGAGCTCTGAAATCAGAGCTAGCCACATAGCCCCCATATCCACTCACTATATGACTAGGTATAAATTCAGCTGCTTGTTGGAATATAGAGGCATAAATTTAGCTGGTTAATTTGGTCAATTTTCAAATGCTTTGATCTAATTGGCTAGAACAGGGGTGGATAACTCCGGGGCCGGAATCCAGTTGGGTTTTCAGGATTTCCCCAACCCACGCACCCCCCAATCATAGGCGTCAAACACAAAAAAATGCACGATGGCCTACTGACCACGCAGGCAGCGAAACTTGACCACCAACTCTCCAATCTACTGATCACGACACCAGACTACAAAACTTTCAGAAAAGAAATAAAAACCCTGCTATTCAAGAAATCCATCAAGACAAACTAACTCCGCAGGAAACATTTCAATCCCCAGAAGTAACCCTGCTCAACTATGGAACTCTTCTGGAAATGCCCAGATAACCTCTTATGTAATCCGCCTTGAACCGCAAGGTAATGGCGGAATAAAAGTCACTAATGTAATGTAATCTATTTGCATGCACTGCTTTCAATGAAGTTTCAAGTTTCAAGTTTATTTAACTCTTGATATATCGCCTATTTAAATATTCTAAGCGATGTACATAATATCGTAAAACATAGAAACATTAATAAACATTTAAAAACAGTGAATTTCAATTTTCAATAATGACTAACAGGAAAGCGAGGGAAAGGGGGCAAAGTTACAATAAGGGTTTAAGAAAAAAGGGAAAAAACGAAAGGTTGGGTAATTTGTTACAAGGCACTCAAAGAGAAAATTAATTTTAACAAAGTAAATCCATTAGGGCTTTAAAGATCGTAGGCATCCCTAAACAAATAGGATTTTAAAAGTTTTTTAAAAGCTGAGATGTCGTGTTCCATTCTGATGTACTGAGGAAGGGAGTTCCACGCTTGTGGACCCGCTACAGTAAAGATGTCTGCTCTCCGTGTACCGATGATTTTTAGAGATGGGATGGTTAGTAAGTTTGATTCTGATGAACGTAAGGATCGTTGTGGTTTGTAAGGAATCAGAGATTTTGAAATGAATTGTGGCTCGCTGGATGTTAAAGTCTTAAAAATTAGTAATATAATTTTGTACAATATCCTATGATTTATTGGTAGCCAGTGTGCGTCAATCATCAGAGGGGATACGTGGTCAAATTTTTTAGCATTATAGATAAGTTTGATAGCCGTATTCTGAATGATTTGGAGTCGCCTTCTTTCCTTCTGAGTGATATTGATGAATAGAGCGTTGCAATAATCGATTTTTGCAATGATAAATGAGTGTATTAAGATTTTTATGGATGAAGGGTTTAGAAATTTTGAGATGGCTCTTATCTGACGAAGTTTGAAAAAACAGTTTTTGACTATGGAAGAGATATGATCATGGTAGGATAAACTGTCGTCAAGTATAACCCCAAGAATTTTAATTGATGCTTCAGTACTAATAGGAAGATTGTTAAGAAGAAATGATTTTGCAAGGCGTATGTCTTTTTTCCAGTTGAATAATATGGATTTGGTTTTGTTAATATTTAATGACAATTTGTTTGAGTTCAACCAATTGTGTACTTGTTCTAATTTATGGTTTATGGAGGCAATGTCTGTGACATTTTCGGGATCTAGAGGATGGATTAATTGGATATCGTCAGCGTAAGCATATGGAATAAAACCTATGGCCTGACAAGTTTCTAATAAAGGCGATAAAAAGATGTTAAATAAAAGTGGAGATAAAATGGATCCTTGAGGGATTCCAAATGTTGAAGTAAAAGTAGTAGAATCTTCATTGTTAAAATTTACAGAAGAAGTACGATTATGAAGATAAGACTTAAACCAATCTAAAACTGCGCCGCTTAAACCTTTTTCTTCTAGTCTATTTAAAAGTAAGTCGTGATCAATGGTGTCGAAGGCAGCTGAGATGTCTAAAGAGAATAGAATCACGGATTTATGGTGGTCAAGGTAGTATTGAATGTTGGAAGTTAGACCTATCAATGAATGTTCTGTACTATGATATTTTCTAAAACCGGTTTGATGTGGGTGTAGTGCGTTTGTTTTTTCAAAAAAATTGGAAAGCTGGTTAAATATTAGTTTTTCAGTGAGTTTGGCCAAAAATGGAATATTCGCTATCGGACGGTAATTAGATAAATCATTTATGCTGGATTTATAATTTTTAATAATTGGGGTAATTGACGAAGACTTCCATTGAGGTGGTACTATTGATGTAAGTAGGCTGTTTTGGATAATGGACAGAATGAAAGGGCCAAAGTGTGAAAAGTATTTTTTCAGATAGAAAGGAGGGATTATTTCAGATCGAGAACTTTTCATGTTGACTTGGGAGAAAAGAGATTCGATATCTTTTAATGATGGGATTGAAAAGTTTGAACATTTAGCTGTCGGAAAGAAATTTGATTGATTAGAGTTGGAAATAGTGGTAAATGTACTTTGAGTGAAGGAATTCCGAATATTATTTATCTTAAGATTAAAAGCGTCCGCTAGATCTTGGGCTTTGAGAGTAGATATGCGAGAGAAGTTTTTTAATTTATTTGTGGGGTCCATTGATTTTAAGATATTAAATAGGACAGAAGAGTTATTTGCTTTTTCGATTTTTTTAGAGGACATCCTGAAAACCCGACTGGATTCCAGCCTTTGAGGACTGGAGTTGCCCACCCCTGGGCTAGAACAAAGTGAATGTCTGTATCACCTTTCTGCAGCAGTAGCCATAAAACGATGACAGAATTCAACAGAAGACAATGATAAAAGCTTTGTTACAGTTTCCTCCATTCGCATCTACAGCCGAGCAGATCAGTGGGCCAAGCAGTGCTTATCTGCCATCAAGTGGTGCATTACTGTGTTTCTATTTCTCTACTGTTGTAAATTTCAGCAAATGCACATTTTACCACATTTTCACCTCCGTTTCTATTAGAAGTGATATATACATTTAAATAAAAACACAGGGCTAAATATTCAGCTAGCGGTGGTCAGTGGTTCTCTTTTGGCCGCCACCAGCATTATGCTCAGGTACTCAGCGTCGTGTGAAGTCCAGGCACTGGTACTGACTATCTGGGCATATTTATTTATTTATTCAATTTTCGATACCGTTCTCCAAGGGAGCTCAGAACAGTTTATGTGAATTCATTCGGGTATTCAAGCATTTTTCCCTGTCTGTATCTAATGTACCTCGGGCAGTGGGGGATTAAATTACTTGCCCAGGGTCACAAGGAGCAGCGTGAGTTTGAACCCACAACCTCAGGGTGCTGAGGCTGAAGTTTTAACCAAGCTATCACTACTGGACCATAGGGAATCTGTTGGTAGGTTTTTTTCAGGGGGTGGCAGGCTTGGATCAAGACAGTTCGAGCTTGGATCAGCTAGGGAGGGGAAGGGTTTGAATAAAGTAGGTGGGCATGTCAGCTGTAGAGGAGTAGCCTAATGGTTTGTGCAGTGGACTGAGATCCTGGGGAACTGGGATTGATTCCCACTGCCAGCTCCTTGTGACTCTGGACAAGACACTTCACCCTCCATTTCCCCCAGGTACTGAAACCTTGATTGGGAGCCCATTAGGGACAGATAAAGTATCTGCATATAATGTATACAGCACTGCATATGTTTAAGAACATAAGCTAGTCATTCCGGGTCAGACCAATGGTCCATTTACACAGTGTACAATCCAGGTCACAAGCAGTAGATCTATAGAAATGATTAATAATAGTACATGACCCAGGAAAGCTTTTAGTTGGGGTTATTTTACTGTGATTTTAGGGTGATTACACATCCACACAACTTGCAATGTGCACCTTTTTGTAATTTACATAGTAATGAGCCATTTTATAAGCATTTGCATGTTTTGCATCTCTACTATGTAACCCATGTTGACCTAAATATTGCCACAGTAAGGCAAGTCAAGCTGCCTTAAGGCCCTTATAGTCACGTTAATAGGCAGCTTGATTGCCTTTCTCCTAAATGTCTCTATCACCTCTCCCCTTTTCTTTTAAACTATACATATTGGGATCTTTAATTTTGACCCTATGGCCTTTATGATGAAAACCACTAACTATATTAATAGTTGTCCTCTGGACTGACTCCATCCTGTCTATATGTTTTTGAAAGTGTGGCCTCCAGAACTGTTCACAGTACGGTACTCCCCCCAAAAACTTTGCAGGGGTTCTGTTCCAGGAATACCTGCGAATATTGAAAAACTGCAAATGTGGTTTAGGAGCTGAACGAAGGCAGGAGAGGGCAGCTGGGGTGCCGGCAGGTGCTGAAAATCATTCTCAATATTTTCCGACCGCCTCTTCCTGGTACTAAAGTCAGGCTACACCAATCAGGATCTGCTTTAATATGCCAGGTAGCGTGTCAAAGCAGCTCCTGATTGGTGTAGCCTGACTTTAGTACCAGGAAGAGGTGGTTGGAAAATACCACGAATTACGGAGTCTGTGATTCGCAAACTGCGAAGTCGTGGGAGTTTACTGTACTCCGAATGAGGTCAGACCAGAGATTTATACAGAGGCACTATTGCCTCCTTTCTCCTGGTAGCCATTCCTCTCCCTATGCACCAAGCATCCTTCTGACTTTTGCAATCACCTTTTCCACCTGTTTAGCCACTTTTAAGATCCATCAGATACTATCATCCCCAGGTGCCACACTGCTTTTGTGAACAGAAGCACGTCACCCCTTATACTGTACTTCTCCATTGAGTTTTGCCAGCCTAAATGCATGACTTCACAATTTTTTGTATTAAATCTTAGGTGCTAAATTCTAGACCATTCTTTGGTTTCACTAGACCTCTTCTCTGTGATATGTCCTGCTGTTCTGCTGAATAAAAAAAAAAAAAGCCCATAAAATATGGCCTTTTTCTCTCCTTTTCCTCTCCCCTTTTCTATTTATTTTTCCCCTCCTTTCATTGTACATCAGCCCTTTCTTTCTATCCCCAATTTTTTCTCTAGCTTCTCCTCTTTTCTTTCAATGTTCCTTTTTCACTCTCTCTTCCCCCTTCTTTCTCTCACATTCTCACACTGGGAAAGCAGGGAACAATATCGTATTGTAACACCGTAGTTTCAATAGTTAAACATGATAAGTCTTGAGGGAGACAATCAATTCCTGTCCTCAGGCTTTTCTTGTTCATAGAGTCATCATACTGGCGGGCTCGCTTAGAGACAATTATACTTTCCCTTCCTCCTCCCATTTACTGCAGAGGCAGCAGCCGGTGTATTTATCTGAACTCTTATTTTTAATTAACCTTTTAGTGCAGTAACACTTCAGAATTACAAGGGTTAATGATATCTTTGACCCTCCAAGCCGCTTGAAAGGACTGATCAATACACCTCCATTTTAGAACCTTGTGTCCCAGCCAGACACTACGCTACTGGAAATATAAAATCCTTTTTTTTTTTTTTCTTTCCATTCTTATCATTTTTCCTCTTTCCTTTTTTTTTAAGTTTTCCTTTCTGAAGTGCACAGTAAATCTGAGGGCAGAGAAGGAAAGCGTTTTGTAAAAGTTTACTTCTTAAAGTTACTAATCTAAGGAGCTAGCTCCAAAGTTTCTGGGGACTTGCAACACACTTGAGGAGGTGCTGAAAACTTCTCAGCTCAACCAACCAACTTTCTAAATTCTGAGTGTTATTTTGCCACTGCAGCTGAAAAGAGTGTTATCTTATTTCGTTAAGTGCCAATCTGCAGAGACAAAATTCTATGTTTTTTGACATTGTTTCGGATCATTCCTGCAAACGACTTAATACTGCTAGCTCCTTCCCACTTCCCAATACCTTCCCGATTCCCCAAAGCAACCTCATCTACTCCATATCTCCACTAGAAATTACCAGATATCTTCTTCATGTAATACGTTTTTTGTAATTCTTTTGTAATCCGCCTTGAACCGCAAGGCAATGGCGGAATAGAAATCTCTAATGTAATGTAATCATTGATTGAACCATATCCACATCATTCTCTTCTTGGTTGGGCTGAGAACTTTGCAGTGCTGCATACATCTGGTAGCACTACAGGAAAAAATTAATAGTAGTAGTGCTGGTTTTCCCCATGTTCCCTCTTTCATATTCCTGACCACCAGAATTACTAATAATAAAGGGAAGATAGAAGCGGGACATAACAATAGTATAACTAGCCTAAATCACACCAGAGGCAGAAATGCCCCACCCCACGTCCCATGACAATTTTCTATTTGTTTTCTTAAAGTAGTTTTATAAGCTGTAATATAAAATTATGTGGCACACTGAAGAGCCAGAGATTGATTAAATGAACATGTTACTTTGATTCCTTTTTCTTCTTCATCTGTTCTGTCTCCTCTTTGTCTCTTTTTTCATTTTTTTAATTTAAGCTTTTATTTCTTTAAACTTGTCTTTCTCCTTGTTTCTTTTTATCTTTCCTTTTCTCTTCCCTGTAAAATCCCTCTTGCCTCTTTTTCTCTTTCTGTTCTGCATCCACAACTTTCTTTCTTTCCATTTCTTCTCCCTTCTGATGTACTGCTGAGGTGGCCCCATCCTTCTCAGCTCCAATACCACAGTTTCCCACTTTCTTCTTGCCCGCAACAGAGCACTACCGTATTCCTCCTTCCTTTTTAACCGCATATTCTTCTACTTCCTATTCATTCATATAACACTAATTGCTGTATATGAGGAGCCTCTGAAAAGTTCTCAGCCCAACCAACAAAGGTGGGGCAGTATTCATCGAGGCCTATACACTTAGTCCAGCGATTTTCTACTTTTTTCATTCTGTCAGAAAAATATGGAATGAAAAAAGTAGAAAATCGCTGGACTAAGTGTATAGGCCTCGATGAATACTGCCCCACCTTTGTTGGTTGGGCTGAGAGCTTTTCAACGATCCCTCATGTAAAATAATAAAAAGGTAAGGGTAGAGTGGAAGAGGAGAATATAGAGTAGAGAAGGTTCCAAAAGAGGTCAGGGAAGAGTGTGTCTTACTTGAGTTAAACAAGGAGGGTGGAGAGGAGGAATTTACTTGACAGTTCCATCAGTTAAATTTGAAACAGAAGGTTTCAGCCTGATATGAATGGAAAATAATTCTACAAAGGGGGGGGGGGAGCAGCATAACTGAATGCAGAGTCCCATGAAATGTCTAATTGAAAATAGAAAGGAGAGCTGTGGTTTCAAGCAGCGTTCTTCTCTCCACATACCAATTTTTCCACGTATTCATCGTCATAGGACTTTTAAGGACCCCTGAAGAAGACATCTTGTTGAAACGCGAACCGTGTTGGGTCCTGCACTACCAGCGGACTAGGTCCTTTTGATTTTTATGTGGATTATTTTATTTTCATGTGGATTGTTTTATTCTATATTTGGAACTTTTATTCTTTCATTAAAGTCCATCTCAGGATCATCGTCATTCCACAGTGTTTTCTTGGTTTCTCAACCAGTATGTCAGGACACACTGGTGTGTCCCCAAAAGGTGGGAAGTGTGTTACAAAAGCATTGGTGTAGATAGCAAGCCTATGTTTCCTTTCAAACCATCAGTGCTTGCAAGCTTTCCTGGCCTAAGTGGCCATTCTTATGTTCTTATGCTCTGGAATGCATTGCCAGAGGTTGTAGTAAGAGCAGATAGCGTAGCTGGTTTTAAGAAAGATTTGGACAATTTCCTGGAGGAAAAGTCCATAGTCTGTTATTGAGAAAGACATGGGGGAAGCCACTGCTTGCCTGGATCGGTAGTCTGGAATATTGCTACTCCGTGGGTTTTGGCAAGGTACTAGGGACCTGGATTGGCCACTGTGAGAACGGGCTACTGTGCTTGATGGACCATTGGTCTGACCCATTAAGGCTATTCTTATGTTCTTAAAATAGGAGATTTTGTTATTACTATAAAGAAAGAAATACCTTTATTAGGAGTTTTGTTAGACTCCACGTTGTCTATGAGTACACAAATAACACAAGTGGCACAGTCATCTCTTTTTGAATTACATCTGCTGAAGAGATTGAAACCCTTGGTTTCTCATTGGATTTTAGGACAATTTTGCAGAGCGTAGTACTCTGTAAAGTAGATTACTATAATACATTACAGTACATTTAGGAATAGCAAAATGTAAAGTTAAAGCATTACAGTTAATTCAAAATGCAGCAGATGAGTTTTTGGAGGTGGAAATTGTTCAGTGTCAATTTTGAAGCAATTACATTGGTTGACAGCGAAAATGTAAGGTGCAATATAAGGTTTTAATGATAGTTCACCAGAGTTTGAATGGACAGACAACAGAATAGGAAGAATGAGTGACCTAGTGTTTAGAGCTACAGCCTTAGCACCGTGAGGTTGTGACCATGGGCAAGTTACTCAATCTTCTGTTGCCCCAGGTATGTTAGAATGAGTCCATCAGGATGATAAGGAAAATACTTGAGTACCTGATTGTAAACAACTTAGATAACCTTGATAGGCACTATATTAATACCTAATAAAATAACTATTTTATAAAAGCATTAGCAGTATATATGCCAAAAAGATACTTTTTGGTGCACTCAGCACATTATGTGCCGGGCATCTTTCTCGATAGGAGGAGCCAGATTGTGGAATTTACTACCAGTACAAGTAAATTTATGTAAAATTGTGGAACAATTTAGGTGACATCTCAAGACTCAGTTGTTTGTGAAGGAGTTTTGTTGCTGAATTAGGTCATTTATGGCCATAAAAAAATCTGGATCGTCTGAAAGAACTGCTCATAATTTCATAAGGTGGGAGGGATGAACTATCGTTCTGTTTATACAAGAAGATGTATTATATGTCTGCTAATGTGATTAGTTGTTGTTATTCTCTGTCCTGTGAATAAATTGTGTATGTATAACTGTAACCTGCCTAGGTATTAGGTGGGGTGAGAATTTTTTAAAATTAAATAAATAAGCTGGGAAGACGAACAACCCTGAGAGTCAGGTTCTTGAAATTCCTGCACCTGGTCCCTGTTTCTGCTTCCCTACTACCCCCAATAATAACTAGTGTTTTATCCCCATCTGAATATGATGCAGGTCTGTTTCTATATAGTTTCTGAGTAGCATATAGGCCCACGAATCAGAATATAGGTCAATATTATGACTGGAGATGCCATGCCAACACACCATTGAATTTCTGAAGAAACACTTGCCATAGAGATAAATCTCTATTCAGTTCCCTGATGACGTACATGTGATGATGTGAATTGAGAATAACTGCAGTTGAGGATAATCTATGCAAAAATGCCCCATCCATCAGTATGATATTATATGTGAAATTTAGGTGGACTGTAGAGAGGTTAGAGTGACCTTTTGGTGAATATAGTTCAATGGATTAACTCCTGCAACTAGCCAAGTTTCCCTCAGGGAAGCTGGCAGACCAATTTGTCCAAGTCCAATTCAGTCCCCAGAAAGGTCAATCTTGTTGATGGATCCTTGGTTTTGTCTGTAGTCAATGGGATGCCAAAGGTTGTTGTGACACTGAACTCACAGGAAAATTGCTTGCAAGTATTTTCTGCTGCAGTCATTACAAAGAGGAAATTGTCATGACAGTGAATTTTGTTTTTGCTCTTGTTAACTTAGGGTGACCCAATGAATGAACTTGCTGCACATTTCAAAGCAAGCACACAAAATAATGTGTTTCACGCATATGCATTTGTCAAAATAGTATTGGTTTGACTTGAAACACAAAACTCAGAAGAGGGAAGCTGTCCAATGTATTGGCTGAGGTGGGGAGGAGACTGAATATTAGCTTTTGCTACTAGTTCATGAAAGGTATAACTTCCAACTAGAGTCAGGGCTGGACTAAGGTATAAATAAATACGTGTCTAGAGCAGTGTTTTGCAAACTATCCAGCTGGTTGCACACTAAACCCAATGACCCTGCTGGAAGGTACCCAGAAGTGCGCAGTCATTTATACGATGATGTCATGAACATGCACGGAAGCCCATCTGGCCATGTCCCGCTTCGGTGAAAGGATCCGGGAAGATGGGAGGTGCGGGGAGAGGAGGAGAAAAGCTGGCAAGTGGGAGAGTCATCCGCGCTGGCTGACTGCCTACAGGATGTGCCTCTCGCTGCAAGAGGCATGTTTTGTAGGCAGTCAGCTGGCGCAGATGACTCTCCTCCTCGCCTGTGTGTCACTGTACACCTGAAATCTCAGGAGGCACACTGTTGTTCCGCGGCACACAGTTTGTGATACACTAGTCTAGGGGCTAAAATCCTAATTCTATAAAAAGTGCCTGCCATTAGGTTCCTAGATCAGCACGCCTAGTCAATCAAGGCACCTTACTTAGGGCACCTTTTACTAAATTGAACCAGAGGTTTTTAGTATGGGGTGGTGAGGTAAATACTCTGATGCTCATATAATTCCTATGGGCATTGAAGCATTTGCCTTGCCAGCTTGCGCTAAAAACCTCTAGTGCCGTTTGGTAAAATCCAGCATTAATTTTTGAATTGGTTCAATCAGCACTGTTAATTGAACAGTGTCGTTAAAAAACAATTAAAAAATTAACTTTTGGTTAGGCGCCCACATTGGTAGGAGCCAAGTAGGCATCTACACCGAAGTGCCTATGTATGCCTGTCCATGCCTACCTGAAATGTAGGCATGGTTATGGGCAGAGTTTGGGCATGGAAAGAGTTAGGCGCTGGTAGGTGCCTACCTTAGGCGCTGTTATTGTAGACCAAGAAAATCCTGGCCTACTATACCATTGCCTAAGTTAGAGATGCCTAACGTGAATTAGGCACCACTAGGTGTGATTCTATATACAGTGCCTAACTTTGAATGATATATTTTAGGTGCCATTTTCAATGGTGTCTACCACTTAAGGCGCCTTTTATAGAATCAGGACCTAAATGTCTAGGGGGCCTCTATCAGATGCACTAATTCAATGGTTCTAAACTGGTATACTAGATCACTTTTGTTCAGGTATGTTAACTGCCACCCAGTAAAGAGCAGAGCAGTAATGGGTTCAAACTACCGCTTCCCAAGGATGTCTGTCCTCCCCATGCCTTAGATTAAGTGGTATAAGAAATTTTTAATAAACCATGAATCCTTGTCCTCCAGTTGGCAAGGGGCAGCAAACAATGCTTCAGTTCTTACCTGCTGCTGCTGCCTCCTCTGCCAGTTTCCTCTTCAGTCAGAACTGTAAGAACCCTATAGTCCTATAATACTGGCACCATGCAGTTCTAAATGCAAAGAAAGGCTTGCAATGAAAGCAGTAACAGCAGCAGATAAAAATCTCTATTGCTGCTTGATGGGATTGGGGAGGGATAAATGACGATGATTATGCTGGGTTGAAAAAGCACAGAGGTGACATGATTATGCCAGGGGGAGAGGATTTAAAAATGTATTTATCTTATTTTTAGGATTCCAGCATGCTTAAATGCATGGAGAGGCATAATAAAAAAAAGTCTAAGTCCCCTTTTGGCCTAAGTCAGTAGATGCTGAAGTTGGCAGCAGGGAAATGTCCATTCTCAAAAAACGTCCAAATTGAGGGGGTTTTTGAGAATAGCCTACCTGCATGTTCAGCAATCTATTGGTCCAGACAGCCACTACGTCTATCCCTACACCACATTCCCGACTAAAAAATTGCCCAAGTCCCAAATGCCCAATTCCGGTTCTCCCAGTTGCCTAAGATCCCGCCTATGGGCGGGCCTTAGGTACCTGGGCCAATCAGGCTCTAGGCCCCTCCCCAGTACATCCCCACCATTCCGAGGATGGCGGGCCTGCTAGACAGATGGACCGGGGACCCAGCCAGCCAGCCAATCTTGTTAGTGTGTGGGAGTCTGGAGTAGTGGAGAGGGGGTTCAGGGAGGAGGAGGGGGCGTTCGGGGGGTTGTTCGCCTTCTAGCAGGAGGGCTTGGGCTCTCTTCTGCCGGTTAGGGGGGTGCTCGGGGTGGTGTTCACCTTCGGCAGGAGGGCTTGGGCTCCCTCCTGCCAGTTCGGAGGAGGGGTGTTCAGGGGGGTTTCAACTTCCAGCAGGAGGGTTTGGGCTCCCTCCTGCCGGTATTCTGGGGTGGATGGAGTGCCGGCAGGAGGGCTTGGGATCCCTCCTACCAGTAGTCATGGGGGGGAGTGCACCGCACCTTCGGCAGGAGAGATTGGGCATCTCTCCTGCTGCAGTTCATGACAGTTCGGGAGGGAGAGATCGCGATCACGGCAGGAGAGATTAGGCATCTCTCCTGCTGCAATCTTTGGGGTGGGCAAGTTGCCGGGGCTGCTGAGCTGATCGCGGCAAACACGATCAGCTCAGCGGCCCCTATTCGGAACTTATACCTGTTTTGACTTGGTCTAAATTAAAACATATGTTCCAACTGGGCCATCTCCCTAGACTTTTGGTTATACTTGCAGTATGACTAAGTCTAGGTTGACCCACCTCCCGCCCTTTCCCCTCCTCTAAAAATGCCTTGTTTCGCTCTAGGCGTTCAGTCAGGGTAAAGGCCTAAGATACATCTAAAACCAGCTTTGATTATCGGTACTTGAACAATCTATCTTTTTGATTGTCCAAGTACCGATTTAGGTCATCTTTTGAACGTTTTTTTTTTTTTTTAATTAAGAGTCCCTTAGGGTTGACCAAAAAATTAATTAGTCCTGCTCTAACTATCAAATGAGACTATTCAGAGTATAATAATATATGCTCAAACCTGGTATTAACCACATGTTAACATTGGTAGTAGCTTTAAGCATCAGCCCCTCAGTCTGATAACCAGCTAAATAAGCAGATAAAGGCTAGATTCAATAACCTTCTGATCCGTGTCCAATCCATGGGCGATCCAAGGCAGGCCGACCGATTCATCAACCATCTTCATGCAAATGGGGGTGATCGGAGGCATGCCTCCATCCGACAACACAGATCACTGGGTAGCGATCCCAACGCATGCGCAGACCATCTACTTTGCCTGTAGATGGTCTGCGCATGCGTTCGCTGTCCGTTTTTTTTTACTCGCCCCAACTCTCCTCCACCTTCTTCGTGTCCCTTTGCCTTCCTTCCCCTTCTTGCCTCCGGTGCTGTTCTTTTTCCGGCAAACCAAGCAGGGAGATTGGCAGTGTCTACCCACCCCCGCCTTCTCTCCCGCCCTTCGAGCCCGTGTTTTTAACCTGTGGGTTTAAAGCAGGGCTGCACTACACGCTACAGTGCAGCCCTGCTTTAAACCCGTGGGTTAAACCCATGGGCCCACGAGTTAGTCATAGAAAAGTAAAGGGGTTATATATTTTTTTTAAAGTTGGACCGAAAGCTTTAAAAGTTGAAGTTCTATGCACAGAATCCAGATCGCATCAGTGCTAGGTATAAATAAAGATGTTGGTCGGACACTTGTCATATTTTAGATCTCTGTACCGATTGTACATTTCTTTTAAAAATCTCTTGAAATATAGATGGATAGTAGCAGAGAGCAGAGGCGGCAGAGAGCAGGGCGCTTTTGATGGTTTTTTAAATATTTTTTATACTGGTATTTCAAGGCTGCAGAGCTGGGATTTCAGGGCGGCAGAGAGTAAGACAGTCGGCAAGGATGTCAGCGACTAGTCCTCAGCAGTTGCTTCTGTTTTGGATCAGCCAGCCTAGTCAGTGTGTCTGAAAATGTTTAGTGAATCGCTGTCTTCCTACATTAGAAACATAGAAATAGACGGCAGATAAGGGCCACGGCCCACCAAGTCTGCCCACCCCAATAACCCTCCCCTACCTTTCTCCGTGAAGAGATCCCACGTGGCAATCCCATTTTGACTTAAAATCAGGCACGCTCCTGGCCTCGACCACCTGCAGTGGAAGATTATTCCAGTGATCAACCACCCTCTCGGTGAAGAAGTATTTCCTGGTGTCACCATGTAGTTTTCCGCCCCTGATTTTCCACGGATGCCCTCTTGTTGCCATGGAGCCTTTGAAAAAGAAGATATCCTCCTCCACCTCTATTCGGCCCGTGAGATATTTGAACGTCTCGATCATGTCCCCCCTCTCATGTACTCTCTCTGCGTTCCTCGAGTGAGTACAGCTGCAACTTCTTCAGCCTTTCCTCATACAGGAGATCCCTGCGCCCCGAGACCATCCGGGTGGCCATACGCTGGACCGACTCAAGTCTCAGCACATCTTTGCGGTAATGCGGCCTCCAAAATTGTACACAGTACTCTAGATGGGGTCTCACCATGGATCTGTACAATGGCATAATGACTTCGGGCTTCCGGCTGACAAAACCCCTACGTATACAACCTATGATTTGTCTAGCCTTAGATGAAGCTTTCTCCACTTGCTTGGCAGTCTTCATGTCCTCACTGATGATCACCCCTAAGTCACGTTCTGCTACAGTCCTTTGTAGGATTTTACCATTAAAGGTGTACGTCTTGCATGGATTTTGGCTGCCCAGGTGCATGACTTTACATTTTTCGGTATTGAAACTGAGTTGCCAAGTCCTGGACCAGTGCTCCAGTAGGGGTAGGTCGTGCACCATACTGTCAGGCATTGAGTTTCCGTCTGGCCCTGTGCTTTGGTCTGACGTGTTCCTGCCTACTACATTGCATAGTTTGGCGTCATCGGCGAATAGCGCTATTTTACCTTGAAGTCCCTCAGCCAAGTCTCTTATGAAGATGTTGAATAGGATCGGGCCCAAGACCGAGCCCTGCGGCACTCCACTGATTACCTCCGTCTTTTCGGAGGGGGTGCCGTTCACCATCACCCTCTGAAGCCTACCTCCAAGCCAGTCCCTAACCCATGCTGTCAATGTGTCTCCTAATCCTATAGAGCTCATCTTGTTCAACAACCTGCGGTGTGGCACGCTATCGAATGCTTTGCTGAAATCCAAATATACGATGTCTAGGGACTCCCCAACATCCAGCTTCCCTGTCACCCAGTCAAAGAAGCTGATTAGGTTAGATTGGCAGGACCTCCCCTTAGTAAATCCATGTTGATGCATATCTCGTAGATTCTCCTCGTCTAAGATCGTATCCAATTGGCGTTTGATTAGAGTTTCCATTAGCTTGCTCACTATTGATGTGAGACTCACTGGTCTGTAGTTAGCAGCCTCCGTCCTGCATCCTTTTTTGTGGAGTGGAATGACGTTAGCCGTTTTCCAGTCCAATGGGACTCTACCTGTACTAAGGGAGAGATTGAAGAGCGCGGATAGCGGTTCCGCCAAGACGTCACTTAATTCCCTGAGTACCCTGGGGTGTAGGTTGTCTGGTCCTATTGCTTTGTTAACCTTGAGATTAGATAGTTCAAAGTGGACAGTGCTGGATGAAAACTCGAAATTTCGAAATGGGTCTGCAGAGCTATCCCTTGTTTGCAGCTGAGGGCAGCTGAGGGCATGCACGGATCATAATCGGGTCAGGGTCGCAAAAGGGTTGCTAAGTGGTCAGGACTTGATCACTGGGCTTAGTGAATCTAGTCCAAAGTCAGGACTGCAAAAATGCTGTCTTAACTTTATCCACTCAGTTAACCAGACATCAGTCTGAATATTGTCTGATGCCTGCTAAAATTCCAGGTTGCAGAACTATCCCAGATATTCTATGCCAGAAGTTGGATATGCCCCAACTTTGTATATCTGGGGTTAATTCAGCCCACAGTTATGAGTAGCCACAATTTTTATTAAAATCATAACCTATTCTATCACTATCTGTGCTGGTAAGACTCATTAAACCAGTCTTATGTGGCACAGAAGCTCATCCTCCAAAACTCAAAAGGGTTCTCAGAGGCTTCTACCGATCCTCAGTAGCAGCCATCGAGAACCATATGCAAATACATTACAAAGAGCTCAGTAGTATTTAAATAAGCTCTGGGCTTTCCTTGTGATGCATCAAATAGAACACCCCCCCTTTTTTTTTTTTTTTACAGAGCAAAATTTTCAAGCAGGTCTGCCAGTAGATGTTGTCTCTGCACAAGACACACATGCATACAAGACACACACACAACAACTGCACCCATTTTTTAGGGTTTTTTACACAAAAAAACCCTCCAAATTGCTTCTCCCCTGTCAGCGATCAGCTGAATGGCACTTGAACCGCGATCAGCTTAGCCAGCAGGGGAAAAGGGCCGCAATCAGTTGAGAAGGCACCGGAGTTGGGTCAGCTGATCATGGCTCTTCTCCTCCCCTGGCTCAGCTGATTGCGGGCAGGGGAAAAAAGAACAGTTTGCAGGCAAGAGAGAGGGGAAGGAGCTGTGCCTACCGATTTGCTCTTTTGAGCAGGTGCCGGGCACATTTCCTGCCCCCCTTTTACAGAGGTTGCTACATGCATGTATTGTGCTGAGCATCACTCCGAAAATTAAAATTGCTCCCAACCCAGAATTTCTTTTTCACCAAGTTGCCAGGAGCTTTGAGTCTTTTAGCTGTATTGAATCTCTCTTACCAAAGGTCTTTTCTCCTGTGTTTTATACCCCTACATACTCATAAAACTGAACCTGCTAACTGAACTTGATTGTCAGCCATTAACACAGTGCTTAAACGATTAGACCATTTAAGAGGAGGTAGCTGCTGATGAGATGATAAGTGCTGTGTTTAATTGGGTCTGCTAATGTTGTCTAACATATCCTTGAATAAGTACAGTACTTGATAATAGCTGCTGGAAAATAGCTACATTTTAGCAGTAGGTAGGCGGAACTTAATACAAGATCTATTATATCCTATATCTGAACTCCTTGGAACCAGGCATATTTCACATTTTGGAGCTTTTCGGATTTTGGAATGGTAATGTTAAAGACAGCAAAACAACAAAAATTCGAATGGTACTATATTAACAAAATAAACAAATACCAAAAACCATTCACAAAAGTCAAAAAAGGAACACCGATTTCAAAACTACTTATTAAAATTTAATATAAATCTTAAATCTTATAAATATTTAGATACTCAATGATTTAAATTATTAATTAATTAATGCGGGGACAAGCCTCAGACTTAGGAGTAAATCTTCTCCAGCTGGAACTCATTCAAGAGAAAAATGAATTAATCTGTTTGCTCGGGGCCAACGCAGCTTTGGAGTTTTGAACAAGTTAACATAAGCGTTGCCTAAGTCACTTCCCTGATGCAGCGGGTGTTACAGTTTTGCCCCACGAAACAAAGGCCTTGTTGGATATCGATTACAAGCAACGGAGCCAGTTTGGCAAAGGACGTTTGAGCTAAGTAGAATATCGATTACAAGCAACGGAGCCAGTTTGGCAAAGGATGTTTGAGCTAAGTAGAATATCGATTACAAGCAACGGAGTCAGTTTGGCAAAGGACGTTTGATCTAAGTAGAATATCGATTACAAGCAACGGAGCCAGTTTGGCAAAGGACGTTTGAGCTAAGTAGAATATCGATTACAAGCAACGGAGCCAGTTTGGCAAAGGACGTTTGAGCTAAGTAGAATATCGATTACAAGCAACGGAGCCAGTTTGGCAAAGGACGTTTGAGCTATGTAGAATATCGATTACAAGCAACGGAGCCAGTTTGGCAAAGGACGTTTGAGCTAAGTACTTTGCACAATATATGAAGAACTTTTTGTATTGTCGAATCAAATCGTCACAAGTTGGAATGAAATAAAAGAACTAAATGTTTTGCTATGAACTGAACAGTAATTTAAAATGAAATTTGGGCTTATTTTAGCCGAAGTAACAACTTTTTGAAGTATTTTTAACATTTCAGCACTTTTTTCCACGCACTTTCTATGCTCTTTTTCTATTAATTTTTAGCTTTAGTCTTTTAAGCACTATAGCACTTTCAACTTTGATGAACTTGAACGAAATGAAGGATTGATAAATTTAAAATAAGGAGTTAAGATATATTTGAAACATAATGAAACAAGATGAAGATATATAAATTGATACTTTAATATAAGTTGGTCTCGAGCTTCAAAAAATGATATGCTGATTCTCTCAGTTAAATGTGAACCCCATACCTAAATATGTTAGCAATAATGAATTTAGTTTTCTAATTTAAAAATAAGTTTTTACTGAAGTAAATTATTTAAATAGTGGTAACTAAATTAATTTAAATTAGATTAAAAGTTATAAGTTATTTAATTAAAGCAATAAAATAAATATTTTGGTAGGGAGGTGGGGAACTAGCCAGTGATGTTATAAGGAGGCAAGAGATTAATTCATTTTTCTCTTGAATGAGTCCCAGCTGGGAAGATTTACTCCTAAGTCTGAGGCTTGTCCCCGCATTAATTAATTAATAATTTAAATCATTGAGTATCTAAATATTTATAAGATTTAAGGTTTATATTTAATTTTAATCAGTAGTTTGGAATCAGTAATGTTAAAGACAGACCATAAAAGTGCCACCCTGAGTGGAATCTGCAGTTCACTTTGCCATTTTTCCAGCCCTCTGACTTGAATTGCACAGATGCTCTGGTGTCAGCGTGGGCCACGTCTGGGAAATTGACTACTTCAGATTCGCATCAAATTTCGGTTTTCAGAATTTCAGATAAAGGAGGAGAGTGTGGCTTAGTGGTTAAAGCTACACAGGGCAGGCTTAATTCGTCGAGGGCCCCTAGATAC
This sequence comes from Geotrypetes seraphini, assembly GCF_902459505.1. NCBI lineage: Eukaryota > Metazoa > Chordata > Amphibia > Gymnophiona > Dermophiidae > Geotrypetes > Geotrypetes seraphini. The sequence goes on along the minus strand of NC_047084.1, from coordinate 301,786,622 downwards.
ACAAGTACACTGGGCCACCTGCCCTGCCCCGCCCACCATGCCCCACTCCCACCCCACCATGCCCCGGCCCCCCTGATCAGCAACACAGGCTCCCCCCGATCAGCAATGCGAGCCCCCCATCGATGGTAAGTAATACAAATGAGCAACGTGGGTAAGAAAGGCAAGGGGAACTGTAATTTTGCAAGTAGTGCTGCTTGCTCAAAGCTTCCCTCTGATGCGCCCAGGCGGAAACAGGAAGCTGCGTCAGAGGGAAGCTTTGGGCAAGCAGCACCGCTTGAAAAATTATAGTTCCCCTTGCTTTTCTTACCCGCGTTGCTGGTTTGTATTACTTTCCTTTGATGGGGGGCCCACATTGCCGATCGGGGTGCCCCACATTGCCAATTGGGGGGGCCGCGTTGCTGATTGGGGAGGGGCCTCCTTCATCGGGCCTCCCTGACCATTTCAGGCCCTATGGAGGTGCTTACTGGGCCTATTGGTTAATCCGGCCCTGGAGCTATAGCCTCAGCACCATGAGGTTGTGGGTTCAAACCCACGCTGCTCCTTGTGACCCTAGGCAAGTCACTTAGGGCTAGATTCACAAAGCAAACCGATCGTGTACTGATCGGTTTGTGACCCCCTTGCAACCTGATTGCCATCCGGCCCGATTCACTTACCTCTCTGCCGACCATCCTCTCATCCACACATGCAAATGAGGGCAATGGCATACAAAGTAGGCAGGGACGCGATTCACTAACCAAAACCCTGCAACACCGACTGGGCTGGCCGATCATAACAAAGCAACTCCTGAGGACCAGTCGCTCAAGCCCTTTCCGACTGCCTTGCCTTCTGCTGCCCTGCTCTCTGCCCTGTCAGCCCCGATCTCCTGCTGCCTCGAATGCCTCCTGCAGCCCACACTCGCCCGCTGCTCCGACTCTCCTGCTGCCCCGGATCGCCTGCATCCCCTAGCTAAATGGAAGGAGCTGTCTTTTCTCTATAATGTGGGGGGTTGCACCCCCCCACACCCCCCCAACGGCAGCGCGAACAGTATGCAGTAAAGTGGGGGGTTCCCCCCCACCCCCGTCTGAGCTCTTTAAAACTAAGTTTTCCCGTGGTGTGCTTGTGTCTTGATCCGAATTGTCAGCGCTCGATTGTCAGCGTGCTGGTGTCTGGCGCGCGATTGTCCCGTCACCCTTTAATATACTATATATATATTTTTTCTAAGCAGCAATGACCGGGCTGCACTTTAAATAAAATGTTAGATGGTAATTGAGCTGCGCTGTCTCACGAAAGGTTCCCTTTGACATGCCTGATTTTCATATTGTAGGGAAGGTTGTTTTATTTTGGTTTGTTTTTTTTTCGCTGGTTTGGTTTATCCACTGTTACTCTGGCTAAGATAATATTCAGGATTATGATAGTTTTGATAACTTTTTATAATTTCAAAAAGACGCCTCAGCCCCACCACTCCACCGCATATAATACTTTATACAACGGGAAGCATATTGTGGCGCTTCATCATTGGCTGTCGATTTTTGAATATTATTTTCTCCTTTTTGTCTTTAATTTTCTATATGTATTGCTCCTTATAAATACTTTTAAGAAATAAATATTTCAAAAACACTTTGCTTCTTCAGTGTCATGATATGTGCTTTAAAAGTAGATGGTACTTATCTCAGCCAAAACCTGGGGAGTCAGACCCGACATGTTTCACACAACCGAGTGTTTTATCAAGGGTCTCCCTGTAAAATATAGAGCAGAAGCTGTCACATACAATTGTGTCCTGCCCCTCTCCTATCCAAATTTGGTTCGAAATTAGTCTTAGTATTATATAGTATGCTCACCAAGGCTGCCGCTGTCATCCGACTCCTATTTAATTGTGAGAAAAGATGCCCCCCCCCCCTGGGAGGCCAGTTACTTTAAAATCTAAACATGTCACGGATTGCAACACCCAGGGTGTAATTTACACCATAGTTTGCCCTTGCGACCTCATATATGTGGGGCGTACAAGCAGGAAAATAAAAACACGATTGACAGAACACAAATCTCGCATCTCAAATGGGATTATGCATGCACCTCTGGTTGAGCACTGGTTGAGGCTAAAACATACTACCACTGATCTGAGATGGCGTGTCATTAAAAAAGTGACAGGGTGGGATGGAGGGGGCGATCTGGTCAAGCTGAATGAGAGTGAACAAAGATTCATTTTCTCGCTGGACACTGTTGAGCCCCGCGGGCTGAATAGCAAAATCGAGTGGGGATCGATGATGTAACTTTAGTTGGGACCAATGAGCTGCAGGGGGCGGACACATTGTTGTTAGAGAGGGAGGATTTAAACTTCAAGCGAAGGACGCCGCCGCCATCTTTTCTCACAATTAAATAGGAGTCGGATGACAGCGGCAGCCTTGGTGAGCATACTATATAATACTAAGACTAATTTTGAACCAAATTTGGATAGGAGAGGGGCAGGACACAATTGTATGTGACAGCTTCTGCTCTATATTTTACAAGGAGACCCTTGATAAAACACTCGGTTGTGTGAAACATGTCGGGTCTGACTCCCCAGGTTTTGGCTGAGATAAGTACCATCTACTTTTAAAGCACATATCATGACACTGAAGAAGCAAAGTGTTTTTGAAATATTTATTTCTTAAAAGTATTTATAAGGAGCAATACATATAGAAAATTAAAGACAAAAAGGAGAAAATAATATTCAAAAATCGACAGTCAATGATGAAGCGTCGCAATATGCTTCCCGCTGTATAAAGTATTATATGCGGTGGAGTGGTGGGGCTGAGGCGTCTTTTTGAAATTATAAAAAGTTATCAAAACTATCATAATCCAGACAATATCATACATCTACCTACATTGTATCTGACTGGATATAACATTTACTTCATTATACCTTCGCCATATTTCCAACAAGCTTTAAGATAATATTCAAATATCTTTCTGGCATTACGTGTAACTTTCTTTAAATGAGTTCCCTTAGGGCTAGATTCACTAAGGACCATGTTCTGACCACTTTGCGACCCGATTGTTCCCCAAACCAGTTCACTAACCTTGGTGCCGACCAACCTCCGATTCGATCCGCACATACAAATGTAGGCATGCAAATGTAGGCAGGCAGCGAATCACTAAAAACAAATGAGAAACACCGACTGGGCTGGCCGATCAAAAAATAAGCGACTGCTGAGGACCAGTCGCTCAGGTCCTTTCTGACTGCTCTGCTCTGTGCCCTGACTCGCCGCCCTGCCCTCTGCCCCGACCCTCCTGTTGCCGCCCTGCTCTCTGCCCTGACTCTCCGGTCCTTCCCCGCAGTGCGAGTCCATGGTTTTAACCCACGGGTTTAAAGCGGGTTAAAACCACGGGCTCGTGAAGTAAACAGGACAAGCTTGAAACTTTTGAAAAGTTGAGTACAGCTGCTTTCAATGTTCTCTACAACAAGAAAAGATTGCAATTAAAAGGGAGGCTAAGCACATACGGCTGAAATAATTATTGCAGACACACAACATCCTTCGTGATGGGGTTTGAAGTGGGTTACAACATCACAATGTTACCCATTACACAGAAACATAGAAACATGATAACAGATAAAGGCCAAATGGCCCATCCAGTCTGCCCATCCATAGCAACTATTAATTCTTCCTCTCGTTAAGTGATCCCACGTGACTATCCCAAGCTTTCTTGAAATCAGACACAGTCTCTGTGTCCACCACCTCTACTGGGAGACTATTCCACACATCTACCACCCTTTCGGTACAAAAGTATTTCCTTAGATTACTCCTGAGCAGATATAAATTTTACCCGTTCCTGCGGTTAGCCACTGAAATGGGTCACCATGTAATTCTCTAATTTGTTAAATATAAGTCTTGCTGCTCTGTTCTGTATTAGTTGAAATTTCTTTGTTAATTTCTTCAGAAGTCCTTTTTAAAAAAAAAAAAAAAAATCTTTATTAATTTTCAAACTTCCAATAAGTGTGACAATATAGTCAAACAAATTAACAATAAATATATCACTTAATAATCATCAATGGTACAAATGATATGCTCTTATCTCTCACCCTTTCCACCCTTTCTTATCATATAATCAAATATCTTGTACAATTTGTAATAATATATTACCCTCCCTCCTCCCCTCACAATTGAACTTGTAAATTTAAGGGGAAAAAATGTCCTCTAACCAGTACAATACTTTGTTAATGGCTCCCACACATCTTGAAATTTCTTAAAACACCCTTTCTGTATTGCAATAAATCTTTCCATTTTATATATATGACATAGAGAATTCCACCAAAAATTATAATTTAGCCTACTCCAGTTCTTCCAGTTATAAGTAATTTGTTGAATGGCAACCCCAGTCATTATAAGCAACAAATTGTTATTATTTGAAGAAATCTGACTTTTTGCTCTCATAGCCATACCAAACAGCACAGTATCATATGACAATGCCACTGGATTATCCAATAAACAATTAATTTGGTCCCAAATTGATTTCCAAAAATTTATAACAAATGGACAGTAGAATAACAAATGATCTAAAGTCCCTACTTCAAGATGACAGTGCCAACATTTATTAGACTTAGAGCTATCCAATTTTTGTAACCGAACAGGGGTCCATAATGCTCTATATAACAGAAAAAACCATGTTTGTCTCATAGATGCTGACATTGTACATCTCATCCTCCAAGTTCAAATTTGTATCCACTTAGACACAGAAATCATAGGTTGCATACGCAGGAGTTTCATCAGCCGTAAGCCTGAAGTCATTATGCCATTGTATAGATCCATGGTGAGGCCCCACCTGGAATACTGTGTGCAATTCTGGAGGCCGCATTACCGTAAGGATGTGCTGAGACTGGAGTCGGTCCAGAGAATGGCCACCCAGATGGTCTCGGGACTCAAGGATCTCCCGTACGAGGAACGGCTGGATAAGTTGCAGCTGTACTCACTCGAGGAACGCAGAGAGAGGGGTGACATGATCGAGACATTCAAGTATCTCACGGGCTGCATCGAGGTGAAAGAAGATATCTTCTTTTTCAAGGGTCCCGCGGCAACAAAGGGGCATCCGTGGAAAATCAGGGGCGGGAAACTGCACGGGGACACCAGGAAATTATTTTTCACTGAAAGGGTGGTTGATCGCTGGAATAATCTTCCACTTCAGGTTATTGAGGCCAGCAGCGTGCCTGATTTTAAGGCCAAATGGGATAGATATGTGGGATCTATTCACAGAGAAAGGTAGAGGAAGGGTCATTGGGGTGGGCAGACTAGATGGGCTGTGGCCCTTATCTGACGTCTATTTCTATGTTTCTATGTAAATTTGATGTTTGATCTCTATGCTCCATTTTTCAAATGTCTCTCAGACCAGTGTTTGGTTTCTTCTTAAGTCCAGTTAACAATTTATACCACTGGGTAGCCTGGTGACCCAGGAAGTCCGCCTGAAACCCAAAAATAGATTGTAATCTTACCCACTCTAACTGTATTCCATTTGTCTTTTTCACACAGATCCGCACTGTCAGTTTAATATCCATCCCGTAAGTTCCCTATAAGATTCTATCCAGCTATCTCCCCTATGTTTAAAAAAAAAATAAAAAAATTGTATCTTCACTGGAAAATGTCCAGACAAATCTTTTGTAATCCGCCTTGAACTGCAAGGTATAGGTGGAATAGAAATTCCGTAATGTAATGTAATGTAATAAGAACCTCATACTATATTGATCATTAAGGTTTTTCCATTCCTGAATGGCCTGCTTCAATTGCAACCATCTAAAACTTTCTGATTTATTGATGCCATATTTATGTTGCAACTGTGAAAACTCAAGCAGTTTACCATTAGAGATAACATCAACCAATAAACGTATTCCTACTTTCATCCAATGCTTCCAGGCGACCTTTTCTCCACCTATTTGAATCTTGGAGTTAAGCAATTTCTTCAGAAGTCCTGAGAGAAGTGCATGAGTCTAGTAGTGACAAGATTGTTGATAGCACCAGTATCCTATAGTGTTGATGGAGAAAATAAGGTCTAACCCTTCTCAACTGTTGCAGTGTGGCAAAGGACTTTCGAACTAGGTTGTTGATATGATTTCCAAGGTGATGCATCAAAACTATGGAGGACAACAGCGTGTCGACATATGTGCGCTGCCGCTTCCGCCACTTTGAAGCCTCCCCTTTTGCGCTTTAAGAAGGGGTTTGGGGGGCAAACCCACCCACCCACCCACCCAATACAATTAGAAGACCTTGTGCTCCCATTGGGGGAGTGTATGTGGGGTGAGGGAACCACTACACTGAAAACTCCGGAAGAGTGAAAATGGGAAGGCGAATGGGAGTTTTCACTATACCGGGAGGTTTCCCCCAACACCCCCTCCTCCAAATGGGAGCGCAAGGAGTTCTAAGTGTAGTTAGGGGTTCCCCACACACCCCTTTAGAGCGTAAAATGGAAGGCCTCAAAGCGGCAGAAGCGGTGGCGCAAATTTCTCCTATACTCAACTGTTGGTGCAGGATTGCCAGCATGCCGTTGTCCTCCGCACTTTTGATGGTGTATCGCTTTTCAATCATCAATGAGCTGTCTAGGATGACTCCCAAGACCCTGGAGAATTTTTCAGTATTGAGGTGTATTCCATTTATCAGGGTTTTGTTGCCCATTTTTGTACTCTAATTAAGGCCTGCGATAATTTGGTAATGAAGTTAGTTGATTTCAAGTTCACATTTTATAAACTAGTCCCCACATTCTATATAGATTACCCAAAGCTAGTCACATAAATTTGTATGAGAAACCCAGATTTATTTATTTGTTCAATTTTCTATACCGTTCTCCCAGAGGAGCTCAGAACGGTTTACATGAATTTATTCAGGTACTCAAGTGGGTTTTTTTTTGTCTGTCCTGGTGGGCAATGGGGGGAGGGGATTAAGTGACTTGCCCAGAGTCACAAGGAGCAGCGTGGGTTTGAACCCACAACCTCATTAATCATTTGGAGTTATGCGTAGATCTGTCCTGCGCCCTATTCTATAGGTACACCGACAAATCCGCACATGACAATTGCACTCCGACAAATGCACCCAGACAATTGCGTGCATGGGCAAGTGCGCGCATGACAATTGTGGTCCGTCAAAGATATCTGGAAGGCCCTGATTTGCTCAGACTCCTTGGGACACTTTTCTGTCCTATTAACCTAGTCATGAACAGATCTCAATCAAATACAGAACAACTGATCACAAATTAGAAATTAAAAATGTACAAATAAAACTCAAAATGGAAACCACAAGAAGACAGATTTTGCATATAGTGCAACACCTAGAAGCATTATGGAAAACAAGGCATCCAGCTCCCAAAATGCAAACCCAAAAGAAATTACCTCCTATAGGTTTATATGGATAAAGATACCTTTCTTTGGGCTCCTTTTAAAAAAACAGCACTAGAGGTTTTTAGTGCGGGCCGGTGAGATAAATGTTCCGATTCTGATAGAATTCCTGTGGAGAGCTGAAGCATCTACCTTGCCGGCCTGCACTAAAAACCTCTAGTGGTGTTTAATTAAACCTAGTTTTTATTTATAGTTTTGAAATAACAATTACAAGCACCAACTTTGTTAAAGCAAAACAGACAAAATGAATATAAAGAAGAAACATAATAATCACAATTTTTACATCTTCCTTAGACCCCCAATAAGGGGGGAGGGGAGAGGAACTCAGAAGAAAATATCGGGAGATAATGAAAGAAAGGAAAAAAAAGATATATATATTCATCAAGGCTTAAAGAGAGCTAGTACCTCATCTATCACACACCAACTTCAGATCTAATTTCCCTAGCTGATATCTTTTTCATATAAGAAAATATTAGATGTTATATATTTAAACTGTAAACCGTTTGGAACTTTGTGGTTAAGCGGGCTATAAATCTGGAATTAAATTAAGTTAAACTCTTCAGGCACGAAGAACCCATATTTAGCTCCTCCATATTCAATTACACATTTGATTGGATATGCTAACAAAAAAAGAGGCACTTATATCTCTCATTTCTTTCCTCCTTGCAAAAAATGCTCTTTTCCTATCCTGTGTGACTAGTCACGTCAGAATAGTCCATATCTTTTGTCCATGAAATGGGGCCTGAGTATTACAAAAATAGAGTCTCATTTCATTATTTAAATCCTGTTCAAAGACAAACGCCACTATCAACATTGCTTTCTCTGTGATCTCAGAAACAGATTCTTCCAATATTGCTAACAAATTATTTAAATCAACCCCGCCATCTTCAATCTGCCCATCTGGTAACCACTTGGGGAGGAGATGTTGCACATGGATCTAATGGGAAGGGGAGAAAAAAAGAGGAAGGAGATGGTGCATATGGGTGCAAAGGAAGGGAAGAGATGGAAAAGTAGATATATCTGAGAAGGAGGCATTAAAAATAGAAGAAAGTGAATGTGAAAAATCATTGGCAAAGTTGAGGCCCCTGGAAACAGAGTTAAGAATACAGACGGAGGGAAGTGCAACCAAAGACTGGGAAAAAGATGATCAGAACTAGGCCAGTACTGGGCAGACTTGCACGGTCTGTGTCTGTATATGGCCATTTGGTGGAGGATGGGCTGGGAGAGGGCTTCAATGGCTGGGAGGGTGTAGATGGGCTGGAGTAAGTCTTAACAGAGATTTCGGCAGTTGGAACCCAAGCATAGTACCGGGTAAAGCTTTGGATTCTTGCCCAGAAATAGCTAAGAAGAAAAAAAAAAAATTTTTTTTAAAAATTTAAATTGAATTAGGTTGGGCAGACTGGATGGACCATTTGGGTCTTTATCTGCCATCATCTACTATGTTACTATGCATGTAGAAAAATATGTCGTTTTTGAGAATTATGGAGCTCATTTTCATAAAAAGAAAAACATCAAAAAAGTGGCATAAAGAGCCAGATGGACATATTTCTCAACAAACCCTCCCAATCTGAAACCTATTTTGCAAGTGGATTTTTATGCTGTTCATCTGCAGTTTGTCTAAATCTCAAGGGGGGGTGTTGTGGATGGGACTAAGATGGGCTTATGATCTGGATGTTTTTCTGCCATAATTGAACAATTTAGAAAATGCACAGGGCGCAATATGAACATATGGCGCTAGACCAGTTTTAACAATGAATAAATGCCAAAAAGGTGCCCAAACTAACCAGATTACCACTGGAGAGATGAAGGTATGACCCCCCTGCCTCCCTCCCCCCCCCCCCACACAATCCCCTTCCTACCCCCAAAGATATGAATGAAATAGTACATACCTGCCTGTATGATAGCTTCAGATGTTATGACTAGTCCTATAGAGCAGCAAACAGGTCTTTAGAGTAGCCTGGTGGTCAATGCAGTGGACTGCGTAGAAGGGGATCCAGGCCCATATCCCACTCTAATTACTACACTTATAGTAGCGCATGTAAACCCACCAAAAACTTATTGAACCATTATATAGGTAAAACCTGCTGGCATAAGTGCTATTGTTGTGGTGTGCAGTTGGGTCCAGTAGATTTTAGGTGAGTTTTGAAGGGCTCACTACACAGTATAAGGGGGTTATGGTGAGATGTGTACCTGGAAATGTTTTAGACAAAGTTTACTACAGCACCCCCTGAGATGCCCCACTGCCCTGCTGGGATGGCTGTGGCCAGTCTACTAAAAATGCTGGCCCCCTCCTACATCCCAATGGCTTGTTTTGTGCGTTTTTCTTTTGGATTTGGAGTTTTTTTATTATTATTAATGGTTCAAAAAGATATGTGCACATCTGAAAAATGGCCATGTTTGAAACATTTTCGAAAAAAACAGGAACGAGTTTTTGCCGATGTGCATCTTCCGCAAAATGTCCAAACTCGGATTTGGACATCATATTGAAAATGCTCCTCCACCTCTGTTGTCTCTATATTTTGCACTGTTCAGGAAGAAATGCATTTCTATGCATTTTTCTAGTGTTGTACTGCATGCAGAGTCTGACGTTAGGGTTTTATTTATGGTTCTGCATTTGAAGAAGGTTTATCTGGTGTTTTGCATGTGCGGCCAAGGCCAGGTATTCTAGTGGGGATGGAAGTTGAGAACCATTGGTTGGTGTCATGGCCCTAAAAAGGAAGATATTTGACAGCTCTCTTTTAGTCCTTTTGGACCCCAAACAGCCCCAGATTAAAAATTAGTGAAGACCATTGCTCTAGGGCAGGGGCAGGCAATTCCAGTCCTCGAGAGCCACAGGCAGGTCAGGTTTTCAGGATATCCACAATGAATATGTATGAGATGGATTTGCATGCACTGCCTCCTTGAGATACAAATCTATCTCGTGCATATTTATTGTGGAAATCCTGAAAACCTGACCTGCCTGTGGCTCTCGAGGACCGTAATTGCCTATCCCTGCCCTAGGGAATTGAGAAAGATATGAGTGAGGCTGAGGTCCTCTCTCTACTGCTCCTACTATTTCCTGGTTAATGGGAATTTCTTTTGTAAGAATTCCTGCATGCTAATTCTTACGTAACAGCTCCAGCTTGTCCTTCATCAACTGAACTGTGTAACTCACTTTCAAATGACACTTAAGTGTCTGTTTCATAGCTAGCTTAACCACTAGACCAGGAGTAGGGTTACCAGACATCTGGATTTCCCCGGACATGTTCTCCTTTTGAGGACATGTCCGGGGGTCCAGATGGCTTTTCAAAACCCAGCAGTTTGTCTGAGTTTTGAAGAGCTTCTATCAAATCACCGCTGGGCAGGAGGGCATCTGTGCATGCGTGCATGCCACGTGATGACATCACGCATCACATGTGCAGATGCCCTCCTGTCCAACGAGAGCAGGCAGCAGAGGGTGAGGCTGGGGCGGGGTTAGGATGGGATTGGGGGCAAGACTGGGGTATGATGGGAAGGGGATGGGTGGAACTGGGCGGGCCTGGGGCCATTTCTATGGGTCCAGATTTTCCAAACGGAAAATCTGGTAACCCTAACCATGAGAGATTCTGGCCCAGGGCACCAGTGATTAAAGACACCAAAATATCTAGCCTCAGACCTTACCTGCTGCATCCTGCCTCTTCTAATGCAATATCCTGTGGGAGGGATGCAAAGGAGGGAGGACACAGGGGCTGAAGGCAGCCTGTTACATTGCTGCTGTTGCTTCCAACAACTGAAGTAAACTTTACAAGACTGCAGGGAAGTATGTAAGGTAAGGGAGTAGTGCCAGACCCGTGAGGAAGGGGAAAGAGAGACTGGACCGGGGATGGGTGGGAAGGGGTAGAGATGCCAGGTCAAGGAAGGGAGAGAAAGCTGAAAGTGATGCAATGGGGGGGGGGGCGGAGTTACCAATGCAAGTTGGCTAAGGGAACCACTAACCCTTAAACTGTGCCTGCTCTGTTTCTTCTCTTACTGGTACTGTTTTCAATACACTGTATATACTCAAATATAAGCCAACCAGAATATAAACCGAGGTAACCTTTTTCCCCAAAATAGGAGGAAAAAAGGTCTGCAAGAACTCATGGCGGATCTCCATGGGGTAGGAGCGTGGGAAGGATGTTCCTGCTTCGGTTCACCGCTGAACCACCGGGGATTGTAAAAGGTGAAGGAGGCGGGAGGAAGGCACAGTCAGCCAGGACAGGAGGCAGAATGGATCCCTCCCATCCCGTCCCACCGCTGGTCCACCAGCTCTTACAGTAGGCCTGGCAGAGGCCTGCAACATGTCCGGGAGGGGTCACGAGGGTGGATGCTGACCCAAATATAAGCTGAGAGCCCCCATTTTGAGGCCATTTTTTGGCCCATAAATCTTGGCTTATATTTTAATATATACGGTATTTTGCCAAGGCAGGACTTTATTTCTTTTTCTCCAGAAGGAGAACTATGAACCTACCCAAGTCTGTCAAATGTAAGTTTTATTTTTGTCCTCCTATGAATCCCATTTCCATTGCACTATCTTGTTTAACTGGTGTCTTATACCAAACTCATCTAATCAACCTGTAAAATCCTATCTCTTTTTGAACAACCAGACCTCTGTCTTTTATGAACTTTTGAATTCTCTGGTTAAAATTTGTTAGAATGAACCCACAAAACTTCAGGCCATTGAAATTAACTTCATCCCTGTCCAGAAATAACCCTGGGAAGAACAGGCATTCCTTTTTAATCCCCTCGTATTACAGTGATTCCCAAAACATGGTAGCTTTCCTTCATCTGTGGTCACTGCCATGTCACGAACTGTTTCTCCACCATGAAATCATTAGGTACATTCAAACAAAGGCTGAGATTCACTAACCTGCCCGATCCTATCCAATCCGTGGCCGATCCGAGGCAGGCCGACTGATTTACAAATGAGGGCGATGCAAATGAGGGCAATCAGAGGCATGCCCCCCACTGACCGCACGGATTGCTCGATCTTCTTTGCCTGTAGATGGTCTGCGCATGCTCACCGTGAAGGAAGAGCTGTAAACTTTTTTTTTTTTTTAGAGCTGGAAACTTTCGCAAGCCCATGGTTTTAACCCGCGGGTTGAGAGCGGGGCAGCACCGCGGATTAAAACCATGGAGTCGGGGCAGGAGAAGCAGAATCGGGGCGGAGAGCAGGGTTTTTGCACAAGCGGCTGGTCATCAGCAGTCGCTTGTTTTTTGATCGGGCAGCCCAGTCGCTGTTCCTGAAATTGTTTTGTGAATCGCTGCCTTCCTACTTTTGGATGCCCTTCCGCTCACTTGCATGCACGGATCGGGAGGATGGTTAGTTATTGGGTTGGGGGTTGCAATGTGATTGCTAAGTAGTCGGCACTTGATTGGTGGGCTTAGTGAATCTAGCCCAAAGTCTATTTTTCGCTTTATGGGCATCAGCATTTCACCCCTTATCATGTACCACTCCCCTGGATTTCTGTATCCACAATGCATAGTTCTGTTTTTTGTTTTTTTTTGTATTGAAACTTAGCTGTCAAGAAGCCAACCACTGTTCAAACTTGTTAAATCACTTCTCAGTCCGTCTAGTCCCTTAGGTATGTCCACTGTGTTGTAAATCTTAGCATCTTCTGCAAAAAAAGACAATTTGTTTCTTCTAATCCCTTCATAATATCACTCACAAAGATATTGAACAGGATTGACAAAGGACCAATCCCCAAGGCAAATCACTAATCGTATTTCTTTCCTCAGAATGAATTGCATTTATCACCACCCTCAGCTGCCTATTACTCAACCGGTTTCTAATCCAAGCCACTTCCTTGCAGCCCAACCCTATGTTGCCAATGCATTTATGAGTCTCCTATATAGGAGAATATGCAAAGATTTATTACAGTGAATTCCCTGGTATATTTATTACAATTCTAGTGTTAAAGTAACATTAGGGTTTTAATAAACATACCAGGGAATTCAGTGTACCAAAGGAGCTGTAAAAGAGGATGGAAGGTGTGGCTCACTGGTAGAGCTGCTGCCTCTGCAACCAAAGGTTGAGAGATTAAATCCCAGTGCTGTTCCTTTTGACCCCTGAGAAAGTCACTCAATCCTCCAGTACCAACCACTTTTGAATTCCAAAGCCACAAAAAGGTGGTATGCAAGTCCCCCATCCCATCCCAAATACTGGCTGACATTCAATGCTGTCTGGCCAGCCAGGAGCAGCTCCTGGCTGCCAAAATAGCATGTAGCTGGCTAGCAGAATTCACCTAGCTCCCTCTGAATATCCTTCTCCCTGTATTAACCTATGACTTATGTTGCATGACATAGAGGGTCACCACCGGTATTCAGCAACTGGCCAGCTTAGCCTAGTGGCTAGAAATACCCACCTAAAAAGCATGTCTATCTTTGGCCACCAGAACAGTTTTTGATGACAGTGTTTTATATGGATTTTAGTTGAGATTATTTATGATTGAATTATGATATTAATGCACCTCGTTGAATGGTTTTAATTACTTTTATGATTTATAAATGAGTGACAAATAAATGAATAGATTAGAGTTACAGCCTGTTTCCCCATGAAGAGTGATGTGCTGGTTGGCTCCTTTTGCCGCAGTGGCCAGAAATCCTCAGATCAGGTGTGGACATTTTAGTTAGGTTTTGTGGAAGCAAAATCTTACCCCTGCATTCCTTGAGGACTTTCTGATTTGATCTCTGCCTCTACTGTATATTCCTCTAACTTTTCACTTTATATAAAACTCTAGTTCTTCGTTGGGTGAGAGACAGAATATAAAAGCCCTAGGATCTTTGAACTGTAATTGCTAAAATTCTAAGGCTAACTTGCAGAGGAAAGAGACTAATTTTCACCTGACAGAATACCAGGTCCCGTTTTTGCTATGCCCTTTATTGTATGCAAGATAATTTGAGTCTTCCCCTTCATTACTGATGGCATCTGAGGAAGCATATGGGAATTCTCAGTTAGAGATTCCCATATGTCAGTGAGTAAAAGAGTGACTAGAATCATTTGTTTGCCTTAGTAGTACCTAAGAGAGAGGGAAGAGCAACCGTAAGAAGTGTCACCCAGATACCAAGATAAAGGAAACAAGGAGGAAAATGGAGAGGGTCTGCTGCAATAGATCTAGGATCCAAAGTATGATGAAGGCGTTTGCATGAGAGAAGAGCATTGCTTTCAGGAGACCCTCAAGAACCAGATAAAGAGACCCCCAACAGCCAGTGAAGGAGACAAATTCCTAAGGAACACAAATGCAAAACTTGCTTCAACATTTGCTTAAGAAAATTGGCTGAACGGGCTAAACTATCTGCTGCTACTATCTACCATCTACTATAATAAAACCCTAAGCGCACATGCGCACTCTTACCTGCATGTTCCATGATCCGTATGTCCGTGGCCAGCAAGAGTGCGCATGCTTCGACCCCCCCCCCTTCACTCACTGTAAGGAAGGAAGGCAGTTCGTCGTCGTCGACCCCCCCACCACACCCAAACCCCCATTGAGCCTCCCATCCACCCCTCCCACCGCAAAACTATCACAAACCTCAGCATGTTTCCATCTCCCCCCCCCCCGCCACTACTGCTGCCGTGCAGCTGACCCCACTGACCCTCCCATCCACCCCTCCCACCGCGAGACGATCTACAAACCTCTGGCACCAGCAGCGTCCCCAGCACTTTAAACACGCTGCTTCGTGGCCTTTTACTGCCAATTTCCTCTGCCGTGTCCCTGATGACATAGGGGTGGATGGGTGGGTCAATGAGGTCGGCTGCACGGGGCTATAGTGGTGGGAGGGGGGGTGCTGCTTACCGGTTCTTCTGCACAGGGTGGATGGGAGGAAGGGAGGGAAAGAAAAATGCCGACTTCTACTGTACAGGGGGAATGGGGGGAGGTAGAAATTGAAAGATGCTGCTCAATGGTTCTACTGCATGGGGGGGGATAGGAGGCAGGCAGGCAGGCAGACAGTCTGGCTTTGGGGGTGGGGGTGGGTCAAAGTCTGGAAGGCAGTGAGGGGGACATAGGAAGGAGACACTGGGGGCACTAAGGACATAGGAAAGGGCACTAAGGACATAGGAGGCACTGAGGGCACTAAGGACACGGGAAGGAGGCACTGGGGGCACCAAGGACATGGGAAGGAGACACTGGGGGGCACTAAGGACATAGGATGGATGCACTGGGGGCACTAAGGACATGGGAAGGAGGCAATGGGGGCACTAAGGACATAGGAAGGGGCACTGAGGGCACTAAGGACACGGGAAGGAGGCACTGGGGGCACTAAGGACATGGGAAGGAGACACTGGGGGCACTAAGGACACAGGATGGATGCACTTGGGGTACTAAGGACATGGGAAGGAGGCACTGGGGGTACTATGGACACAGGACAGAGGCACTGGGGGCACTAAGGACAGGGGAAGGAGGCACTGTGGCACTAAGGATGTAGGAAGGGGTACTAAGGACATAGGAAGGAGGCACTGGGGGCACTAAGGACATAGGAAAGGGCACTAAGGACATAAAAGGCACTGAGGGCACTAAGAACATAGGAAGGGGCACTTAGGAAGGAGACATTGAGGATACTAAGGACATAGAATGGGACACTAAGGACATAGGAAGGCAACACTGGGAGCACTAAGGACATAGGAAGGAGGCACTGAGGGCACTAAGGACATAGGATGGGAAACTATGGACTTAGGAAGGGGGCCACGGAGAGACAGGCCTGCATGGCGCAACAGAGAAATACAGGCAGGGGGCCAGGGAGAAAGAGACAGAAAGAAAAATAAATAGACAGGGGGCCAGGGAGAGACACAGACAGAAAGAATGACAGACAGACAGCATCCAAGAAGAGAGAAACAAAGAACCCCCCCCCCCCCGCCCCCAGAAAGACAGACATCTACTCTAGCACCCATTAATGTAACGGGCTTAAACACTAGTCTTTTGAATAAAGCTATACTAAACCATTGATTCAGCTGCCCTGTGGTTTTCTTTAAATCATCTGCAATTAGATTTATATATCCCTCATTCACTCTCTGTCCACACCTCCCCGCAATCTCCTTACTCATACTCAACAGCCCCTTTGATCCGGCCTTCACCAGTTCCCCATTCACTCACTATTGCTCCCTATTCACTGACTTGCTCATTCTCCTTTTTACTTCCCCTTCCATAACCTCATATTCCCTTATCTTCTTACTGTCTCACTTTCTCATGCCCCCTTCTGCTGTTTTGCTGTCCTCTTATCCACCATCACATTGGTCTCCTCTCATTCCTATCCTCTTACTGACTTGCTCTCCTTTGCCCTGTTATTCCTGACCCACTCTTCTTTGTACTCCTTCCCATCCTTTAACCTACTTCTCCTTGCACCTTCTCTCATTCACTGGCTTATCCTCTCTTTTGCTTCCTGCCTTCCCTAATGCACTCTCCTTTATACCCTCATCCAATGACTCATTCTCAGTTATGACTTCCTCCCATCCCCAGGCTTGTCTCATTTCTCTAAAATGCTCTACATTGTGTTCTTTCCCATTACCTGATTCATGTTTCCTTACATCCCTCCCCAACCCTCCATTGAATTGTTCTCCCATATGGCTCCCTCATCTCCTCAATCTTCCTCCCATTTTTTATGGCTGCCATGGAGAAGGCCTTGGGAAGCCCTGCTCATTAAACCAACTCCTCCTCTCTCTGCTTGGGTACTAGATTGATGTGTTTTGAATTGCATGGTTCAAAGCATGAGATTGAGTCTAGATCAGACATGGGCAACTCCGGTCCTCGAAGGCCAGGATCCAATTGGGTTTTCAGGATTCCCCCGATGAATATGCATGAGATCTATTTGCATGCACTGCTTTCAATGCATATTCATTGAGGAAATTCTGAAAACCCAATTGGATTCTGACCCTCAAGGACAAGAGTTGCCCATGTCTGGCCTAGATCATAGTCATAAAACATAGCACTGCCCCTGCCAGTGAAGGGAGCGGAGGGATGTCTACCCCGGGTTCAAGTACTAAGGGGGTTCAGCTAGCACACCGTTACCTCCCGCCCTTCTCTGATGCTTTCCCAAACTAGCAGCAGGGGTAGTAAACGTAAATGCAGCCATTGTGAGACCTTCAAGCAACCCTCTGCTAATATTTTTTCACTCCCCTCCAGTGTCATTTCTGTCTTCCAGAACAGAGCTTGCAGCGTGTTAGGGTTCATAAAGGTTCCACGATGGCTGCATTTAAATTTACTACTGCTGCTTCTGGTTTGGGAAAGTAGCAGCAGTGATGAGGAGGATGGGAGCAGGATACTGAGTGAAAGAGTTGTGAAGAGAGAGGGAAGTGGAGTGGAGGAAGAAAGAGAGAAGGCAGGATACTGAATAAAACTGGGGTGGAGGGAGAGAGAGAAGTGGTAAGATACTAGATGGAATTTGGGTTGGAGGGAGAAAGAGGGAGCAGATGCTGATGGAAGGTGGGTAGAAGAAGAGAGAAAAGGTAGCAAACATTGGATATTAATGGGGAAGGGAGATGGCGCAGATGTTGGATGGAAGTGGAGAGGAGAGTGAGAAGGAAGATGCTGGATGGAAGGAAGTAGAGAAAGAGAGTACATACTGGATTGAAGGAGGGAATGAAGAAAAAAAGGGGGAAGGGGGAAGAGGATAGAGTTAGTGAGATACTGCAGAGGTTGAAGGATAAAGGTAGCAAACTGTAGGTAGATACAGTAAAAAGAGGGAAATTGAGGACTAGATAGGAAGAAATAATTTAATTTAGACAGAGGCAGAAAATAAATTCAGAAGGAAGACCAGGAAAGACAAGATAAGGAAAGGGAGAGGAGAGGAGAGAGAGAGATGCCAGACTATGGGGAGAAGGAGGGAAGGAGAGGAGAGAGCATGGTGGATGAGGAAGGAGATAAAGATACCAAATCTGGGGGGAGGAAAAGGGGAAGGAGACAGAGATGCCAGACCATGGGGGAAGGGGCGAGAAGAAGATGGAGTGGAGAGGAAATGGAAGGGGGAGGCAGACAGTTTCTGGAAGGAGCATAGACAGAGGGCAGATGCTATATGGAAAAGGCAGAGAGAGAGTAGACAGTGGATAGAAGGAAGAGAGTGACGAGAAGATAAGGAAAGCAGAAATCAGAGACGACAAAGGTAGAATTTTTTTAAATTATTATTTATTTATTTGCTTTAAGATAAAGTAATATTGTAGCTGTGTTGATAAATGTTTAAAAATAGAAAATGGAAATAAGGTGATCCTTTTATTATACAGTGGAACCTTGGTTTACGAGCATAATTCGTTCCAGAAGCATGCTCGTAAACCAAATTGCTCGTATATCAAAGCGAGTTTCCCCATAGGAAGTAAGAGAAACTCAATTGATACGTTCCACCTCCTCCCCCTCCCCCGAGGCTACCGGCGCTGCTCCATCACCCCTCTGCCCCCCCCTCACTCAGACTGGCATCCCCCCCCCCCCCCTGAGAACCGCATCGCACCCCCATGCTGGAAGCGGCATCGACCTGCCCACTCTCCCAATCAAGCTCCTTACCCCATCTTCTGCTTGCCGGTGCCAGTTTAGGAAAGATCCCGCCTCTTGCCTGGACTGGGCCTTGAGCATTTGCGTATGCTCAAGGCCTTCTGGCTCTTGTTCTCTCCGAGGGGGAGTTATTAAAAATCAACAAAATGGGGGCTTAGTAAAGATCAACCTCAGAACTAATTATTTATTTATTCAATTTTCTATACTGTTCTCCCCAGGGTAGCTCAGAACAGTTTGCATGAACTTATTCAAATACTCAAGCATGTTCCCTATTTGCCCGGGTGGGCTTAAAAATAATCTCTCTAATGTACATGGGGCAATGGGGGGATTAAGTGACTTGCCCAGGGTCCCAAGGAGCAGTGTGGGTTTGAACTCACAACCCCAGGGTACTGAGGCTGTAGCTTTAACCACTGCACCACATTCTTATCAGTATAATGGCTCCAACCCAATCACAGCAGCTTGCCTATCATCTCCAGTAAACACACCGGCAAGTATACTGACATTTACAGCCACACACGTACTAGCTTCTTTCCTCATGGGTAGTGCTGAGAAAACTGAAAGAGAACATTGCAACCTTAATTAAAACAGCTAATTGTTCAATTAACAAGATGCTTTTGGCAGTGAAATTACAATGTCCCTCTTCCCCCAGGTACAGAGGGATATGTGCAGTTTTGCCCCCGCCAGCTGCCAATATTCTTGTTCTTCTATTGACACAAGCATTCCAATTAACTGCCATGTAACAGTCAGGAGACTTATTGATTATCTGAAATATGAATCCCCAAGTGAGGAACGAAGAAAGGGGGGCGGGCTGGAGAGATTTTTGTTTTCAAAATGAACCATTAACAGTTTCAAGATCCACTCTGCTGTTGACTCCATCTGCTGTAGAGGGCTCAGCTGCTGCCACTGAGCTTTTGCACTGCCTCGGAGGCCTACCCTCTTGAATTGAGGGATTTAACGGATTAAACTAACCCCTTCCTACCCCTCATTTTAAAAAGGAAGAAATATTTGCACGTAACTATTTACCCACAAATACTTTCCCCTAGAGTAGAAGTCTTCTGTCTCTCCTCCAATCCCACCTGGCTTTTTTAAGGGAATTATTCTTTGAAGCCTAGCTTATTGTACTTTTCCATTTTACTTTTTTTGAGGTACTGCCATGCATAGCCAATTCCCTATACCCTTCCCAACTGGCTCAGGAAGCCAATAAATACAACAACAACCTCTTTTCCCCTTGTGACAGGTGTGGAAAGAATACCCATCCTGTTTCAGGGCAGTAAGAAACAATTGTCAGAAAACAGCAAGGCAAATGATCTATTATATCCAACAATGGAACAGATGACAACAAGCAGATCATATGAGGAAAAACTCATTTTAATCAAATGCTTCCAAGAATGGTGCCCAATGTGGCCACATTTCGCCTATAAAGCTGCATCAAGGGTTACCAAATGTCCGGATGTACCCAGATATGTCCTCTTTTTAGAGGGCATGTCCAGGCATCCGGATGGCTTTTCAAAACCCAGCACTTTGTCTGGGTTTTGAAGAGCTTCTTCTTTGGGACGGCGTCAGTGTGCACGCTTGACGTTATCGCTTTCATTCGTGCATGCACGGATGCCCTCCCTCTTAATGAGAACAGGTTGAGGGGGCGGGGCTGGGGCAGGGCGGGTGTGTGTGATGTGGGCGTAATGGGACAGGGCTGGGTGAGCCTGGGGGCGGGGCTAAGGGTCTAACTTTTAGTCGACTAAAATCTGGGAACCCTAAACCAGCTGGTGTCAAAAACAGCTTCCACCAATGCTGAAGGAATAGTCCTGGGTCTATAACAATTGCCTGTGGAGAATTCTATAATGCAAGTTCAGTATTTTGCACTAATTCTGTATTGTGCAGTGGCACAGAATTCTCTCGGGAGTAACCTTTGAATAGGCAGCACGACAAATAGTACACTAGATCCTAAAACACCAAAATGCCTATGACAAGTAAATCAGAACAGGTGGGACTGCTGTAGATTGCAACACAAACTGTATGCAAACAAATCAAGTTTCAAGTTTATTAAGGTTTTGATTTGAACGCAATATCAAGTAATTTCAATGCGTATAACAATAATAATTTGGGGGGACAAATAAAAACTATTTAAAACAATAAACATACAATCTTATCCATAATTATTTAAAGATACATATTTAAATATACCTCAGTCACACACAAAACCCAGACAAACCCTCAACAAATACAGAACAAAGGATCCTAAATTAGAAATAGAACTATGAAAACAAAAATTGATTTGGGAATCCAAAGAAGTAATTTATTTTTGTTTCTTCGGTGTTACAGTATACGCTGGAGAAACAAAACAAAAAAAGCATTTCCTTTTGTACTGAACACAGTACATAGATATCTGCAACACACATTTCCCAAAGCTAAAATATTCCAGCTAATCCAGGGGTATCCAAGTCCCTCCTGAAGGGCCGCAATCCAGTCGGGACTGAATATGCATGAGATCTATTGGATCTATTGGATCTATTGGACTGGATTCCGGCCCTCCAGGAGGGACTTTGACAACCCTGAGCTAATCAATTCAAAATAAAACACTTTTTCCTACTTTTGTGTGTCTGGGCATTCTATTTTTTCCATCATGTTGGTCCCCTTTACTCTTTCCTGTTTTCCTCTCTTCTGCTAATTCTCCCCCTCTTTTATCAAGCTGTGCTAGAGGATTTTAGAACGGGGTGGTGAGGTAAATGCTGCGATGCTCATAGGAATTTTATGATATTTGGAGTATTTCAATTTTATACTTTAAAAGCAAACACTGCATTGATAACCATTGCCTAAATTGTTCAGACTTTCTTATTGTCAATCTATTATGACAGACTCACGACAAAAATATTTTAGTCATCCCCTATGCAGTGGCATAGTAAAGGGGGGCAGGAGGGGCGGTCCGCACTGGGAGCAGTCTCACTGAGGGTGCGGCAGCCCTCCTCTTCTCAGCCCCTCCTGCACTCCTCTCCGTGCTATGCACACATGCTCCTTCCTTCCCCAATACCTTTTTTACTTCCCCAGCGTGAGGTTGCTGCCCACATTGGCATCGCCACTCTCTCTGACATCATTTCTGAGACCCGCGCCTAAGAAGTGACATCAAAGGGCGAGCTGACACCAACATGGGCATGCTGCTCACACTGGAGAAGTTAAAAGGGCGCAGGGAACGAGACGTGGACACGCTCACGGCAGAGAGGGTTGAAGACAGCGAGAGAGGGACATCACTGCTCCAAACGCCTCTCACCCTTACTATGTATGCCACTGCCCCTGAGAAATAAATTAGCTTTAGTCACTCCTTACAGAATTTTGTCAATGGCTTCCAAATATCCAGGGTGGGTGGGAAGATATATTTTTCCAACCTAGAGTGCAATTTTTGGATATGTAGATGGGGAGGGGGGGTGATATATGTATTTGTTATAGAATATAATTTTGACTGATTTTAAGTGCTGTTAAAGTGTAAAATGTCTGTAAAATATGTTGCACTTATTTTTGGCTTTAAAATAACTTGATACCCCCCACCACCATCACCGGTACTTCCAATGACACCCTGCCTCCTCCCCCTTAACTTGTTTATGATGGCTGACCAGAGGGATACATACTCCCTCCGGCCAGCAGGACCACCTCTTCAAAATGGCAGCCCTTCCCCTCCCCCGTGTATCTTGGGATACACCAGGGAGCAGCCTGAGGATCTGATTGGCCCAGGTTATTTAAGGTCCCTCCTATAGCCCTCAGTCTCACACAAATTGGCAGCTCATGTTGACCAAGCGCTGGATTCTCTAATATCGCCGATAAAATCCAACGGGCTGCTGTTGCAGCTGTAAATGTAACGATTTCAAAAAAAATGAGTCATTCTCAAAGAACCATGCACGCAAATGAGGTTCACAAAGGTTTATGGAGGGTCACCAGATTTACATGAGATGAGTCACTGGTGATAGTGATTGGCACAAGCACAGAATATTCCATGGAAAGAGATGTAAATGTGTACATGTGCCAGGAAAAAGCTACGCCGTAGGCACGTATATCATGGGCATGCCTTATTGGAGTGCAATATATGCACACATCATAGGCGCGCATCACATGCAGCTGTTGTATCAATCATAGGTGTGCCAGCGCTGTTGGATGGAGGGGAAGGGAATGCAAGTGTCAGCTTTCAACAAGAGTGCATAAGACACGCCTGTAGTACACGGACCCAAGACGCGTGATTTTGAGATTTCCCCCCGCCCCCCCCCCCGAACCTATTATACAACTATACTACTATAATTTATGTGAATGGTGTATTTTCTTTAAATTATTTTCTCATGAGCCACAGCCAGACACACATGCCTAAGACATGCTTTTACAGTACCGGCACCTGTAATATTTTAGTCTTCAAAAGCTGGTGCTGCACTTAAAGAATCACCTGGCGATGATGGAGAATCACCCGGAATGCTTGTTTAAATATTAATGAGTCCATTGTGCTACCATTTTAATATTTATGACCTCGTTGTAATACATTTGCATGGCAAAGTTGGAAGCTGCTAGGAAGCTCAGAAAAGACCACAGTGAGCTATTCTGATAATTTAGTGGTAAAATACTACCACGCTAAACCGGCAGGTTCTTTGAACACTTCCTGTGTCTGCTGTTGGTATTCACCCTTCACACCTTATTGGGTAAGATGAATGTCCTTCTTCCCCCTAAACACTCAGGCTGGATCTTTTTATTTATTTATTCAATTTTCTTTACTGTTCTCCCAGGGGAGCTCAGAACGGTTTACATGCATTTATTCAGGTACTCAAGCAATTTTTCCTGTCTGTCCCGGCGGGCTCACAATCTATCTAACGTACCTGGGGCAATGGGGGGATTAAGTGACTTGCCCAGGGTCACAAGGAGCAGCGTGGGTTTGAACCCACAACCTCAGGGTGCTGAGGCTGTCATTCATAGCCAATGAATAGCAGTTGCTAGGACCTTTTCATTTATCTTAACAATGTCAGCATTGCTTCAAGAAGAAGCAAGAAAGAAAACAAAGAATAGGTCAGAGTAAAAGGCATAAAAAGATACAGCAAAAAGGATGGTAAAGTTGAAAGAAAGAGTCAGGAATTGATTAGAGGAAGATAGAACAGGCTGGGAGAAGCAGAAAAAGAGATGGAGATAGCTAGAGAGAAACAGTACCATGTGTACCATGTCATCAGAGACTCTCTCGGCTGTGCATTAAATTGCTTGAGGAATTAAAGGAGGGATTGACCTTTAACTCCTGACTCTTAACCTTTGGGACTCCAACTCCCAGAACCTCTTTAAAGGTCACAATTAAATAACAGTAAATCTAGAGTCTCTGATGGAAGCGACTTGTATTTTTATTAACTTCTCCTGCACCTGGGAAAAAGAGGCAGAGACAAATGAGCTCTGTTATTAACATTTAAGTGCTATGGTACCCTGGGCTCCTGCAGCCTGCCAGAGAGACAGCGAGAAAAGCAGAAGCAACCAGAGGAGGAGGAGGGTTAGATTGCTAATTTCTTCCTACAGTATGTATGTGAAAAAAGCTTAAAGAGAAGGCATCCTGTAGAAGCCACCAGGGAAGAGCAAAAATGAGGACATGAAGCTTCATTCTCCTGCCTCAGTCAAGCCAACAAATTAGTTTCTCAATTCCCTAGTGTTTTGAGCACTACGAGCACCTAAAAAGGTATACAAATTAAGGGTCATTCAATTCACAATTTTTTTATATGTAATGTTAGGGTTTACACCCTTAATAATGGATTTATTTATTTTTAAACCTACTCTCCCCTCAACACCCACACACACTTTAATCCCCACCAGCACCTTCACCTTCACCTCAGTTTATCTCCCTGTAACTGGCCTCTCATGAAGTGAGGATGACCCTGGAAATCCTACACAGACAGAGATTTATATGGGTGGCTACTGTTTTCAGTAGGAGAACACAGAAAAAAATTGTAGACTGTTCCACCTACAGTAAAATAAAGGATTGCAGTGGATAAAGGGTGTAGTGTGGGGGGGGAGGGGCTAAGTCAAAAACTTAAACTTGAATAAAATCAGGGGCCCTTTTAGTAAGCAGTGCTAAAAAGTGGCCTGCGTTATCCCCATTGCAGGTCTTTCCCACATGCTAAGGCCACTTTTAGCATGGCAATAAAATGGCTCTATTTTTCCTATTAATGGTCATGCGCTAATTTCCCCATTAGCACATGAGCCCTTACTGCTGCCTGTAGGTGGTAAGAGCTATCCGTGGGCTAGATTCACTGAGCAAACCGATCGTGTACCGATTGGTTTGCGACCCGATTTCTCTCCAACATGATTCACAAACCTCTGTCCCGATCATCCTCTGATCCGTGCATGCAAATGAAGGGGAACGGCATTGAAATGTAGGCAGGCAGTGATTCACTAACAAGAACCCTGCAACACCGACTGGGCTGACAGATCACAAACAAGTGACTGCTGGGGACCAGTCGTTCACTGCTTTCTGACTGCCATCTCCTGCTTTCTGCCCCGGACTCTCCTGCTCTCTGCTGCAATTTTCTCCTGCCGGCCTGCTCTGCCCGCGACTCTCCTGCTCTCTGCCCCAAGTGCTGCACTGGCCTTCCCCTGCAGGGCGAGCCTGTGGTTTTAGCCCGCGGGTTTAAAACGGGTTAAAACCACGGGCTCGCTGAACTAAAGTTTTAAAAAAAGTCGCTGCTCTTTGATGCATGCGCAGACCATTTACAGATGGTCTGCACATGCGTCGGGATCACTACAGAGCGATCTGGGCACTCAGTTGGGGGCGTGATTCCAATCACCCTCATTTTCATGAGGGCGATTCGTGAATCAGCCCCCCCGAACACGGATCGGATTAGCTCCCTCACAGATAGATCCGATCCGTGCCCTTAGTGAATCTAGCCCCATGTGTTAATTATTTAGCATGCGATAAGGCAGTTGCACTAATCTATTAGCGCAGAACACACCTACGGTTCTCTCCGCCCCCCCAATGCACCTAACAAATTATATTTTTTAGCACATGGGTAGCGCGTACTAATCCTAAAACTTCCGCAGGATTCCTGAACTCACCCTGTGATAAAACTTTTCAACTCCCAATAAAGCAAAGTTATTTACCTGTAGCAGATATTTTCCGAGGACCGCAGGCGTGTATTCTCACATGTGGGGGACGTCATCCACATGTGATAATATTTTGCCTGCTTGTCCTTAAAGAAAGCCAAAGTTGCTTGCCTGTAGCAGGCGTTTGAGTACAGCAGGCATATATTCTCACATGTAGATGATGTCACCCATACGCAAGAAATTTATGCCTGCATGTCCCTGGATAAGCACAATCCGCGATGAGGTTGTCTTGTCGCATGATGTATTAGGTGAAACACGTTATAAAAAACTCAAGCAACAGCTTTCTCTGTTGTAGGCCCACGTTTGTGGAATGCACTGCCAGGGTTTTAAAGACTATACACGTAGAGAGAAACTCTCTTTTAAGAATCAGTTGAAAACTTACCTGTTTATTAAAGCATTTTTTTTTTTTTTAGTTTTGAAGAGAAATGTAGTTTATATGGGGTGAACTTTTTATTAGTGTTAGACTATTTTTAATGATTATATTTGGAAGGTATGGAAAGGATGTTTCTGTTGTACTATGTTTGAGCAAGTTTTGAATATGTATGTTTTCTATTGTAACCCACTTAGGAGATAAGCAGAGAATACATTTTTTGAATAAAGAAATAAATTAGTGCTTTCTGGAGCTTAGTAAAAGGATCCCTCAGAGACAAAAAGGCAGATACTGTATATTTAATTAAAATCTCCTTTATTTGTTGTTCCCTATAACCAAACTACATATAGTCCTTCCAAAGCAGGTGAAAGTTATATAAAATGACAAAGTAGAACATGGAATTCAAAGACCTTGAACCTGAAGTAGAGAATGACACAGGGACAGATTTGTCCCCCATTCCTGCAGAAACTCAATTTCCCTGTCCCGTCCCCGCGAGTTTTGTCGCTGTCCCTATCCCTGCCCCATTCCTGTAAGTTCTGTCTTAACCGCCCAAGTCTCAAACACTTATGATTTTAAAGTGCTTGAGGCTTTTGCAGATGAGGACGGAGCTTGCAGAAATGGGGCAACGACAGGAAAAGAACTCACGGGGACAGGATGGGTAAATGAGTTCCCGTGTCATTCTCTAACCTGAAGTACTCCATGGTAGGGATGAGCTGTCATTTGCAAAGACATGGGAAATGTCAATAACATATCCTGTATCACTGCATGTCATTAGCAAATGAAAATGAGCAGACCCCTCCTCCTCCTCCCCCCCCCCCACACCCATACACACACATATTCACCAAAGTTCTCTAAGTAGTGCTCAAATAATGTTTCACCCACTACCATAGCATCAGGCTTACTGCACAGGTGGAAGATGCCTTCATGAGTATTTCGCTGCATGAAGCAATGGAATGACTATTTAAAATACTTTGAGTATATTCCACTAATTGTGGCAGCACACTTGTTAAAAAAAAATTGCTGGGCATCATTTATAAAAACTTGGATATATGTAACTAATTGGGTAGTCATGGAATGACCATTGCTTCATGCAGAGAAGCATACGAGACGGTGTCTCCCACCTGTGCAGTAAGCCCAATGAACGCTACAGTAGAGGGTGAAGTGCTGCTGAAGTGAAAGAATAAACTCAAAAGCGAATTTAGTAGACTAAGATGGGCATTTTCAATATGACATCTAAATCTGAGTTTAAACATTCTGCAGAAAACATCCAAAAGCCCAGTAGCAAACATGACCATTTTCAAAACAGGAAAATGTCAAAAATGGTCAATTCCTAGATCTGTTTGTCCACAGTACATTTATCTTTTTAAACCATTTTTTAAAAGTCCAAATGAGACATTTCAGCAGAGCAGCAGGGCACCCCAGGTGGCAGTGCAGTTCACACACATATCAAGTACTTTCTCAGAACACCTATTCCGACAACTTTTCATTTTCAAGTGGAGTACCCCCAGGGTTTGATCTTAGCTTCAATGTTGTTCAATATCTTTTTGGCACCACTCCTAACATTAAACCCCTGTTCTACGAAACCGTGCTAGTGGTTTCTAATGCAGGGAGCCGCGCTGAATGGCCCGTGCTGCTCCCGACGCTCATAGGAACTCAATGAGCGTCGGGAGCAGTGTGGGCCATTCAGTGCGGTTCTCTATGCTAAAAAAAGCTAGCGCACTTTCGTAGAAGAGGGGGTAAATATCAATCTCTAGGATTTACTCTCTAAGTATAAGCGAATGACATCCAATTTCTCTATCCACTTTACCAATGTTTCTGAGGAAGCAAAGATCAAGCAGTCCCTTAACAGTATAACTACACGGCTAAAAGACAATAAGAACATAAGAATAGCCTTACTGGGTCAGACCAATGGTCCATCAAGCCCAGTAGCCTGTTCTCACGGTGACCAATCCAGGTCCCTAGTACCTGACCAAAACCCAAGGAGTAGCAATATTCCATACTACCAATCCAGGGCAAGCAGTAGCTTCCCCCCTGTCTTTGTCAATAACAGACTATGGACTTTTCCTCCAGGAACTTGTCCAAACCTTTCATAAAACCGGCTACGGTATCTGCTCTTACCACAACCTCTGGCAATGCGTCCCAGAGCTTAACAAATCTCTGAGTGAAAAAAAATTTCCTCCTATTGGTTTAAAAAATATTTCCCTGTAACTTCATCGAGTGTCCCCTAGTCTTTGCAATATTTAACGGAGTGAAAAATTGATCCACTTGTACCCATTCTACTCCACTCAGGATTTTGTAGACTTCAATCATATCTCCCCTCAGCCGTCTCTTTTCCAATCTGAAGAGCCCTAACAATTTTAGTCTTTCCTCATACAAGAGGAGTTCATACCCTTTATCATATTGGTCGCTCTTCTTTGAACCTTTTCTAGCACCACTATATCTTTCTTGAGATAAGGAGACCAGAATTGAACACAATATGCCAGATGAGGTTGCACCATGGAGCAATATAGGGGCATTATAACATTTTTAGTCTTGTTAACCATCCCTTTTTTTAATAATTCCTAGCATCCTGTTTGCTTTTTTGGCCGCCGCCACACATTGGGCGGAAGGTTTCATCGTATTGTCTATGATGATACCCAGATCCTTTTCTTGGGTGCTAACCCCCCAAGGTGGACCCTAGCATCCGGTAACTGTGATTCAGGTTATTCTTCCCAATGTGCATCACTTTGCATTTGTCCACATTAAATTTCATTTGCCATTTGGATGCCCAATCTTCTAATTTCCTAAGGTCCACCTACAATTTTTCACAATCCGTGTGCATTTTAACAACTTTGAGCAGTTTAGTGTCATCTGCAAATTTAATCACCTCATTCGTCATTCCAATTTCCAGACAAGTGAGGTGATTAAATTTGCAGATGACACTAAACAATCCTACAAAATCTAAAGCTATTATTTTTACAGCTACTGAACCACAACAATTACCTAAGAACAGAAGAATTGCTCCTGCTGGGTCAGACCAGTGGCCATCATGTCTAGTAGTCCGCTCCCACGGTGGCCCCTAGGTCAAGCACCTGAGCCCTAACTGAGTCTAGTCTTACCTGCGTACGTTCTGGTCTAGCAGGAACTTGTCTAACTTTGTCTTGAATCCCTGGAGGGTGTTTTCCCCTACGAAAGCCTCCGGAAGAGTGTTCCAGTTTTCCACCACTCTCTGGGTGAAAAAGAACTTCCTTATGTTTGAACGGAATCTATCCCCTTTTAACTTTAGAGAGTGCCCTCTCATTCTCTCTACCTTGGAGAAGGTGAACAACCTGTCTTTATCTATTAAGTCTATTCCCTTCATTATCTTGAACGTTTCAATCATGTCCCCTCTCAGTCTCCTCTTTTCAAGGGAGAAGAGGCCCAGTTTCTCTAATCTCTCACTGTACGACAACTCCTCCAGTCCCTTAACCATTTTAGTCACTCTTCTCTGGACCTTTTCGAGTAGTACCATGTCCTTCTTCAAGTACGGCGACCAGTGCTGGACACAGTATTCCAGGTGGGGTTGCACCATGGCCCAGTACAGCGGTATGATAACCTTCTCCAATCTGTTCATGATCCCCTTCTTAATCATTCCAAGCATTCTGTTCACCCTTTTCACCGCCGCCACGCATTGTGCGGACGACTTCATTGACTTGTCGACCAGTACTCCCAAGTCTCTTTCCTAGAGGGTCTCTCCGAGTACTGCACCAGGCATCCTGTATTCGTGTACAAGATTTTTGTTACCGACGTGCATCACCTTACACTTATCCACGTTAAACTTCATTTGCCATGTCGCAGCCCATTTCTCAAGCATGTCCTGTTGCAGGTCTTTGCAATCCTCCTGTGTCTTCACTACTCTGAATAACTTCTTATCGTCTGCAAATTTAATCACCTCACTCTTCATTCCAATTTCCAGGTTGTTTATAAATATGTTGAAGAGCCCAAGCCCAAGCACAGAACCCTGAGGCACTCCACTGGTGATGCTTTTCCAGTCCGAGTATTGTCCACTCTCTGTTTTCTATCTGCCAACCAGTTTTTGATCCACGTGAGTATTTCACCCTCAATCCCAATTTTTTGAAGTAGTCGTTCATGCGGGACCTTGTCAAACGCCTTCTGAAAATCCAGATATACAATGTCGACCAGGTCACCTTTGTCTATCTGTCTGTTAACTCCCTCGAAGAAGTGCAGCAAGTTCATCAAGATCTTCCTTTGCTGATGCTGTGCTGGCTGGTCCTCATCAGATTATGTCCCCATTATCCTGCAAAACACCCCTGTCCCCATGGTGTCTTCTATTAAAATTCACAGCACCTTACTATAGTAGATGAGAAACTAAACTTCCATCTACAAATCTTTACAGTTACTCAACACTATTTCCACAAACTTCATCTAATTCGCTCTATCAAAACTCTGCTTGAACTCTCAGCTCTAAACATACTGATTCATTCTTTGGTCGTTACTCATATAGACTACTGTAATGCTCTCTATTATGGTCTCAAGCAGAAAGAACTCCAACTTCTACAAATCCAACATCTACAACTCTGCAAAATTAATCACTGGTGCATGTAAATATGAACATGTTACACCTCTCCTCAAACCATTACATTGGCTCCCCATATCGCACAGGTTGGTATATAAACTGTTCTTTCTTGTATATAAGATTATGCAAACTCATACTCCTGTTTTCCTCAACCATTATCGCATTCCCTATATGCCTATTCGCTCTCTCCACTCTTCTCAACAAAATGTATTAGTTCCAAATACTCATCAATTAACATTTGACACCACTAGGAAATGTATTTTTTCTGTGGCAGGACAATTCCTTTGGAACACCCTTCCTTCCCATCTTAGACTGGAGTCTTCCTTAGCCAAAATTAAAACCCAATTGAAAACCTTTTTTTTCAAAAATGCTTACAGTCAATGCCCATCCTTTGTACATTAACTAAAGAACATCTCTGTATAATAATGAAACAGGTCCCCCCATTCCAATGCCTATGTATATAATAATAATAATAATAATAACAGTTTATATGCCGCAGGACCATGAAGTTCTATGTGTTTTACAATGATTAGAAAGATGCTACAAATTGAGTAGAATTTACAAATTGAGTAGAACCTACATAGTTGAAGAATAGTGGCTAACAGTTTAAGGGAACAGTTGTAATGGGGGGGGGGGGAGATTGTGATGGGGGAGATTGTGTA
Source organism: Geotrypetes seraphini (assembly GCF_902459505.1). Lineage (NCBI taxonomy): Eukaryota > Metazoa > Chordata > Amphibia > Gymnophiona > Dermophiidae > Geotrypetes > Geotrypetes seraphini. The sequence goes on along the minus strand of NC_047084.1, from coordinate 301,755,145 downwards.
GATCCGCTACCTAGGTATTTCAAGTACAGATATGTCTTTAGGTGTTTCCTAAATTCACCATAGTTATTTGCATTTATAATTAGTTTTTCCAGGTCTTTGCCCCATAATGCTGCCTGGTAAGAGAGAAGATGTTGATGGTGTCTTTTAAATTTACATCCTCTAACCGGTGGGGAGATGAATTTCAGGTGTATACTTCTCTTATGTCTATTGGTTGAGAAGTAGAAGAGGTCAATTATATATTTAGGAGCTAAACCGAATAGTTCCTTTAAGCAAAAACATCCCAGCTTGAACTTCGCACGTGCCTCCATCGGCAGCCAGTGTAGGAGTCGGTAGGAAGGGGTTATGTGATCGGCCTTCTTCAACCCAAGGATCATCCTGACTGCCGCATTCTGCACCAGTTGCAGTCTCTGCATGTTTTTCTGGGAGATTTGCAGATGGGCGATGTTACAATAATCAAGATGGCTTAGTATTAGGGATTGTACCAGAATTCTGAATGATGAAGCGTCAAAGTATGCGCTAATAGACCTAAGCTTCCAGAGAATAAAAAAACCCTTTCTGACTAGGGAGCTCACTTGGTCTTTCATGGTTAGGCCTTGGTCCAGTATTATCTCCAGAACCTTCATTGTAGGTTGAATAGAGTAGCTGAGTTTGTTGATGCATAGTGATGTTGTGGTGACAAGTAAGTGTGGCGAGGCCTACCAAGAGTTTAGTTTTTTCTGGATTAAGCTTCAGTCTAAATTCTGTTGTCCATTGTTCCGCTGTATATATGCAGAGTGCTGTGTGGAAGCAGGCAGACAACTTAAGCACCTAACATTTATTTTTATTTTTATTTCTGCAATTTTCAAATATTACAATTTTACACTTGATAAAGAAAATAGATTACACTAGAAAAATTCCATTAGCAATTGAATAAGGCAATACAATAAACAAAAGTGTAACTCTATATTTACCTCAATTCAGTGGCGTACCAAGGGGGGGGGAGGGGCGGTCCGCCCCGGGTGCCAGCCCTGAAGGGGTGCTCCCGGCCTTGCCGTTCAGTCCCCCCACACCCCCGAAGGACCGCTCGCCCCACTGACCTTCCTGCACCACCTATGAAGCAGCCGCAGCAGGATCGCGAGGTCAGCTATCCCTGAGCTGCTTGGGCGCTGCTTCCTGCGCCGCGGTCCCGCCCCTCCTCTGACGTCAGAGGAGGGGCGGGAACGCGGCGCAGGAAGCAGCGCCTAAGCAGCGCAGGGATAGCTGACGTCGTGATCCTGCTGCGGCTGCTTCATAGGTGGTGCAGGAAGGTCAGTGGGGCGAGCGGTCCTTCGGGGGGTGGTGGGGACTGAACGGCAAGGCCGGGAGCATAGGTAGTGTTGCTTCATAGGTGGTGCGGGGAGGCCAGGGGGGCGAGCGGTCCTTCAGGGTGGGGCGGGTGGGCAGGCAGGCAGGCATTCAAGGGGGATGGGGGTGACAGGCAGGCAGGCCTTCAAGGGGGGGGGACAGGCCTTCGGGGGGGGGGTGTGCAGACCTTCAAGGGGGAGGGACAGGCCTTCAAGGGGGGACAGGTCTACAAGGGGGGATAGGTCTACAAGGGGGTGGGCAGGCCTACAAGGGGATGGGACAGGCCTTCGGGGGGGGGTGCAGGCCTTCAGGGGGGTGCAGGACTTCAGGGGGGGTGCAGGCCTTCAAGGGGGGGACAGGCCTTCAAGGGGGGGACAGGCAGGCAGGCCTTCAAGGGGGGACAGGCCTACAAGGGGGTGGGACAGGCCTACAAGGGGGTGGGACAGGCCTTCAAGGGGGGGACAGGCCTTCAGGGGGGTGCCTTTGGGGGGTGCAGACCTTCAAGGGGGGGGACAGGCCTTCAAGGGGGGGACAGGCAGGCAGGTCTTCAAGGTGGGGGGACAGGCCTACAAGGGGAGGGACAGGCCTTCAAGGGGGGGACAGGCCTTCAGGGGGGTGCATGCCTTTGGGGGGTGCAGACCTTCAAGGGGGGGGACAGGCCTTCAAGGGGGGGACAGGCAGGCAGGTCTTCAAGGTGGGGGGACAGGCCTACAAGGGGAGGGACAGGCCTTCAAGGGGGGGACAGGCCTACAAGGGGGTGGGACAGGCCTTCAAGGGGGGACAGGCATACCTTTAAGGGGGGACAGGCCTTTGGGGGGGACCCTGGTTTAGAAGTACACGGAGGGAAGGGGGTGTTCAAAGAGACGTGCATATGCCAAACTTTGGGGGGGGGATGAAGAAATAATGGGTCTGAAAATAGAGGAGAGGGAGAGAAATGATGGACCATGGGATTTAAGGAGGGAAGGAACTGAAAGGGAGAGAAATTGGACACAAGGGATGGTGTGGAGGAGGGATAGAGATACTGGATAGTAGGGTAATTGGGAAAAGAAAGGGAGAGATGGTGGACTCTGGGGTGGTGGGGAAGGAGGGAGAGATGCCGGATGAAAGGGTAGTTAAGAAAAGGTGGATCTGTGGAGGGAGATGAAAAAAAGGAAAGATACCAGACTTCCTGGGGAGGGAAGGGAAATGGAAAGGGAGGACAGAGTTGGCAGATGGATGGTTAGCACACAGAAAGAAGAAAGAAGGAGACCCTGGCAAGCAAGTTATCAGAAGAAAACCAGAGCCTTGGACCAACAAGATTTGAAATATAACCAGACAACAAAAGGTAGAAAAATTAATTTTATTTTCTGTTTTGTGATTATAATATGTCAGATTTGAAATGTGTATCCTGCCAGAGCTGGTGTTGGACTGCAAACGTGAGCTAGGATTTAACAGAGAGAGGAAAAGTCCTTTTTGTTTCTTTATTTTATTTACACCACAGCGCCAGTGTGGTTAGGAGAAGCCAAAGGGGGTGAAAAAGCTATAAAACCCACCAGGAGTTTTGAAAAAAATCACCCAACTGGGCAGGAAAATCGAATTGAAAAACCAATTCAATAGGCTGAATCGAATCAAAATTTTTTTTCCTGAATCTGGCAGCATTAGTTTGCGCTACTGTCTTAGACTTTAGGACCTGAGATTGGGGAGAGATGGCATCCTCAGTACTTTATAATGCAAGTGAAACGAGGATTTGGTCAGACTTTTGAAGGGTCTGCAGAAAAAAAAATATTGTATAGGCCAGGGACATGAAACAGCAAGAAATGGGAACTTTTCTTCCTTCTATTTTTGTGAATGGAAAGGCTGAGGATGTCAGAGAGTTCAGTTAAAATATGTGCTTTATAAGAAAATATAATAATGTGTTTTATAAAGTTTATAGCATAGCTGGCCTACCCAGTGAGGTGTTTCTAGTGGTGGTGGTGGCAGCGTGTCAATGTGTTGAGAGGAAGAGGTGGTCTGGGAAATTCTGCTGAGCAAACTCCAGGCCCATTTCCACCCCCCAGTTAGTCCACTCCACTCAATTGGTTCACACACTGAGTGGGTCTTTGGGTGTTGTGTTGGGATCTCTTCCAGTGGTTTATCAGTATCTCCTTCTGGTCCAAGGAAGGAAACTTTGTTATTCTTAGCATTGACCTACAGAATATGTTTGTAACAGCGCTGCTTGTGTGGCATTAGGCTATGTAGTGATCGAAAGAAAAAAACAGACCTTTGCACATTTTTGCACTATATGGTGGGTGTATGAGGAGATTCACATTTCCTGCACAGCTAAGTCCATGTGAAGTTACCTTGTGCTGTATTTGACATCTAGCAAGGTCTCTGTTTGAAAGGAAAGATCTAAACTTAAAAATGAAGTGGCCAGAAGTTATGGTAAAAGCAGATAGTATAGCTGGTTTTAAGAAAGATTTGGACAAATTCCTGGAGGAAAAGTCCATAATCTGTTATTGAGACATGGGGGAAGTGTCTGCTTGCCCTGGATCGGTAGCATGGAATGTTGCTACTCTTTGGGTTTTGACCAGGTATTAGTATCCTGGATTGGCTACCATGAGAATGGGCTACTGGGCATGATGAACCATTGGTCTGACCCAGTTAGGCTATTCTTATGTTATGTTCTCATCTGTAGGGGCCTTTGTTTTCACTTCTTATTTTAATGTATTTTTTTCTGGGAACTTATCAGTGTTTTTTATAATGGGAACAAAAATGGAAGAGAATTAATGTGTGTGGGATGAGGGGGTAACTAATTTCTTCAGCTAAATAATTCAATCCACTTCAAACAGACATAGGAGAACTCATGCACCATTCACACACCCTCCAACCAAAAACGTCAAAAGAAAAAAACTGTTCGACAACCTCCTAGCCATTCGAGCTGCAACACTCGACCCCCGATCCTACAACCAATTGACATCGACCACATACTGCAAAACCTTCAAAAAGAAATAAAAACCCTTCTATTCAAAAAACACATAAAACCGAACTAACACAATCAGAACTGTCCCAAGCATCACCTGCAACTACTCCATATGTACTTCTGATATCATGACAATTCAGACATAATTTATGTTATGTTATGTTTGGAATATAAGAAAATTTTCACTGCCTGTTTCTATTCTGACCATTTATTCCGTTTCATGGTCATTACAAAAAATATTTTTTTACATGTGGGGGGGGTGTCAAAAAATGATGGGCCCCGGGTGCCACATACCCTAGGTACGCCACTGCCTCAATTTAAAGAATGACAAAAATGGATAGAGAGGAGACAAGATTACAGATATCTTGGAGGAATAAGAAACAAAACTATTTCAAAACATGAATTTTTTTCTTTTCGGAACCATTTAGGAATAATTTTTCTATCGTGAGATTAACATCACAATCAGAGGAACTGGAGGTTGCTTTGCCTCTAAAAAATTCTTTAAATGTTCTGGGTCCAAAAAACATATGTTCTATCTCTCAGTTTAACAATGCATTTACATGGAAATTGAAGAAAAAACACCCCTTTGAGTTCCAACACCTGAGATTTAAGCGCCAAAAAGGCCTTCCTTCTCATTTGCTTGGCCCTACAAAGGTCAGAAAAATCATTACTGAATTAATCAGAAACTTTACATTCTTAAAGCGAAAATGCAATCGAAGTATCCAATTCCTAACAAATTCCAGAGCAAAGGAAGCAATTAGGGTAGCTGTAGTTACTACTGAACTGGAGTCCTCTAAAAAGCCAGTAAGATCAAAATTGACTTCTGATTTCTGTTCTTTAACTAAATTAACCAGCGAGCTACCAGAGTTCACATAGAAAGCTTTGATAATTGGAGGGATTGAATCAGATGATATTTGTAGCGTCTCTGTTAAATATTTCTTCAACATTTCAATAGGTGATAACATTGGTGATTGTGGAAAGCTCAACACCCTCAAATTCAATCTGTGCTCATAATTTTCTTTTTTTTTTAATTCTTTATTGATTTTCCAAGCTTCAATAGTACAATACACAAATATATAACATATAATAAGTCAATAAAGCACTTTCAACTTACAATTATACATAATCAACCACTTTTTCTCACCCACCCACCCAATGATTATTCAATAAAACACAGAAACATAAATTTTCCCAATAATCTTACCCTATTCAAATCAATAATATCCTCTCAACCTCCCACTCATCCCAAGTGTAAATACTCAAAGGTCAAAAATAGGACAGAAATAGCCCCCCCCCCTCCCTGGATGTGTATGAAAATAAACAAAAACTGACTCATAATCAAAGACCTACTATAGTGAAGTAATATAAGATGTCATCGGGCCCCAAACCAATTTAAATAAATTACTGTGCCCCAAACTATCGGCATGCATTTTTTCATATCTATAGCTGGAGCACAGATTTGCCCACCAGAAAGGGAAATTTAGATGATCGTAATTTTTCCAATTTCAGGTTACCATCTGCATGACTATCCTGGTCATGATAAGGAAAAGACAGCATTTATATTGATCCATAGGGGGCTTAACATGTAATAATGTTCCACATATGACCGCCTCACATCAGTAGAATTGATGGGGTATGTTGTTAATCTTACCCCCATATTGACCTCCAAAAGTTAAGTACCAAGGACAATAGAACAACAGATGATCCAGTGTCCCAATGTCTAGATGACAGTGCCAGCATCTATTAGATTTAGAACAGTCTAACTTTTGTAACCTAACTGAGGTCCAAAACGATCTATGTAACAAGAAAAAACATGTTTGTTTCATAGATGCTGATGCTGTACATCTCACCCTCCAAGTCCAAGTACGTGGTCATCGAGACACAGAAATATACTGCTTTATCTCAATGCTCCAAATGTCTCTGAGACTAGATTTTGTTTTTTTATTCAAGAAATCAGATATTAATTTATACTACCGGGCAGCCCGATATCCTAAAAAATCTGTCTGGAAGGATAATCACTTTGCATTTGTTCACATTGAAAGGGTTTGAAATCAAAGCACAACCTAAATGACCTTCACGTGGACATAGAGGAGTATAACCTGCACAGAGCAGCAGATGCAACTCTGGCTGCCTTCTTGAACAGATTAAATGGACCATGTAAGTCTTTATCTACTGTCATTTGCTATGTTACTGTTTCAAAAGCTTCAGTGTGTGTGCAATACTCTCATATGCTCTTTTAATATTGCAAGATTAAAAAACTCATTACCTGTTCCATAGTTTTTCTCAGTGCTCAGCATCTAAGGAAGTATTAAAGTATTAAATGAGCCCCATGGGACCGGCTTCAGGGAGCAGGAAAAAACACCTTCATAAAAGAAAGGGGGGAAATAATCTTTTCAAGACAGTGAGAAGAAAAGCAGAGAGTGTCACATATTGGCAAAGTGCCTCTCATGCCATGGAGATTCCAGCACAATGTGGATGGCGTTTACACCTTCAACAGTTCTGAAAGAGAGGTCTTCAGTGCTACATCCCCAAGGCTTCAATTCCACAGAATTTCTAAGTTCTCCAAAACGACTGAAGATCTGGAAACATTCAGTCAATGGCATTTTTTTTTCTCAAGCTGCAAAAATAAAATATATAATGGCTCTGGAGATGCTCAGCTTTGTCCTGCGAAGATGTATTTCTGTGCATAATTTTAATGCACTTCCAAGTGTCTTAGCTGGAGATCATATGACTTTGGATGTCCTGTCCTTGCCCAACATCTCCAAATAAATCATTTAGGCTTAAAACAAAAGGGAGAGCAAAAGAGTTGATGTCAAGGGACCCCGGGGCCCTCAAAGTTCTTAGAGTCTTTCATTAGTACCCGCCGTCAATATACATAGGGCCAGCTGTGCTAGGCATTTCCTCTTTAGATGCATTAAAAAAAAAAACAGGCCAAAACATCTTACTACATCTGGCCATATATTCTGCAAGCATTCAGACTACAGGAAATTTTCAGGAATTATTTGAGGAGACCTGCTGATTTTGCTGCAGACTAGTTTACATTGAACAGACTCTTAGATTCTTAAAATGCTGGAGTCTCCCTCTAGAAATAGCAGCATACCGAACAAAAACGCAGTGACCGTCTGAAGAAATACTTCTGGGTCAGCAGAAAACTGCAAACAGTGGGACCTTTCTCTTTGTCTTTCTCATCTTGTGACCTTGGCCAAGTCACTTGCTGTCCTTTAGGGGTGAGGACCACACATTGATGGACTCAAAATTAGTTCTTCAAGTGGGGCTTTACTAAAGAACTTCCTGACTCCATTAGGCTTTTAGGCCAGCTGCGATTATTTTGTAAATTCCTGAAAACTTTGTTGTTCTCGCAATTTTTAAATGGTTTAACTACAGCCTCAACAAAATGATATAGTTATTTTTTATGTACTTTAGTTTTTAATTAATTCTTCCTTCTCTTATGTTTTCTGCTATGTACTCTAGTCTTAATTATATGTGAATCGAGTCGAGCTCCACTGGGAGATGATCCGGTATATAAACCAAAGATTAGATTAGATTAGATTAATACCTCCTGACTTCTGCTGGTTGTGCATCTATGCAGCCTAGTATCCTTCTAGCCTTTGCCATCACCTTGCCACATTGTTTTGCCTTTTTAAGATCCTAAGACACTATCACCCCAAGGTCCCTCTCCTGATCTGTGTGTAGGGATATTAAGAAATTCCTGCAGCAGTAATTCTATAAAATCCAATTAGAATGCAGTATGAGGAGTTTCTTCAGTGATGTAATGAGTTATTGGATAATCTGACCATTTGTGACTCTAGCAGTATGTACAGAAATTCTAGAAATGAAGGAGAATTGCTTTGGCCGGTATTTAGAGTAAGTAGTGGAGATAAGTCTAATGGCAAAATTTGAATCCTTGTCTGGTGGCTTTTGCCTCCCAGCCAGGTTTCTCATCACAAGGGAATGGCCTTCATTCCCGAAGCCCTAGCAGTAAAACCCATATAGTTTTAGGATAGAGATTCTCACTTCATTCAGATCAAGAAAGCCTAATCTTTAGAGTCTTTGAGCACCTAAAGTGACTGTGACTGTGTCACTAAACCGTTGCTGCATTTGGGCAACAAGAACTAGGATCTTGCTGATCCCAATTCCAGAGTTCAGGGGTGGGAAAAGAAGGGTGCTTGTCAATTATATCTGGGTACCTGGGATTTTTAAAGTCAGTTCTAAAGATCCTAGATTTTTATCACAATGGCTGAAGAAATAGGAGCTAAAGAGATGTCTCCTGGGAACAACTTTCTTTCCAAGAACTAAACATCTTCTGTGTTGACTGAGCCTCTGTTGAAAGATAAGTGGCCAAGATTGATGAACCTTTGTTCAGACTCAGTATGGTACATCTTATATTCTCGAGTGCTTATTTGTCATTGACAGCCTAATAACTAAGAAAGCCAGGGCAAAAATCCTGTTTCTTTCAGTGACATTTCAAGTAATCTTGTGTGTCAATAACCCTCCATTGCCTTCTACTACTATTTATCATTTCTATAGCGCAGAAAGGCATATGCATTCAACAGGCGATCCCTGCTCAGAAGAGCTTACAATCTACTTTGGACCTCACCTACAACTTATATTATAAGCCCTCTTAGGCAGAGACCTATCAATTATACCTGATTATACAGTTTAGATTTGGGGGGAAATGAGTAATTAAACCAGATTGTCATTTGTATTTTATATTTGCTATCATTTAATGGTATGCAGATTTTAATATTTTTTAAAATTTATTTTAAGCCTCATTGCACAGACATTTTGTCTAAAAAATGATTAGTATTTATTTTCCATTGTATTGCTCCACCCATCCAGGGGGGGGTGGGAGCAGGAAGAGGGTATATCTTTTGTTTTGGTATTATTCCTGATGGTAATGATGGATGAGGGAGGGAATTTTTATCTTTTGTATAAATTCTGATTGTTTATAAGTGCTTATTTGATTATTATTATTTGTATGTAAACTGTATTTCACTTTTTGTTGGCATTAGAAACTAAATAAAGTTTAAAAATAATAAAAAAAAAGATTAGTAGTACAAAAAAAAGAAGCAATAAAACATAAATGGGAATAGTAAGTGAAGCAGAGAAAGAAAGAGGGAATCAATAACTAACCCCCTCTTTTACTAAGGTGCGCTAACCGATTATCACGCACTAATTGAATTAGTACACGCTAAATGCTAACACGTCCATAGACTAACATGAACGCATTAACGTTTAGCGCATGCTAATTTGTTAGGGCACCTTAGTAAAAGAGGGCCTAAGCTTTTAAATTCCAAATATCTTGTGCTGAAAGAGTAGAGCTTCTCATTATAGCATGGGTGATCTTGTTTAATATTATTCCTTACAGATTCCTATGATATTTTGAATTAGATTATCTAATCTTTTAAAAATCTCTTATCTGGAAAGGATATCCTGTAGATCGTGCAGACAAAGACCTCAAATCCTTTGCTACTTCCCTTACTTTGTAACCAGAGATTTTCAATTAGGTGAATTTGTTTCTGGAATTGTGAAGCCTGGACTTAAGCCACCTCCTGGCTGGAGACGTCAACGCCATACATCATTCTTCTTGCCTGCTGCATTGGGTTTCCACGCAAGCGAAAGGAAGATGAGCAGAGGCTGTCCTACTGCTCCAAGGTCCATGGCCAGAGTCATTACTGATGGCTTTGTCATCTCTCTGTCCATTCTTTGCCTTGGCTTCCTGTTGCTGTCCCTTGCTGCTTGCCATGCTGTTCTGCCTTCCCACCTGCTCTGCATTTCCCTTCTCTCTCTGGAACATTTGCTTTCCAGTTTGTGGACTGCAATTCTTACCAGATGTACCAGCAGCCTCCCATCCATCTTCAGTTGAGTTTATGGAGAACTCTGAGCTAGTTGTCAGCCATATTTCAACAGGGTAAAGGATTCAGCTCCACCATTTCCCATAATATACGAGGCTTCAGACAACTTTATACTTTCTAAATTCTGCACTTGAAAGTAAAATGTTTTATAGGGGGGACTAAACCCTTTTATCCTAGACCATGAATTTAACAATCTGTCTTATTAAGATGTAGCCTGCATCCCAGTCTAACATCCATTATGTCTCGTATTTTCTGCCCTATTGGCCTATGAGCTCTTAGGGCAGGAGGTATCTGACTTATTAGTAGAATTTGTGTTATTTATGTTACCTCATTATTTATTTTTTTATACTTTAAACATCATTGCATAATTTTTGACGTATGTTTAAAAATAAAATATTTATAAGTCCAAACAAAAATGTTTCAGCTTAACTCTGTGAAGGTCATCTGTTAGGGTATAGCAGAGCTTTGGGTTGGGATCCCAGATGGGTCATAGAACTTATGTTTGGGTCACGACCTAGATGGGCTCTCCATAGGTGTAATAACAAACTAACCAAAGGTGGAAACAGCCGTATAGCAAAAGACATATTCAAAATTCACGAATGAAAAATGTGCTGTTTATAAGTATTGGGAGGAACCACAGCCATTCAAACAGACAAAAAAAAAAAATCATAAATACATAAATAGTGGAGAAAAGCAGACAAAAAAAAAAATTGTAAATACATAAATAGTGGAGAAAAGCAGACCTCAATACTATGCCTGTTGGGCCGCAAGGTACCTAAAACAGCCTGTATCATCACGGGTCTGTAAAAAAACCTCCAGATATAAATATTTAAATCTTGCACACCAAACTTCCTTTAAAGTGTAGGTAAAGGTTCAGAGATTTGGAATCCTCTGGGTATATTTCAAATTATATAACATTCTGAAGATTAGTAACTGCCTGGTCATTTAAAAAAATATTTTAAATAGAAATTTTATTTTCAATGCCATTATAATCTTAATTTTATGTTTTTTAACCTTTTTTGCAACCTGTATATTTGTACATCTTTTCTTTTAGGTAACTTGTCTAGAACTGTAGGTTAAGCGGGTGATAAAGGCCATAAAAACTTAGGCATTGCCATACTGAGACAGAGAAAAAGTCCAGTATCCTGTTTCTGACAGTGGCTAACCCCACTGGCAAGATCTAAAAAGAGTTTAGATTTTATCCTAGAAATTAGCAAGTCCATCTTAATAATAGCTTATGGACTTTTCTATTAGAAAATTATCCAAACATTTTTTTAAACCCTGCTAAGCTAACTGCTTTTATCATCTTCTCTGGCAATGAATTCCAGATTCTAATTACATGTTAAGGGAGGAATTCATCAGAGGGTGCTAACAATTAGTGCACGCTAAATGCTAAGATGCCCCTAGGAATATAATGAGCATCTTGGCATTTAGCATTCACTAATCATTAGTGTGCACTAAATCAATTAGCACCCCTTGATGAATTTCCTCTAAGGGCTAGATTCACTAACCTTCTTTCCGTGTCCAATCTGTACTCGATTGCATGCAGGCCGACAAATTCACTAAAGGCCTGCATGCAAATGGGGACAATTGTTAGTACGTCCCCTACCAATCACACAGATAACTGGAGAGCGATCCTTGAGCATGCACAGACCATCTTTCTAGACTGTAGATGGTCTTCGCATGTGCTGGTGGTCCTTCGTGCCCAGTTTTTTTTTCAACTATTTTTTTCACTTTGCGAGCCCGTGGTTTTAACCTGCTTTAAACCCGCGGATTAAAACCATGGGCTCGCACTGTGGGAAAGGCAAGGAGTATCGGGGCTAAGCAGGGTTGGAGAGTCGGAGCAGAGAGCAGGGTGGCCAGCGCTGGAGAATCAGGGCAGAGAGCAGGGTTTTAGCATAAGCGACTGGTCCTCACCAGTCGCTAGTTTTTTGATCGGCCAGCCAGTCGGTAAGTTTAGTGAATCGCGTCCTTCCTGCTTTGCATGCCGATTCCCCTCATTTGCATGCACGGATTGGGATCGGATTGGAGGAGAGGTTAGCGAATCGGGTCGGAGGGAAATTGGATTACTGCAACTCCCTATTTAATGGACTAACCAAAAATAATCTCAAGCGTCTCCAACGGGTCCAAAATGCAGCTATCCGCCTCCTACACAACCTCAACTACCATGATCCCATCTCCCCAGCACTCCGCGCTGAACACTGGCTCCCAATTAGCCAGCGCTGTGCTTTTAAGGCCCTGGCAATAGCGCACCCCCTCCTACATAAAATCCAAGCTACCCATCTACACCCCCACCGCACCCTCCGCTCAGAATCGGAGATACGCCTATGCATTCCCCCCGGAAGGTCCCTCCTCTCAGAAACCGCCCGCAAACGCTCCTACAGCCACTTCATTCCCCATTTCTGGAACCAACTCCCCCCGCAACTCAGACTACAGAACTCATTAATGACATTCCGAAAAATGGTAAAGACCCTCCTCTTCAACTAAAGGTCACCCCTCAGTCTACACCCCTCCCCTTAAACCCCACCTCTACTCTTCTCTCTCCTGTCTATCTTCTCCCTAAATTTCGGTATACTCCTCTCTCAGTCTGTACTCTAATAAATTGTATTTAAGCTCAAATAACTTGTATTTAAACTAAACTACTTAAATTTAAACTACTGCTCTTAATTTGCTGTATACTCCCTGTATTTAAACTGCTGCACAGTCTTGTATGTTCAAACATTTAAATCTACTGTATAATCTTATATATCCAATTACACTCCATTGTGTATGTTTACTTGTAGACCGTTCTGAGCTACTGGGAGGATGGGATAAAAATCTAAACAAATAAATAAAAATGGCTCGCAAAACGATCGGTATACGATCAGTTTGCTTAGTGAATCTAGCCCTAAGTGAAGAAATATTTTCTCCACTCATTTTTTACTATTTAGTAGCTTCATTGCATTCCCCCCTAGTCCTTCTATATTACCTGTCCCATTCCACTCAGTATTTTATAGACCTCAATTGTCTTTAGCCTTTCCTCATAGGGAAATCATACCATCCTCTGTATCATTGGTTATCCTTCTCTGTAACATTTTTAATTTTGCTATATCTTTTTTTTTTGAGATGCGAAGAACAGAATTGCTCACAATATTCGAGGTGTGGTCGCACCATGAAGCAATACAAAGTCATTATAACATTCTATTTTTTTTCTTTGCTGCCGCTGCACATTGAGCAGAAGGTTTTAATATATCATCAGCGATGACACTTAGATCCTTTTCCTGGGTGGTGACTCCTAATGTGGAACCTTCCATCAAGTAGCTATAGTTCAGGTTCCTCTTTCCTAAATGCATTACTTTGAACTTGCTCACATTAAACATCATCTGCCATTTGACTGCCCCCATCTCCCAGTCTCGTAAGGTTCTCTTGCAATTTGACAACTTTTAATAACTTTAGGCTCCTTTTACTAAGCTGCGCTAGCGGTTTTAGCACTAACGCCTCCATTAAGCTGGTGTTAGTTTTTCCACGTAGCGCGGGGGGGTTAGCGTGCGCTAATCTGCAGCACGCGCTAAGAACGCTACCGCAGTTTAGTAAAAGGAGCCCTTTTTGTCATCACCAAATTTAATTATCTCAGTAGTTATTCTCGTCTTTAGATCATTGATAAGTAAGTTAAAAAGCAGTGGCCCCAGCACAGACACCTAACAATAGAAATCAGTGGAACTTTTATATATTAAACAGAGGAAAAGCCTCAGAATCCCACCAGGAAGGAAACCCTCCTCTAACTCGAGAGGGCAGTTCACTTCATAGGCATAAAAACCTGAGTCTTTTCCTCCATTTAATATAAATGTTCCACTCATTTCTATTGTTAATTCACAGCTATTTGGGGGATTTGTTGTATGATTTATTCATTGTGGGATTGGTATATGCTATATAGTGAACCCCACTATCTACCCTTCTCCATTGACAATATTGGCCAATTAACTTTACTCTCTGTTTCTATTCTTTAACCATTTCTGAATCCACAAGAGGACATTACCAATTATCCTCAGGAGGTGTTCATGAGGTACTTTTCCAAATTCCTTTTGAAAATCCAGATACAGATTTTCTTTTTACTGATGTATTTAGCAACTTTACTTTTCCCCTTCATCCTCAAGCTCACGTTAGTACTTGTAATTTGTCCAATTAATGTTTACACTTCTCCCCTCCCCCCCTTTTTTTTAATAATAATTTACTTTTAACCTTTCATTTTTAACATTGTAAACCGGCCAGGTGTCTGTGGATGGTTGGTATATTAAAATGTAATAAACTTGAAACTTTTTTTTTGGTTGCTTTTTTTTAATCTTTATTCATTTCAAATCTTAAATCAAGTACAATATTGACATTTATCAATTAAGCATTCAAATACACTTGAAATCCTATAATTGATCATCATAATGTAAAATATTATCCCCCTCCCTTATTTATGAAAATGATTTGGTTCAATTAAAATAAAAAATACCCACCCCCCTCCCCCGCTCCGCTCTGTTAGCTCCGCCCTCCTTCCAGCTGACTCGGACTTATGCCATTGATTTTTCCATCTACGGGTTCCTGAGGAAGGGACGCTGAGTTCCCGAAACCGGGCTTCGTTGAACCTGGTATCTCGGGGTGCATTGATTCTATTTCCCCCTGCTTCTTCTGTATGATCTATGAAGACTACTCGAAGCTAAGTCCGTTGTCATTTGGGGGGGGAGTTGGCTGGGGGGGGTTCTCAGAGTGATCTCTTTGATTTATTTCACCTATGTTTTACTAGTTATTCACTGTGGTTTGATTCACGCTTTTGATTTAAAGCACACGAGGTACCCGATGATGGTGTGTAGGCAGGAGTATGGTTGCCCCTGCCTTGTTTTGTGAAGCGCCGGAGAATTTCTCCTTTCGCTGACCCCTCACACTGAGGTTACCCAATTTCACTAATATTTATTATATTATTTTATTTCAAAGTTGTGTTGGTATTCACAGAGGTTTTTTGTCATTGAGTTACCACTCTCAGAACCTTTTGACTAGTTCTGCCTTCTTGTCGGTATCTTTTTAATATTCTCATAAATTTTGCCTGGCACCAACATCCTGGATTACCTCTAGAATCCTTTTTAAAATTGACATTATATTGGCTACCTTCCAATCTTCCAGTACCATGCTGGATTTTAAAGATAAATTTCTAACAATAGCTCTGCAAGTTTAATTTTTCAATTCTGTCATTACTCTGGGATGTATACCATCTGGTCCAAGCAATTTGCTACTCTTCAATATATCAAATAGCCCCATTACATCTTCCAGGTTTACAGAGATTTGTTTCAGTTTTTCTGACTCATCAGAACTGAATACAGTTTCTGGCACTGGTATTTCCCCCATATTTTTCTCAGTGAAGACTGAAGCAAAGATTTAATTTAATCTCTCCACTCTGATTTTGTCTTCCCTGAGTGCTCTTTTTACCCCTTGGTCATCTTGCAGTCCAATTGATTTTTTTACTGGCTTCTTGTTTCTAATATACCTAAAAAAGGTATTACTATGGGCTTCTTTTAGTAAGGTGCGCTAGTGTTTTTAGCGAATGCAGGAAATTACCACGCACTACGTGGCTAGAACTAACGCCAGCTCAATGCTGGTGTTAAGGTCTAGTGCACACGGCAATGTAGCTTGCGCTATTCCACACTATTAAAGCCCTAATGCAGCTTAGTAAAAGGAGCCCTATGTGTTTTTGATGCCAATGAAATCTTCATTTCAAAGTTTCTCTTTGCCATCCTTTAAAAACATAAGAATAGCCTTACTGGGTCAACCCAATGGTCCATCAAGCCCAGTAGCCCATTCTCACAGTGGCCAATCCAGGTCCCTAGTACCTGGTCAAAATCCAAAGAGTAACAACATTCCATTCTACCAGTCCAGGACAAGCAGAGGCTTTCCCAATGTCTTAATAACAGACTATTGACTTTTCCTCCAGGAATTTGTCCAAACCTTTCTTAAAACCAGCTACGCTATCCATTTTTACCACAACCTCTGACAACGCATTCCAGAGCTTATCTATTCTCTGAGTGAAAAAAATAATAATTTCCTCCTATTGGTTTTAAAAGTATTTCCATGTAACTTCATTGAGTGTCTCTTAGTCTTTGTAATTTTTGATGGAGTAAAAAAATCGATCCACTTGTACCCATTCTACTCCACTCAGGATTTTGTAGATTTCAATTATAATCTCCCCTCAGCCTTCTCTTTTCCAAGCTTTATCAGTGCTTTGCATTTGACTTCCCATTCCTTATGCTGAGAACGCTATCCGGTGGTGTCACGAAGGGGGCGAGATAGAGCCAGATCGGGAGGGTGTTCCTTAAAGGACGCTTTCGCTGCTCCTGCTGGCTTTTTAGCCTTTTTCTTGGCCGTGGAGGTGCAGGTCCCAGGAAGTTCAGGACCTGGCTGGCTGTCCACCCCCCTAGGGTGTGCACCCATGGCGGTCTCCCCCCCCCCCACCCCACCCTGCCCTTGGTATGCCACTGGATGAGATTAGATTAGATTAGATATTTGTACCTCTCTTTTATGTGGGTTCTTTCTTGAGATGGGGACGTGTCTCAAGGCATCATTTACCTGAATGGGAAAACCAGAAGAAAGTATTGTAAGGCAAGAAGCCCCTTTGTGAAGAATATAAGTAAAGGAAAAAGAGGCTGTTGTGGTTTTCTAAAGAAGTAGCAGAAAATGTGAGGGGAAGCGATGTGTATTCATAAACTACAAGAGATTGCAGAAAGTGGAAAACAGGTAACAGTGAGTTCTTTTACTAAGCTATAGCCAAATGTAGCCTTTGCGTATCCTTGTGTGCATGTTTTCTGCATACGAAAGCCACTCTTTGCCATGGCAGGAAAATGGATCATTATCCATTTTCTGATTTAAGTGCCATGCTCTAATATTGCCATTAACAAAAATTAGCACATGAGCCCTTACCACTATGTTTGTTTATTTAAAAAAATCTTTCTACGCTGCTAAACTAGCCGAAAAAGGATCATAGCGGTAAACAACATGATTCAATCAAACTAATGAAAAGAACTCCATTTGAATAGTAAGGAAAAAAGAGAAAAAAAATACATTCCTTTTTTTAATATAGATATAAAAAAAATTTTTTACATTGTTATGGATACAAGATAAAATAAAGGAAATACTTCAAACTCAGATAGGAAAATCCATCTAGCCCACAAAATGTGGAAGGAAGCGTATGTATACATTCCGAACTAAAGATAAAGGAAACAATTAAGGGGAAATGAGAAACCCTCCCCCTTACAATTAAGTGCAATTTCTATTTTATTTTAGTACCCCATTTTTAACTGAGAAGTGAATAGAAACAGATCAGACTTTTCTCCCCTGAAGAAATGATTCTAACTGTAGCTGGTCCCAGAAAACATAGGGCTCCTTTTACTAAGGTGTGCTAGCGTTTTTAGCACACGTAGGAAATTACTGCGCGCTACACCGCTCTCTACACTTCTAGAACTAACGCCAGCTCAATGCTGGCGTTAAGGTCTAGGACACGCGGCTATTCCACGTGTTAAAGCCCTAACGCAGCTTAGTAAAAGGAGCCCATAATCTTTGTCTTGAATATGTAACAAACATTTACAAGGGAATTTTAGGAAAAAAAAGTTGCTCCCACCTCAACAGCTTTAGGTCTTGAAGCCAAGAAGGCTTTCCTCCTAAGCTGGGTAGGTTTAGCAACATCCGGAAAAATCAAAACTTTATCGCCACAAAATTTTCTCTCTCTATTTTAAAAATAAAGTTTCATGATCAAAACCTTATCTGAATCATTCAGACATGTAACTAAGAGAGTAGCTCGTGTCTGAATTGAGTCTTGTGAATCCTCCCCAAAATTTTTTTTGTTAAATCTAAATCTGTGGTAATTAACTGATCCATTTCCAAACTGTTCCATTTCTAAAGGTAATTTTTTATTTTAGGGAATGTAATAATAATTTGAAAACATAATTGTTTCTGCATTTGTCATCCCCAATATCTCCCTGAGATAATTTCTGAGAAGTGTCTCAGGAGATAAAAGATGCGTAGAGGGAAAATTAAGAAAACGCAAATTCCTACCCCTTGCTTGATTTTTCATTTCCATCTTATAATGAATATTCAGTGAATCTTTACTAGATGCTACTGAAAATGTTGACAAATTCACAGCCTGTTTTTCCACTATTATTAAACGTTTATCTAGGTTCCCAATGTTAGAATCAACATTCACTAACTTTTCATCTACTTCCTTAGAAAAAGTCTGCATCTGATTCATTGTACTTTTCAGCATAACCTCCATCCTTGAATTTAAAGTCCACAAATCTTTTAGGGTAACTTTCATGGGATTTTCATCCGAACTCTCAAACTGACTCACAGATTCAGCAAATATTTGTGACATTTTTAAATATACAATATCTGAAGGCCTTTGAGGTGCAGAGGCTTCTGAAGAAGCTGCTTGTAAGCCATTCTCTGGCACCAAGCACCCCATAAGATCTGGAGGGAAGGGAGGGGTACGATCTGGTGAGCTTAATGAAACACCTATATTGACTCAAATCTGTCTATGGGTTTCAATATATCAAGTAAAGTCAAATGGTTATCCATAGGACCAGATATCACTGGGGTAGAAACCTTAGTTTTACCTTTACATTTCCCCATATAATATCACTATATAATTTATCATAGAACTTATCTTCATATATTGTTATTTTTCGAACTCCTCGTGGCTCCAAAGGGGCAGCTAAGGGGTTTGACCTGCCCCTCAGGGAACGCCCCTCCGGCCATGTGCCTGTGGCCGCGCCAAAGGAGGAGCATGTTCTTGTCTCCTACACTCAGGACCCGATGTTAGGGAGGTGTCCGCTCATGTGCCTGTTGGTAAGTAAGGCACTCCGGTATCACAAGAGAACTCAGGAGAGCCAGCAGTAAGGCAATCAGTAGCAATTATAGGAACTTCCACTCCCCGGCAGGCTGCACTTTCCAAAGGACGCTTCCTCCCCCCAAAAATACATTTCTAATACATAATACTTAATATAACAATCTAAAATAAATAAAAAATAATTAATTAATTAATGCAGATTGAAGTACTGAATTCAAATCCTGTCAATGTAAAAAAGCCAATTAAAAATAATGTGCCTTTAAATATCTTTTAAAATATAGGAAAGGTTCTTCCTTTCTCAATTTTACAGATAAACTAGTCCATAAAATTGGAACCAAATAGAAAACATAAGAACATAAGAAGTTGCCTCCGCTGGGTCAGACCAGGGGTCCATCGCGTCCAGCAGTCCGCTCCCGCAGCGGCCCATCAGGTCCATGACCTGTAAGTGATCCTTTGTCTAAAACCTTTCAATCCCCATTATTCTTCTATCTATACCCTTCCATAATCCTATCTCTACCTCTATCTATATCCCTCAATCCCCGTATCCTTCAGGAACTTGTCCAATTCCTCTTTGAATCCCCTTAATGTACTCTGTCCTATCATATCCTCCGGAAGCGCATTCCAGGTGTCTACCACACCGCAGGCTGCTAAGCAAGATGGAATCGATGGGGTTAGGAGAGACACTAACTGCATGGGTCAATGATTGGCTGAGTGGCAGACTTCAGAGGGTGGTGGTTAATGGTACCCTCTCTAAAACATCGGAGGTGACCAGTGGAGTGCCGCAGGGCTCGGTCCTGGGTCCACTCCTTTTCAACATATTCATAGGGGATCTGACTCAAGGGCTTCAAGGTAAAATAACACTATTCGCCGATGACGCCAAACGATGTAATATAGTAAGTGAATGCAGTTTACAGAATTATATGGCGCAGGACCTGCTTACATTGGAAAGTTGGTCCTCAACCTGGCAGCTAGGCTTCAATGCTAAGAAATGTAAGGTAATGCACCTCGGAAGCGGAAATCCATGCAGGACGTACTTCTTGAACGGAGAAACTTTAACTAGGACTTCAGCAGAATGAGATTTAGGAGTAATCATCAGTGCAGACATGAAAACTGCCAATCAAGTGGAGAAGGCTTCATCTAAGGCAAGGCAGATATTGGGTTGTATCAATAGAAGTTTCGTCAGCCGAAAGCCTGAAGTCATAATGCCGTTGTACAGGGCCATGGTGAGACCTCATCTGGAGTACTGTGTGCAATTCTGGAGGCCACATTACAGTAAAGATGTGCGCAGAATTGAATCGGTTCAGCCGACGGCCGCCAGGATGATCTCGGGGCTCAAGGGTCTCTCGTACGAAGAGAGACTGAACAAATTGCAGCTCTACACTCTCGAGGAACTTAGGGAGAGGGGAGACATGATCGAAACATTTAAGTACCTCATGGGACGTGTCGAAGTGGAAGATGATATTTTCTTTCTCAAGGGACCCTCGGCCACAAGAGGGCACCCGCTCAAACTCAGGGGTGGAAAATTTCATGGCGACACCAGAAAGTATTTCTTCACAGAAAGAGTGGTTGATCATTGGAACAAGCTTCCAGTGCAGGTGATCGAGGCAGACAGCGTGCCAGACTTTAAGAATAAATGGGATACCCATGTGGGATCCCTACGAGGGTCAAGATAAGGAAATTGGGTCATTAGGGCATAGACAGGGGGGCAGACTTGATGGGCTGTAGCCCTTTTCTGCCGTCATCTTCTATGTTTCTATGTTTACCACCCTCTGAGTGAAGAAAAATGCACAATTTCTAGTTGAGGCAAGGTGAGACTCTGATATATGAGGTATAACTACTCAATCATTCAGTGATCTCAACAATCACCTTAGAGCATAGAATAGTGCTAAGTTAAAAAGATATGACAGTTGTAGAGGCGGTAATCCTATGCTAAGTAGTGCAGACCTGCTTACTCTCTGCCGCCTCAGTGAAAAAAATATATATATATTTTTTAATCATATCAGTAGTGTACACATGTCAAACATACTGTGGACACTTCAGTGTGCCCCATTACAAAACAGTAAGCACTCTTTAGTGCCTACCACAGCTTGGTAAAAGGGCCCCAGTATTTGGAAAAGCTAAAAGAAGCAGAGAATGTTGTCAGGAGTCTGAAGATGCAAATAGAAGAAAAAATAACCAATATGGTAAAGAAAGGTTTATGACAGGAGGAAGTGCAAAAAATGGCATTGGAAGACTCAGAGGTGAAAGGGCTGAATTAATAGATGATGAGAGTAAAGCGGACTTGCCTTACAAATGTTTCTGTTAAGTGTTCAATGGATCAGGAGTACAACCACAGAAAACTTTCTCAAACAGAAATGGAAGTAAGGTAGACATTAAACTAAACTAAACCTTAAGAGGGACATAAGTCCATTTTCATCTAAGTCGCAAGTCATCCAAAGTAAAAAAAACAGCTTAGGACACATTTTCGAAAAATACATCCAAATTTTTTTTTTCGTTTCGAAAATCATCTAAGTATGCGTCCTGCCGATCTGATCATCCAAGCCACTAAATCATCCATCTTTATACCACATTTTCATCCAACTTTTTGTCCAAATCAGAAAACCTGTAAGATAATCCATGAGACCATTGGATGATCAAGGAGCAAAAGGGGTGCACAGGGAGGATAAGGCCATAGCAGAGAGACTGAATTCTTTGCTTTGGTCTTTATGGAAGAATATGTAAGAGACCAAACAGAACTGGAAAATGATTTTCAAGGGTGATGATGTGGAAGAACTGAAAGAAATCGCTGTGAACCTGGAAGACGTACTAAGCCAAATTGACAAGTTAAAGAGTGATAAATCACTTGGACCAGATGGCATACATTCCAGCATACTGAAAAAGCTCAAACATGAAATTGCTGATCTGCTGTTAGTGATATGTAACCTGTCGCTAAAATCATCTATAGAAACTAAAGACTACGCCGATTTTTTTAAAAGGTTCCAGGGAAGATGAGAAATTACAAACTGATAAGCCTAACTTCATTGCTGAGCAAAATAGTGGAAACAATCATAAAAAAATAAAATTGTGGAACACAGAGACAAATGTGATTTAATGGTACACAGTCAGCATGGGTTCAGCCAGGGAAGGTTTTGGCTCACCAATTTGTTTGACTTCTTTGAAGGTGTGAATAAGCATGTGGATGAAGGTGAGCCAGTTGATGTAGTGTATCTAGATTTTCAGAAAGCTTTTGAAAAAGTCCCTCATGAGAGGCTCCTGAAAAAATTAAAATAGTCATGAGACAGGAGGCAATGTTCAGTTGTGGATTAGGAATTTGTTATTGGACAGAAAACAGAGGATATGGTCAAATGGCCATTTTACTCAATGGAGAAGGGTAAATAGTGGTGTGCTGCAGGGATCTGTATTGGGGCTGGTGCTATTTAACTTATTTATAAATGATCTGGAAATTGGAATGATGAGTGAGGTGACTAAATTTGCAGATGACACTATAATGTTCAAAGCTGTTAAAATACATGCAGACTGTGAAAAATTGCAAGCAGAATTGGGAAACTAAAATACTGAGCATTGAAATGGCAGAAGAAATTTAATGTGAACAAATGCAAAATAATGTGTATTGGGAAAAATAACCCAAATCATAGCTACCAGATGCTAGGGTCTACCTTGGGGGTCAGTGCCCAAGAAAAAGATCTGAGTGTTATTGTAGACAATACACTGAAACCTTTTGCCCAATGTGCAGCGGGTGCCAAAAAAGCAAAGATGCTAGGAATTATGAGGAAAGGGATAGTAAATAAAACTAGAAATATTATAATACCTCTATATCACTCCATTGTGTGACTTCACCTTTAGTATTTTGTTCAATTTTGGGCGCCGTATCTCAAAAAAGATATAATGGAATTAGAAAAAGTTTAAAGAAGAGTGCCCAACTGAGGGAAAATATGATTGAAGTCTATAAAATCCTGAGTGGTGTAGAGCGGGTACAAGTGGATTGATTTTTTACTCCATCAAAAATTACAAAAACTAGGGAACACACAATGAAGTTACAGGGAAATACTTTTCAAACCAATAGAAAGAATATTTTTTCACTCAGTTAAGCTCTGGAACATATTGCCAGAGGATGCGGTAAGAGCAGTTAATGTAGCTGGGTTTAAAAAAAGGTTTGGACAAGTTCTTGGAGGAAAAGTCCATAGTGTGCTATTGAGACAGACATGGAAGAAGTCACTGCTTGCCTTGGGATCAGTGGAATGGAATGTTGCTACTATTTGGGATACTGGGCAAATTGGACCATTGGTTTGACCCAGTATGGCTATTCTTATGTTCTTATGTAATATACTGGTGCCTAAAATTAGAATGCCTACTAAAGTACCTGTTGAATTAGGTGCAAGTAGGTGTGATTCTGTAAATAGTGCCTAGTTGTTGATTGACAACTGTGCTGAGTGGCACCTAGGAAATAGGCGCTGTTTATGGAAGAGTTATGATAGACTTAACTATACTTTCTGGTGGGCAAATTTATGTTCTAGCTACAAATATGAAAGAATGAATGCTGAAATTTTAGGCTATAGTAGTGCATTTGAAAGGGTGTGGAACCCATTGACATCATTTATTGAGTCACAACAATTGTCATGTACCTTTTCTTTTTATCTGTCCTCCTTACACATCCAGGGTGGGAGGGAGGGGGATGGAAAACATTATAATTATTATTTATTATTTTATTGAAATTATACATGTGGTTTTATTTTCATTAGTTAAGGGGAGGAGGGGGGCTGAAAATGTTTGTTGTTGAAATAGTTGTCTATTTAAAGTGCTTTTGTTTGATTCGTTTATGTTTAAATTCACTGTATTGCACCGTTAATAATTGAGGGGCAGATTTTTAAAACTTTTGAAAACTACAAGAACGAGAGGGCATTCGGAAAAATTAAGAGGGGACAGATTCAGAGCCAGTGCTAGGAAGTTCTTCTTCACCCAAAGGGTGGTGGACACCTGGAATGCGCTTCCAGAGAGTGTGATAGGACAAAGTACGGTATTGGGGTTCAAGAAGGGATTAGACAATTTCTTGAAGGAAAAGGGGATAGAAGGGTATAGATAGAGGATTAATATACAGGTCCTGGACGTGATGGGCCGCCGCGTGAGTGGACTGCTGGGCATGATGGACCTCTGGTCTGACCCGGCATGCACATGTTAGATCCCTGAAGCATAAATTCGCTACTGGCTAAGGCGGGAGACAGGTCAGTGAAGCTTTCCATTTGCTCTTCTTGCTGCCGGGTCCTGCCTACTTTCAGTTTCCTCGAAGGCAGGACCTGGCAGCATTTCCCCCAATCGATTGTGATCTTGGGCTGATCAGCCTTCTTCTTCGACGGCAGAATTGACATGGGGGAGAGGAATGCTGGTCGGCCCGAAGTAGGGAGAGCTTGGAGAGGGCGGCGGCCGGCCGCTTTGGGGCCTGTTCCCCGATGGCAGTGACATTGGCAGTGGCTTGGGGGAGGGCAAGGAGAAAGAAAGTAAAAGGGCAGGAAGAGAAACAGAAAAAAAGAAAGGGGGCATGAAGAGAGAAAGAAAGAAAGGGCAGGAAGAGAGGAAGAAAAAGTTGGGAGGAGGGGAATCATACAGGCTGAAAGAAGGGAAGAAAGATTGGATGCACAGTCAGAAGAAGAAAGTGTAACCAGAGACTCATGAAATTACCAAAGGTAGGAAAAATGATTTTATTTTCAATTTAGTGATCAAAATTTGTCCGTTTTGAGAATTTATTTATGCTGTCTATATTTTGCACTATGGCCCCCTTTTACTAAACCGCAATAGCGTTTTTTAGCGCAGGGAGCCTATGAGCGTCGATAGCAGCGTGGGGCATTCAGCGCAGCTCCCTGCGCTAAAAACCACTATCGCGGTTTAGTAAAAAGGGAGGGTGAATATTTGTCTATTTTTGTATAGTTGTTACTGAGGTGACATTGCATAAAGTCATCTGCCTTGACCTCTTTGAAAACCCGCGGAATATAAATGATAATTAACATTTTCTCTGCGTACAGCGTGCTTTGTGTTTTTAAAATTTTATTGTTGGTAGATCATTTTGACTTGGCCACAAAGGTAAGGGGAAGGGAGGGAGAGGAGCTGCTGAAAGACATCAAGTAATCCTTGCAGGCTTGACTGTGCAGGGAATTATTTTTGTAAAATCATGTTTTGTTATATGACTGGCATTATTTAGACTTTAATTTTTATGAATGAATAGAATGAAATTGCTTGTTTTTATGTGCGTGCACTGAAGGAAAGTGGAGAGAGAGTGGGCTGAGGACGCTGAAGGGAAATGGGGAAGAGAGAGTGGGGAGAAGACGCTGATTTATAAATTGACAATTGTACAGAATATTGTTTCTTTTTATACTTTAATATAAACAATTCAAGGCTTGTATGGATGGAATCAGGTGGTTTGCGGGGATGGGGACCGAGCTTACAGGGATTAGTCCAATAAAATGGTATTTTTTTATTTCTCATTATTTGTTTTATTTTTATTTGTTAATTTGTAAAGTGGTGATTGTTATGTATCAGTTTTTTCAAATTTACATCTACTGTCTATATTTTGCACTGTATTAGAGGACATGTGTTACTGTTTTTGTGGTGTTGCATTGTATCCAGAGTCTGGTTTCTTGGCGGTTCAGTTTAACTTTTGTCTACATATTTCTATTTTTAGTTTGTGATTATTCCATATTGGGCGAGGGTGTATCTCTATTCTGTGTGTATGAAAAGAACATAGTTTTCAGTTGGCATTGACAAAGGATCAATTGACTGTGCGGGATCTGGCTTGTTTAGCTTTACAATGTATGTGTTGGTGTTCTAGTGCTCACTGCAGTGTTTAAGATGCTGCCTTTTCCTAAGTACACTCTTGTGCGATATGTGGATTGTTACCAAAAGTCATATTTTTCATATAGATGGGGGGGTGTCAAAAAATGATGGGTCCCGGATGCCACAAACCCTAGGTACGCCACTGCAAACTCCTTGTGACTCTGGGCAAGTCACTTAATCATCCACTGCCCCAGGTACATTAGATAGATTGTGAGCCCACCGGGACAGAGAGGGAAAATGCTCAAAGGACCTAGATGTAAAACTGTTTTGAGTGTGGTTGTAAAATTACAAAAGGCAGTATACATGTCCCAATCCCTTCCCCCCCCCTCCTTATTGATGTTAATTGGTCAGCAATTAGGATTTACAACTTGCATCTGGCTGTGTGCTGTTCTTTAATGCTTGTCGCCCAAATCTCATAGTGCATAACACGGGCATGTCGGAGGGGGGGAGGGGGGAGGGGGGAACTGTGCATGTTGTTACAGAATTATGGGTAAGCGGGTTCAACCTGGATGCCAGTATTTCTACCATAAGTCTGGCCCTCAAAGTTAGGGCGTAGGAATTGGCACTACATGCATTTCTATAAAGAATGTGCAACCTTTTCAGAATTGTGGTTATCACCGATCTTTTCTGGCATCTACTTTGGAGTAACAAAATCAGCAATCCCTGATTAGTAGAGGATTATATAAACTGTATCATCTTCATTAGTGTTCAGAAAAAAAAGTTTTGAAGAGACTGTGACTTTAAACTCTTCGATGCTCTTCAAAACTTTTTTTCTGAGCACTTATAAAGATGATGCAGTGTATAGAATCCTCTACTAATCAGGGATTGCTGATTTTGTTACTTTGCATTGCATTATCCTTGGTGATTACCCAATAATTAACCTCCCCAGTGAGTGTTGGGTCTACTTTAGGGAGATATTTGTAAAATCTGATCCTCTATGTGTAAATAAGCTAAACCTAAACCTGACATTCACATCTGATTCAAGTGGATCCTTGGCATCTACAAAATGTGATTGCGCATGACTGTGTGGGCTCCTTTTACTAAGCTGCGATAGCGTTTTTACGTGCGCTAAATTGCCGTGCACGCTAGACACTAGCACCACTATTGAGCTGGCGTTAGTTCTAGCCGCCTAGCACGGGTTTAGCGTGCGCTAAAAATGCTATCGCAGCTTAGGAAAAGGAGCCCTATGTTTTTCTCCTCTTCCCAAAGGGGCTATGCCGCAGGTGATTCACGCAGAAATTAGGCCTTTCCATGTTTTGAATGACGGGGCGATAAGTTTATTTCTGTTGGCTGATGCTCCGATGGGAACGACTCCAGTTTGGCTTTTCAATAATAGGCTGCTTCTCAATCAGTATTTCAAACCTAGGTTAAAACAAATTTCCGCTGACTTTTTCACCAGGAATGAAACCAGATCCAGCTCCCCACAGTTAATCTGCAAGGCTTTTAATGTGTCTTTGCATGGAAGATAGTTATATATCCTGGAGAAAACATTAAGAGAGTAAAGAAATCCCTGCTCTTCAGAAGAAAATTCAGCATGTCCTGTTTCATGTGCAAGTTACGAGGGGCCGCTGAAAAGTTCTTAGTCCAACCAAGAAAAGAATGATGTGGAGCCCTGTAATTTACAAGTTATTCTACATTTTTCTTGACATTTTTCCTTTTATTTCATATCACTGAAACAAAAAGTGTCAAGAAAAGTTTGGAATAACTTATAAGTTTCATGACTCCACATCATTCTCTTCTTGGTTGGGCTGAGAACGTTTCAGTGGCCCCTCATAATGCCAGTCCAAATTTCCCTACAATCAGCTGATTAGCAGACAGGCCAAGATCTTTCTTTTTTTTCTTCTCCTTCTGCTTTTGATAGTACTGCTCAGCGTTGTTTCAGTCTGAGGCAGTGCTTTTGGCTGATTCATAATGAACACTTTCTGGAAGACTTGTCCCATCGTACTATCTCGGAAGTAGAAAACACTCAGTTAGGAACATCAATTACAATTAGTGAAATTACTCAGTCTATTAAATCTCTCTTGACAAATAAAACTCCAAGCCCGGAAGGATATCCTACTGAGTTTTATAAGCAGTTTACCTTGGATCTGAGCTGTCTTTTTCACTCTCTGTTTGTGAGGAATACAGGCTACAACAATTTCATGGAAACCTTAATTACCCTGCTTTCTGTATGTCAATTATTCATTTTTAACATTTATATACCACTTATAGCCTAAGTGGTTTACATTCAGGTACTTAAGCATTTTCCCCTATCTGTCCCGGTGGGCTCACACTCTGTCTAGTGTACCTGGGTCAATGGGGGATTAAGTGACTTGCCCAAGGTCACAAGGAGCAGTGTGGGATTTGAACCCACAACCTTAGGGTACTGAGGCTGTAGCTCTAACCATTGCGCCCCACATAAAATATTAGAGGGTGGTAGCCAGAAGGACTTGAGCATGCACAGATGCTTATGGCCCCACAGCAGCCCAGCTTAGAACTTTGGCATCAGGCTGTTTCAACACCTGCACACGGTAAGCACAGTACTGGTCAGTGGGGGGAGGAAGTAGACGGCAGCATGAAGGGGAGAGAGCAGCACTGGTGACCTTGGGGGATGGGAGAGTTTGGAGTGTTGGTTAGCAGCACCAGTGACCTCCGGGGAGGTGGGGGGGGGGGGGGGGGGGAGGAGAGTTTAGAGTGTTGGTTAGCAGTGACAGTGGCCTCAGGAGGGAGAGGGGAGGTTGGAGCAAAAAAAAATTGTTCCCTTACCCGAGGCCACTGTCATTCCTACCTAACACTCCAACCTCCCCTCTCCTTCCAGAGGCCACTGTCACTACCAACACTCTAAACTCTCCTCCCCCCCTGCCTCCCCCCCCCCCCCGAGGTCACTGGTGCTTACCGTATGCAGGTGTTGAAACGGCCTGATGCCAAAGTTCTAAGCTGGGCTGCTGTGGGGCCATGAGCATCTGTGCTTGCTCAAGTCCTTCTGGCTACCACCCTCTAATATTTTATGTGGGGCGCAATGGTTAGAGCTACAGCCTCAGTACCCTAAGGTTAACCGGGATTCTACTGTAGAACTTTAACTACACTTATTCATCCTGGATAAATTCAGTTTCATTCCCGAATAATAGAAAGGAAACGTGTTAATAGCTGCAGCCAAGCATGTTAAAATCCCGTACTTGGCAGTGTTCTTGGATGCAGAAAAAACTTTTGGTCATATCAAATGGCCCTATTTGCAAAAAAATTTTGTTGTTTTTTTTTGTGTGGATTCAAGTGCTCCATACTAGTCCTTATTTTGAGATTATTATCAATAACCTATTTTAGGATGACCAGATTACCCACTCCAGACGGGAGTCTTTTTGCCAGTCCTGGTTTTATAATTCCCAAAGCAGTGAAGTATTTGAAATCCATGATTCTATCCACCAAAATCAGTGCTGCTGGTCTCATAATGCAACATGGGTGTGGCTATAAGTATCTGGCCATTTGGAGTCATAGACCACTCCCAGTGCATCCCAGAATGCACTGGGAAGGAGCCCTAACAGTACAGTTGGCCCTAGGTGCCTGGGCCAATCAGAGCCTTAGGCCCCTCCCCGGTACATCCCAAGATCCCGGTGCAGCCATTCTGAAGAGGTGGCCCGGCCTGCCGAAGCTATAGACATCCCTCCAGCCACCAATATTCCAAAAGGTATGGGGGTTGGGGTGCCAGGGTGAGGACTCTGTTCTGGGGGGTGCTGGCATGGGGATTCTGCTCTGGGGGGTGACCTGATGGCAGGAGGGAGTGGGTGTCAATCCTGCCTATCATGGTTAGGGGGTGTTTCAGGGGTTCCAGCAGGAGGGAGTGGGCATCCCTCCTGCTTATCATGGTTGGGGGGTGTATTTCGGAGTTCCAGTAGGAGGGAGTGGGAATCCCTTCTGCCGGAGAATGCTTTGTGAAGGGTTGGCGGCAGGAGGAATTGGGCACTCCTCCTGAAGGGGGATGCTTGGGGGGGGCGATGCTTGGGGAGGCAGGAGTGAGTGGGCATCCATCCTACTTATAATGGTTGGGGGGTGTTTTGGGGGTTCTGGAAGGAGGGAGTAGGCATCCCTCCTGCCTATCGCAATTGGGGGGTGTACTTCAGAGTTACAGTAGGAGGGGGTGGGCATCCCTCCTGCCAGGGAATGCTTCATGGGGGGTTGGTGGCAGGAGGAATTGGATGCTTCCAGGAGGGGGTGGAGGCAGGAGTGAGTGGACATCCCTCCTACCTATCGCAGTTGGGGAGGGGGGGGGTTGGTGGTTCCAGCAGGAGGGAGCAGGCATTCATCCTGACGGGAGACTTTGAGGGAGTGTTTGGGGGTGGTGGCAGAAGGAATTGAGCACTCCTCCTGCCATGGATGGTGTCGGGGGGTCCCTACCACTGCTGCTGAGCTGATCATGGCAGGAAGATTCCCTTGTTGTGATCGATTCAGTGGCAATGCGATTCTCTAAGTGGCACCTGTGACATGGATCTGGGGGTTTTAGGTAAGGTGTGTGATTCTCCAAAGTCACTTAGGCAGCAACTGAGACCGGCCGTCTTATACAGAATCAAGCCCATACTGTTTGCAAAGAGCACTGCAAAACAATTTTAAAAAGGGATCTATATTCAACTGCTGGGAGGCAGCCTGGATAACTGACCGTGGATATTCAATGCCAGGCCACTTCGTGTTATTCAGAAAGACATGGGGGAAGAACTGCTTACCCTGGATCTGTAGCATGGAATGTTGCTACTCCTTGGGTTTTGGCCAGGTACTAGGGACCTGGATTGGCCACCGTGAGAACGGGCTACTGGGCTTGATGGACCATTGGTCTGACCCAGTAAGGCTATTCTTATGTTCTTGGGCCACTTAAAAGGTTAACCAGATAAGTCAAAATTCAGCACTGTCCGGTTAAATTTACAGTGGCCAAAAATAGGCCTGCTATATACGCTGTCCAATTTGGTCACTAAACTTAGCTGCTTAGTGCTGAAAATTGCTAGGTATGGTGCACTATATCTTGTTAACTTATAGCCACTAACCATGAATTTTCAACTGAGATAACTGGTTATCTTGCACCGAATGTTCCCATTTGACCAATTAGGTGTTATTTAATTGCTTCTGACTGGTTAAACAGCACTGAATATCAGCTGGAAAATCTGTGATCATTGTTTAAAGGTTTTATTGACAACTGCCTTTTATACACATTAAAATCAGGGTCCAAAGACACCAAACATAATTAAGCTCAGAAATCAGAAGACTTTACAAAACAAGATACAATTGGTTAGAAGGGCCAAACAACTGAATCTCCATCATTGCCCTCAACCTCTCCAGTTGATGACCATGGGTTGATCAAAATATTGATTGGACCATGGCTCTATTGTCCATCCCATTCTTCTGCTTATGCCTATACAGCTCTTTTTGAATGCTGGCATTATATTGTCTACCCTCAATCCTTTAGGTTTGAATGATAGGTTGCAGATTTCCAGTAGCTCCAGACCCTCTTCCTCTCTTCTTTCTCCTTGTTTCTCAGTCCCTGATCCTCCCTATCAGTCCTGTTTTCCTACCTCTTCCCCATTCTGTAACCTTCAATTTCCTTTTACTTAAAAAATGGCATACAAATCAGAACTGAGATGTCAAGATCCAGACACCTTAAGTGCCATTAGTATCTTAGACCAGGATCTGTTGCCTTAGAGCCTATTCTAAAATAAATGGAGAAGTGAACGTTTTTGCACCTGTAATATACAGAAGAAACATTCATTTTAGAAACATACCACACAATATCTAGTGCTATTTAGCTAGCCGGAAATGGTTCCTATCCAAGGGGAGGTCTACTGCCTTAATATTATGCTCATGCACTAGTCATGTACTATTTTAGAAGAAAAAGTGTCTCCAACTTTGGTAAGAAGATATTGCTTTAAATAGATGATTTCCCATATCAGATGCTGCTATTCCAGAGACAAGTATGTACTGTTTTATTTAGAGTTTTGGGGGGTGGAAGGAAGTCAATGACCACTGGGGGAGTATGGGGAGTCATTACTTAATCCTTCCAGTGGTCATATGATCAGTTTGGGCACCTTTTTGGCACTTAGATGCTTCCAAAAGAGGTCTAGCCCAAAACATATAAATTCCATCCAGGATGTCTTGGGAAAGGTTTGATTATCCCATCAAGATGTCCAAGTCTAGCACGTCCACAGCCTGCCCAAAACACGCCCATAACACACCTTCTTGAACTCTGGATGCAGATCGGAGGTAACGACTCACTAGATGTCCAAGCAAATAGTTTGGATTATCTGCACTTGGATGGCCCGGCACTTAGGGCGGCCAAGTGCCAACTTAGGTAGTTTTTTTTGGACGTTTCAGTTTTTGGATTATGCCCTATTATGCATTATGCATTATTTAGCATTTAACCAGCTATAGTGAACTGCCTACAATTAGGCGTGACTATTAAGTGATCCTATTTATTTGGTTTCCTTGGCAGGTTAAGTGCTGAATATTGGCACTTAACCGACCAAGTGCTGACTCCGCCCCTGGAAAGCCCCCAAAATAGCCAGTTTTGCGTTGGGTGCTAGCCAAACATTTTCAGCAGCACTAATCATTTAAGTGCCACTGAGAATGAACAGTTAGCGCCAATGAGCAATTTAACCAGCCAGGAACCCAATCACTTGAATATTGACTCCAGCATTTCAAGTATTCTTCGTATTTTTCAGAGGATTTTCAGGCTAGATCTCTTAGATTTTAAGGACTCACACAAAATACTGTCCAAAGGATCTGCTGCAGTCAAAGTCCAAAATACCTTGTATGGTTGTACCTAGGGTAGCATGGCTTTGAATCTGTAACAGATCCATACTGCTCATAAGACCATTGAAAGGATGCAGCTCTGTTGCTGAGGCCCCTGTGCAGCAGCTCTACATGCTGCTGGCTTAGTCATTTATTGAGTGTGGGAGAAATAACTCATTACACTAATCTCCCCATCAGGTGAGCTTTGTCAAAGTGTTAAACTTTAATACTCTGGGTCATTTGTCTTTAGAGTGAACCTAGGTGCTGTCAACAAACCAGACCAGCTATTTCCTCATTTCATTTCACCACAGAGTGAAGGTTAGATAGAGTTCCCTGCTCCAATCACACCCTTAATTAGATCCATATGTTTCCAAGGGGTGCATACTGCTCCAGACAAAGCTTCACAGGGTGGAAGAGATTACATTCAAAAGAAGAGGCAAAAGGAATTTATTCTGTCTATATTTCTTCTCACTTCCTCTCACTTTACTCTATTTTCATTAAAGATACTTTGATACTTGACATAATGTAATGGGGGGGGGGTTTCCCTTGGAGTTATTCGCTCTTTTTCATTCTTTCTCTTTTTTTCTTGCTTCTTTTATTTGCCCTTCTCATTTACTGTATATTTTTAATAGCTTTCTATTCCTTTTTTGGTCTTCTAGTTTTAATTTTCTTTCCTTTGAAATTTGTGTTATTTATTTTTCCAACTTTGTTGGTGTGAGTGAAACATAAACCTTGGAAAAAAAAACTGAATACAGTCGTAAAAACTACTTTGCATGGAGTCAAACAGGACTCCAAAATTTCTTCTGGTTGTGTGCATAGCTAATGGTTTAGGATTTGACAGAAATGAGCCACAGTTAACTGTAATATGTCTCTTTTGAAATGAAGACCTGTCATCAGTGGCGTACCTAGGGTATGTGGCACCCGGGGCCCATCATTTTTTGACACCCCCCCATGTAAAATTTTTTTTTTTTTTTGGCAATAACCATGAAATGGAATAAATGGTCAGAATAGAAACAGGCAGTGAAAATTTTCTTTTATTGAACCTCATATATGTAACCATTATTCCAAACATAACATAACATAAATTATGTCTAAATTGTCATGACATTAGAAGTACATATGGAGTAGTTGCAGGTGATGCTTGGGACAGTTCTGATTGTGTTAGTTCGGTTTTATGTGTTTTTTGAATAGAAGGGTTTTTATTTCTTTTTGAAGGTTTTGCAGTCTGTGGTTGATATCAATTGGTTGTAGAGTTGGGGGTCGAGTGTTGCAGCTCGAATGGCTAGGAGGTTGTTGAACAGTTTTTTTCTTTTGACGTTTTTGGTTGGAGGGTGTGTGAATGGTGCGTGAGTTCTCCTATGTCTGTTTGAAGTGGATTGAATTATTTAGCTGAAGAAATTAGTTACCCCCCCATTCCACACACATTAATTCTCTTCCATTTTTGTTCCCATTATAAAAAAACACTGATAAGTTCCCAGGAAAAAAATACATTAAAATAAGAAGTGAAAACAAAGGCCCCTACAGATGAGAACATAACATAAGAATAGCCTAACTGGGACACACCAATGGTCCATCATGCCCAGTAGCCCATTCTCATGGTAGCCAATAGTGCTGCCCGATTCAGAGAAAAATATTTCATTCGATTCGATTCACCCTGTTGAATCGATTTTTCGATTCGATTCACTGTTAATGACACCGCTTTTTAAGTTTAAACAAAGTACAACAATAAATTTCACAACAACAATAAATTTCACAAAGTACTTAAAAAAAAAATCACATTTTTCCATTAAAGCAGTTCTGGAGACATTTGCTTGAACAGTCTTTTTTCCCAGTCCATAAGCAAGCAATATGAAAAAGATTTCCTTAATTATCTACTCAAACATTTTTGCTATTTACTTTCATTGTACCTAGACTATTATTCAGTAGAAAAAATTTAGTTTGTTCAATCAAGCAGAACATTCACTCATAGAAGTCCAATGTCCACACAGGATTTGATTGAACAAACCAAATTTTTTCTACTGAATAATAGTTTAGGTATACTGAATAGCAAAAATGTTAAAGCCACACAGAAAAGCAGTAAAAGTCAATAGGGTCTCCAAGTGGGAACAACCTGATGTCTCAGCACTTGAGGAAAAGACCACGTAATAATGTTTATAAGATAAATCATATAAATGATTATACTGAAGCAGGGTGTCCTCAGCGTGAGAGGTAAGCGAGAGGAGAGAATTCTCCAGCGCTTTACACAATAAGGCACAGGTTAATCACCCTCTGCCTGCAGTGCACACCATCATAGGACACCTCAGGTGTGCTCAAATTAATCAATGTGATAAATTAAACAGTAATAAACAATTGGTCAATCACAAGAGTGCAAGATCAAACAGGTTGTTCCCACTCAGAGAACCTATTGACTTTACTGCTTTTCTATGTGAGTAGATAATTAAGCAAATTTCTGATAGCCTACAGAACTGATTCTCACCTTCCATCCCCAGCCCCCAAGACTTACCAGACCCCCCCCCCCCCCCCCCCGCCGATGTATTTACTTACTGCCTGAACTGGATATTAAATCGTGGGGAAGAGAGGAGAAATGCGGGGAAAGAGCCAGCCAAAACTAGTATTTGTTGCTGCTGAGTGCACCAATCC
The DNA here is from genome assembly GCF_902459505.1 of Geotrypetes seraphini. Lineage (NCBI taxonomy): Eukaryota > Metazoa > Chordata > Amphibia > Gymnophiona > Dermophiidae > Geotrypetes > Geotrypetes seraphini. The sequence continues at coordinate 301,719,972 of NC_047084.1, read as the reverse complement.
AGGGCAAGCAGACGCTTCCCACATGTCTTAATAACAGACAATGGACTTTTCCTCCAGGAATTTGTCCAAACCTTTCTTAAAACCAACTACGCTATCTACTTTTAACATAACTTCTGGCCACTTCATTTTTAAGCTTATATCTTTCCTTCCAAACAGAGACCTTGCTAGATGTCAAATACAGCACAAGGTAACTTCACACGGACTTAACTGTGCAGGAAATGAATATCCTCATACACCCACCATATAGTGCAAAAATGTGCAAAGGTCTGTTTTTTTCTTTCGATCACTACATAGCCTAGTGCCACACAAGCAGCGCTGTTACAAACATATTCTGAAGGTCAATGCTAAGGTTGACAAAGTTTCCTTCCTTGGACCAGAAGGAGATACTGACAAACCACTGGAAGAGATTCTAAAACAACTACCCAGAAATAACACCCAAAGACCCACTCAGTGTGTGAACCAGTTGAGTGGAGTGGACTAACTGGGGGTGGAAATGGGCCCAGAGTTTGCTCAGCAGAATTTCCCAGACTACCTCTTCCTCTCAACACACTGACATGCTACCACCACCACCAACACTAGGAACACCTCACCGAGTATGCCAGCAATGCTTATAAACTTTATAAAACACATTATTATATTTTCTTATAAAGCATATATTTTAACTGAACTCAGCCTTGCCATTCACAAAAATAGAAAAGTTCCCATTTCAAGCTGTCTCATGTACACTTTTCAAATCTAACATATTGTAATCACAAAACAGAAAATAAAATTATTTTTTCTACCTTTTGTTCTCTGGTCAATATTCAAATCTTGTTGGTCCCAGGCTCTTGTTGTCTTGCTTGCCAGGGTCTCCTTTCTCCGTGCTAACCATCCGTCTGCCATCTCTGTCCTCCCCTTCCGTTTCCCTTCCCTCTCCCGGAGATCTGGCATCTTTCCTTTTTTTGTCTCGATCCACAGATTCACCTTTTCTCAACTCCCCACCACCCCAGGATCCACCATCTCTCCCTTTCTGTTCCCAACTATCCTCCTATCCAGTATCTCTATCCCCCCTCCACACCATCCCCTGTTTCCAAGTTCTCTCCCTTTCTGTTCCTTCCCTCCCTAAATCCCATTATGCACCATCTCTCTCCCACTCCTCTGTTTTTAGACCCATTATTTCTAACCCCCAAAGTCTGGCATATGCACGTATCTTTGAACCCCCCTTCCCTCTCTCCTCTGTGTACTTTTACACCAGGACCCCCCTCCCCCGAAGGTCTGTCCCCCTTCCGAAGGGCTACACCCCACCCCTGAAGGCCTGCACCCCCCCGAAGGACTTTACCTCCCACCCAAAGGTCTGTCCCCCTCTGAAGGCCTAAACCCCACCCCTGAAGGCCTGCACCCATCCCGAAGACCTGCACCCACCCCGAATGCCTGCACCCACCCCCGAAGGCCTGCACCCCCCTGAAGGCCTGCACCCCCCCCGAAGGTCTGTACCTCCTGAAGGCCTGCACCCCCCTGAAGGCCTGCACCCCCCCTGAAGGTCTGTACCTCCTGAAGGCCTGCACCCCCCCGAAGGCCTGCACCCCCCTGAAAGCCTGCACCCCCCCGAAGGTCTGTACCTCCTGAAGGCCTGCACCCCCCTGGAGGCCTGCACCCCCCCTGAAGGTCTGTACCTCCTGAAGGCCTGCACCCCCTGGAGGCCTGCACCCCCCCCTGAAGGCCTGCACCCCCCCACCCGAAGATCTGTCCCCCCCTGAAAGCCTACACACCCCCGAAGGTCTTTACCTCCCACCCAAAGGTCTGTCCCCCCCCCTTAAGGCCTACACCTCCCTCTTAAGGCCTACACCCCACCCCTTAAGGCCTACACCCCCCATCTAGTACTGTCTAATGCAATTAGGTACGGGTCAGGAGGCCAGAGGGGAAGCAGGACATTGCAGCAATTCCCAACTGACCCTCCCCCCTCGCCCTCTAAAGCAGGAGCAGGCTAGCAAGAGGAAATTGCCGATCCTGCTTTAGGGGGGGAGGGTCAGTTGATGATTCGGGAGGCCGATTTTGGTCTTTTAAAAAAATTGATTCGGGCAGAAATAAAATAACAATAAAACCACCACCAAGCAGCCCAGCGATACTCACCCTCAGTTCCTGCCTTAATTGCAGTGTTCCACGCGGCTCGGGCTCCCTTTCTTGCTTCCACCCAGCCGGAAACCGGAAGTTGCTGATCAAGCTCCGACGGCGACGGGGGGTGTGGCCGTGGGTGAATGGAATTTGAGAGAGGGCTCAGGCAGGATCACTTCGGGGACTCGCGGAAGCCTTGGAGTTAGGCCATAGCAGGGAAGTTCCCGGGCCATGACTCCAAGGCTCGAGTACCCTTAATGAGCTGGTACCCGGGGCGGCCCGCCCCCCCCCCAGCCCTCCCCTAGGTACGCCACTGCCTGTCATCTTTATTTTATGGCTTGAGTGTTACACTTTGAAGACGTTAATTGCAGCACTCCATGGTGTCTGAGCTTCGCCTGCAAGCAGAGACCCTCAAACTGGAATCTGGAAGTTTCTGTGCCCAAACCAGACAATTAGCAGTTGAGCTCATAACAGATACCACGCTATTGTGGCCCACTTGCTCAAATCCCGCCATCTTCATGCCCTTTTGCAAGCTCAGTCTTCAGTTTCAGAAAACAATGCAATAAAACTCCTCCAGTTCAGATCATTTGAAAACCATATAACATACAAGAGGTCTTCATAAAGTTTCCACACTTTTATATTTTTTTAAACACTCTTTATTAAATATCTCTAGTCACATGACATTCTGGGGTCCTTTTACTAAGGAGAGCTAGCCGTTTTAGTGCAGCCATTTCCTGCAAAAATATGATAGTGCAGAAACTTTTTGAAGAATCCAAGAGTTCTTCAAAAAGTTTCCGCACTTTCATATTTTCACGGGAAATGGCTGGGGGGGGGGGGGAGAAGTGGTAAGAGGGCATGTCATAGACCCGCTCTTTTACTAAGGCGCACTCGCTGTTTTAGCATGCACTAAACGCTAATGCGTCAATAGAATATAATGGACGCATTAGCATTTAGCATACGCTAATATTTAGCGCGCACTAAAACCTTTCCATATGAGATGTCATCTGACTTCCCAGAATTTTAATCTAACCAAGTTGAACACATGTTTTGATGTACAGGTGTGAATGAATGACTGCTTCCTCAAGCAGGATAATCTTTGGCTCCAGGCAATATATCCACCATGCAACTTCAAATCAGCAAAATGATCCAGAAGGCATTTGCAACCATGCGCAACCTAAGACAAATCCAAAAATACTTCAACAATGAACAATTCAAACTCGTGGTACAAGTGCTAATCCTAGGATTCCTGGACCAGTGTAATATCCTATACCTGTCATGCCCAACCAACCTGCTAAAACAATTACAAACAGTCCAAAATACAGCTCTTAGACTGATTTACTCGCTGAAAAAATATGACCACATTACCACCACCTTCCGAGATTCACACTGGTTCCCAGTACAAAAACTCATACATAAGAACATAAGAATTGCCGCTGATGGGTCAGACCAGTGGTAAATCGTGCCCAGCAGTCTACTCACGCGGCGGCCCCCAGGTCAAAGACCAGTGCTCTAAATGAGTCCAGCCTCACCTGTATACGTTCCAGTTTACAGGAACTTGTCCAACTTTGTCTTGAATCCCTAGAGGGTATTTTCTCCTATGACAGACTCCAGAAGAGCGTTCCAGTTTTCTACCACTCTCTGGGTGAAGAACTTCCTTACGTTTGTACGGAATCTATCCCCTTTCAACTTTAGAGAGTGCCCTCTCGTTCTCCCTATCTTAGAGAGGTGAACAATCTGTCTTTATCTACTAAGTCTATTCCCTTCAGTATTTTGAATGTTTTGATCATGTCCCCTCTCCTGTCTCCTGTTTTGATCATGTCCCTCTTTTCAAGGGAGAAGAGGCCCAGTTTCTCCAATCTCTCACTCTTCCAGCCCCAAATTCTACTGCACCCTATTTAAAGCCCTAAATGGAAACAGACCAAGCTATCTGAACAACCGCATAAACAGGGAAAACACATCCAAACCAAGGAGAACTCATGCACACTTTACCCACCCCCAATCAAAGGTTTACAAAGCAAAAAAATACATGATGGATTATTAGCCACCAGAGCAGTGAAACTAGACCGCCACCTTTCCAACCTGCTGACTTCAAAACATTCAGGAAAAAACTTAAACCCTTTCTATTTAAGAAATTTTTCAAATGATCTAACTAAACCTGATCGACCCTCCAAAGATCCCGACAGATACTACATCTATTAACCATGTATTCTCCCTGGAAATGCCCAGGTCAACTCTTGTTGTAAACCATCTAGAACTGAAAGGTATTGGTGGGATAGAAGACACCAATATAATGTAATGTAATAACATAAGAACAGCCTTACTGGATCAGACCAATGCCCCCCTTTACTGCATCACCGGTACTAGGTATTGTTTTTGTGGTTGAAAGATCTTCTCTAACAGAATTTCAGCATGCATTCTCCTACAATCTAGCTTGTCTTGTGCCCAAATTGGAATTTCTGCAACGTCTGAGCTGCCTTAGTGCACTGAGTGGCTAATTGGATGGGGTGAACAAATGAGCTAAAAGTTTCAGAAGCATTTGAAATTCCTGTACCCTGCCACAATGTAAGATTATCCATACCCACGACTAGGTCTAATTGGTTGAGGACATCAATTCCAATTATTTCTTTGTGCTCACTATAGTGGAGGCAGTAGCTTCCAAAATGTCATTGTTCTGTTCACTTTGCATCAGGATACCCCATTTAACTGGGATAGCCACACACTTTGAAGCTGTGTTATTTATACCCTGAATCTCATACATTTCCACTTTTTGTCTGGTCTGCAGTAGGAGAAGCTCCATTTGTAAAACTGATTCCAGCTCCTGTATCAATGAAAACTAATTTATCCTGACCCTCTATAGTGCTATTAACTTTGGAGTGGCCACAAGTGAACAGTATCAAACTTTAAGCTGAATTCTGAGTCTGAATCCATCCCCTTATCCTGAGACTCCTGAAATGAGTCCTCAGGTAAGTGAAAGGAGTCAGACAGGGCTGTGAAGGCTTGAGCCATCTTGGTATTTGGACACAGAGGGTCAGGACATCCCTATGCACTAGACCTTAGTGGCTGTGAAATCAAGCTTTGCACTGTCCAATTCTAACTACATGGTATGCCTATCCTCCTCCCATTTAATTTTCTCTCTTTCTAATTCATCTTTCTGGATCTTGATCTCATAGAAAGGAATGTTGTTGTTAGGTGCCAGTGACTTGATGAGTTACAGATCCAAAAAGGGATCAGTTTTGTGCTAGTCTGGTAAGGTCCAACACCGTCATCCCCATGATTGTTTTCAACATGTCAGCTATCTGATATATTCATTAGAGCTATCCTGAAAATTCAACTGGCTGGTGGTCCTCTAGCAGAGGGTAGGGAACCACTGCTCTAGAGATAAGACTCAATCTTTGACAGCCAGGAGCTCTTTGCACTGAGTGCACCCATGCAAGGCTTCATTTTGCATAGAGCATAAGCATGCCATACTGGGACAAACCAAAGGTATCTTGTTTCCAACTGTGGCCAATTCAGGCACAAGTACTTGGCAAGATCCCAAAGGAATAAAAACAGGAATAAGCAGTGGATTTTCCCAAGTCCATCTTATTAATGGCTTATAGACTTTTCTTTTAGGAACTTGTCCAGAATGTTTTAAAATCCTGCTGAGCTAACTGCTTTCACCACATTCTCTGACATATTCCAGAGTTTAATTACACATTGATTGAAGAAATATTTTCTTCAGCAGAATTTTTGGAAAAAGTAAACAAGTGATTCATATCTATCTATCCATTCCATTCCATTCAGTATTTTATAGATCTCTATCATATCTTCCTTAGGACATTTAGGTAGACAAGAGAACATCCAAATTGAGACATTTGTAATTGGTAAGGTTTATTTTACTAAACTCTTACAGAATGTGAACCTTTTCCTAATAGCTACACAGCTGCAAGAAATATACGAGTAATTAGTTGAACAATAGGGGACAGTTCTATAATTTGACACATCTAAATGCTTCTTTTTTTAATTCTTTATTCATTTTCAAACTTAAACAATATTATACAGGAGTACTTTACAAAATATCTTAAATACAACACTTACAACTTTCAACAAATACCATAAAAATTATTTTTACTCCCTTCCCCCCCCCCTTATTTCAATATAATCAAGTAATCAAACAATATTACATCGATCTTTTACAACAATCGCAATGCACTTTCTTCCACCCTTCCACCCACCCCCCTTCCTGGATGTGCAAAGAATGAACAAAAGTATAGGGAAGTATCATTCAATTATTAATAAAATTAGTCAATGAACCCCCATGTCAATTTAAATAATTTATTGTTACCCCTTTGATCAGAAAATGTTCTCTCAAACCTATAACTCAAACATAATGTATGCTACCAAAAAGTAAAATTTAGACAATCATAGTTTTTCAAAATTTTTTGTGATCATTTGGATGACTATCCCAGTCATGATTCCCAACAATCTGTTTTTATATTTATCAAGTAGTGGCTTAGGGGATAATAATGTCCCACAAATTACCATATCATAAGATAGCGGAATCACAGTCTCCAGAATCATATTAATATGACCCCCAAATAGAACGCCAGGTTTGAGTAATCAACGGTCTCGACCAGGAATTCATCTTGCCTGCTTGATATTCCAATGTCCTGTCCAAAAAAGTCTTATAACGACAGGCTCTTGGAGTAGGGAAGATGAACATACCTGAATTTCTAGTGCATTTTGTTGAATTAGTCAGTTTTAAATAAGATACCAGAGATAAGGGCAATAAACCAAAAAGAGTCTTATAACAGATACACTCAAACTTAAAAAACACTCGTCTCAAAAGGCAACCAGTGCAATCTTACATAAAAAGGACTAACATGATCATATTTCTTAAGCCCGAAGATCAGACGAACTGCAGCATTCTGAACTAAATGAAGTCTTAATAAAATCTTTTTTGGTAACCCCAAGTAAACTATATTACAATAGTCCAAAGTAGACAATACAGTAGAGTGAACCAGCAACCGAAATGACTCTATATCAAAATATTTCTTAACTAGTCTTTAAGCCCGTTACATTAACGGGTGCTAGAATAGATGTGTCTGTCTGTCTGTGTTTCTTTATCTCTCTCTCCTTGGCCGCTGTCTGTATCCTTCTGTCTCCCCCTCCCCCCCCGAGCAAAGCTGTCTGCCCCCAGCACCCATCTCCCCCCAAATGTCTCTCCATGGCCCTCTTCTGTCTCCCCCCCCCAGAGCAAAGCTGTCTGTCCCCAGCACACCTCCCCCCAAAGCAGCCCCCTTTCCCTATCTCTCCATGGCCCCTTCTATCTCCCCCAAGCACACCCCTCCCCCCAAAGCAGCCCTCTATCCCTCTCCCTGTCTCTCCATGGCCCCTTCTGTCTTTCCCCCCCCAGAGCAAAGCTGTTTTCCCCAAGCACACCCCTCCCCCCAAAGCAGCCCCCTTTCCTTCTCCCGCTGACTCTCTCTCTGGCCCCCTTTCTCTGTCTGTCTTTCTGTCCCTCTCCCTGCCCCTGTGTCTTTCTTTCTTTCTGTCTCCCTCCCTCCCGCTGTCTGTCTGTCATTTTTCCCCATTTCCCTGTGCAGCAGCATAAGGGGTTAGGGAGTTTCTCAGGCTGGCAAACTGTCCTCTCCTCTCCCTCTCTATTGTTCCTCCTATGATTTCCTTTTATTTTCTGTTCTCTTCCTCCTTCACCATCCCCTCCTCTTTGTCCTCTCTCTCTCTCTCTCTCTCTCTGCTTCTCTCCTCCTCTCTGATTTTCTTCTTCTACCTTGCCTCTCCTCCACCCTCTGATGCTCGTCTCTCCTGATTTCCCCCTCTGGTGCTGCCCCACCCGTGGTTGGCACCCATTGGCTGCTGCGCGCGATACCTGCCAGCGGCCGGATCCAATGGGAAGCAGCCATCTGTTGGAGGCTGGAGTCAGGAGTCAGCGCCAGGAGCTTTAACGGCTGGTGGTTCCGCGTAGAAAGAATCCCGCGCCTCTTTGAAAACTGTAACGCCGCTGGAGCCGGGAGGCGACGGAGAGAGCAGGGGGTGCTAGCGGCCAGCAGCCGCCGCTCCGCAGGTGTAGAGCAGGGAAGGGCGCGCATGCGCACTTGTCTTGCCTCGCGTGAGGCCAGACTGTAAGCTGCGCATGCGCACTTCCTAGCTACAGCTCACGGAAAACGGACGCACACATAGGAAGTGCGCATGTGTGGCTTACCGTTTTATTATATTAGATGGTCCTCAATTTCCATAGTATTGCATAACTTTTTTAAATTAGTAAAGTCGTATGTTCCTTAGAGGTTAGACTACGATCTAAAATTATTCCCCAAATCTTCAGATTTGATAATATCCCAAAGCTTTGAATAGTTGTTTCCTGAATTTTATCATTAGGGCTAGCTAAGAAAAACGTTTTTTTTTTCTGAATTAAGTTTCAACTGATATTGTAACATCCATAATTCTACCTTTCCCAAAACATTAGAAATTTGACTTTTCAATTCATTCAAAATTACCTTACATGGGAACAATATTGTAATATCGTCAGCATATATATAAAACAGTACATTTAAACTTTGAAGTAAATATGCCAAGGGAACTAAATATATGTTAAACAATGTTGGGGATAAAGGAGAGCCCTGCAGAACTCCACATGTATTCCTCCATGGAAATGAATATTGATCTTCAGTAAACACTTCATACGTTCTGTATTTCAATAACTCAACATCCAAAATTTGTAAAGCGTGTGTGCTTATTTCTATTATAAATTAGAAATATATGCATATTTTGTTGTCAAGGCTGGGACTTAGGGTTGATGAATAGGGCAGCTTCATAAAAACATAAGAATTGCCGCTGCTGGGTCAGACCAGTGGTCCATTGTTCCCAGCAGGCAGCTCCTAGGTCAAAGACAAAGGAGTCCAGCCCTACCTGCATACGTTCCAGTTCAGCAGGAACTTGTCTAACTTTGTCTTGAATGCCTGAAGGGTGTTTTCCCCTATAACAGCCTCCGGAAGAGCATTCCAGTTTTCCACCACTCTTTGAGTGAAGAAGAACTTCCTTACGTTTGTACGGAATCTATCCCCTTTTAACTTTAGAGAGTGCCCTCTCGTTCTCCCTACCTTGGAGAGGGTGAACAACCTGTCTTTATCTATTACATCTATTCCCTTCAGTATCTTGAATGTTTTGATCATGTCCCCTCTCAGTCTCCTCTTTTCAAGGGAGAAGAGGCCATTTCTCTAATCTCTCGCTGTACGGCAACTCCTCCAGCTTCTTAACCATTTTAGTCGCTCTTCTCTGGACCCTTTCAAGTAGTACCGTGTCTTTCTTCATGTACACAAAAATAGAACCCAAAAATGTATAGGGAGGAAAAATATAACTGCTGCAAAACCTCCCAAACCCCAAGAAAACCAACTGACAAGGGGGAGAGACAAGAAAAAACCTCAATCTAAGTTAATCGGCAAATTACACATAGTGTGAAACAGGAGAACCCTCAGTAACACAGCCACCCAATAAGGGAAAGGCTGTCACCGGCTGACACTCAGAAAGAGTGTAAACTGTGAAACATCCCCGGGTTCTTCCTGTAAGTGAGAATAAATCAAGTGCACCCCCAAAAAGTGCTACGTGTGAAAAAAGATTCTAGAAATCAAAAAAACACACTATGAGGTTAAGAAATTCTTGTCTCTACTCCTTGCCAGGGGGGCCAAACAAGGAAGGAAAGTGTCCAAATCTGTCCAAATCAGAACCAAGCCAGTCAATAAGTGGAAGTACTTAGCTTCTTTAAACTGTAGAACAGCCAGCCGATGTGTGACATCATCCGTCCAACGGGACTCCGTTTCGGGGGTGCACACCCCCTTCCTCAGGAACAACTGGACTGTAATAAGACTGGTGATTCCTCCGGCGTGGCTTGGAAAGTAAGGCAGAAAATGGCACCTAACAGAGGAAAACGCCTCCAAATTTAAACTGCAGTCACTAGTATTATTGGGTGAAAAAGTCAGATGACCAATTTCTTGAGGGAAGAAGTGGAAATTCCCTGAATACCAAAAAGAGTAAAAAATAACAACGTATCAACAAAGTAAGTCCCACAAAAGATACAAATGGGATTATACTATGTATGTGAAGAAAAGTTAAGCAAAAAACAGATCGCAAAAAAGGCTAGTATGTAAGTTGCCATTCTATGTAATCATTGTGTCCATTAGGAGTCAGAGTCTGTAATTCAAAAATCCAGTATTGTTCTCTTCTCTGTAACCACTTAGTTTTGTTACCCAAATAGTCAGCAAACAGACATTCAATAATGAACCAGCGTAGGTCACGGAAAGTATGGCCATGCTGGATACAATGGGGGACCATAGGAGAATTCAATGATTGAGTGTTGATCCGTGACCGATGTTCTATCAATCGGGTTCTGACAGTTCTCTGTGTGCGACCCACATAGATCATGGTGCAGGGGCAGATGATAACATAAATAGCCCACATGGATTTGCAAGTAGTGTCTGACTTTAGAGTGTATAATCTGCCAGTGTGAGGATGTTGCCACTGATTGCCCTGAATGGTGGTGTGACAAATGTCACAAGTGTCACTAAGTCAGAACACATTCTGACCACCACAGTGTATAGAAAATCTGTTGAAGTCAACAACTACCTCAGCTACACTAGTTGTCATCCCACAAAACTAAAACAGTCTTTACCGGTCAGCCAGTTCCTCCGTGTTCGTAGGATTTGTTCTGACACCAAAGAGTTTCGTTTTCAAGCGAGGAAACTTTACACCAGATTCAAGGAGAGAGGGTACCCTCATAATGTTCTACAGAACGCTTACACTAGGGCCCTTTTCGCTAATAGGGAACTCCTCCTCTCGGCGACTCCTACCCAAGAAGCGGAGGGCACCACATGCATATTGACTTTTTCTAATCATGCTGCCCGTGTGGCCCAGAGCATCCGGAAACATTGGCCTATTCTTCAGCTTCACCCGGTCTTCCAAGATTTTCCCCGTATAGCGTATTCTCGGGCTAAGAACTTGGGAGATTACCTGGTTCATTCTAGGTACAGCAAGAACAGGGGCTTTACTATGCGGGAAGGCCGCCATTCCAGATGCAGTGACACTTGTGACATTTGTCACACCACCATTCAGGGCAATCAGTGGCAACATCCTCACACTGGCAGATTATACACTCTAAAGTCAGACACTACTTGCAAATCCATGTGGGCTATTTATGTTATCATCTGCCCCTGCACCATGATCTATGTGGGTCGCACACAGAGAACTGTCAGAACCCGATTTAAAGAAGCTAAGTACTTCCACTTATTGACTGGCTTGGTTCTGATTTGGACAGATTTGGACACTTTCCTTCCTTGTTTGGCCCCCCTGGCAAGGAGTAGAGACAAGAATTTCTTAACCTCATAGTGTGTTTTTTTGATTTCTAGAATCTTTTTTCACACGTAGCACTTTTTGGGGGTGCACTTGATTTATTCTCACTTACAGGAAGAACCCGGGGATGTTTCACAGTTTACACTCTTTCTGAGTGTCAGCCGGTGACAGCCTTTCCCTTATTGGGTGGCTGTGTTACTGAGGGTTCTCCTGTTTCACACTATGTGTAATTTGCCGATTAACTTAGATTGAGGTTTTTTCTTGTCTCTCCCCCTTGTCAGTTGGTTTTCTTGGGGTTTGGGAGGTTTTCTTCATGTACGGCAACCAGTGCTGGATGCATTACTCCAGGTAAGGGCGTACCATGACCCGGTACAGCAGCATGATAACCTTGTCGGATCTGTTTGTGATCCCTTTCTTAATCATTCCTAGCATTCTGTTCGCCATTTTTACCGCTGTCACACATTGCACAGACGCTTCATCGACTTGTTGACCAGTACTCCCAAGTCTCTTTCCTGGGGGGTCTCTCCAAGTACCGCCCCAAACATCCTGTATTTGTGTATAATATTTTTGTTACCAACATGCATCACCTTACATTTATCCACATTGAACCTCATTTGCCATGTTGCAGCCCATTTCTCAAGCGTGTTTATGTCACGTTGCAGATCTTCGCAATCCTCCTGCGTCTTCACTACTCTGAATAACTTAGTATCGTCTGCAAATTTAATCACCTTGCTTGTCATGCCAATTTTCAGATTGTTTATAAATATGTTGAAGAGCATGGGCCCAAGCACCACACCCTGCGGAACTCCACTGGTGACGCTTTTCCAGTCCAAGTATTGTCCATTTACTCCCACTCTCTGTTTCCTATCCGCCAGCCAGTTTTTAATCCACATGAGTATTTTACCCTCGATTCCATGGCTTGCAATTTTTCAAAGTAGTTGTTCATGCGGAACCTTGTCAAACGCCTTCTGAAAATCCAGGTATACAATGTCGACTGGGTCACCTTTGTCTATCTGCCTCGAAGAAGTGCAGCAAGTTCGTCAAGCAAGATCTTCCTTTGCTGAAACTGTGCTGACTGGTCCTCATCAGATTGTGTTCATCAAGGTGCTCAATAATGCGGTCCTTTATCAGCACCTCTACCGTCTTTCCCAGTGCTGAGGTCAGACTCACTGGTCTATAGTTTCCTGGATCACCCCTCAAACCTTTCTTGAAGATCGGCGTAACATTCGCCACCTTCATGTCTTCCGGAATTCTTCCCAATTTGATTGATAGATTGGCTATTAGATGAAGCAGTTCAGCTATAGCCCCTTTCAGTTCCTTGATTACCCTCAGATGGATGCCATCCGGTTCCGGGGATTTATCATTTTTAAGCCTATCAATCTATTTTCATACCTCTTCTAGACTGACCATCAATCCTATTAGTTTCCCATCTTCGTTTCCCGCATATAACCTGTCGGGTTCCAGTATGTTGTGTATATCCTCTTCGGTAAACACAGATGCAAAAAATGTGTTCAGTTTGTTGGCGATGGCTTTGTCCTCTTTTAGCACTCCCTTTATTCCATGGTCATCCAATGGCATCACCATTTCCTTAACGGGTCGTTTCCCCTTAATATATTGAAGCTTGAAGCTTGAAGTTTTTTGCCTCCTTGGCTATTTTTTTCTCGTAGTCTCTTGGCCCCTCTAACCGCCTTATGGCACTTGCTTTGGTATCATGAGGAAACCTTAATACTATCCAGCTAATGCTGGGGTAGTCCTAGAGCAGCACTTAAAAAAGGGGGGTTACCACCACTAGCAGTGATGTTCAGTCCATTTACCAGATAACTGCCCAGTTAAAGCTGGTTTAGGATATAATTCACTCTACACTAGATGAAAATAGTTTTTTCATATGGATCACGGCAACCAAGGTCAATCTCAGTCTCCTCAGTGTTGATGGCTATGATGGTTTAGACTGAATAGCTCACTAATAAGAGTTTGAAATTTTCATATATTTCTGTAAAAGTGAATTTTTGAACTTACTATTTTGTAATAAGACAAAATTTTTTAAAAATAGATAAAAAACGTCTGGTTGAAAATTTTTCCAAATAAACCTCCCTTTCACAAAACCATAGCACAGTTTTTAGTACTGGCCACGGTGATAACAGCTCCAATGCTCATAGAAATTCTACGAGCATCGGAACTGTTATTGCCACAGCTGGTGCTAAAAACCTCATTTCAGTTTTATAAAAAGGAAGGAGGGGGGTAAGAGAAGGGAAAATATCCCTAAAGAAGTCAGTCCATCTGTGTTTGGTTAAAATGGAAAGGCCCATATTTACACAATGAAAATGGAGTTTTCACAAGTTATTACATTTTGAACCTATAACAACAAAGAAATTGGCTTACCAAAACTATAACATTTCTGAATGTATGGGATGGATACTCGTATATTCAAGCCTTTTGCCACAAGCAAGAGGTTTGGTGTTCAGTTTGTGAACAGGTGTCGATTCATGAAATGTTTAATTAAAATTTTACTGTTGTATTTGATACCAATAATGACAGATAAGGGAAGAAGAAAACAGAAGGAATATATACACTAAGGCATTTCTTTCTTTCTTTCTCTCTCTTTCTTTCTTTCTGTCTGTCTTTCTTTCTCTCTCCCTGCTCCCTGTCTGTCTATCAAACCGCCACAGGCTCCTTATTCAGCTAGAGCACAGGTGTCAAAGTCGGTCCTCGAGGGCCGCAATCCAGTCGGGTTTTCAGGATTTCCCCAATGAATATGCATGAGATCTATTTGCATACAATGAAAGCAGTGCATGCAAATAGATCTCATGCATATTCATTGGGGAAATCCTGAAAACCCGACTGGATTGCGGCCCTCGAGGAGGGACTTTGACACCCCTGAGCTAGAGGAAACCGCCGCACGCGTCCGTCTCGCAAACCGCCACAGGCTCCTTCTACTTTGCTGGGGAAACCACTGCTTGCATTGCAAACCATTGCAGGCTCCTATTGCACATGTGGCGGCATGGATCATGGATCATGAAGCACAGACACATAGAGATTGAAGCGCACAAACGCGCGAAGTGTTTTATTATAGCGGATATATATATATACACCAGTATACTGTATATATATATGAGATATATATACATAAGTATACAGTATATTAATTTGTGAATCTTTAATATGGTGCTGGCAATTTCAATAAACACATTTCTGTTTATTACTCACACACAGCTGGCTCCACAATAATTATATTCAACATTTGGACACAGTGATAAATCAATTTGATAATAATAATACACAGATCTTCTCTGTAATGTTACTGTATTTTAAAATCCTATTTAAGGGGCTCGCTATCCAGCAGGATTAAGTGTATTTATGTTTTGTCCACCATTTGTTGGAAAGCGAACATAATGTAACCGTTCTGTTTCATTACTCTAAGTAAACACCAACCGGCAGCTCCAGATGAATGGGATAACAAAGTACAATAATTTTATAGGGCAGTTAGTGAAAGTGGCACATTAATCGCAGAGTGCTGACAAGACCTGCCAATGCTGGGAAGGATTCTGCACTTGTGAATATTTATCTGCTGGAAAAGGGAGATTTGGGATAAACTGATAAATTCTGTGTCTATTCAAAATTCTCTGGACTCAGTATTCAGAGCAATTTAAATGCCCAGGAGAGGCTCGTGGCCATTTAAATTGCCTGTCCAAGGCTAACTTGGTATTTTCAGATACTGCTGCTGAAAACGCTCAGTTTGCACCCAAGCTGAAACTGGTTATTTTGTAGGTGTTGCGGGGGCAGAGTTGGTACTTAGCCAGTTAAGATAACTGTAAGGTATTAGATCCCTAGTATGTGTCGAATTAGGATAAAAACTTGTATAAAAAAAAACACTTCAACATCCAAAATCAACAAATCCCCGCTCAAGAAGAAAACCCCCTTCAGAAGGAGCCAGCCGTTCTCGTCAGGAGATGGCATGGAGCCACACCCAGAATCAGCAACTCAGCGCAGGGGCAGCGAATAAATGCCACAATCAGGGAAGACAAGCCAGACCCCCGTCCACTAATTTTATATAAACCCCCAAACCACAAACGCACCACATCTCACACATACTCAGACACACGATGTTGTTTTTGATTGCCTTTGTTGTACCTGCGCTTGTTCGCTTTTGCTGAATATGTTCCTCTAATACTTCTTCTTGCCATGTTCTGTGCTATTGGTGATTTTTGTACCCTTTTCTACTTTCAATATGCATATGTTTAAAAAAAAGAAGCCAAAAAACTTGGACTGTAACTATGGCAAATTGTAACCTGTTAACTGCGTATTATTGTCAACCTGTAACCCATTCTGAGTTTTTTTGGGGGGAGAATGGGATAGAAAACAAATTAAAATAAATACATAGGAATGCATAAAATACAGTTATTTCTTTATGCGGTTCTTCATAGCTGGTTAAATACTGAACATTACACCTATCTGGCTATGTTTTTTCTGGCTCCCTTTACCCAGAAATTCAATACCAGAGCCCAGATAGGACCTATCATTGAATTTATAGGTATAACGCCGGTGGCAGTAAGCAAAACGCTTTATCACCCCCCAGATAAATATTTGGTCCAAACGGAGAAATTCTATAAATGGTGTCTAAAACTTAGGGCTCCTTTTACAAAGGTGCGCTAGCGTTTTTAGCGCATGTACAAGATTAGCGCGTGCTATAGCGTGTGCTAGCCAAAAAATTACCACCTGCTCAAAAGGAGGCGGTAGCAGCTAGCGCATGCAGAATTTTAGTGCACGCTAAGCGCGTGCTAAAACCGCTAGCGCACCTTTGTAAAAGGAGCCCGTAGGCGCCAAGTAGTGTAGTGCTTAGGTGCAATTCTTATTTTTTTGGTTTTGCAGCTTCAATAACCCTATTTATTGTGTCTTATGAGATGTGATAAATGGTTTATACATAGGGTGAAGCATTTTATTAAATGGTAAATGACTTTAGCACATGATGAATACCTTTTTACACTGTAGTACATCTTCCCCACTGCCTGATACAATGCTCTTCTCATGACAGCTCCATCGCGGGGTTCAACAGAGCTCTGTTTCAGAAACTATTTTTTCTTCCTCAGAAACCCAAACCTCATTTACCACCCCCACCCAATTTTACAAAACTGCAATAGTGGTTATTAGCGCAGGGAGCCACGATGAATGCTCCGCGCTGCTCCCAATGCTCATACTACCACTCCCTCTTGCTGTGGTGCTAATCTGGTGCATGTGCTAAAAACACTAGCGCATCTTTGTAAAAGGAGCCCTTAATATTCAATAGATAGTCCCTGATAAGAAGAGCTTAGAGCTTACAATCTAATTTGAACAGACAGGACATCTCAGGATTGGGGAGTTTCTGGTAGGAAGAATGATACAATAGATATAGGTATACAGTATATCTTACCGGAAAAAGTCAAAATGTCTATAAAGGCAGAGTGATTTTGAGAACCGTGGCTGCATTGTCTTCCCATGTGAATGTTTGAAAGGCGGAGAAAATATTATTTTGAAGTGAAAGTGACTATGAAGTTTAATTTTCCTAGAGTAGCGGCAGTAACTCCTAGAGACATGTTGAAACGTTACATGATGGAGGCTCTAGAAATTCCAGAGGATATCTTACCACCATTTACCCAAGTGTATTGCTTACCTATTAAAAGAGAGGAACAATTAAAACCAGAAGATGATCAACAACCACTTAATATTTCAACAATGTTGGAACTCTCGGATAGGGAAGTTGCAACAGCGACAACGCTTCTTCTCACAGTTGCTTTAGCACCAGACAAAAACTGGTTACTTAGGGCTCCTTTTACTAAGCTGCGTTAGGGCATTAACGCGTGGAATAGCGTACGCTAAAATGCCACGCATGCTAGATGCTAATGCCAGCATTGAGCTGGTGTTAGTTCTAGCCACATAATGAGGGTTTAGCATGCACTAAAATGCTGCATGCGCTAAAAACGCTATCGCAGCTTAGTAAAAGGAGCCCTTAGACTTTTCTTTAAAAATATTTATTTATTTTTCTTTCTTTCTTTATTTAGATTTTTATCCTGTCCTCCCAGTAGCTCAGAACAGCCTACAAGCAAACATTCACATTTGGGCAGTACATTTGGGCAGTACAAAGACAATACAATAGTTTAAATACAAGGACTATACAGCAATTTAAGTAGAAGTTTAGAATGGAGAAGAGAGGGTGGAGGGGAGGGGGGTTTAAGGGGGGTGAGGAGTAGACTGGTTGAATTTTAGTTGAAGAGGAGGGTCTTTACCGCTTTCCGGAAGGTTATCAATGAGTTCTGTAATCTGATTGGGGGGGGGAGTTGGTTGCAGAGTTGGTGGATGAAGTGGCTGTAGGATCGTTTGCGGGAGGTTTCTGATAGGAGGGACTTTCCTGGGGGATGCATAGGCGTTTCTCCATTTCCAAGCGGAGGGGGAGGGTGGGGGTGTACAGGGTCAGCTTGGATTTTATGTAGGTTGGGGTGGTGGCGTAAATTCTTTTATGCACTATTACCAGGGCCTTGAATGCGCAGCGTTGGTTAATTGGAAGCCAGTGTTCAGCGCGGAGGACTGTGGAGATGGGATCGTGGTAGTTGAAGTTATGTAGGAGGCGGATTGCTGCATTTTGTACCCACTGGAGGCACTTGAGATCTTTTTTGGCCACACCATTAAATAGGGAGTTGCAGTAATCCATCCTGGAGAGGACATAGGCGTAGAGGAGTTGGGCTAGGTCGGGTGTAGCGTTTGATCCTTTTCAGCTGGTGGAGGTAGAGACTACTTGAGATATGTGGGCAGACAGGGACAGGTGGCTGTCTAATGTTACTCCTAGGCTGCGTACTTGATCTGCTGCAGTTAGTAAGGTGGAGTCCCATGATAGTGTTGGGCGTGTGTATTTGGTTCTTTTTTTCCTGATCCATAGAAGTTCGGTCTTGGAGGCATTCAGCTGTAGTTTGTCCTTTGTCATCCAGGTTTTCATGTCAGAGAGGCATTGTTGGAGGTTGGTGATTTGGGATGATCGGTTTTTGCCTAGTGGGAAGAGCAGCTGGATGTCATCAGCGTAGGAGTGGATTTTAATGTTGTACTTCTGGGCTATATCAATGACAGGTCTGATGTATAGGTTAAATAGGAGGGGAGGATAGAAGGGCACCTTGGGGGAATGCTGTATTTGATGGACTTGGGGCTAGATTTGTGCGTCCCTAGTAGGACTGTTTGGGTTCTTTGGTGAAGGAAGGAGGTAAACCACTGGAGGGCAGAGTCCTTGATTCCAAGGTCAAAGAGTCTGGATAAGAGGAGGTGGTGGTCGACAATGTCAAAGGCAGCGCTGAGGTCAAGTAGGACTAGTAGGGCATCGCTGCTTTTGACGAGTATCGACCAGCTGTCATCAATGATATCCAGGAGTACTGACTCTGTGCTGTGGCCTGTTCGGAAGCCGGATTGAGCAGGGGACAGGGCAGCTTGTTCTTCAATGAAAGGGTGTAATCGTCGGAGCAGTATTCATTCTAGGAGTTTGGAGAAAAATGAGAGGTTGGAGACTGCGCGGTAGTTGCCGGGTTAGTTAGGGTCGAGGGTGAGTTTTTTGAGAGTGGGTTTGATAATATCCGACTTCCAGCTGAGAGGTACTGTCCCTGTGGACAGGGAGACGTTAATGATGGGGAGGATAGATTCCACCATGGCGTCTTCTGTGGAGAGTAGGAGGCTGGATGGGCAGGGGTCAAGGATGGTTCTGGAGGGCTTGAGTTCTCTCAGAATATCAAGAACCTCAGCATGGGTGGCCATATGAAGTTGGGGAAGAGTGGTAGAGGATGGGGTACTTGGGCTAGGCTGGTGGTGTGCTGGAGGGGGGTTGATGTTGGTATCAAGATTATTGTGGATGGTTTGTACTTTGGACTGGAAGAAGTCCGAGAGAGTCTCACTATCAAGTTCTGTTTGGTTGTTGTGGCTTTTCCTTGGGCCTTGGTGAAGAGTTGGTTTGTGAGGGCAAACAGTTGTTTGGATCTAGCTGGGGCTATCTGTAGGATGTGAGAGTAGTAGGCTTTCTTTGCTTTTAGGATGGCAGCTTTGTAGGTGACAGATATGTTTTCCCAGTGGGCTTTCGTTTCTGAATTTGGGTGTCTGATCCAGTTTCTTTCTGCTTTCCTCAGTGATCTTTTTATGGATAAGAGGTCACTGGTGTACCAGAGGGCAGGTGTTTTGTTGGTGGTTATTCGTGTTGTTTTTCTCTGAGCGAGGCTGTTATAGAGGGATTGGATGTTGGAGTGCCACGTGAAGGCTGCTAGGTCGATGGAGTGGGGATGTTGGGTGCAGGTTTTGTTTAGATTGTGAATGCCTGTGGCCAGGGTTGACTGAATTAGGGAGTTGGCGTCGGGTGGGTGGGATAGGGTCTTTTTGCGGAGCTGGGGTAGTTTCGAGTGGGAGTTGGAATTCAATGAGGTGGTGGTCTGACAATGGGACAGGTGTAGTGGTGCAAATTGTTTGTTGAGGCTCTGCAGTCAGGTCTCTAAGGGTGAAGATTAAGTCTAAGATGTTGCCTGCTGAGTGAGTAGGGGTGGTTACAGCTTGGTGAAATCCCAGGTCGGTGAGGGAGGAGAGGAAGCTGTCACTTTGTCCTGAGGTGTTGAGGTAGTCTGGGAAGTTGAAGTCTCCCAGGATGGTCACGTGTTTGTGGGAGATGGAAAGTGCTAGATGCTAATGCCAGCAGCTTAGTAAAAAGGAGCCCTTTGACTTTTTTCTTTAAAAATAAACAAAAATAATTTCTTGGGTATAAAATATTAATGTTTCCAGACCTGGCACGGGACACACAAAAATACCGATGTGAATTCTTGATTTTAAAGCAAGGTGTTATTGCTCATGGGGCGACTTTTTTCCTTCGTCACCCGTGTAAATGTATAATACAGTATCGTATGAAAAAAATATGTTTTCTTTGATCCTAGCCAATTGACAACGTTCTTGTCAGAGGCTCGCCTGGAAGAGGGGAAAATATGAGTGCTCTTTCATTTGTTTGATATCCTCTCTCAGCTAATTGAGTCCTTTTCTTTGTTATACTTTCGAGTTCTTTATTAATATTGCTCACTGATTCTACACCTTGGATCCTATATTGAGGACTTGAGTTGAAGTTAAGCTATAATTTTCTTATTATGGATGATTATTTTGCACAATTTGTATTGTATTTTATTTTCTGCTTAACTTTACCTTTCTGTACAAGTGGATACTTGATATGTTATTGAAAAATGATAAATTACAATACATTACATTACATTACATTAGGGACTTCTATTCTGCCTATACCTTGCAGTTCAAGGCGGATTACAAAAGAGCTAACTGGACATTAAAAAAAAAAAAAAAAAAAGAAAGTGACTATGAAGAACAAAGAAGTATGTACCATGAAAACTCTATAAAACTGGCATATTGGTCACATGGTTAATAACAGCAAATGGACTGTACCAGTGGGCAGAGCCTGAGCATGTCATGGACGTTCTGCCTAGCAACGCATGCACCTTATAGAATAGTAACAGATGCTCACATTGCAAAGTGCACTTGGACATGCCAGCTTATGTTTGCCATTGATCTGGTGCAAGATGATGCATCTAGGTTTTGCATAACAGCATCACAGAATTGGTGCTAATTGTGCGTCTTTGTCATGACTACATTTAAGTGCTGCTTTATAGAATTACCCCCATAGTGACTGAATTTCACTCCTATCTGATTCTGAAGTACTAGGGGGTTGCTGAAAAGTTCTCAGCCCAACCAAGAAGAGAATGACGTGGATATGGTTCAATCAGTGATCTGCAGAACAAAAGAAAAAGGCAAAGCTGATGTCACAATACAACACAAGGGATTTAATTGAAAGTTCCTATGGGAAGTCCCAACTAGGATCCTGGTTTCAGCAGAACACTGTCTTTCTCAGGAGACATACCAAACTCAAATAAACATAATAAATAAAATAATTATTAAGAAGATAAAACATACAGAATATGATAAACCAATCATATAAAAGATTAACACAAACAAAATATATTAAAAACATTCATGTAAGATGCCGAAACCAGGATCCTAGTTGGGACTTCCCATAGAAACTTTCAATAAAATCCCTTGTGTTGTATTGTGACATCGGCTTTGCCTTTCTTTTGTTTTGCTTCTTGCTGTTCTGGGCAAAAGAAGACTCTGTGATCTGTGATCTGTGATCTGTGATCTGAAACAGTGTCAAAACATAGAATTTCCTTTCTGCAAATTGGCACATACACAAAATTATACTCTGTTCAGCTACTGTGACAAAATAACGCTCAGAATTTATACACATCCCTTGTACAAAAGCATAGCACAGGGTTCTCAAAGTCCCTCCTTGAGGGCCGCAATCCAGTCGGGTTTTCAAGATTTCCCCAATGAATATGCATGAGATCTATGTGCATGCGCTGCTTTCAATGCATATTCATTGGAGGAAATCCTGAAAACCCGACTGGATTGTGGCCCTCAAGGAGGGACTTTGAGATCCCTGGCATAGCATGTGTTTTTTTTAGCGCCAGCCGTGGTGGTAACGGCTACGATGCTCATTGAATTCCTATGAACGTCGGAGCTGTTACCGCTGTATCCGTCGCTACAAACTGCGCTACGCTTTTGTAAAAGGGAGGGTTAGGAAGTTGGTTGATTGGGCTGAGAACTTTTCAGCCCGCTTGTACTTTGACACATAGTGAAAGGCAGTATATCAAATTGTAAATGTAACTTATACAGCCTGTGATAGTCAACTGTCTCAAAGAATATTCAGCATCATTTGCTTTACATATAGAGGGGCTGAATATATGTGGGGATTTTTATGTGGTGCCAGTGGTGATTGGTGAAGTGGTGTGAGAGCCTGAAGAGCATGGTGGGTCTGGAAAATTTGGATGTTAAGCAGTGGAATTATCACCCCTGATGCAGCGATATTACGCAAAACGGAGGGTTCCCCGTTGGGTGCAGTAGCTGCCCGGCTTTGGTGAAACAACCAGTAGCAGCTAAGTTTTTTTCTTGCTTTTGCGTCTGATGTTATGAGCTGGACCGTAGTGCCTTTTGCTTGATCTACCCACTGATATCATCATCTTCTTTTTGGAGGCGTGCTAATTGATACTGCTTTGCAAGCTACTATAGTTGTTTTTTTCTTAGAGACATTTTTTGCTTTCATGCAGGAGAAGTTATTGAAGGAGTGGAGTTTTTTTGACCAAATGAAGCCGAACTGAGGCCTTTCTCTCCACTTCTTTTTCTTTTTCTATTTCTTTTTCTTGTTGTGTCCCCTTTGTGTGGTTAGTGCTGCATGGATGACAATATGTATATGATTAAGGCCTTGTAGTGTTGCAGAGTATAGATCATTTTCCATATAGGGTTCTGATATTGAGTGAATAAGTTGGTATAAACTGGCCCTGATCCTTAGGTATAGCGATTTTTATCATCACCATTATTATTATTATTATTTTAAATCTGCAGTCATCATTAAAATATATGGCTGCACTGACTAAAGGTTGATCTGATTTATTTTAGTGAAAATCATTAAACATTCACAAGGGGAAAGCTATTGTATAATCAGGATGTTTGAAGTAGTAATCATTTATTTGCACCTGATTCTTGCTGTTTGGAAATACACTTCTCCTTCCGTATTCGCGGTTTCAGCAATCGCGGTTTTGATTATTCACGGTGTTTAGCTTGCTGGCTCCTCCCCCCAAATTATATCAGCTTGCATAGAGAAATCGCTGATTCCAAGCGTTTATAGAGAAAATCGCTGATTCCCAGCACTTTCTACCGTGTTTTGCCTCTCCTTCAGGAACAGACCAGGTCTTCCACCATGTTATTCGTGTTTTCACCATATCCATGATGGTTTTTTTAATAGAAAACAGCGAATAACATATGAAAAAGTTATTCACAGTTTTTCTGTATTTGTGGTTCTGTTAATCCCCTATCACAGTGAATGCGGAGGGAGAAGTGTAGTGATTTTTTTATTTCATTCAAAACACAAATTTTCCATCATAAAATCAAATTTAGCTTGTCCTAGTTATAGTTACTTGATGACGTTCACAAATAACAATAAAATAAAGCATATAGATTTGCTCTGAATCCCTACAATGAAATATTTTCTAGAAGGTTGGTAAGCAGTGATTTGCAGAAATCTATAATATACTGTATACAATCGCAAACCAGCTTAATGAGATGTGTCATGCCCAGTGGTTTGCAAACTTTTACAAAACAAGCTTTCATTCTGGCCTCTAATTTTCTCCCCTGCTGATGCTGCAACCCTAAAACAGCTGCCCTGCAACCTGTTCCCATTATGGTGTTTATTTTCTGTGAGCTTTGCATTCATTTGAATTCCATTAGTGCCTGCCCTGCCTCGATTTGAACATCTTCATCAAGACACGGGTCAATCTACAACCAACTGTGCTCCTTTAAATACCTACTGTACCTGAATTCAATACAACCGAATAAAAAGCATGAGTTAGCTCGTGCCTTTTATTCAGTTGTTTCTCAGGCCCGCCACACGACAGGGATGCCAAAATGTTCTGGATGCAGGAGTTTTCATGTATTAACCTTTGGAATGCTCTGCCAGGCATGCTGCGATTTTGTGCTGGAAAGATCAACTTTAAGAAAATGTTGAAAACGCAACTTTACGTTAATGCTTTCCTATGAAAATGTTGCTACTTTTTTTTCTTCCTGCAAGATACAGTGCTAACGCATATCTGGTTTTTAACCTTTTACAGTTCTATTGGTGAATGTTTAATTGATAAGATGTCTGTCTATTGTTTGTTCATATCCATGCGACTGAAGGGCGATTAGTATATTATGTGTGTAACCAATATGTTAACCGCATAGTTTTATGCAGTATATAAATTTTAAAATAAATAACAATTAAATAAACCTTTATTTATATAATGTTTTCAAATGGGAGATAATTGAGATGGGATTGCAGGCAGGATGCTGCCAGTGGCCTGGCACTAGTGGCGCTGTTTCACCCTCTTCTCATTAGCAGGGTGTTGAGTGGTAGAAGGTTTCTTTCCCCTGTGCTGGAGGGGCTTTTTACAGCTCCTGCTCGAGGTATTTTGCTAAAATCCAAGTGTTCCCTTGCTAAGAAATTGGCAGCATTTCACTATATGTAATAAATTGGCTGGACTTGGTTAGGATTTTTCTACAAAAAAAAAAAAGAATGGGAGGTGTGCTAACACTAATTTCTTATAGATTCCAGTCTTTCAGTCTTTCCCCTTTCCCTTCAACCTAATTAATCTGTAACTCCTTTAAATTAAACAAATGTATGACTACGGCAAAATTAATAATGCATGAAAGTCTAGACAAATTGGCGAATGAAAGGGATGGTGATCTAATGCAAATCTTTAAATTCAATTTCAAGGTTGGAATTATAAAATATAGATTCTCGCCAGCTTAGGGGAAATAAAGGCAATTTGCCTGTAGCCTCCCTACAAATAGATGCAAACCAGCTTTGAAAAGACTTTTCGTTTGCAAATTTGATGAGGTAAAAGTAGCTCATGCTTCCCTAGGTCTGATTTTAACCAAATCAATAGTGTACAGGCAACCAAATAGCCAAAGACAAAAACTTGCTGGGCAGAAAATATGTAGATACATATCCATTTCCATTCCTAATCTATTTAGGAACTATTTATATTACTCTTGCATAGGCACAAAGCGTGGAAGGGGGGCTGCATTTGTTCTGGTTTCCATAACTTTGAATATAATATCCCGTTTGAATGAATATGAAAATCCTGCTTATATGGCAATTTTTAAAAGCCCTTTCTGCTGGAACTAGTATTTCATTATAAAGTTCTTCTTAAGTACCCTAAGTCCGACATCTCCCGAGAACAGAAAGTCTGTAATGAAAGTGGCAAAGACTCTGAGTATAAACGCAAAATATATTCCTTAGAGTGATCACACATCCCTCCTCAAATTAAAAGAGAGGTATAGATCTATCCGAAGCACGGATGGGAAAATACACTTTTATTAATTTTGGGAGTGGGGGAGGAAGGGAGTTATTCGAGGAAGAGGCCATGGTCTGCTGTTTCCTGAATCAATTACATTTTCTTGACCGTGTATCCATGTTTGAATGGGCACAATTTCAGAAAAATCTGCTTCATATGAAATTATTATTATTATTTTGCTGCGCTCTGTAAAGAGCTGGGCTGAGATTTAGGGAGATCTATCTTGCTGCTGTCCTCTAGGTAACCTCTAATTCTATTTAATTTGAAATTGTTTTCCCCTTGTTTTCATTAACAGCTATTTAATTTCCATATATTAAGGTGTTTATTTCATTCATATGTTTGGCAGAATTGCTTTTGCATTGGCCCTGGATATCTTTTTAGAAGACGTCAAAAGCACCTACTGACAAACTGGACCGTGTTTAACTTCTGGACTAGATGCAAGGTCTGTTCAAAAAGTTCCACGACTGATTTTATAAAAATGTATTCAACAATCTTATAACTTATTCCATTGGGTTCCTTTCAAAGTACTCCCCTTCCCTACGTATACACTTTTCCCAAGGTTATTTCCACTTCTGGAAACAGTTCTTAAGCACATCATCAGGAATTGCCAAAAGCTGCTGTGTCGAATTTTGCTTTATGTCTTCAATAGTGTTTAATCACTTCCGTTTCAGCCTGGATTTAAGTTTAGGAAGCAAGAAGTCAGCAGGGGCCAAGTCAGGAGAGTAAGGTGGCCGGGGAAGAACTGTCATTGCGTTCTGGTGCAAAATTCATGAATTTTGACACATTCAAAACACCTTCCATGGCTCATGACATGTTCCCCATAATCCACTTCAACATTTCATAAGTTTCTGCAGTGGTCTTACCCCTTTTAGAATAGAACTTCATGCTGGAGTGCTGCTCATTGAGGTCGCACATGATGAAAAATAGCCAATCATGAAAACACACTTTCACAAAAACTGTTGTAGCTCGGAAACGAGAAGAGATACTCATGAAGTTTCAAGCTACTCAACGCTGCTTAGTGTGTCTCAAAAGAACTTCCTGTTGATGCACAAATCAAACTGTCCTGGAACTTTTTGAACAGACCTCATAAATCTTAAAAAAAAAAAAAGGCAATCAGGCAAAAACAGTATGGTATTTACCAGGATTACCAACAAATATATACATTTTTATTAATAGGTATATCAAATGCTTACTTGAGGAGAGTGTACAGCCACATAGGTAGATGCATTTAACCAGTACACCCTTTTTAAAAGTAGGCAATAAAGCACTTCTAATTGTTCTTCACACAGCAAAAAGGAAGGGAAAGAATATTCAGATACTGTATATTAGACATTTTCTAAATGATTTTTGTTATCCATGGAAAAAGTCTTAGGGGGAAGGGGGGAGTCCTTTGACAACTGCTAAGGGAATTCTTCTAATAACTTTCCCTTTTATTTCCCCATTTCGATTTTGCTGATTTGATAAAGCACCTGAGACCTGTCTTTTAAACTGCCCCCCCCCCCCCCTAAAAACATTTATCAAAGGACCACGGTATTTTCTTGAAAGGAGTGTCATTTATCGTGGCCAATGCTATGGGAAAATAAAGTATGGGATATCTGAACAACAATGTGTTTGGAACTGAAAACAGTCCCCCTAAATCTTCCCTTCCTGCACCCTGACAGAGAAGCTGGTGCACGCAGGGCTGCTGCCCTTCATCTAAAGTCTCCCCTCCCACCTCAATGCAGCCAGCAAATTACTAATACTGTTTATATATGTTCTTCACTATATGCTGTATATATATTGATTTCACCATATACTGTATATACCGTATATTGATTTCTATCCCGTTCTCCCAGAAGCTCAGAACGGGTTAGTAACTTCTGGGAGAATGGGATAGAAATCAAAATAAATAAATATTCTCTCATTATTCTTATTCATATGTTCTGACAGCATTGAACACATATCACAATTGTCATTTGTTTACCCAGGGATATTCCTAGATCACATATCACCTTATTCACAACACCAATAAAGAGTTCACTAAAACTAGCACAATTTATTCACCATAGTAATATCTAAGATCACAATCATACATACTCACATACAAATTCATAGCCACAGGACCCCTGAGGAAGACACTTAGGTCGAAACACGGACCGTTTTGGGTCCTCTTCACTGTTTCAAGTTGTGGATGTTTTTATAGACTCCTTTATACAAATAAAGGCTGCATCAGTAACATTGGTCTCCATAGCTCTTTTGTTTTGGACTTTTACTTCATCGGTGGATTCAACGGGTCAGCTCTTTGGTTGATTCCGCCAGCAAATTACTGCTATACCACCAGTGCAGCCAGGAACAAGGCAGGGGGAAAAAAAAGGCAAATTAAGCAACCTGAACGATTTGATAACATTACACCGACTCACACAAACAGGAGTACATTATTGTATTTACAGAGCCAGACACCATTTCAATTTATTCCTTTCACATGATTGCTTCTGATTAATAAGATCAGATTTATGGTACTTATTTGTGTCCTCATGCCAGGGGATCTCTAGAGGTTTATGAGCTTCCCTCCTCCCCTTCCCAAAATCCATCCTGCCTAGTAGCAACATGGTTGTATAACACAGAACCCATTCATTCCCAACAACAGCCTTTAATATTTTCCCTACTAATACTGTCCCCACTTCCCCCAACCTAAATCTGCTGTTGAATCTCTGAAAGGCCACTGTGATGCTCCTCTTTTGCTGTTCAGTAATCCCAACTGAGTGGAGGCTCAAAAAGCAAAGTGGGCCCAGCATTACTCAGGTTTTGGACTACCTGGATCTGGCAAGGATTGGTCGCTCCACTCCCCCTCATTTCTTACCCTCCCACTATGGCACCTCTGTGTGCACTTAACATCATGAAAACATTCGCATAACTCACTAATGGAATTTACTGTAATCAAATGACACTTTCTGATGGAAAAACCAGGCCACAGCTCTGTTTACTGAAAACACAATTTGTGTAGACATTAGCAATAGAATGACACCTAGGCTACCAGCATATGCACCATAAGAAAACAAATTATATTCTCCTGAGCCTGCCCAGTGGCGTAGCGAGGGTGAGAGGCACCCAGGGTGCTTCTGCCCCCTCCCCCGCCCCCCACTCCCCACTCCTTCTCTGATCCCACTTGCTGCATGTGCCTCCCGCTCCTTTCCTGACCCCGTCGGCTCTCCCTCTAATGCATGGCATCCGGAAGTGACGTCAGCAGGAGAGCTGATGGGGGCACAAAGAGCATGTTGACCGCAGCAAACAACTTCAACTAGAGGGATGGGGAAGGGAGTGGTGGCATGCGTATGTAGGGAGAAATGGGAAGAGGCGGGGGACAGAGAGGAGGAGAGGTGCTGGTGCTCCCACCAATATGGTGCCCAGGGTGGACCTCACCCTCTTACTATGCAACTTACCCTACCGGGTCAGCTAGGGCCTGGCATCTGCTCCCTGATGAGCCCAAAACCCAGTAATAAGAGGCTGGAGGAAGAAAAAGCCACCTCCGAGGAACAGGAAAAAGTCCTGAACTTTATACCCCCTCCCATGTCCCCATGCTCCTTTGCCCCTACCCTATCAAATTAAACTTTTCCAGTAGGAAAACATTCCCTCAGCTCCACCACCCACCTGTACTACCTGCCCCCTTTTTCTCTTGCTCTGACCGCCCCCACTCCTCCAAAGACCTTCCTAGAAGGTCTCAACGGATGACCAACTCGGGCCTTCCAGCCTATTGTTATAGTCACCTGTTGAGACAAGCCCTGGGCTCTACCTTGCTCCTCTCCTAGGATTACCATATGGCTCCAGAAAAAGGAGGATGGATTAAGACATCCGGGTTTTATTCTCAATGCTTTCAGTGGAAGTAACATGTAGATGTCTCAATCCGTCTTCCTTACTTCCATTACTTTCAATAGAAGTAAAACCAGGATGTCTCAATCCATCCTCCTTTTTCTGAAGCCATATGGTAACCCTATTTTCCACCCTGAGCATCTTTAAATATTGTATTATGAAACCGAGTCCCACTGTGAATCTCCATTCCCTCTACCAGTAGGACAGATCATAAGAACATAAGCCGTACCTCTGCTGGGTCAGACCTGAGGTCCATCATGCCCAGTAGTCCACTCACGCAGTGGCCCATCAGGTCCAGGACCTGTATACTAGCCCTCTATCTATACCCTTCTATCCCCTTTTCCTTCAGAAAATTGTCCAATCTCTTCTTGAACTCCAATACCGTCCACTCATGTGGCGGCCCATCAGGTCCAGGACCTGTATACTAGCCTTCTATCTATTCCCTTCTATCCCCTTTTTCTTCAGAAAATTGTCCAATCCCTTCTTGAACTCCAATACCGTACCCTGTCCTATCATTCCATCTGGAAGCGCGTTCCAGGTGTCCACCACCTGTTGGGTGAAGAAGAACTTCCTAGCATTGGTTCTGAATCTGTCCCCTTTTAATTTTTCGGAATGCCCTCTCATTCTTGTAGTTGTTGAAAGTTTGAAGAATTTGTCCCTCTCCACTTTCTCTATGCCCTTTGTGATCTTATAAGTCTCTATCATATCCCCTCTAAGTCTCCGCTTCTCCAGCAAATAAAGCCCCAGTCTCTAATCTTTCAGCATATGAAAGGTTTTCCATACCTTTTATTAAATGCGTTGCTCTCTTCTGAACCCTCTCGAGTATCGCCATATCCTTCTTTAGGTACGGCGACCAATATTGGACGCAGTACTCCAGATGCGGGCGCACCATCGCCCGATACAACGGCAGGATAATTCTTTCATTCTGCTTGTAATACCCTTCTTGTTTATTCTTAGCATTCTATTTGCTTTCTTTGCAGCCGCTGCGCATTGTGCCGATGGCTTCATTGTCATGTCCACTATTACCCCCAAGTCCCTTTCTTGGGAACTCTCACTCAATAACAGCCCTCCCATTGTGCAGCTGTACCTTGGGTTTCTGTTTCCTACGTGTAAATCTTTGCATTTCTCTACATTGAACTTCATCTGCCATCTCGTCGCCCACTCCCCTAGTTTGTTTAGGTCCCTTTGTAAATCTTTGCAGTCCTCTTTAGTCCTAGCCCCATTGAATAGCTTGGTGTCATCTGCGAATTTTACTACTTCACTCTTCATCCCCTTTTCTAGATCATTTATAAATACATTGAATAGCAGTGGTCCAAGCACCGACCCCTGCAGAACACCACTCGTGACCTTCCTCCAGTCCGAGTAGTGACCCTTCACTCCTATCCTCTGCTTTCTGCCCGCCAACCAATTCCTGATCCATCTGTGTACGTCTCCTTCTACCCCATGGTTCTTTAGTTTCCGAAGTAGGCGTTCATGGGGTACCTTGTCAAAGGCTTTTTGAAAGTCTACGTATACAATGTCTATGGGGTCCCCTTTGTCCATCCGTTTGTTAATTCCTTCGAAGAAGTGCAATAAGTTTGTCAGACATGATCTTCCCTTGCAAAAGCCATGTTGGCTTGTTTTCATAAGTTTATGCCTCTCTAGATGCTTCTCGATGCTATCTTTTATCAGCGCTTCCGCCATTTTCCCCGGAACCGAGGTCAGACTTATCGGTCTGTAGTTACCTGGGTCACCTCTCGATCCCTTTTTAAAGATGGGTGTAACATTGGCTATCTTCCAATTCTCCGGGATCACGCCTGTTTTCAGGGATAGATTACAAACTTGCTGTAGTAGTTCCGCTATTTCCTCCTTTAATTCTTTCAATACTCTAGGGTGGATTTGTCAGATTTTAATTTTTCTATCTGCCTGTGTACGAAGTTATCTAGATAATGCTGCTGTTATATTATTTGAACTGTCCCCAAGATTCTAGGAGGCAAAACCTCTGTAAAGTTGAAAGAAAGCACATTTTTCCTAAGCTCTGATTTTCCAAGTCCCTAATCGTTCTCCTCCCACTCCCCCCCCCCCTTTCTCTCCTGACTGGTTTAGACATTGGGAAAGAGTTAGGGCTAGATTCATGAACCTGCCAGATCAGGCCCAATCTGGGCACGATCCGGGCAGGTCCGATGAATTCATAAAGCCCCAATATGCAAATGCGGGCAATCAGAGGAATGCCCCATCTGCCTTCCCGGATCGTTCGATAGCGATCCCCACTCACGCGCAGACCATCTGAAGATGGTCTGCGCATGCACTGGACCTCAGGACCGGCATAGATTTTTATTTTTTTTAAAAAGGCGATCATTTAAATGGAACCCGTGTTTTTAACCCGCTTAAGCCCACGGGTTAAAACCATGGGCTTGCAGTGCAGGGAAGGGAGGCAGGCAGGCAGCGTGTTCGGGGCAGGCAGGTAGGTGCGTTCAGAGCAGGCAGGCAGTGTGTTCGGGGCAGGCAGGCAAGCAGGCGCGTTCGGGACTGCTGGATAGGGGCTGACAGGGCAGAGAACAGGGAGGCAGAAGGCAGGGCAGCCGGAAAGGGCTTGAGCGACAGGTCCTCAGCAGTCGCTTTTTTTTTGATCGGCCAGCCCAGTCGGCATTGCAGGGTTTTGTTTCGTGAATCGCGTCCCTGCCTACTTTGCATGCCGTTGCCCTCATTTGCATGCGCGAATCGGAGGATGGTCGGAAGAGAGGTAAGTGAATCGGGCCAGGATCCCTAAGGGGTCACAAACCGATCGGTACACGATCAGTTTGCTTTGTGAATCTAGCCCTTTGTTCGGTTTTGGAGGTCCTCAAGCACCCACTGCACCTGCAGAGCTGCCGCCTGTTTCTCCATCCTTTCCTTTCAGCTTCATGAAATCCCTCTCCCTCACAGGTAACAAAACTGCTCACTCAAATCTCCCGTATACCTCAAACAAATATCCTAACTAGCCCATAGCGCAAAGGAAGCGCTGAGTATATAGCCCTGGATATCACTGGGCCTGAGTTTCCTCCTGTGCAGTATTTTAATAGCTAACAAAATATATATATACACGGTATATAAATATAAGTGGTTGTGTTGGTACTTGGAGACGTGTTTTTAAACATGTAGCAGTGCCTCTGCCTTTGGTTTATCAGCAGGGAGGGCAAACTGGGGTGTCCCCGGGGTGACCAGGGTAAGTTCTGTGGCGGGGCAGAGCAACCTTTTGGTGCAGTGAGGAGCTGGGAGGAGGAGAGCCTGCCTGCTGTGAGAACAGCTGTCTGCACAGCCGGCATCGACCACATTCAAAGAAACCTCCCACTGGACAACTGGTGAGAAAGTGGGGAAGGCAAGGAGAAAGAAAAAGAGATGGAAAGGCAATGGATGTCAGGGAAGAGGGGGCAAAATGATAGACAAGGGTGGAGGACCCGGGGGAGCGAGAGAGAAAATAACTGAACGTCTTTGCACCCAGATGTTTCCTTTTATCATCCCCCTGTTATAAAAATCTAGAGAGCCTAAATGCAAACTGCCCTAGTTTCCAGTCGGGATACAAAGGCAAGGATAAGGCATAATAAGTAGAAAAAAAATGCATGAACATAAAATGTTAATTTTGAATTGTAAAAGAATATGACACAGTGATCTCGTTTAACAATTCATAAGCAGGTATCAAAACCAGAGGGGGGAAAAGTGACTTATGCTTTAAATGATGCTAGAAATTGTAAGGGGTAAACTGAACTAAGGGCATTTTCCTACAGACTAATCACGACCTTGGGAACAGAAAAGTCGTCTTTGTCAGATGATGATGAAACGTTCCAGCTGTGTTAGTCTGCAGTAGCAAAAATCAGGAAGTGGCCTCTAGTCCTTAAGAGCCTCAAAAAATTGGTTAGCATATAAGGTTCCACCAGCATCTGAAAGTCGCCTCAGCCTATCACTCTTTTGTAATAGTCACTGGAGGTGAGAATTCACAGGGTGGGGGCTTTTTTGTTTTAAATGAACGAAGAGAGCTGCCACTTGTAAATGCAGAACCTTCTGAGTCCCATTTGGTTAGAAACTGCTTCGGATAATACAAGCTAAGCTCTTTACCATTTCCTCTCTCCAAACAATTCTTTTTTTTTTTTAATTTATCTATTTTTCTTCACAGGTGCTTAAGCTGGCTTGATTCATTCTTACAATATTAGCATCTTACTTCTGGCTATGTGTATTTAATCCTAGGAACAGTGAAAATCGTGGAAGATAAGGCCAGCACAAGCCAGGAATATCTAGTCTGCCCATTCCTTAGGCAGTGCCAGGGAGCCTGTTGGATTTCAGGCTTTACCTTCATCTCCTGCATCAAAGGATCTTTTATGTTTATCTCACATGTTCTCAAATTAAGTTACTATTCTGCTGTCAGCATCGCCACAAGCAGTACCTCTACAAGTACTCGATAATCGTATTCCTATTTACCTCCTTTCAGCCTCATATCTGCTGCTGCTACTTATTATTTCTCCACCTATAAATATGCAGCTTTGTAGATCATCTTTTTGATTGTCCAAGTGCCAATTTAGGCGGGTTTTTAGACATATATCCATTTCGATTATGTACCTCTCAGTATATAAATAAATATTTATTCAGGTGCTTTAGCAAGATTGTGAGCCTTTTGGACAGATAGGGAAGTTCCAAGCGTCTAATATTATTTATTGTAAACCACAAAAAATTGTTGGATATGCGGGCTATAAATATTTAAATAAATAAAGAGATTTAAGAATGGACTGATGAAGAGGTGGGTGCCATATACTTATTGTCTATGACTTGTCCTAAGTGGTATCACTGAGGTCCAATTAGATCTACATAGTAATATAGTAAATGATGGCACATAAAGACCTGAATGGTCCATCCAGTCTGCCCAACCGTACACGCTCGATAAATTAATGATTTAATTTAAATGGCCCATTTTCTTAGATATTTCTGGGCCAGAACCTCAGAGCTCCGCCCAATACTGTGCTTAGGTTCCATCTACTGGAGTCTCTGTCAAAGCTCACTCCAGTCCATCTAAATCAGGGGTGTCCAACCTGCGGCCCGAGGGCCGTATGCAGCCCCGTGAAGTATTTTGTGTGGCCCCGGTCGAGAGCGATCCAGTGTTTTCCTCTGCTGCCCCTGGGTGTTTACCGTCTTGCCGGCTCCTTCCTCTGTCTTGCTGCAGTGTTTGCGCGGCCCCAGAAACATTTTTTTTGGCCAGTGCGGCCCAGGGAAGCCAAAAGGTTGGACACCCCTGATCTAAATCATCCCAGCCATCGAAGCCCTCCCCAGCCCATCCTCAACTGAATGGCCATATATGGGACACAGACAAGTCTGCCCAGCACCAGTCTTAGTTCTTCAATATATATCATTATTTTCTGATTAGAGAGCCTCTGTGTTCATCCCATGCGTTTTTGAACTCTGTCACCATTTTCCTATCCACCACCTCCCTCGGGAGTGCATTCCAGACATCAACCACCCTCTCTGTAAAAAAGAATTTCCTAACATTACTCTTGAGTCTATCACCCCTCATAATGAAGCTATCGTTAATATCTCATGACATAGTGCCCTCTTAGATTTCTGCATCTCAAATACCTGACTCTAAGTTGTGTGCGGGGGGAGGGAGGGGAGTGTATTGGGTTTTTGTTGTTTTGTTTTTTACATTTTGAATAAGTCATTCTATCTTTTTTTTTAAGGTCATGGGAAGTAGAGAAATAGCCTAATCATGGTTAGTGCAGTGGAACTAGCTGCAATTCCCACTGTGGCTCTTTGTGACCATGGAAAGTCATGTAACTCTCCATTGCCACCAGTTATAGAGTGAGAGCCCATTAAGGACAGAGAAAGCATCTGTGTATAATAAAAATATAAACCAATTTGGTTGTACCACAGAAAGGCAGTATATCAAGTCCGTGGTACTTCTACAAATCTATCTTGCCTATAATTTTTCTTTCATTGTTCAGTCCAAATGAGTTATAATATGTTCAGTGATTTTTTTTTTTTTCTAGTAAAACCAGTGTTGGTACTCAAATACCAGGCCATTTCTCAGGAGTGGGGTGATCACTGAGGGACCCACCCCACAGTAGCCAGGCTCCTCGTGACAAACTACAGAATCCATGAAAAGACAACACTTAGTGAGCAGAACCTGAGCTCTTTTATTAATACTGGGGTCCATGGGTCATTTTTATCAAGCAATGGAAAAGGTGCCAGTAATCAGAACTAGTGCTGCCTGATTCAGGAAAAAAAAATTTTGATTCGATTCAGCCTATTGATTCGATTTTTAGATTCGATTTTCCTGCCCAATTGAGTGTTGTTCTTTTTTTTTTTTTTTTTTCCAAAACATCCTGGTGGGTTTATTTTATAGCCTCTTCACCCCTTTTATAGCCTCTTCACCCCCTTTACCCTCCCCTACCCACACTGGTGCTGTGGTGTAAACAAAATAAACAAAAAAGACTTTTCTTCTCTCTGTTAAATCCTAGCTAATGTTTCGGGTCTAACACCAGCTCTGGCAGGATACAGATTTCAAATCTGACATATTGTAATCACAAAACAGAAAATAAAATGATTTTTTCTACCTTCTGTTGGCTGGTCATTATTCAAATCTTGTTGGTCCAGGGCTCTGGTTGTCTTCTGATAAACTCCCTTGCCAGGGTCTCCTTCTTTCTTCTTTCTCCGTGCTAACCATCCATCTTCCATCTCTATCCTCCCCTTTTATTTCCCTTCCCTCCCCCGGCAGTCTGGCATCTTCCCTTTTTTCATCTCCATCCACGCAGCTGCAGCGATGGACCCCACCATCTCCAGATCCACCATCTCTCCTTTTCTCAACTACCCTTTCATCCAGAATCTCTCCCTCCTTCCCCAGTATAACATTTCTCTTTCCCTCCTTTCTGCTTCCCCATCCATCGCTCCCTCTCCATGAGTCCAATACTTTCTGCCTCCTGCACACTTTGTCTCTCTGTCCTAGCCTCTTCCCTCAAGTGGCAACCCACCTTCCCAGCCCCCAACCTAACATGCTCTCTCCCCATGTACCATCTCACCCTCCCCTCCAGTGTGTAGCACCTTTCCTTTCCTTCTATTTCTGCCAGGTCCAGCAGCACCTCTTCTCCCTTCCTTTCACCACCCCCTGTCCAGCTGCACCCCTTCTCCCTTCCCTGCAACTCCTGTCCAGCAGTACCCCTTCTCCCTTCCCTGCTCCCACTGTCCAGCAGTACCCCTTCTCCCTTCCCTCTCTCCTTGTACTTCTAGACCAGGGCCCCCCTCCCCCAAAGGCCTGGCCCGCTCCCCCCAAAGGCCTGCATGTTTCCCCCTTCTTTGCAGGTCCTCCGGCTTCCCCCCGGGACTCCCGCTCCGCCTGTAGAGAGGATCCCCAGTGCTCTATGCAATCCTTGCAGGCTGCCACCATCCTCAGAAGCACGTTCCCTCTGACGCGATCCTGCCACTGACATCAGAGGAGGGGTGGGACCGCATAAGAGGGAACGTGCTTCTGAGGATGGTGGTAGCCTGCAAGGATCGCGTAGAGCACCGGTGATCCTTTCTACAGGCTATGGTAAGACTAGGAGGCCAGGGGGAAGCCGAAGGATGCAGCAAAGAGCACCAAAGCATGAAACAAGGTAAAACCAGGATTTATGCAGCTCTTCCTGACTGACTCTCCCCCCTCGCCCCCTAAAGCAGAAGTGGCAATGGCAGGCTAGCAAGAGGCAGTGCTTCCGCTCCTGCTTTAGGAAGGCACGGGGAGGAGGGTGGGTCATCGAATCGGCCAGGCCAATTTTTTTTTAAATCAAATTGATTTGAATCGATTCACCTGAAGTGAATCGGTGAATCAATTTGAATCAGAAATCGGGCAGCACTACTCAATATCCCTGAGTATCCCCTACAATAAAAAGACCTGGATTTTTCTCACTTTCTCTTGCATACCTGCTTCAGTCATTATGGCTCTAAGTGTGGTGGAAGGTGGGAGGTTCATTTTCAAAAAAGGTGTGGTGGGAGGTGGGAAGTGGGAGGCTCTTTTTCAAAAAAGACAGATGCCCCAAAGGCAGCATAAACTGGCACTTGGACATCTTACTAGTCAAAACGTTCAAGTGGGCATTTTCAAAACTGATTTTCTGGATGTCTAGCGGGACTTCTTACCTGCTGTGCATTTAGAGTAGAAATGGGTATGTTGGTAGGACAAGGAATGGACGGGTTTTGGGTGGGCTCAGACTTGGACATCCTGCAGCTATAATCAAATCTTTCCCAGGACATCCTAAATGGAACTTAGGCATTTTCCACTAGACCTGTTTGAGAACCATCTATTTGCCAAAAGGGTACTCAAACTGACCAGATGAGAGATGACCACTGGAGGGATTAAGTAATGAGCCTCATGCACTCTCCCAGTGGTCAAGACATCCAACTAGACAATTTAAAAAAAAAAAATTTGGACGTCCAACATTTTCGAAAATGGAATTCCAGCATTTTCAAAAATGAATCCTTCTGGAATTCCAGTTTTGGATGTTTTGCAGGAAACATCCAAAGTTGGACTTAGATATCCTATCGAAAATGCCCCTCCACATGTCTAAAGTGTTGATACAGCTAATAAAACTTTGGTACCAGCTAAAGTGACTTTAAAAGGAGCAGCCTATAGTTAGGTTAAAACAGCATCTCTTTATTCTTTTAAATATATCTTTTACAATGGTTATAATTTGCTTAAAAAAATCATTTTAACCCCCCCTAAAAAAAAAAACCGCAAGACCTTCAAATTATATTAATGAATTCAAAAGAGTAAACTTTGTTTAGTTAAGGAACAAGGAAAATGTCTTATAAAATTGGATGTGAGTACATGCATAACAAGTAGGTTCACACAAAATTGTGTGTATTATTATAAAATCTATGCATAGGGTTTACTAGGTTATGGTTTGGCAAGAGCTAGAAGGGGCTGCGAGGTACATGCAAGTATCTCTACAGCAGGTGTAAATTTGTGCAAGAGGATTTGTGTACCACTAGGAGTCACTGTTTGAGCCTATGTTATAAAATCAGCGTCTCTCTGGACTTTTCACATAGGAGTTCTGTTATGAAATTATCCCTCATGGGAGTAATTTTATAAGCTGTTTCTTCTGTAGAATTTGGCATTTATATAATTATCCAGGGCTATACATACATCAGAGTCTGTGCTACCAATGCATAGCATATATTGTTGCACAGTTTAGCCTTTATTTACTAAACCATGCTAAGGTTTTGTAGTTAACACAAATCCATGGTCACTACACAACCACTTTGGTAAGTGCTGGGGGGCATTGTCAGTATTTACTAAAGACAACCATGCAATTAATTTGGGGCAATGTTCATTAAAGTGCAATAATGGCACAACCACTAATGAGAATTAAAGTTAGCTACACCTCTAGAAGTATCGTTAACTACTCTGCTTCACCTGTGTTACCTTATTAACAGTTAACATGCAACCCCTTCTCTGTTTTATAATAAAAATTTCTGTGCTAGGTTTTTAACATGGTAATTAACATGCTATTTAACACAGAAGAGCATTTACGATATGGTGTCCAAATCTGAGTTTGAAAGTTTTGCGGAACACACACAAAAATCCAGCAGCGAACATGACCATTTGCAGAACAGAAAAACGTCTTTTTGTTTCATAAATGGCCATTTCACATAGGTGCTTGTCCTCAGTGCGTCTTTCTTTCTGAACCATTTTCAAAAGAAAAAGGCACAAAAGAAGCCACTGGGAGGTAGGAGGGCACAGTATTTGTACTAGATTGACCACACAGACATCCCAGTTGAACCATAGGAAGAACTGCAGTGAACTTCACATTAAAAGGCACAGGCACAAATTTCACCATAACCCCCTTATAGTGTATGGTGAGCCATCCAAAACCTACTGGACCTGACTTTACACCACACCAATTGCCCTTATGCCTGCATCACCTAAATTAGATACAGTGGGATTTGGGTGGATTTTGGAAGGCTCACATATTCCACCATAAGCATAGTAGTTAGAATGGAGTATGGGCCTGAGTCCCCACTAGAGAATGACACGGGGACAAATTTGTCTCCATCCCCATAGGAACTCAGTTTCTCTGTCCCGTCCCCCGTCCCCGTGAGTTTTGTCGCTGTCCCTCTCCTTGCCCATTCCTGTAAGCTATGCCTTAACCACACAAGCCTTGAACACTTATGATTGTAAAGCATTTGAGGCTTGTGAAGATGAGGACAGAGCTTGCAGGAATGGGATAGGAACAGAACTCACCAGGACGGGATGGGAAAATGAGTTCCCACGGGGATGGGGAAAAATTTGTCCCCATCTCATTCTCTAGACCCCACCTTCAAGAATCCTGGAGAGGGCGGGAGCCAGAAGGCCTTGAACATCCGCAGACACACAAGGCCCTTCACCAGCACAGAGCGTCAGCTTCCTAATTCCTGGAACTGTAAGTGCGATGTCGGTCTGAGGCAAGGGGGGAGCGTATAATGAAGAATAAAAGTGCTTAAGTCACTGTTCTTCAATTCTCCAGTACTGCAATGTCCTCCTCTGTACAGTTCTTTTGCCACAGTTCACCCCCTTTTGTGCAGGAATGGTGCAGAGGAGGCCACAGGCAGCACAAGAGAATTTCTCCCATGCCAGCGACCATGTAGTTTTTGTGGTGAGGGGAGCCTCAGAACCGGGAGAAATGTTGAATGGGAGGGGCAGAGATGAGAGAAAGGAGATGGTGGCACATGGATGGAGGGAAGGGGAAAATGAGGGAGGAGATGGTGCACATGGATGGAGGGAAGTGAAAAAGAAGAGAGAGAAGAGATGGTGCACATGGATGGAGAAAAGGGGAAGAGCTGGAAAGATAGATTTAAGATGGAGGCAGAAAAATGGAAGAAAACTGAATAAGAAAATCTGTGCTAAAGATGGATTTAGTGCAAGATGTGAAGAAGGAGAGGAAAGAAACAGCAAATGCATAAGGAGGCCTTGGAAACAGGGTTAAGAGCAAGGAGGAAGAAGGTGGATTATACAATATATACTTGAGATTAAGATTAAACCGCAAATAGATTTATTTGCAACCGCAAATAAATAAAACAATACAGAAATCCTTTGCAGTCATGAGAAACCTGAGATAAGTCCAGAAATTCTTTGAAAGAACACAATTCCAGCTTATAGTGCAATCCCTAATCCTAGGACTGCTAGACTACTGCAACATCCTCTACCTCCCCTGTCCTGATACTATGACCAAGCAACTACAAACAATCCAAAATACAGCTCTGAGACTCATCTACTCATTGAGGAAACATGACCATATCACAGAAGCTTACATCAACTCACACTGGCTACCAATCCAAGAAAGAATACTATTTAAATTCTACTGCATGT
Organism: Geotrypetes seraphini; assembly: GCF_902459505.1. Lineage (NCBI taxonomy): Eukaryota > Metazoa > Chordata > Amphibia > Gymnophiona > Dermophiidae > Geotrypetes > Geotrypetes seraphini. The sequence continues at coordinate 301,679,457 of NC_047084.1, read as the reverse complement.
TATTTAAATCCCTAAATGGAGACAGCCCATCCTACCTAAACATCCGCCTCATCCCAGCAACTTCAACCAGACATAGAAAAACACACTCCCCATTCACACCTTCCCCGATCAAAGAAGTAAAACAGACAAAACTATACGATGGCCTCCTAGCCACTCAAGCCACAAAACTAGATAACCAGATCTCCAACCTACTGATAACCACCCCAGACTACAAGATATTCAGAAAAGAAATAAAAACTATACTTTTCAAGAAATTCCTGAAACAGTCCTAACTTCACTTACTCCGTCATTCCTCCCTCCCTTCTCCCGCCACACAGAAACTACCTGACCTTCTCTGTACAACCTGAGAAATGACAAATGATCTTCATTTGTTACCCCCATTCATAAATATCTACCTACTCTTCACCACTTTTTACCACTCAAGAACTGACAAATGACCTACTCTTTACAACTCTAGCAATGACAAATGATCTACTCTTTACAACTCTAGAAATGACAAATGTTCTTCCATTGTAACCCCCATTCATAAATCTTTTGTAATCCACCTTGAACCGCAAGGTAATGGCGGAATAGAAATCTCTAATGTAATGTAATGTATTAGAAAAGTGCACATAATACTTCCCACTTCAGAGGAAACAGATTGGAAGAATACTTTAGTTGTGAGGAAGTAGCCAGCCAGTCATGGTCCATAGGATACAGGCGACATTCAAATAGGAAAATATTCTTGTTAGTATAGCTAATGCAAGAGGAAGGAGGTAATAATGAAATAAAGCCTGCCTTCCTGTGGTTAACCAAACCTTCAGTCATTCCAGTTCCTATAATTCAGAAAAGGTCAGTGTGTGTTAATTAATAGACCACTCACCAATAAGGCTGAAATCAGAACAAACCTTTTAAATGAAATATAGGCCTCCAAAGTGCCCCAACTGATAGATTACCAATGTAAATTACCCTGAGTCTGTGTAATTGGTAATTGTTTCAATATAGGGACTTGGGGAGGTAAAAGAAACCACATCTTAAATCAATAGTAAATGGTTTATAATTTATTGTAAATTATTGCAACCCGAGATGTCTGTACAATGCTGTGTAAAACCAGGAAAAACTTGCTCATGTTACAGCAAAGAACTGGTTTTTAGTTAGTTGGTGTATGTGTCTCTGTCTATACAATAACTTTTCAATTTGGTCATCTCTCCACACCAATTTTTTTTCTAAGAATATCTGCATGCCGGTGTTTCCTCTAATATCCTTTTGGTTTTGCCTGTATTCCAGACAAAATTTCTAGGTCATGTGAAGCGGTCCACATGGAAGATGACAGGGCTATGATTGTTGCTGTTGTCTGGGTCTCTCTGCGTCTGGATAGGTTGAATTGACATTTCAGTCATCATGCTGTGGCTTTCTTCAGGGTACCCCGATGGCTGAAACGTCGGTTCAACCTACTCAGATGCGGAGAGACCCGGACACAGCAACAATCATGACATCAGCTACGGAAGCCTAAGAGAACATATGACAGGGGTATATTTGCATATCCACATATCTATGATATCACTTGATCACTTTTTCATGTTACATCTGATCCATATCATATTTTCAGAAGAAGTGAGATATCTACAAGGATCATGACATGGCTAGGGAATTTTCTGGGGGAGGGGAGATCCATGAATTCTATGAATATGAACATGTAGTTATACAACATTACTACTTTTGCATCTGATACAGAAAAAATATTCAGAATATATTCACAGGTTCTATGAGGCTCATGAGAGAAAGATGTGCAAGAATCCGCAAATTCCATGAAAAGTTCAAGTTCTTCTTCAAGTTCATTCATTTTTTTGATATCTCATTGATCAGGTTTCTATCACAGTGATTTACAATTCACAAAGAAAGAGATCCCAGGAAACTGTAAAAACTTCTTTTTTTTTTTGCAGGAAATAAAGAACAAGCCCTAAAATAGTTTACAATCTGACCAATGTTCAGCCAGAAATGGTGCAGACTGGTTCAATAGTGCTTACTTGGTTAAATGTGAATATTCACCTGAGATAACTGAATATATCTGTAGAATATTCAGTTAGCAGCTAAAAGTTAACCAGCTATATTGTGCAATAACTGGCAATTTTCAGCGTTGAGGGACAGATTCTATAAATGGCGCATATTTAAGGTGCATCTAGATGCCTAACACAAATCCATGTCCCGTTATCAATAAGTTTCTAAGGTGCTCTTCAAATGCCTTATTCCATCGTAATGAATGCTTTAAATGGTTTATTAGCCTTTTATAGACCTCAGACCCACCACTCCTCCGTCCCACAAAAGTGTTTTTAAATGGGGAGATACCAGTGGTGAATTCCTCACCGGTCTATACAATTTACATAATGTGCGAATCTTATCATCTATTTTGAATTTACTTAACTTAGTAATGGTGAACTTTCTGTTCTCATTATAGCCTGGCGGTGAGACCCGACATGTTTCATGGAAGTTTCATCAGGGGTCTAACCAACACCGCCGCTATCCTGCTGGTTGTGGTTTCAAGCTGCAGGGGGGTGTGTTGGGGTGGGGGAGGGGGTTTAGGATGAGAGAGAACAGGCTGCTTTAGACATCTGAGAATTGCTGCAGATCATTTTAAAGATCAACTCAAATAAGCAAAGGAATGGCCAAAGAGAAGGTTTTCTGGTAGAAATATGAATATCAAATATTTGTTAACCGCACTCAAGATTTGAACCCCTGACGTAAGGAAGATAAAAAGCAACACCTTAAGGCATAGAGCTATAGAGGGAACTTTGACAAATGACTTCTAGTAAAAGCTTTGAGAAGTGATGGAATTGATTAAAAGTCAGTACAGGTGTGTTTGCCCAAACCACACCTAAAGCACGCCCAATCAGATTTGAAAGTTTTCTGGCGGCAAGTCCAAACGGTGCCTATGACGTCAGACGCTACTTAGGCATCCTTAGTATAAGAAGGTCCATCACAGCAGTGTTTTCTCTTTTACGACTCCTATTCTGTGTTATTAGTTATGCTGATTTCTGAGACTTTACCTTTCTTAATTATCTTTTAACCTTTTCTTTTCTATATCTGCCACAACTCTCCATTTCATAGGACCATTAACAGCTACAGTAATTTGCAATTTTGAGATTTGTCTAAACTTTTTCATCTTTCCAGGAACAAATCTAGGTGAGAATGATATATTGGTACCAACTTAGCTGTTTTTATTAGATAAAAGCTCAGGCAGAAATGATTTGTTCTTTTAGACTCCCATTCTTCTTATGGTGATTCTCCATTAACTTTTTCTTCCCCTGAAATCTGCCACAATTCTCTCCATTCCACAGGGTCATTAGCAGGTCTGAAAATGTGATAATAAAATTTGGTTCCAGGAGTCTTGGCTGAAACCCCCCCCCATGCTGTATGAAACTTTGGTGACAGCAAAAAGGATATGCAAGTTACATGAATATGTGGAACCTTATACGCAAATGCAAGAAGCCTCATGGCCAAGATGGGTGAACTAGAGGTCATGGCCAAGGGGGAGGACCTGGATATAATTGGAATTACAGAAACATGGTGGACAGAGGAGAATCAATGGGATGTGGCGCTGCCAGGGTACAAGCTCTACAGGATGGACAGGACCCACAAAAAGGGGGGAGGCATAGCAATATATATAAAGGACTCTATCTACTCGGTCGGGATGGATATGGCAACGAAGGCAGAGGGGCTGGAATCATTATGGATCAAATTGCCGGGACACAAGGGTGCAGGCATAAAACTGGGGCTGTACTATCGCCCACCTGGTATGCCAGAAGGAGTCGGACACGACTTGGAAACTGAACTGAGACAGGAATGCGGGACTGGAAGTGTAACAGTGATGGGGGACTTCAACTATCCAGGGATAGACTGGAGTACGGGTCACTCCAACTGCACTAGGGAAACAGGATTTGTAGAAGCTGTGAGGGACTGCTTCATGGAGCAACTAGTCAGGGAACCGACGCGAGGGGGTGCTACTCTTGACCTCATCCTAAACAGATTAGGGGGGCCTGCAAGAGAGGTAGAAGTGGGAGGACCACTAGGCAACAGTGACCACAACACGATCAGATTCACATTAGAAAGGGGGACACCCATAGTAAGGAGGACCGCAACAACTGTGCTCAACTTCAATAAAGGGAACTATGTTGCTATGAGAAAAATGGTGGGGAGGAAGCTCAGAAACATCTTTAGGATGGAGACTGTAGGAAGCGCCTGGACCCTATTCAGGGACACCCTGCAGGAAGCACAAAGAATGTACGTCCCCAGTTTCAGGAAAGGCTGCAAGAACAAGCGGTCAAAGGACCCGGTTTGGATGTCAACAGAAGTAAAGAGGGCAATAAATGACAAAAAAGTATCCTTCCGGAGATGGAAAAAGGACCCAACGGAGGAAAATCACCAGGCGCATAGGAAATGCCAAAAGGAATGCCACCGAGAGGTTAGAAAAGCAAAAGGGAAATACGAAAAGGGGCTGGCCAGGGAGGCGAAAAACTTCAAGGCATTCTTCAGTTACGTTAAGGGGAAGCGACCAGCGAGAGAGGAGGTGGGGCCGTTGGACGATGGGGATAGGAAGGGAGTGATTAAGGAGGATAAAGATGTAGCTGAGAGGTTGAACACGTTCTTCTCGTCGGTTTTCACGAGAGAAGACACATCTAATATACCGGACTCAGAGGAGCTCATGAGTGGGGAACAGGCTGAAAAATTGGAGCACATAGAGGTAAGTAAGGAGGATGTCCTCAAACAGATAGACAGGTTAAAATGCGGCAAATCACCGGGCCCGGACGGGATCCACCCAAGGGTTCTGAAGGAACTAAGACAAGAAATAGCGGGCACAATCCAACATGTTTGCAACCTATCCTTGAAAACTGGAGAGGTACCAGAGGACTGGAAATTGGTGAATGTCACATCCATCTTCAAGAAGGGATCGAGGGGTGACCCCGGGAACCCATAGACATCATTTACCTCGATTTTCAAAAGGCTTTCGACAAGGTGCCACATGAAAGGTTGCTTAGGAAGCTTTGGAACCAAGTGGTGGGAGGGGATGTGCACAGATGGATCAAGCACTGGTTGTCGGGTAGACTGCAGAGGGTCGGAGTAAAGGGCCAATATTCTGACTGGCGGGGAGTCACGAGCGGTGTGCCACAGGGATCGGTGTTGGGGGCCGTTACTCTTCAACATATTCATCAATGACCTAGAAAAGGAGGCAAAGTGCGAGGTTATAAAATTTGCAGACGATACCAAACTGTGCGTTAGAGTTAGGTCCAGGGAGGAGTGTGAGGACCTGCAAAGGGACCTGGACAAGCTGGAAGACTGGGCAAACAAATGGCAAATGCGCTTTAACGTGGAAAAATGTCAGGTCATGCATATAGGGAAAAAGAATCCGTTGTTCAACTACAAATTGGGGGGGGGCATTGTTGGGAGACAGCGGTCTTGAGAGAGACTTGGGTGTGCTGGTGGATGCATCACTGAAGCCATCTGCACAGTGCGCAGCAGCCTCGAAAAAAGCCAACAGGATGCTGGGCATTATAAAGAGGGGCATAACAACCAGGACGCGGGAAGTCATCATGCCATTGTATCGAGCGATGGTGCGTCCACATCTGAAATACTGCGTTCAATGTGGTCGCCGTACCTCAAGAAGGACATGGCGGTACTTGAGAGAGTCCAAAGGAGAGCAACCAAACTGGTAAGAGTGCTGGAACACTGCCCATACGCCGAGAGGTTGGATAGGCTGGGGCTCTTCTCTCAGGAAAAAAGGAGGCTCAGGGGAGATATGATAGAGACCTTCAAGATCATGAGGGGCATGGAGAGGGTGGATAGGGACAGATTCTTCAGACTGAAGGGGACAACAGGTACGAGGAGGCATTCGGAGAAACTGAAGGGAGATAGGTTCAAAACAAATGCAAGGAAGTTTTTTTCACCCAAAGGGTCGTGGACACTTGGAATGCGCTACCGGAGGAAGTGATCAGGCAGAGTACGGTACAAGGATTCAAACAGGGATTGGACGGATTCCTGAGGGATAAAGGGATTGTGGAATACTAAGAGAGGTCCTGGGACGTAACACAGGTATAGAAAGCTAACCAGGTAATAAGTATAGAAACCCAACCAGGTCATGCATGTGCAAGATCGGAGGGTTAGGACTTCGATGGGAAGCTAGGACTTAAATGGGAAACCAAGGTGGCAAGGGGACCCCTTCTGGAGATTCAGACAGGTCGTGACCTGTTTGGGCCGCCGCGGGAACGGACTGCTGGGCAGGATTGACCTATGGTCTGACCCGGCGGAGGCACTGCTTATGTTCTTATGTTCTTATAGCAGTGCATTTCCTCATAGAGCTAAAGTTAAATCTTTTTAGAGTCATAATTGTTAGGCATCTTTGTTTTGCTTCTGTTCATTCTAGCTGTTATTCTGAGACTGTGCTGCATTTTATTTTTCCACATATGTCTTGACCTTTTCCCCCTTTTCTCATGATTCCCGGTTCCCAGGTCTGTTCAAACTGCGATCAGCACAAGAGCTTGCAACTGGACAAAGCTCAAATACTAAAACAGACAGAATTGGTAAGAATGATGTACTGAAACCTTTGTTTGCCCTTGTGATGAATTATCTACATTTTCCCAATACTAACATGTTAACATGTTTCACACTTTTTTTCCCTTCAGAAGGGTGTACTTACAGAAGATTTTCATAGAAAACAGTCAGTTGATGAGTTTTTTACAAAGGTGCACCAAATCCACGCATGCTCTAACTACTAAAGCGTGCATAGGATAATATGCACACGTTACGTTTTACCGCACGCTGAAGCTCCACCGTTTAGGTGTCGTTACTGTGTGCTAAAGGTTAACGCATGCATGTTATCCTATGCACACGTTAATAGTTAGCGCATGCGTGGATTTAGTGCACCTTTGTAAAGAATACCCTAAAGCTCACCAATCAACTCTTAATTAGTCTCAATCCATCTTCCTTTTTCTTCAGCCTGCCTTCTCCTACCAGGAGCAGATTCTGGGACCTTACCAATTCTACCACAGTAACAACTTGGAGCTGCAAGTGCCTTACCTGCATACCTGTCATCCATCTCATCGAACTGCAGTTGCCTGATATTACACTTGCATGCTAATTTCCTGGACTGTGCAATAAAAATCTTATACCATTTTTCACCTTGTGCTTATTTATATTGAGTAGTAGCCAGGCATTAGTGTTCCTTAATAAATACCACTTCAGCTACTTGGTCACATTGACCTTCGTCTTATCTAGTGTTCCATGAGGTCCAGGCTGCAAAGGGGGGGTGGGGGTAGCAAACAGGATAGCTGATATGTTTCCTGCCTCACAGTCTGCAACCAGCATAATATTTGAGAACATGAGATTAGATGAGAGGTGGAGAGGATGAACTAGGTGCATTAACTTGGGTGGACTGCAGCTGATTTGGCATGCTTCCGGTGCTCCGTTCCTGAGCTGCAAGCACGCCGATGCTGCAGCCCAAAGAGCACCTAAATAGCACAGTATAATCCAATTAGAATTGCTTTGATTTTATTGCTGATTCTGTAGCACAGTGGTTAGAATGAAGGTTGGGGTGTGAGCCTGGTCTGGGTTTGACTCCCTCATGTCTTTCAGCTGCCAAAATTATAATAAAAATGACAAGCTATACACCAATCACATCTCATTTTCATCTCAAACAGCACAACATTAGCAATACTAGAAACAATCTATTCCAAAAGTTCAGTTTGCATTTGATAAAAACAGCAATTTTGAATCCATGTCACATTTATTGAACCCGACTTGAGATTCTGGCTTTTGGGCCAATGAAACTAGTGCTTTAAGTCATTGAGCTACCAGTCTTTTATCTAAGCTAACTGTGAAATGATAGCTAAGCAGATTTTACCTTAGCAGATCACTAAGCTATGATATGACAGGGGAGTCAGAGAAACTGGAGTGGAAGGTGCTATAGCTTTCTAGTAAAAGCGCTGTACTGATATTCCAGAGGTTGTGAGTTCAACTCCTAGCCTGTCTTTTACTTGTAGCATTCTACTTTGCTGGTGCACATTGATGATGTCACAATGAGGTCATCATTGTGCAGCAGCATACCTTCATTTCCAATGAACTAGAAGCCACATTCAGGTCTGTTCTGTGTTTTATTCTGTTTTTAAGCTTGGCCAATTGAAGTTATGGGCTTTCTGTTTGCTTTGAGGAATGAGCTGATTGTAGCAATGTTTCATGACAAAGAAAGTGTTATTTAGAGCAAGGAATCGCTTCTAAAAATCTCTCTCAAATAACGTCTGTGGGATGCCAAGAGAAAGCTCATTGGATGACCTAAATACTATGTATCCTGCTAGTGCCTTTCTGGAGCATAAACCACGTCTATCTATGGAGCTCAAAGTACTATCTTTTACACTTCTTATAGGAGCTAATATTGCTTTACAAGTTTCTCTGTAGCACAGGAGTAAAGCTTCTCCCCTTCCATGCTGATGTTCCCAGATCAACTCCTACTGAAGCTAATCTTCTATATATATAAAATCGGAGGTATGTGTGTATGTATGTGTGTATGTGCCGCGATCACGCAAAAACGGCTTGACCGATTTGAACGAAACTTGGTATGCAGATCCCTCACTACCTGGGATGATATGTTCTTGGGGTCTCGTGGCCCACCTGCACACGTGGGCGGAGCTACAAACAGAAAATCAGATTTCACCCATTCATGTCAATGGAAAAAATGTAAAAAGCTGCCATTCTCACAGTAATTCAAAAACGGCTTGACCGATTTGAACGAAACTTGGTATGCAGATCCCTCACTACCTGGGGTGATATGTTATGGGGGTCTCGCGGCCCACCTGCACACGTGGGCGGAGCTACAAACAGAAAATCAGATTTCACCCATTCATGTCAATGGAAAAAATGTAAAACGCTGTGGGACCGATTTGAACGAAAATTGGTATGCAGATCCCTCACTACCGGGGGTGATATGTTCTGGGGGTCTCGCGGCCCACATGCACACGTGGGCGGAGCTAAAAACAGAAAATCAGATTTCACCCATTCAAGTCAATGGAAAAAATGTAAAAAGCTGTGGGACCGATTTGAACGAAAATTGGTATGCAGATCCCTCACTACCGGGGGTGATATGTTCTGGGGGTCTCGCAGCCCACCTGCACACGTGGGCGGAGCTACAAACAGAAAATAATATTTCACCCATTCAAGTCAATGGAAAAAATGTAAGAAGCTGTGGGACCGATTTGAACGAAACTTGGTATGCAGATCCCTCACTACCTGGGGTGATATGTTCTGGGGGTCTCGCGGCCCACCTGCACACGTGGGAAGGGTGGGTTCACCCAAGAATGTATATGTTCTTGCTCCTGGAGGTGAAACTAAAAATGTTGTTTATAATCAAGTTTTGTGTTAGTTGTATTGTATTCATTTTGTCAAATATTTCACATTATAATTTGATTATTGTACTTTTTATAAAGCTGTAAAAAAATATTTTCATTCACCACTATAAAGTATCTTTATTTGAATCCATTTACAGTGTTATTGCTATAATTAAATACCCATGCAACGCCGGGGCATCAGCTAGTATATTATAAATATCCTTTTAATCATGGTATACTATGTTTTTATTATCCTTTTAATGATGGCATACTTTTGGTTAATTGTGTTAAAGGTTACAGTCCTGAAATAATGATCAGTAAAATCAGTAAAAACCACCTTTTTATATATAACATTGTAGGGATGTCTATATGAGAGCGTTTATATGGGGATGTCTATATGAGGTTTTAAGAACCTGCGTCTAGTACACCCTGGACGAAGAGAATGGACGTCTCCACAATGCCTAAGTAGCGCCTAAGTGATGCTAATTGGCACTTGCGCTTCCATGACGTCTAAAACCAAGCCTAAAGTTAGACGCAATCTATCTAATGTACCTGGGGCAATGGGGTAATGAAGTCACATGACCAGGGTCACAAGGAGCAGCATGGATTTGAACTCACAACTTCAGAGTGCTGATGCTGTAGTTTTAACTACTGTGCCACACTCTGCAGCTCCATACTGTTACCTGTGAGCTGTTTTTTTTCAACTTATGTTCCCTATTATGATCACAGTTACTCTTTATCTCACTGTACTTATGAACACTTAGCATGAGCATGTTCTAATATTTTAAAATAAAGTTTTTCCTGACTCATTTACCCAGGTAGAGTGCCTAAAAACTGTCCAGCCTGTATGCCAGTATGCCTGTAAGCCTGTAAGCCTTTTCCAAGTAAAAGGTATCCATCAATCAGCTAGGAAGTTTTCAAAGGGAAAGTGCAAGCATACATCCCCTGTGAGAACTAGTGCAAAATCCTCAGGGAAATACGACGGTCATTTCATAAATAATGCACATTATTTTTTTAAATTTACTTGTTTTATTTTTTTTTTCAAGTATTTCTTTACAATCTTTCAATATAGTCTCCCTGCTTTGCAATGACCGAGTCCCAACGTCCGGGAAGCTTCATTATTCCATCCAAGACACCAATTTTGTTCAGTTGCGGAATGGCTCAGGTAACGGCAAAAGAAAGTTCTTCCAGAGATGCAAAATGATGTCCACACATAGGTTGTTTCAACTTTGGGAAAAGGTCATGTCTCGACTGTAGGGAGCATGAGGTAACACCTCCCAGCCGTATTTGTGTAGTTTTTCAATGACGACATTCCCTATGTGCGGGCGAGCGTAGTCGTGAAGAATGAGTGGCCCAGCCACGAGCAACTGAGGTTGGGTTTTGTGTATTTTTCTGCACATTTTTGCAAAAAAATCACAATACACTGAGCTTGTCAAAATTTTTTTGGTTGTGGGGAAGATGGAGCTCTCCACTCGTTGGACTGGTGATTTCAGCTCTGGCTCAAAGTCTCTGACCCACATTTCATCAATACTAACAATATGATTCAAGAATGCCTGACCTTCAACATAGAATCTTTGTTTCAGCATGGTTGCATTGTCCAGACATCTGTGCTGCTGTTCAGCAGTCAAGAAGTGGAGGACCCATTGTGCAGAAAATTTTCTGTTTTTTAAATCATTTGTCAGAATTCAGTATACTGATGTCGGTGGAATCCCTTTGGTTTCAGAAAGTTCCTCGCATGTTCAAGAGCATCAGCCACGAGTTTCACATATTTTGCATCGGTTGATTTCGGCCTTCCTGGTCTTGCATCATCATTTATGCTCACACGACCACTCCAAAAACATGTTGCTCACCGAGAAACTGTACTATGGTCTACTGTTTATTCACCACAAACTTCACATAACGCACTGTGGATTTCTGTCAGGTTTTTGCCACGTAGAGTTTCAATCTTAAAGTACGACCTCTGATCGTCAACAAACACAGTACCCGAGACACCTGCAGCCTCCATTTCCCACACTTGTCACAGCCGCACTATGTACACTGCAGAGCTCCTAAGCACATGTCCTACTGCTTCAAGCACTGAAGTGAAAGTGAAACAAGGTTTACTGCAATTGCATCATCCACTCCCCAATGTTGCCAACCTGTGCATTA